>NC_090022.1:294173508-294841425 GCF_037176765.1 Anolis sagrei | reverse complement strand
TTTTTCTCCCTGTAGTGCAGCGGAGGAAGGAGAAAAAGCTTTGCCTCCTCACACCAGAGAAGAAGATACCTGCCCAAAGTAGTTCCGGCCGGAACTACTTTGGGGGCGGAGCTTGGAGGGTGATAGCCTCCCTCCAGCTCAGTCTTTTGCCTGACGGCGAAGAGGATGGATGTGAAGAGCAGGCCTCTGAAGAAGGCCTGCATGGGTGGCCCTTGCCCCTGGAATCGGCGTCTGCGGAAAGCAGATCAAGCGCAAATAGCTAAGGGCTTCCCTGGGGCGAGTAGGCCTTTGGCCTTTTGCTTCTGGGGGCCCTCTTTTCTGGGACCTTTTGGTTGGACTTTTTCATGGGGCCTTTTGGTTGGACTTGGCCTTACTGGCCCCATTTCTTCCAACCCCCTCCTTCCTCCCTATTTGGCTGGCCTTGGCTTTTCAGGCCCCATTTTTGGCGAGGATGCCCTCCCCACCCCCTCATTCTTTCCTATTTCATTTTCCCCCCGTGGAATCAGGGGATGAGCATAAACTGGGCACTGCTCGGCTGGCATTTGTCTCGGCCGTCTGCCTGTCTATACCTTAATGCTTAATGGTGGTTTAGGGCAAAAACAGCCCAATCCCAAGTGGATTGGGCTGCATATTTGCATCAGTGTTTACTTTCATTTTAAGTCTGTGTTTACCCATTAGATACTCTCATTGCTGTAGACAACAAGGTTTTTTGGGGGGCCCATTGGCTCTCTGGGGCCTGATTGGCCTCCAACATACATTGACTTACGTGGGTCTGTATAGGCATAAATGCATGGAGGTCTGGTGATATGTGATATGCTTTGTTCGAGGCTAGAAGAGGGTCTGCCTCATGGCCGACGGCCATTTTAACTTGGCCTCATGGCCAGCAGCCATTTTGTGAGCTGCAGATAGCCCGGTCTCTTTATGAAATGGCGGCCATCTTGGACTCTTAAACAATTTAGAGCCAGTTCACTAATTAACTATCTGCCAGTGAATGCTAGCTACAGAGCCTGCTACCTGGAAAACAATTTTCACAGTTCAGTGTTATTTGCTAACCCCAGGCTGGATTGCAATAATAATATTAACATTGACAATAATAATATCAATAACAACAACAATAATAAAAATTAATGTGGGCGTTTTCCCTTATGATATGGCCATTGTTCATCACAACTATGCATGTGCGTTCACTTATTACATCTTTGATATGTGGCTGGGTTGTGTGTTTGTGTGTGGATATATATGTCTATATATATGAGTGGGTGTATATATATAGGTGTGCATACATCTATATTTAACAGATGAGAAAGGAGATTCCATCTGAACATGAGGAAGGACTTCCTGGCTGTGAGAGCCGTTCAGCAGTGGAACTCTCTGCCCCAGAGTGTGGTGGAGGCTCCTTCTTTGGAAGCTTTTAAACAGAGGCTGGATGGCCATCTGTCAGGGGTGATTTGAATGCAATATTCCTGCTTCTTGGCAGGGGGTTGGACTGGATGGCCCATGAGGTCTCTTCCAACTCTTTGATTCTATGATAGCCATTCACTTATCCAGGACGCTGGCTCGGCTTGATGAAAGTCATTCTGCATGGTGATCGCTGTTGAACAGTGACTATGAGTTCAAGCCAGCCCGGGGCTGAATGAGCTTCCAGCCATAGTGTATAGCCTGCTGTTGACCTAAGGTCAGAAATACTCTATATCGGTCAAATAAGAAGTGGGCTACTATGCTATAAGATCCGCCCAATTATAGAGTTTTTTCTAAGGCTCCATGGGTCCTCCAGTCCAACCCTAAAAAACAATAGGCTTTTCTTTCAAAATAACCTTCATAGCCTAAGTTATTTGATATTATGTTAATTCTTCCTATCCCAGAACTAAAAGGTTTAGCCCATCTATGAGATGACTATACAACAAAATAATGTTACCCAAATAAAAAGAAAAATAGACCTTGTCAGACCAAACAGGTGCCCCCAGATGGACTTAGGACCGATAGGTCGCAGGTTTGGTCCAAGGTCAGGTTGAGGAGCTCCCTCTGTTAGCTCCAGCTCCTCATCCAAAAAAAAAAAAAATAAGAACCTCCCACAAGGATTGTGAACATCAATCTACCTGGACATCCCTCGGACAACGTCCTAGCGGACGGCCGTTCTTTTACACCAGAAGCGACTTGGAGTTTCTGGAATCGCTCCTGATATGTGTATGTATATATGTAGATAGGCATATATATATATATATATATATATATATATATATATATATGCGTGTGTATGTGTCTAGATATGTATATATAAATGGAAGGATTCAGGGTGAGGGATTCCACATTCCTTAAAATGAGTCCTGGGTCTACGGATGCTTTATTCTATTATTTGATGGTGAGGAGATTCCATCTGAACAGGGTGAAGAACTTCCTGACTTTGGGAGCCGTTCAACAGTGGAACTCTCTGCCCCAGAGTGTGGTGGAGGCTCCTTCTTTGGAAGTTTTTAAACAGAGGCTGGATGGCCATCTGTCGGGGCAGATTTGTGTATAATATTCCTGCTTCTTGGCAGGGGATTGGACTGGATGGCACGAGGTCTCTTCCAACTCTTTCATTCTATAATTCTACGATTTTAATACTCATACTGATTTGTTGTTACAGGAAGTTACCAAAAAACAATATGGGAGGAACAAACGACGAGGGTCCAGTTAATAAAAGGCAGTTAAAAACATTTAGTCCCTCACAAGTTTGGTGCCTGACGACACAACATCTAAGGAATTATTCAGCAATTTGCTAGCCAACATCGAAGCGGGCTAAAACTATACCTTTAGTTAATTCCACGTATCAACGAGGCTCCTTTACCTGAATCACTCATTCTTCTTATCTTCACCTTAGTGCCGGATGTTGATTGGGAGCCTAACCAAGACCGTGACCTATCACATCCTCCAGATGACCAGCGGCTGAGTTCAGAGCCTTCATCGGTACTGTCCGTACCCACAATGCATTGTCAGGTGGCCAACACAGGTCAGAAACAACCGATATCTCTAGGCGACTGACTGAGTTGCCATATTATATTGGCTTGCCTCCGCAACCAGAGTCTATATAGCTACGCCCCAAACACAGGAAGGGTGCTTCATTATGATACACCGCACACTTAAAAAGTCACCTATGGGTGGATGGTTTCATCACCCAGATGTTTGACATAAGGACCAGCTCAGCTTTCATGGAAACAACATCGATCAACCAGTGGGTAGAGCCACATGACCAAGGCCATAATTGGAGGGTTTTTGCCCCCATATTCTGGGGGTCTCAATTACCACTTAAGTCAGTGGCTGTATTATAAACAACGAATATTAGATTTATCCAACATATTCAAAGGGGACGCAGGTTGATGACACTTACCAAGGCCACAAGCGATAATTCATATAACCATGATGGATCAGAGCTGAGACAATTGGTCAACCAATTAGTAATTATGCTAGAGTGATAATACACCATTATCCGACACAAAATCATTCCCTTTACATGTCTCGAGATCAGTCGTTAGGCATACTTCAGTTCCCTGGAGATGCTTCGCCCTGAGGGGACAGGCTGTTTTCGCCAAAAAGGTTTTAATGATCCCTTACTTTGTTGAGATTTGGTGAATAGACGTTTTTGGAAAATTACGATAGCTCTTTCAGACATAGCACAAGGTGAAGTTTATTCCAAGGACACATAGTCAGGTCACCGACTATGATCAGGCCTGATGATGGGTATATGCTGAGCTACGTCTTGACACACGTCAGTAGGCAGGTTATCACTCTTAAAACAAGGATAATTCACAAAAAGGGCGATATAGGCCAACAATGTTAAAGGATGTTGGTGGAATAGGTTTTTGGCGATTCACCTTCCCCATTCCAATTTTCCAGTCTCAGTTTTCGTGGTGCGCACAACGGATATCAGTGCTATTTCCTTTCAAAAATGAGTTTAGGTTAGGGTACCCTGACCTAACTTGGATGCCATGTGGTTAATAAGGGGTGGCTCGAGATAACCGGTTATCCCGTGATTGCATTGTTAGACCATGCTTTTGACAATAATTAAGCTATAGACACTTTTGTCTAGCTATAAATTAATGTAAACTATCCAAATTGGGACTTCGGGTTCGGAGTCCCTCTCCTGATAACTTTAACTTACACCTGCTATTAGTGGGCCCAACTAATATGTTCCATTTTCGGTTAGTCAGTCTGTGGTACACTGGGTGGGCCCCAGAGTACAACGAGATTCCCCTTTTCCTGTAGCCGGGTTTTTTCAGCCATGATACAAAATAAACAACACTGAAATAACTGATAAAGCTATTGTCAAGGATCATCCTATGCTTTCTAAAGCTGGGGCGGGGCTCTTGGGTTTCCTCTGGCACATGTTTCGCCAACCGGCAATAGACGCTAACATCCACATCCTGGGATGATTAGGCAATCCTTAAAGGACAGTATTTACGATTAGGTTGATAGGCTGGTGATTGACACAGCCAACAAAAGAGTCGAAGCTATATATCAAGAGTCCATGGGACAGCTGCCGGACAAATGTCAACAAGTGTGACGGATGTCAGATTGAGATTAGCGTTAATTGGAGAGGTCGACTATTTAGCAAACATGGGCATGCTCTTGAAACTGGTGTGCTGCTCAACTCATTGCGAAGTTTTTACATATTTATTGATTTAACCTGGCTCTCCAAGTTATCAAAGGCCTTAGCGGTAACCCGTTTGGTCACGATTAGCAATAGCTCCACCCGACCATCTCGTGATCGGGATATAAGTTCATTTCAATGGGCCTCTCAGAGGAGGATAAGGTGACTATATTTACGTGATTTATGTTGACAAGGCCTTATGGTTCTTTTGAGCACCATTACTATCGTCTATTACCACATTAAAACCACTAGTTACTAAATCCAATGCTAGATTCTCCAATTCCTTACCCAAGCATGCTAAACACGTATTTTTGAGAGACACCACGAGGATTATGAGGTGGCTCAACTTAAGATGGGGAGAAGGCTTTATACAGTCACTAATTTTACAGTCATTTCGACATGGCGCCAGACATCAGACGGCCTGAGTGAGGCCGGGCCGAGTCTCACATTCAATGGTTTACCCATTGGGGTAACGTTATTTCTGTTCCCTGAGGCCATTATATCAGGAGGCTGCCTGGATGATACATGACTGGGTTAGGGGGCAGAGGGGTACGACGCCCCCTCCCCCCCTTTTTGTTTTATCTGTTATTTGTTTTACAGCCCCAGTCGTTGACGCATTGATGACTGACCCGACGGAACACAGGGTCATGGGAGACACACCAGGTCTCGGAAGCGGTATCTTGTGCTAAGCACGGGAGTGCGGCCTCACCAGTACCAACAGTGGAGTACTGATATGGTTTTTGGGGACATCGGATCCCACAGTTGTCTTGTGCCAGCATGTGAGTTCGGCCTCACCAGTACCAACGGTGGAGTACTGATAAGGTGTTGGGGACATTGGATCCCACAGCTGGTTGGAGAAAAGGTTTCTCCTAGTGCAATTTCATGTTTGAAGAAAATGTTTTCCTTGTAATATTGGTGACAACTTTGTATTGTACAGAACTGGGGTAACCCCCAGCCTGTTTCGCACTAGCATTATCATACACGATGACACACCACGTTACATAATACAATATTGAGTTATGGTTTAGTCGGTGACAACGTCGATACAGTCATTCTTATAAATTGAGGTCACCACATTTGACAACTGTCAGCATACACAATGAGGTGTTGATATTAGCTCATGCATGCATACCTGGGCAGCTTTATTACAGATTAGGCTAGCAGTTGGTCAAGAGCTGTTTTAAGGGGTGGGGGGATGGAGCTAAGTAGACACTTGCCCTCATCCTGTGGCGGAAAAACAGCTAGAATGAAATACATTTGGTGTTCACCCGAAGCATCCCCTTTTGGGAAAAAGCCATTAACGTAATACATCACCGGTTGTTACTCTAACCGAGGTGACTACTGGATAAATGGCTTTCAAATGGGGAGGGTCTTACCTCAACATCCTTGAGGAAGATTCCTCCAACATTGGCTAAAAGGTTACCCTGGGTTTATGTCACACGGGAACCGGGTGCTTCGCCCTATTTAGCCGAGGGGTAGGCCGGGAAGGGACACTACCTCGGCTTTAGACAATACACGTTCACGCTAGTCTGATTATGATATTCAGTTATTGAGTTAATTAGGTAACAATTAATAAAGTTGCCCAGTTTTAAACCCATAACTGTTGTGTTGTGTCTTCATTTGGTGGGTTGGCAGGCAATCCTTTTTCTCCCTGTAGTGCAGCGGAGGAAGGAGAAAAAGCTTTGCCTCCTCACACCAGAGAAGAAGATACCTGCCCAAAGTAGTTCCAGCCGGAACTACTTTGGGGGCGGAGCTTGGAGGGTGATAGCCTCCCTCCAGCTCAGTCTTTTGCCTGACGGCAACCCACCTCACCCACCCATTAACAGTATAATAGTTGGTTGCCTTAGAGGGGCCGGGTAGGAATTTTTTCCCCTTCTATGTTCTAGGAGGGTTTTTTCGCCTACCCTATACTGTTACTAGGGGGCAGATTGGGTTTTGGTGGTCATAAATAGGTTTGCGGAAAAACAGCTAGAATGAAATACATTTGGTGTTCACCCGAAGCATCCCCTTTTGGGAAAAAGCCATTAACGTAATACATCACCGGTTGTTACTCTAACCGAGGTGACTACTGGATAAATGGCTTTCAAATGGGGAGGGTCTTACCTCAACATCCTTGAGGAAGATTCCTCCAACATTGGCTAAAAGGTTACCCTGGGTTTATGTCACACGGGAACCGGGTGCTTCGCCCTATTTAGCCGAGGGGTAGGCCGGGAAGGGACACTACCTCGGCTTTAGACAATACACGTTCACGCTAGTCTGATTATGATATTCAGTTATTGAGTTAATTAGGTAACAATTAATAAAGTTGCCCAGTTTTAAACCCATAACTGTTGTGTTGTGTCTTCATTTGGTGGGTTGGCAGGCAATGGTATTTGTGGAAGGGCATAAGAGCAGACCTAAAGAAATGTAAAGTGCTTTGGAGGACAAAGTGCTATGGGATCATTATTCCAGGAAGGCACCCTGGAACAGCCATGTCTTCAAGCTCCTCCTGAAGACTGCCAACATTTGGGCCTGTCTGATGTCTTTAGGGAGTGAGTTCCAGAGTCAAGGGGCCACCACCGAAAAGGCCCTCTCTCTTGTCCCCATCAATCGCACCTGCGATGCTGGGGGGATCGAGAGCATGGCCTCTCCGGATGATCAAAGGGATCGTGTGGGTTCGTATATGGAGATGCGGTCACGCAGGTAGGCAGGTCCCAAACCGTTCAGGGCTTTGTAGGTAAGAACCTGCACCTTGAAATCTCTCTGCAAGCAGATTCTTAGCTTTGTTTTTTTTCCCCCTCCCAAATCTAATGACATTCTGAACCATTTCCAAGCAGAGAGTAATCAGAATCTGAAAAGTCCACTTTTTATGCATCACTCATAGAAACCACCAACTGACTAGACATCTAGATTCATAGCATTTCAGAGGTGAAAGCAGCATTGGAGGTCATATGGCAAAACCCTATAGGGCAGTCGTTCTCAATCTTCCTAATGCCACAACCCCTTAATATAGTTCCTCTTGTTGTGGTGACCCCCAACCATAAAATTATTTTCATTGCTACTTCATAAGTGTAATTTTGCT
Source organism: Anolis sagrei (assembly GCF_037176765.1). Taxonomy (NCBI): domain Eukaryota; kingdom Metazoa; phylum Chordata; class Lepidosauria; order Squamata; family Anolidae; genus Anolis; species Anolis sagrei. Next base: position 294,833,740 of record NC_090022.1, on the reverse strand, counting down.
ACTGTTCTGAATCGCAATGTAGATATCTGATATGCGGGATGTATTTTCATTCACTGGACCAAATTTGGCACAAATATCCGGTATGCCCAAGTTTGAAAAATTGTAGGGTTGGGGGGTAGGGGTGGCTTTCAATTTTGTCATTTGGGAGTTGTAGTTGTTGAGATTTAAAGTTAGCCTACAATCAAAGAGCATTCTGAACTCCATCAAAGATGGAATTGAACCAAACTTGGCACACAGAACTCCCATGACCAACAGAAAATACTGGAAGGTTTGGTGGGCATTGATCTTGAGTTTTGGATTTGTAGTTCACCTACATCCAGAGAGCACTGTGGACTCAAACAATGATAGATCTGGATCAAACTTGGCACGGATTCTCAATATGCCCAAATGTGAACACTGGTGGTGTGTGGGAAAAATAAATCTTGACATTTGGGAGTTGTAGTTGCTGGGATTTATAGTTCACCTACAATCAAAGGGCATTCTGAACTCCACTAACAATAGAATTGGGCCAAACTTCTCACACAGAACCCCCATGACCAACAGAAAATACTGTGTTTTCTGATAGTCTTTGGTGACCTCTCTGACACCCCATTGTAAACCCCCAGGGTCCTGACACTACTATAGAGCCAACTGTTCAAGATGGGACTGAAATATTCAGGAGTTTTGAAACAATGAGTTACTTTTAAAACTCATTATTTGGAACTGGTTATTTTTGTTGGAAATGGCAACTAATGTAAATGATACTGCTTTTTGAAAGAAGGACTAAGAAACCAGACACATTGATATTCTTTTATCTGCAATGGAAACATTATTCTTTGGGGCAGCTATCCTATTGAAAGATGACCTGTATTCATTCATGATTTCCTCCTTTCCATACTCCAAAACTTTATTTCTCTCCCTTCACATCTCCCATTCTTTTCCTTTCCCTCTCCTTCCTTCCTTCCTTCCTTCCTTCCTTCCTTCCTTCCTTCCTTTCTTTCTTTCCTTTTCCTTTTGAAAATCCAAGTCATCCAGAAGTTCCTCTGATGTACAACTATTCAGGAAATCTTTCCCAAAGTGCTAATGATGTCACTTCAACCATCAACCTAGGTACAACTCTATGAAGGGTTGGGGGGAGGGGTTGGCTATGAACCACTGTTTTCTATAGTGAGTTTACCCCCTTTGAAGGGTTTTAACATGCAAAGATACTACTATTACCCACAGTTCCTTAACCTCTTATTTCTGGCTTCACCAATACAACCGAGAATCTGTTGAAATTCAGAACATTTCTTCTTCAGAGTGAACATGCACACAAAATGTGCAAGAAACCTATAGTCACCAATACTAATTGCATATCTAATTGAGAACAAAATAAATATCTCCCTATAATGCTTTAAGGTTCTTCCACCATCTCCAAAGATCAGTCCTACCTAAACAGAATCTGAATAATGCTTGATATCTCTAGGCCAAGCAATAAAAGAAGAGGAGGCTATAAAAGCTCTGAGAGTTGCAAAAAGACATTAATAGGAGAAAAATGATCTCAAATGAACACCTGCCAAAAAGACAATGAACTTAAGCATAACTCTGAAGGAAGATGGATGTCAGTGCTAGGAAAAATTCAGATCACAACCAAGGAACACATATGGGACACCGAGAGGGACCAAAAAGAGTCAATGGCTCTTCCTCAGGTTAACTCAAAGCAGGTCTTGACAATCATTTCACAAAATAGTGATTAAGAGTGCATATGCACTATAGAATGAATGCACTTTGACAGCACTTTAACTGCCATGGCCAAATGCAAAGGAATCATGGGAATTGTAGTTTGGTCAAGCATTAGCACTGTTTGGCAAAGAAGGCAAAACACCGTGTAGAACCAAATGCCTTTAAAGCACATCAGACTGACAGATAATGGTTAAATCAAATTTGGAGAGAATGCCTCTAGAACATGGCCATATAGCCCCCAAAAAAAAAAAAAAACCTACAACACCCAGAAAATCAAATTTACTTGGCAAACATCATGGCTCCATAGTAGGTTTGGGTAACCACAGAAAAATGTGATTCTAAACTTGTTTTGTTTTTAGGGGGCCCTTGCATTTCGTTTTTAATAATTCCGAAATTTTCCTTTTAAAAATTTCAAAATATACGAAATTTCGTATAATTACGAATTGATTCGTTAATGGCGGACGCGATTGCGGAATATGCTAAAAAAAACCTCCAAATGGGACAGGGGGAACTTCTGAAGCTTCCCTCTCCCTCTGTTGTTGACTGTTGGTGTGATAAAACAAACAACTATAAAACTTGCACCAGACATGCAAAAATAATTAGGAAATAATTACAAAATAATTAGGAAATAATTACAAAATAATTACGAAATAAATTGAAAAAATTGTTTCGAATCTAATTTACTCCTCACATTATTCCTGCATGGCTCAATATTGGATCGTAAGCTAATTTAAAAACGAATTAATAATGAATTACGAAATTAATAATGAATTACGAAACCGCCCAAGCCTACTCCATAGGGTTTTAACTCACATCTTCCAAATCCAGGATAGGCTAGCACAGTTTTTAAACTGCCTGCTATAGAAGATCCTGCTGACTGGAAGGTTGGCAGTTCAATCCCGAGTTGGGTGAGCTTCCGTCGCTAGCCCAGCTTCTGCTCACCCAGCAATTCGAAAACAACAATGTAAGTAGATAAATAGGTACTGCTTTGGCAGGGAGATATGGCCCTGAAAAACATGCCAACAAAAATCCAACCAGGAAAGGAGTCAATGGACAACAGGCTCCTGAACGTGGAACATGAAACAACAACACCTCCCCATGGCCAAGTCGAGCACAACCAGATGCCAGAGATGAAAAGATAGAATCCTTGTCCCTGTTTCTGTCAACTGTATAATGACATTGAATGTTTGCCATATATGTACCTGTAATCCACCCTGAGTCCCCTCAGAGTGATAGAGCAGAATATAAATCAAGTGTGTGTGTATTCTCCAAGTGCCACTTGTGGTCAGTATTTGTTGATATCTTATGGGTGCATGAATTCTTCTATAAACAGGACATTTTTCTCATGTGCAAAATGTCTACATTCAGCTGAAAGTTGTGGAGTGAAATCAGAGGCGGCCCTAGGTAATTTTCAACGGTAAGCAAACGGTATTTTGGTCCCCCCCCCCCCAAACCAATCACTGATATATATTTTATGTTCGTCATTCTGTGTGCCATATTTGGTTCAATTCCATCATTGGTGGAGTTCAGAATGCTCTTTGATTGTAGGTGAACTATACATCCCAGTAACTACAACTCACATACGTCAAGGTCTATTTTCTCCCAAGAGCACCTCAAAATCAACTATACTGCAAATGCTTTCTTTGTGTAATGGGTTGAGCCACCACTGAGTGAAATGCTATTGTGCATTGTGCAGAATTTGCTTGTACACTTGTTTGCACAATTTCATGATCACCACTTAATTCTGTGAGTGGAAGTGCAGTGTCTCAGCATATACCACTATTATTCTGGAGAAGCAATGTCAATAATTTTCATAAAATCATAGAATCCTAGAGTTGGAAGAGACCTCATGGTCCATCCAGTCCAGCCACTTGCCAAGAAGCAGGAAAATTGTATTCAAAGCACCCTCGACAGATGGCCATCCATCCTCTGTTTAAAAGCTTCCAAAGAAGGAGCCTCCACCACACTCTAGGGCAGAGAGTTCCACTGCTGAACAGCTCTCACAGTCAGGAAGTTCTTCCTAATGGAATTGGTTTTTTTAGCAGAGCGAGATACACACCTTCCTCTGCACCTCCAAACTTTGTTTTGGAGAAATGTCCCTCAAGCTATTTGCCATGGGGAACTAGCTGTTTCACCAATAATTTAATGGTTAGTAACATATTTGTTCCCTTTGGAGAAAATGTTTATTTCCTCCTTGCAATCTCATCAGGAATTAGAACATACAGACCCAAACTTGCTTGCTTGCATGCTGGTCGCTTCTGTGGCAAGAGAATCAGCCGTCTATGAAGATGTTGCCCAGGGGACGCCCGGATGTCTTGCAATCCTGCGAGGAGGCTTCTCTCATGTTCCCCAGGTCTGGGCGATCTGGAAGGCGCTGAACAGACTGCGTTCTGGCACCATGAGATGCAGAGCCAACCTTCAGAAATGGGGCCACAAAGTGGAATCCTCGACATGCGAGTGTGGAGAGGAGCAAACCACTGACCACCTGCTGCAATGCAACCTGAGCCCTGCCACATGCACAACGGAGGACCTTCTTACAGGACCTTCTTGCAGCAACACCAGAAGCACTCCAAGTGGCCAGATACTGGTCAAAGGACATTTAATCAACTACCAAACTCACACATTTTGTATTTTGTCTGTTTGTTTGCTTTGTTCTGTTGGAAATGTAAAATAATTTGACTTGTTGTCCTGACATGACAAATAAATAGACCCAAGCAAAAGCACAATGCTGCATCCTCATATGCTTTTCGTCAAAAACCTTTGCTATTGTGATCATGCTTTGTTTCTGCTTGGCCATATGTCTCCCAGCATTCATCTGGGAAATACGAGAGGATAAGCCTTCAATATTTCAAATGGAAAAAGCAAGAATATAAAAATATATTTAAATTAAAGAGATTAAACAATCAGTTGGTTAAAAGCAGGTGGTTAATAAACCAACATGCTCAATGTCATGGACAGCTTTTCTCAATGTGCTGATAATTATAGTCATTAATTGTATTTAGAACTTAATTTTTGTGTCCTGCTGAGGTTCATAAAAGAATCCTTAGTCGGAGCAGTGAATGAAACATATATAAATATAACAATTCAGATTAAGCTATTCAATGATATAGCTAACTCAGCAGCAGCAACAGAAGACAAAATCTTTCCCCAATGGGAGGGAAAGGGAAGCAAAGAAAACCAGGAGGCCAAAGTATTAGCTGGAAGTCTATGTGTGTATGATTGTGTTAAAGCAAACTATGTGGTTCCATTCTAGTATTGCACTAACTTAAAGCTTCAGCCAAATGTTTAGAAATACAGTTTAGAAATCAAAGAAAAGAGGCATGCAAATTTAAAAGGAGAATGCAAATGAACCTGCCCGTCTGGCTTAATGTCTTTGTTATTGTGTTGTACGCTGTGTTTCTTTTGTATTACTTTCTTTTCATATGTTTAATTGTATTTTATTTTATCTGTTATTTTATGATTATATGTTGTATTTTGCTTTGTTGTAACTATTGGGTCGTCCTCATGTTTGGGGAGATGGAGGCGGGGTATAAATAAAGTTATAGTTTTGTTAGATCTAAGGAAGTCATGCTACCCCTCTATTCTGCTTTGGTTAGACCACATCTGGAATATTGTGTCCAATACTGGGCCCCACATTTCAAGAGAGATATTGACAAGCTGGAATGTGTCCAGAGGAGGGCGACTAAAATGATCAAGGGTCTGGAGAACAAGCCCTATGAGGACCGGCTTGGGGAGCTGGGCATGTTTAGCCTGAAGAAGGCTGAGAGGAGATATGATAGCCATGTATAAATATGTGAGAGGAAGCCCCAGGGAGGAGGGAGAAAGCTTGTTTTCTGCTTCCCTGAAGACTAGGATGCAGAACAATGGCTTCAAACTACAAGAGAGGAGATTCCATCTGAACATGAGGAAGAACTTCCTGACTGTGAGAGCCGTTCAGCAGTGGAACTCTCTGCCCCGGAGTGTGGTGGAGGCTCCTTCTTTGGAAGCTTTTAAACAGAGGCTGGATGGCCATCTGTCAGGGGTGATTTGAATGCAATATTCCTGCTTCTTGGCAGGGGGTTGGACTGGATGGCCCATGAGGTCTCTTCCAACTCTTTGATTCTATGATTCTATGATTCTATGACAGGAAAGCTTAGAGAAGACAATGATGTTGGGGAAAATGGAAGGGAAAGGGAAGAGGGGCCAGCCAAGGGCAAGATGGATGGATGGTATCCTTGAAGTGACTGACTTGACTTTGAAGGAGCTGGGGGTGGTGACGGCTGACTGAGAGCTTTGGTGTGGGCTGGTCCATGAGGTCATGAAGAGTCACAAGTGACTGAATGAATAAACAACAAATAGAAGGACCCAGTAAGAAGGGATCTTTTTATACATTCCATGGGATTCATTTCTCCTACTACAACTTCTTGTACTCCAATGGAGACAGATGACAGAAGTTGTCAGCAGGAGATGTCATCTCTGAACAGTGACATGTAACTTGAGTGGACAATAGTTTTAGGGACAACTTCTCTACAGGGTTCCAATCTTCAGAGCTTGTCCTACAGATTCCAGAATATCCATGCAAAAGTCATGGTACTTGAAGGAGGCATCCTCCAAAGTTTTGGTTGTGAGGGCCCTTTCAAACGATAAAAGGACACAGCTGAGCAAGAAAGGATGTGATGACTGAATTGGTAGACTTCAGGAACAAAAAGGAAAGCTGGCAGGGGGAGAACAGGCCCATTTAAAATGCAGACACAGCAACTCCCGTTAAAAGGCCTCCAAGCTCAAATGTTCCCCAGAGAGCAGAGGAAAGAATAGCAGTTTTCAATAACTGTTTTTATCTACGGGTTCTTTTTTACTTTATCTCACTTTCTCCAGGGGTCGGAGTTGACCCTAAGAAGGGAATGGAATGTGATTTATTGCAGTGTATTTAAAGAAACAGAGTCTGTTTTCTCAAAGATCTGTTGTCAGGCTGCTGGAAAGTTACCTATTCTATCCTACTCTTCCGCCAATTCCACATAAGCTTCTTTTAGATAATATGGTGAAAAAGCAGAAGGTTTGGAGAAAGATCCAAATTCAGTGGCAACAGCATAGCAACATTTGACTAGAGAGGTAAAGACCCAAACTGGATTTGCAATTTCATTTAAGGGCCTTCTGCACCCACTCAAAACCCTAGACTTTCCGTGAGGGATGGCTACATGCCCTCCTGGGTCAGTGAGAGGTTGACCTGGGAGGGCATATATCCAGCTGGCAGACCCCATTTACCCCCAAAACTTACATTAGGAGCCTGGCTACATGCTAGCCCCCTCCAGCAAATGCTCCTGCCCCCCCCCCTCACTTCACCTCCTGACCTGTCATTTTCAAACATCAGGAGATTTTGGTTTTTTGGGCTCTTGGAGCCCAAAGAATTGAAATCATAGTGGGGATTGACCACCATGATTGTAGAAGTGGTCCCAGCAGTCAATCCCCGCAGGGTCCACACCAGGAAAGATCCACACCTTCCATTAAAGTTGGGATCTTTCCAGGTGGCAAATTAATTAATCTGACTTGGCCACAGTAGTCCATGCTCTGGTTACATCCCGTTTAGACTACTGCAACGCTCTCTACATGGGGTTGCCTTTGAAGACGGCTCGGAAGCTCCAACTAGTCCAACGCTCAGCAGTCATGATTTTAACAGGAGCGAAGCGCAGGGAGCATACAACCCCCCTGCTGCACCAACTCCACTGGCTACCGATTTGCTACCGGGCTCAATTCAAAGTGCTGGCATTGACCTTTAAAGCCCTAAACGGTTCCGGCCCAAGTTACCTAGCTGACCGCATCTCTGCCTATGAACCCACCAGGGCTTTGAGATCTTCCGGGGAGGCCCTACTCTCGATCCCGCCTGCTTCTCAAGCACGTTTGGCGGGGACGAGAGATAGGGCCTTCTCGGTGGTGGCCGCTCGGCTGTGGAACGCCTTTCCAACGGACATTAGGCTAGCACCATCTCTAATGGTATTCCGTAAAAAAGTTAAGACCTGGCTGTTTGAGCAGGCGTTCGAATAATTAGTGCAATAATTGGTAATGAACATAGGGATGGAAAATGGTTGACGAGTCTGGATTATGTTTTTGTGGATGAGACGATAGTGATTAGTTATTGTAATAAGTGTTTATTAATTGTGTGTTGCGCGGGATTGTTAACTGTTTTATATTTGGCATTGAATTTCTGCTGTTCTTGTTGGTTGTGAACTGCTGTGAGTCGCCTTCGGGCTGAGAACAGTGGTATATAAGTAAAGTAAATAAATAAATAATCCAGAGTAAACTGGGAAATCACAGTTTATTACAGATGAATTTGGGTTTACCTGAGGTGTCATTTGAATGCCTCAAGTAAACCTGTGACAGGTCCCGCATTTTGGGCCTGTCTGGAGGGGCCCTTAGATAAGCATAGAAAAAGCATTGTGGTTGGGAACCTGAATCAACAAAACAGAACATAACTTTACATTCATTTCTAGATTTATTTAATGTGTTCCCTTACTGCTGGCATGAAATCTAAGGAGATGGTTTGCTATGGCTTAAAGTCCTGGCCCATGGCTCAGATGGAAGATAGATCTCTTCCAACAACATTCGTAAGGATCAGAAGATCTTTGGATGAGGTTCTGCCACAGGATGATGCTAACAGAGCATGTACCTAAACCACCATTCGATCCACCATTTAGAAAGGCATCATTTGTACAAAACCTCACCTTTCCCCTCTCTTCCTGCTGAATATTTAAGGTTCCTTGTATTCACAACATTATTGAAACTATGAGCCTAGGAGGAGAAAACCAGAAGTTAAATGCAAGATGCCCTGAGCATTATTTATTTTATTTTATTTCATGTACTTCTACCCCACCCTTCTCAACCCCCGAGGTGGGACTCAGGGCGGCTTACAAAAGGCACATCTTGGTGCCTACACAATACAATATCATATAAAACCAGCAATTAAATAGTCAACAATTAAAACAATTAAAAACAACAATATATCACACAATCAAAAGCCATCTCAGACACAGCATTCACCAACTCAGAGTTCATATTTCGTTCCACCTTGTCCAATTCCTATCCATTGTCACAGTCCCTTATTCATCTGCCAGATTGCCCAGACGCCTGGTCCCACATCCATGTTTTTAATTTCTTTCTGAATGAAAGGAGGGATGTTGCTGATCTGATCTCTCCGGGGAGTGAATTCCATAGGTGAGGGGCCACCACTGAGAAGGCCCTGCTCCTCGTCCCCACCAATCTCACTTGTGACAGAGGCGGGGTCGAGAGCAGGGCCTCCCCAGAGGATCTCAGACTCCGAGATGGGACGTAAAGGGCAGATACACTGGGCCGGAATCGTATAGGATTTTGTAGGTCAAAACCAGCACTTTAAATTGTGCTCGGAACTGGATTGGCAGCCAGTGGAGCTGACATAGCGGGGGGGGGGTGGTATGCTCTCTGTATGACGCTCCGGTGAGCAATCTGGCTGCCTCCCGCTGGACTAATTGACGTTTCCGAACAGTCTTCAAAGGCAACCCCACGTAGAGTGTGTTGCAGTAATCTATCCGGGATGTAACAAGAGCGTGGACCACCGTGGCCAGATCCGACTTCCCAAGATACGGGCGCAGCTGGCGCACAAGTTTTAATTGTGCAAAAGCTCGCCCAGCCACCACCGAGACCTGGGGTTCCAGATTCAGCAATGAGTCCAGGATCACTCCCAAGCTGCGAACCTGTGTCTTCAGGGAGAGTGTAACCCCGTCTAACACAGGCTGTAACCCTATACCCTGTTCGGCCTTACAACCGACCAGTAGGACCTCTGTCTTGTCTGGATCCAGTTTCAATTTGTTAGCTCTCATCCAGTTCGACACAGCGGCCAAGCACCGGTTCAAGGTCTGGACAGGTGAGAAGGAGTGACAGATTTGGACATCATCTGCATAGAGATAACATCTCATTCCGAAACTCCTGATGATCTCCTCCAGCGGCTTCATGTAGATGTTAAATAACATCGGGGACAGGATTGACAGGATTATAAAAGAAAGTTGGGTAGATAAGCATAATAAAAGGGGTAAATAAATAAAGGCCCCTAATCGGAGCTGGACCCATAAACCTGTTTGATTTGTCCTACTACTTTTATACATGAACCTCAAAACTGGATGTTTCAAGGTAACCGTATCTACTATCTCTGCTCTCTATATAATGAGCTGCTTCGGCTCTTTGTATTCAGCCCACAACAAGGATGAGGGAAATGGCATCTGAAGTTTCAACTAAAACTGAAATGATAAATTTGTTAATTTTGCAGACATCATTTCTGACTAGATCAATTCATATGCCCTCAGATTATGATTGCCTTCATATAAGTTGAACTCGGGCGTTGACAACTTCCATAAACTCTCTGTCAATGAGAAATACCCGTTATGTGTAAAATTTAATGCTTAATACGGTTTTTATTTTACTGCCAAAGGGATCGGCGTAGCTGAGATGATTTAAGCACTCAATGAGATTCAGAGGAAGCTTCACAGTAAAATAAAGAACAATTCCTGAATCTTCTTTGCAAATTCTATGTTTGCTAAGCGGAGATAGTTTTCTCCTCTGACAGTTTCCCTTAGAGGATAGGGAATATTCAGGAGCAAAGGGGGTGTGCTTCTGTCGGCTTCAAAATACAGGAAAATACAGGTGGTGCAGTGAACCAACCTGTGGATCAAGTTGATAGCTAATTCTCTAAGGAATTATGGGAATTAGGCATTTCCACTTTAGAATTAATGCAGTTTGAGTGCGCTTTAACTGCCATAATGCAATGCTATGAAATCCCGTGAGTTGTAGTTCTACAACAGCTTTAGCCTTCTCTGCCAAAATGTGCTAATGCCTCATCAAATTCCAACTCCCATATTTCACAGCATTGAGTCAGAACAGCTAAAGTGATGTCAAACTGCACTAGTTCTGCAAAGGAGATGCATCCTGGGTCTGGAGCTTTGTATGAATTTGTATCAGTCCAACTGATTTCGACAAATGCTCCAGTTCCCGATGGATCCAAGAGTGATCCTGGACTCATCGCTGAGCCTGGAACCCCAGGTCTCAGCAGTGGCCGGGAGAGCTTTTGCACAATTAAAACTTGTGCGCCAACTGCGCCCGTACCTTGGGAAGTCGGATCTGGCCACAGTGGTCCACGCTCTTGTTACATCCCAAATAGATTACTGCAACACACTCTACGTGGGGTTGCCTTTGAAGACTGTTCAGAAACTTCAATTAGTCCAACGGGAGGCAGCCAGAGTACTCACCGGGGCATCATACAGAGAGCATACCAACCTTCTGTTATGTCAGCTCCACTGGCTGCCGATCCAATTCCAAGCACAATTCAAAGTGCTGGTTTTGACCTACAAAACCCTATATGGTTCCAGCCCAGCGTATCTGTCCGAACACATCTCCCTCTATGTCCCACCTCGGAGTTTAAGATCTTCTGGGGAGGCCCTGCTCTCGGCCCTGCCTCTGTCACAAGTGAGACTGGCGGGAACAAGGAGCAGGGCCTTCTTGACGGTGGCCCCTCACCTATGGAATTCATTCCCCGGGGAAATTAGATCAGCAACATCCCTCCTTTCCTTTAGAAGGAAATTAAAAACATGGATTTGGGACCAGGCTTTGGGCAATCTGGCAGACAAATAAAGGACTACAATGACCGATAGGAATAGATAATGTAGAATGAAATATGAACTCTGAGTTGGCGAACGCTGAGCTGAGATTAGTTTATTGACTGTGACATATATTGATTGTTTTTTAACTGTTTAACTATTTTAATTGCTGTTTTATTCGTTTATCTGTATTATTGTGTAGCAATCGAATTGTGCCTTTTTGTAAGCCGCCCTGAGTCCCCCCTCGGAGGTTGAGAAGGGCGGGGTAGAAGTACATGAAATAAATAAATAAATAAATAAATAAATAAATAAATACATTGTCATCCTCTCCTTCTCCTCTTCCTTCCAGTAGAGCCCAAATATCTATGGGATATATGTTCCCAGATATTATGATGATTTTTTTTTGTTGTGTCAGGACCGACTTGAGCACCCGGTGGCGCAGTGGGTTAAACCCCTGTGCCGGCAGGACTGAAGACTGACAGGTCGTAGGTTCAAATCCAGAGAGAGGTGGATGAGCTCTCTCTATCAGCTCCAGCTCCTCATGTGGGGACATGAGAGAAGCCTCCCACAAGGATGATAAAAACATCAAATCATCCGGGTGTTCCCCGGGCAATGTCCTTGCAGACGGCCAATTCTCTCACACCAGAAACGACTTGCATGAGGATATATGAAACCATGGGAAAAATGAACCCTGAAATTTGCAATTGGATGAACAACAGAGATACCAAGAAGAGGGTGCTACTTATACAGGAGACCACAAACGAGTCATGGATGAGTGAAATCATGGATGAGTGAAAGCACATATATTGGTCCACAGTTACCAAGGTTGCACTGTATTTTAATAGCTTCTGTCACACTGTTGTATTGGATACAATATGACTAATAGATGTGAATTTTCATGAAAGGCTCTGGATTTTTTTAAAGAACCATGGGATTTGAAGTTTGGACCATGTCCCAGGAAAAAAAAAACCCAGCAAATTTTCCCATGGTCTTTATTTTATTTTAGATATGCTACACTTTCTCTTTTTCTGTCCCTCCCTAATCATTAAGCATCATCTCTTCACTTCCTTCTTTTCCTACATATTGATTTTTCATCATATCATGGACACAAAGACTAAGAAGGAAAGCCTAATAACAATTTTTGTCATGAATAAATAATTATGGTCACAAATCTTCCTCCACTAAGCAACCCAATGCATTTTTCAAAGACAATGCTACAAGAAATTGAATGGCATAATTCAGGAGGACTGGCACCAAAAATGTGATTTGTTCTTGAAAGTGGCTTATATCAGGAATGGTCATGTAATGACCAAAAGGTAGTCAGTGGCCCATGAAGCCCTACCTGACTTACCAGGCAGAAAGATTTCAGCATTGGGGGCTCCCCTCCAGTGCCATCGTGCTGAGGTTCCTTCTTCCCACCATGCTGCCCTCTATACATGACTAGTGCACAGCAGGGTAGGCAGCTAATCAGGACAAGCCTTCTGTCTCACCCTGCTTGGTCCTGGGGGAGGCTGGCCATATTCCTCCCCTCTGGCTGGGTATGTTAGCTGGCACACTGCACCTTCTGATCAGTTAAGCTCTCAAAGGCAGAGAAGCAGGAAAAGCAGCAGGACCTTCAAGAGGCCTGAAGAGCTGAAGCTTGTTTTCTGCTTCCTTGGAGACTAGGACGTGGAACATTGGCTTCAAACTACAAGAGAGGAGATTCCATCTGAACATGAGGAAGAACTTCCTGACTGGGAGAGCCGTTCAGCAATGGAACTCTCTGCCCCGGAGTGTGGTGGAGGCTCCTTCTTTGGAAACTTTTAAACAGAGGCTGGATGGCCATCTGTCAGGGGTGATTTGAATGCCATATTCCTGCTTCTTGGCAGAATGGGGTTGGACTGGATGGCCCATGAGGTCTCTTCCAGCTCTTTGATTCTATGATTCTATGTTTCTAATTGCCCTATACTTGTCTCGTGATGTTTTGTATTGATGTTGTTCACTGCTTTGAGTTGCCTGAGGACAGAGAAAAGCGGTATATAAATAAAGTAAATAAATAAATAAACCCTCCTTTCCTTTCCTTTCTTTCCTTTCCTTTTTTTTTTTACTTTTGGCATTTGGAGATCTTTCACAGGGGGCCCAGAAACCTTTTGCTATTTTATCCATGCATTAATTCCCAGTTCAAAGCACACACATACAACGAGATGCGAAATCAGCAGAGGTCTGCACTGGCCACTCAGAAATAGATGGGACAGCTTTTCCCAGCTCCCCCTGTCAAAGAGATGGCACTTTCTGATGCAACGGTTGCTATTACTTATTCATTTACATAGCCACATCAATGTGCATACACCCCAACTCTCTCAGATTAAGAGAAGTTCAGTTTTTTCTTCCATATTTAATACCCCACGTTTGATAGACATTTTGATTCAAGTGAAATGTCATGACTGACAACAACCTCTCCAGGTACTGATCTCTCCCCCTCCCTCTCCTTGTTGGAATGACATCTGGCTCTTTCCCCCCTCTCTCTTTTTTTGTTTCCAGAACACTCCTCGTTTCTGAAGTTGCCAGCAAGTTTGCATAGCAACCTGACTCACCCACAATGAAGAAAAAGCTGCAGGCTGATTCAGAGCCAAGAGTGTGGAGGGGAAAGGTCAAGGGTGTTGCAGTCATTACACTGCCTTTGCTACCCAAAGAATGAGGCAGAAAGAGCGAGAGCTCAAAAGAGAGCCATTATTATTAGACACTCACATGTCGAACAAGTAATGGCCCGCAAATGGCACGACTTTGCAGGATGATGCGCTGGCAGAAACTTTTTCCCTAACACCTCCCAGTTGTGCACTTGCCGGAATCTCACTCTACATAAACATAAAGGTCTGCAATCTGTCAGTTAATATTAATGCGGTCATTTGCTGGGTAACTTGAAATAACATGATGCACCCGGGACTTGCTTTGCTGACCTTTTTGGGGGGGAGTGATTCATTAAACGGTCACTCATTTAGACAGCACTACCTATTTGTGCGGCTATTAACATTTTAAGGACTTAACTCCGTATTTATGGCTCTCAAGTAGAAATATGCATCAAGGTTAGCTCAAGACCAATTTTTTTTCATGATTCAGTAAAAGGGAAAGGACAAAATTTCACCTCCCAACTAGGGCCGTCCCATTCATTTAGTTGTTGACTAGAGATTCCATACTACTCAAGACAAAACTAAGGGTACAGCTACACTGTAGAATTAATACACTTTGATGCCACTTTAGCAACCATGGCTTGTTGTTCATTCGTTCAGTCTTCTCCGACTCTTCGTGACCTCATGGACCAGTCCACGCCAGAGCTCCCTGTTGGCCGTCACCACCCCCAGCTCCTTCAAGGTCAGTCCAGTCACTTCAAGGATGCCATCCATCCATCTTGCCCTTGGTCGGCCCCTCTTCCTTTTGCCTTCCACTTTCCCCAGCATCATTGTCTTCTCTAGGTTTGGCTGTCTCCTCATGATGTGGTCAAAGTACTTCAACTTTGTCTCTAGTCTCCTTCCTTCCAGTGAGCAGTCGGGCTTTCTTTCCTGGAGGATGGACTGATTGGATCTTCTCGCAATTCAAGGCACTCTCAGCAGTTTCCTCCAACACCACAGCTCAAAAGCATCGATCTTCCTTCGCTCAGCCTTCCCTAAGGTCCAGCTCTCACATCCGCAGGTGACTACAGGGAAGACCATGGCTTTGACTATGCAATGGATCTTTGTTTTCAGTCTGATGTCTCTACTCTTTACTATTTTATCGAGACTGGACATTGCTCTCCTCCCAAGAAGGAAGCGTCTTCTGATTTCCTGGCCACCATGGTTTAATGCTTTGGAATCATGTGAGAGGCAGTTCTACAAGATGTTTAGCTTTCCCTGCCAAACAATGCTAATGTCTCACCAAACTACAAAAAATCAATAACATTGGGCTGTGAGAGTTAAAGTGCAGTCAAACTGCATTAATTATACTGTGTAAAGATGTATTGTCGAAGTCTTTCATGGCCGGAATCACTGGGTTGTTGTAGGCTTTTTCAGGCTATATGGCCATGTTCTAGAGGCATTCTCTCCTGACGTTTCACCTGCATCTATGGTCCTCCGCCATCAATTCCTCTGGACCGGCCACATTGTCCAGATGCCCAACCACCGTCTCCCAAAGCAGTTGCTCTACTCCGAACTCAAGAACGGAAAACGGAATGTTGGCGGACAGGAAAAGAGATTTAAAGATGGGCTCAAAGCCAACCTTAAAAATTCTGGCGTGGACACTGGGAAGCCCTGGCCCTTGAGTGCTCCAGCTGGAGGTCAGCTGTGATCAGCAGTGCTGCAGAATTTGAAGAGGCATGAATGGAGGGTGAAAGAGAGAAATGTGCCAGGAGGAAGGAGCGTCAAGCCAACCCCAACTGTGACCACCTTCAACGTGGAAACCAATGCCCTCATTGTGGGAGAAGATGCAGGTCAAGAATAGGACTCCACAGCCACCTACGGATCCACAAGAATACTGATCCTGGAAGACTATCCTACTCATCCAACGAGCGATCGCCTAAGCAAGTAAGTAAGTAAGTAAGTAAGTAAGTAAGTAAGTAAGGCAAGCATCCTCAGAGGTAGTGAGGATGCTTGCCATAGATGCAGGTGAAACATCAGGAGAGAATGCCTCTAAAACATGGCCATATAGCCCAAAAAAACCTACAACAACCCAGTAAAGGTAAAGGTTTTCCCCTGACATTAAATCCAGTCATGTCTGACTCTGGGGGTTAGTGCCCATCTTCATTTCTAAGCCGAAGAGCCAGCGTTGTCCATACATCAAACGTCATGTGGCTGGCATGATTGTCAAACGTCATGTGGCTGGCATGATTGCATGTAACGCCGTTACCTTCCCGCCGGAGTGGTACCTATTGATCTACTCACATTTCCATGTTTCTACTGTGTAGCTGCATCTTATAATAGGATTCAGCCTGAAGTATTTGAGTTGTGAATGGGCATGTGTGGATGGGGCGTTGGCCTTTAAAGCCCTAAACGGTTCTGGCCCAACTTACCTATCCGAACATATCTCGGCCTATCAGCCCGCCAGGACCCTAAGATCTTCTGGGGAGGCCCTGCTCTCTATCCCGCCTGCTTCACAGGTGCGGCTGGCGGGTACGAGAGACAGGGCCTTTTCTGTGGTGGCCCCGCGGCTATGGAACACCCTGCCCTTGGAGGTAAGATCAGCCCCTTCATTGATGATATTCCGAAGAAGATTGAAGACCTGGATGTTTAAGCAGGCATTTGGTTAACCCAATGCAACGAATGGTAACTGACTAAAGGACTGGCAACATGGATGACGAACTGGATCACGTTTTTAGTTAAGAGTCGAACTGGATTGGTATTGATGTATGAATTGTGTTTTTATGTTTTTTATGTTTTTTATGCTTTTAACTGTATACTGTTGATTGTTATATTATGTTGTAAACCGCGTTGAGTCGCCGGCTAGGCTGAGAAACGGCGGTATATAAATATAACAAATAAATAAATAAATAAATAAATGGGGAATGAGAATGCGATTTCATTGCATTCCACAGTCTTGAGGAAAAAAGCCTTTTCAAACATTCAAAAATCATTAAAATAAGAAATATACCACAAGAACCCACACATCTGGAAACTCTACAAGGGAATTTTGGAGAAATAAAGTACATAGACTCCCAGCACAAAGTGGCAGGATTGTTCAGAAGTCTGAGAACAGTCCACAGGCATATATTATTGATGGGTAAAATTGGAATATAAATGGGAGGACAAATTTGATGAGAGGACAAATTTGGTGGACAGGACTTCACATGAATTATCATGTGAATCACACACATGCATACTAGAGGGTGAAATTCTGCATCAAAATGATGAAATAGCATAGAATCATAGAATCAAAGAGTTGGAAGAGACCTCATGGGCCATCCAGTCCAACCCCCTACCAAGAAGCAGGAATATTGCATTCAAATCACCCCTGACAGATGGCCATCAAGCCTCTGTTTAAAAGCTTCCAAAGAAGGAGCAACCACCACACTCCAGGGCAGAGAGTTCCACTCCTGAACAGCTCTCACAGTCATGAAGTTTCTCCTCATGTTCAGATGGAATCTCCTCTCTTGTAGTTTGAAGCCATTGTTTCGTGTCCTAGTTTCCAGGGAAGCAGAAAACAAGCTTGCTCCCTCCTCTCTGTGGCTTCCTCTCACATATTTATACATGGCTATCATATCCCCTCTCAGCCTTCTCTTCTCCAGGTTAAACATGCCCAGCTCCTTAAGTCGCTCCTCATAGGGCTTGTTCTCCAGACCCTTGATCATTTTAGTTGCCGTCCTCTGGACACATTCCAGCTTGTCAATATCTCTCTTGAATTGTGGTGCCCAGAATTGGACACAATATTCCAGATGTGGTCTAACCAAAGCAGAATAGAGCATGGGGAGCATTACTTCCCTAGATCTAGACACTATGCTCCTATTGATGCAGACCAAAATCCCATTGGCTTTTTTTGCCGCCACATCACATTGTTGGCTCATGCTTAACTTTTTGTCCACGAGGACTCCAAGATCTTTTTCACATGTACTGCTCTCGAGCCAGGCGTCACCCATTCTGTATATTTGCATTTTGTTTTTCCTGCCAAAGTGGAGTATCTTGCATTTGTCCCCGTTGAACTTCATTTTGTTAGTTTTGGCCCATCTCTCTAATCTGTCAAGATCGTTTTGAATCCTGCTCCTGTCCTCTGGAGTATTGGCTATCCCTCCCAATTTGGTGTCGTCTGCAAACGTGAAGATCCTGCCTTCTAATCCTTCATCTAAGTCATTAATAAAGATGTTGAACAGGACATCTCTCTCTATATAGAATAATATTTTCATTTTGTTACAGAACCCTTGTGTTCCTTTGCAACTTTTTGTGATTGAATTCACAAAAAATGCACAACTGAATGTATGTGCACATGAGTTGGTGTATGTGCACCAACATTATATATTGCATGTGTATTAATAAGTTGCACAGATCTACTTTTGGAACCCTGAACTGAATGCACTTGCTTTGTATCAGATAAAAATGTCCTATTGCTTCCATTGAAGAACTGGCACAATTGTAAAGCAAAAACATCAGAATTCATACTGCAGTTATGTACCCCAGAAAAAAAGAAGAAGGATGGGACCAAAATGAAGATGGGATTCGGAGTACTCCATCAAAATAAAAGCGGAGAGATTTTCACATCCCTAAGTCCCAGTGACAGTAGACGATACTCATAGCATTTCTTGACTAACAATTTACATTAATGCGTCTGAGTTTCCCAGACAGAGATGTTCAGCACCCACTTCTTTTATCATCATTATTATCACCATCTCCGTCTGATCTATGAAATGATGCTGATGTTAAGTGTCATGAATTCTGATTTATGCGCAAGAATATGCATGGCTAATCCCCCCTACAGACATTGCATTGAACAGCTAAGGAAATCTGTTTCCTTCAAGCAGAAACCTCCAAACGTGTATCAACAGTTGGACTTTAGTATGATTAGAACTGTATCCAGACTGCAGAATTATAGCAGTTTAGTAGCACATTAATTGCCATATCTCATTCTTTGGAATTCTGGGGTTTGTAGTTTTGTGAAATATTTACTCTCCTCTATCAGAGCACTCTGGTGTCACAACAAACAACAAATATCAGGATTCCATATGACGGAGGAATTGCAGTGTAAGTGGTGTCAAACTGCTGTGATTCTGCAGTGCAGATGCTCTACTAGATTTAAGTTATAATCCAGTTGGTAGCATAAACCTGGAATGGGTTTTGTTGACCTTAGTGCACCAGATCTATTTGGCTCATGGTTGTATGGATGTGATTTCATATAGGCTCAAAACCTATTATTACCTTTACCCAAGACTGAGTGATTGACTTACCTGTATATGGTCTCATCATTCAGCAACAGGTTCAGTGTGTCCACTTTAATGGATTCCAGACAAAGCTGCTAAACAATTCAAGAGAGATATTGGCAAGCTGGAATGTGTCCAGAGGAGAGCGACTAAAATGATCAAGGGTCTGGAGAACAAGCCCTATGAGGAGCGGCTTAAGGAGCTGGGCATGTTTAGCCTGAAGAAGAGAACGCTGAGAGGAGATATGATAGCCATGTATAAATATGTGAGAGGAAGCCACAGGAAGGAGGGAGCAAGCTTGTTTTCTGCTTCCTTGGAGACTAGGACGCAATGGAACAATGGCTTCAAACTACAAGAGAGGAGATTCCATCTGAACACGAGGAAGAACTTCCTGACTGTGAGAGCCATTCAGCAGTGGAACTCTCTGCCCCAGAGTGTGGTGGAGGCTCCTTCTTTGGAAGCTTTTAAACAGAGGCTGGATGGCCATCTGTCAGGGGTGATTTGAATGCAATATTCCTGCTTCTTGGCAGGGGGTTGGACTGGATGGCCCATGAGGTCTCTTCCAACTCTTTGATTCTATGATTCTATGATTCTATGATTCTATGATTCCACAAGGAACTTTCTATTGGTCCCACCATCCTAGGCATCCTAGGCGAGAACTTTCTATTGGTCCCACCATCCTAGGTGAGCACACATTAGGAAGGATGCTCCCACTGTCTTGAAGCTGTTCAACATCTGAACATAGGAGATCAAGTTTTTAATGTAGACATCCTTTACCTTTTCTGACTGAAGCAGAAGGGCCTTGTAATGTCAAGGGAGTTGTTGCACTATTATCTTCATTAGCATTGTTTATGACGTTTATAAACTGTACTAAATTAATGTCTTCATAGGATTTGGGTTTTAAAAACTTTTTTCTGTTTTAAAATAATTTTGTTGTTGTGTTAACTTTTTCTGTGAGCTGCTTCAGATCCTGTAACAGAAGGAAGGTAGGATATAAATAAAAGGAATTGAAAGATTTGAACTTTGAGCCACTTTGAGTTTTCTTCGGAAGACTCAAAGTTCAAATAATAATAATAATAATAATAATAATAATAATAATAATAATTGTCATCATCATCATCATCATCACCATCATCACCATCACCATCATATATTTCCCTTTTGTTGTACAGGTTGCTTGCAATGAAACCCAAGACAGGAATTCTCATAGCTTACATAAAGAGTAGTTAACATGTGGACCTCCAGATAGAGAAGATTGGTGGCTCTGACCTCTGTGAGATGGTGAATCAATCTTGGATTTGACAAATGCATCAAAATAATGAACTCGAAATAGGTTCAGTCTATCAATAGCTTGTTGATAACTGCATATGGAAAAAGATTAAGATATTTCAGTGACTCCAGATGCTGGACTGCAACATTTCTTAAGCTTATCTGTCATATTCAATGGGGGGAGATGTCGCAACCTACAGTCTAGCAATAGCTGAAGATGTACACTTCAGCTGGGCTACTTTAAGTATCTTTTTTGACCACTTATACTTTGCCATTCTGATCTTCTTTCTCTATGACAGTTTCCACATTCAAATGAAATGCTGTGTTTGAGGAGCATTTCCTCCTCCAATCTCGATACAACAGTACTGTTTTACACCAGCTCCAAGTATCTGTGAATGTCCTGGAATCCTGTTTCTGTTTCAGTAATTCTTATTCACACCAGGCAAACATTCCTTCCAACAAAGTCTGGTGAAGAGTCATGGTGGGCAGCTAGAGCCATCAAATATTAAAAGCAAGCGGCAGGAATGACAAGAATTGCTACCTGGCCCAGTCACTCACTGTCAGCGAGTTAGCAGGGGGTCCCCTCTCGGCTCGGTGGCAAACATCAAAAAAGGGCTTACGTGGCTGTTAAAACCGGATGGTGCCTGTGCTGTTTGCTGAAAGTCACTTGAGCACGAGGGAATTGGGGAAAGTGCATCTCCATGGGAGAAGGCTGTGCACAATGGCAATCCAAAGAGTTGACAACTTGGCTGCTTGTTTTGAAGCAGAACGGGATTGTGCTCTCCCTCCCTCACCCCATCTCTCTCAAGTTTCTAGACCTACAACAACAGTTTGCCTGAGAAAACTAGGCTTCAAATAGCACAGCAGAACTCAGTGAGCCATTGGCAGAATATGGGTCTGGATTAAGGATGTAATTGATCACCAAGTTGCTTCTCAATGGAAGCAAAAGAGAATTGTAATAGTTTTCTTCTTTTTGAAAGAAAGTGATTGAAAACCACACTGTTTTAAAAGCCAATTCACTATCTGGGACTTATTTGGTGCAAAATTCACATATTGTTGTTGTGCATTAAAAACTGCTTAAAATAGTCCATTTTGCACAGGAAACATGGGATGTCTCTGTTTTTAGACACAGGAATTAGACATTTGGAGGAATGTGAAGGTATTTTTTTCATTGTATGCATAGCAAAAACATCTATGCATTTTTGAAAGAACATTGAAACAATCTTTCTCACTATGAATATTTTGAACATATCCACAGATTGTGTATCTATGGAGTCAACCATTCACAATTTGAAAATATTAAAAATTATTGAAAAAACAAAGCTTGATTTTACCAATATGCATAAGAGACACCATTTTACTACTCCACTGAGTATAATAGGACCTGAGCACCCATGGATTTTAGTATCTACAAGGGGTCCTTGAACCAAACCCTAAATAACAAAGATCTTTTTTCTGTTGAGGCATTTTTATGACTAACTCCATTACTTATCTATTACTTTTAAGTATAGCATGGTCTTTTTTATATATTTTTAGGGATTGTTTATATTATGTCAATTGTTATGAGGTACAATCCCTCACTCGCAAGAATCCTATCTTCATTAAGCCATAGATCATGGTTCAGGAAACTAAATTCTTCCTGATGATATCACTTATGGTACCAATTGTTCACCAGAACTATTCTTCTCCCCCTTCCTGTGCTGTGTTCTGGAAGGGAAAATGAAAGGACAATCTGTGCATTAAGATCCTTCAGCATCGCACCCAACATGTAGTAACCCCTTCTGATGTCCTGAAGGGAACATCTTGCCATTGGTTCCCAAGTGGACCAAAATAAAGAGGCAATATCTGGGGAAATTCCATGGGATAGATCTTTAAAACTCACTTGAATGGTTTGTGATGGCTGTTGCTCTTTTTTCTGTTCCTTGTCATCACTGATATGGATGAGAGATATTCAAATCGGTGCTGTAGTTCCAAACTCACAGAATTGCCCTGGTTCTTTTACTCTTATGTGTCACATTCCTCCAAATGTCTAATTCCTGTGTCTAAAAACAGAGACATCCCCTGTATGTCACTCCTCTAGGAAGGTTTGTCCTGCTCGGTCCATGATCCCTAATATTTTATTTATTTATTTATTTATTGAACTTATATGTCACCACTACCCTGGGGCTCGGAGTGCCTTACAAGAACAGGCTAAAATTGAACACAATTTAAAAACAATTTTAAACAATTTAAAAACAGCAATATCAAACATTAAAAGCCTGTCGAAACAGGTATGTCTTACATGCCCTGCAGAAAGCTGATAAGTCCTGCAAGGCATGGACTTCAGATAGCAGAGTGTTCCAGAGCGATGGTGCCACTACTGTAAAGGCTCTGCATCTGGTTGCTGTTAGACGCAAGGTCTTGACACTGGGAATTTACAATAGATCTTGGTCCTCAGAATGGAGGGATCTCTGGGGTTGGTAGGGGGTGAGGCGGTCCCTCAGGTACATCGGACCCAGACCAAGCAAGGCCTTAAAGGTGAGTACCATCACTTTGAAAGTGATCCGGTGCTCAATTGGTAACCAATGCAGCTGTAGTAAGATTGGTGTTATGCTGAAGAGTGGATACATAGGTCTCAGTTTGCTGACCAACTCTTCCAACAGGGCCAACAAAGTACCCATTAGGCTTGGTTGATCCAAAAAAAATGTTCAAAACTCATTTTGGATGTAGGGGGCGCTGATGGTTTGATTCGGAATTGAACGACGAATTTTCAGAAAAAAATTTCAGAGCTTTTAGAACTTTCCAAAAATTCCAATTCACTTTGTTAATGGTATGAAAATGCTATTTCCTGTTTCATTGGAAAACTGGAGGAGTTAATCCAGTTGTGCCCTTCTTCTTGTCCCTCTTGCTAGCATGCAAGCTGCTTGCCGCCAAACGCTGACTCACTTCCGACTCACTTCCTGAGTCAGAAGAAAAATGGAAAGAGAAGCTTTAGAAGGGCAAAGGAGCATCCGATTTTCTTCAAATCTTCAAAATTGCTTTAAAAAGGTAATTTTTCCGTCTTTATTCCGAATTACGAAGATTCCGATGGTACCTAACCATGCCTACTACCCATATCTTCTGGCAAGAATACAAACATAGCACAATTTTTAGCAGGTGACTGCAGGAGTTTCCTTGCCTTCAGAATACGGAACTTCTACATAGAAGCTAAAATAGAACCCTGGGTCTCCCCCTCAAAGTTCCCTTGGTGAATACCTACAAAAAACACTCCTGTTGACTGAACTCTTGTTCACTGAGCTTCAGAAACCAGTGCCACAGCTCTATATAGAGTTAGTCCTCTCCAACCAACCTCAGACTTATTCTCTATCAGCAGATTTATTTATTTATCTATTTATTTACTTTATTTGTATACCGGTCTTCTCAGCCCTTAGGCCACTCAGAGCGGTTAACAACACAGTTTCAATATACATGGTACAAAATCATTGGACATTTAAAGCAATAGTAAACAATTAATTAAACAGCAAACATCAACATCAATATCAATATAACAAATCCATCACGTCTCATCGATAAAATCAGAATCCAGCCTCATTATCCTTATTCCGTGTTCCAATAATCGATTGCACTGCCTAGTCAAATGCCTGTTCGAAAAGCCAGGTCTTCAATTTCCTCCGGAATACCAACAGGGAGGGGGCCAATCTGATCTCTGTAGGGAGGGTATTCCACAGCCGAGGGGCTACCACTGAGAAGGCCCTGTCTCTCGTCCCCGCCAGGCACGCTTGTGACGCCGGCGGAATCGAGAGAAGGGCCTCCCCAGATGATTTTAGTGTCCTAACTGGTTCATAGGAGGAGATGCGTTCAGACAGGTAGGTCGTGCCAAAACCGTTTAGGGCTTTAAAGGGTAAAGCCAGCACTTTGAATTTGATGCCTCCCCTCCCAAGACCATGTATTTATGCTTAAGATAAAAAGCATCTAAACATCTAGAAATACAAACTATTCTGTTGCCATTTTTTTTAAAAAAAACCCTAACTCTTTTAACCACTGTATAGTAGCAGGCAAGCTGTGTGGGAGCCAAATGCCCACCCCGATCAGTTCTTTGCCTACTGACTTGACCTGGACTTTGACCTGAACTTTAAGAGTGAGAAACATAGGACACTTGACTTCCTTTGATGTCTTAAAGCAACTGCCTCATTCTTTGAATCCTACTCATCATTATTTCACCAGGCAAACCTTCAAGTCTAGCACATTAAGAAAAACCTCCTTATGTAACACAAAGCCCATTTTTTAAAATCTTCCTCAGCCCCCCTCATTTGAGTATTTAGCAACATTATTTCTCATGTACTTTATATCATGTTCTGTATTAATGGCATAATTAGCTGGGGAAAATATTTAGTTGTCGCCTCATATTTATTTATGTTCCTGGGATCATGTAAAGTTCTGCAACATTAAAATTTAATTTGAAAGAAAAAGAGTTTTATTCATTTTTCAGCATAATGACCATTTCTGCCTGGCTTCTAGGAATGATAAAATATGGCTTGAGCATGAGTTTCCATTTATTTTATTTTTTTCATTTTTTTCTCCTTTTTGCATGGACTCCTAAAGAAAACACAGCAATGGTTTGTTGGCAAGGTATTTGATAAAGAATTGTCGAGCTATCTTTTATTCTGTGCACCTTGTCAGCTGGCATTCACATGCCCATTTATTATAAAGCAGTTAATTTGTTAATCAATTGACCGATTGGCTTGGAGAATATTTTACTTTGGGATTAAGAGACATACAGTCTCCAAAAACCTGTCTTTCTGGTAAATTTAGAGGCTTCATATCAGAATGCTTAAAAAGCCTTGCAGTTGTAGACTGAATTGGACACAAACAATGTCAGAAAGTTATCACTGGGTCCTGTCTAAAGTGAAATTACTAGAGCGAAATCAAAGCAATCATTTGATATTTCCATTTACATGTAGTATGTGCATTCTTTCTCCTGTGTGTGCTTGATTCGACACTTGAAAATCTATCTTTCTTACTCCTGGGACATGAATACTGGAAGGGAGTGTATAAAATCAAGGGTTCTTTCTTAAGGCTCTAGGGCAGTGTTTCTCAACCTTTCTAATGCCGCGACCCCTTAATACAGCGCCTCATGTTGTGGTGACCCCCAACCATAAAATAATTATCGTTGCTACTTCCTAACGGTAATTGTGTTACTGTTATGAATCATAATGAAAATATCTGAAATGCAAGATGATTTTTCATTCACTAGACCAAATTTGGCACAAATACCCAATAACGGAGCTCCATGCAGTCATGTCGGCCTTGGGGGTGTCTATGGACAACACCAGCTCTTCGGCCTAGAAATTGAGCACCAATCCCCATTCTTGGACATGACTGGACTTAATGTCAGGGGAAAACTTTTACCTTACCTTACCCAATATGCCAAATTTCAATACTGGTGGGGTTGGAGGGAGAATTGATTTTGTCATTTGGGAGTTGTAGCTGCTGGGATTTATAGTTCAGCTACAATCAAAGAGCATTCCGAACTCCACCAATGATGGAATTGAACCAAATTTGACACACAAAACTCCCATGACCAAGAGAAAATACTGGAAGTGTTTGGTGGGCATTGACCTTGAGTTTTGGAGTTGTAGTTCATCTGCATCCAGAGAGCACTGTGGACTCAAACAATGATAGATCTGGATCAAACTTGGCATGAATACTCAATATGCCCAAATGTGAACACTGGTGGAATTTGGGGAAAATAGATCTTGACATTTGGGAGTTGGTAGTTGCTGGGAGTTATAGCTCACTTACAATGAAAGAGCATTCTGAATCCCGTCAGCGATAGAATTGGGCCAAACTTCCCACGTAGAACCCCCATGACCAACAGAAAACATTGTGTTCTTTGATGGTCTTTGGTGACGCCTCTGACACCCCCTCGCAGCCCCCTCAGGGGTCCCGACCCCCAGGTTGAGAAACACTGCTCTAGGGTATTGTCATCTCCTGAGATAGCCTTCATGTTACAATTTGGGAAAATCTGAAACTTTTGAATGAAAGGTCTGTACCATCCACAATATCACCATACCAATGTTGCAAAAAGTTCCTTAATTGCATAATACTAAATTTAATTATGAAGAGCCAGCATGGCGTACTGGTTTGAGAGTTGGATTATGACTCTAGAGACCAGAGTTTAAATCCCCACTCAGCCATGGAAACCCAGTGTGTGACTTTGGACAAGTCAGACTCCCTAAGCTTCAGAGAAAAGTAGTAGAAAATCCCTTCTATAAATATTGCCACGGAAACCCTTTGATAGGGTTGCGGTAAATAAGAAATTGTCAGGATCCTGTTTCCAGGCCCTTGGTTTTGGCGCTGAAAACTAGTGTCCTGATGTCAGACCCTGATAAGGACTCTGCAGCTGGTGACCTTGGAAGGAGACGGTTGGCTGTTGGTGGGAATATTGTGCGGGGTTTTGGCTTGGCAGGAACTGTTATTTCAAATGTGGGTGTGTGTGTATATAACGAGTGGTCAATTTTGGCTTTCTGTATGTTCATGTGTCCGGTAGTAAAGTTCTTTGCTGATAACGGATGGAGGTCCTCTAGGGCTGGGCAACCACGGAAACATTTGTTTCTAAACTCAATTTGTTTTTAGGGGGTTTTTGCATTTCGATTTTTAAAAGAATTCCGAAATTTTCCTTTAAAAAAGTTCAAAATTTACGAAATTTCAGAAATTACGAAACAATTACGAAACAATTACGGAACAATTACGAATCGATTCGTTAATGGCGGGCGCGGGCGCGATCGCGCAATACGCTAAAAAAACCCTCTCCCTCTGTTGTTGACTGTTGGTGTGATAATTATATTTTTTTTCACTGATAAAACAAACAGCAACCCTAAAACTTGCACCAGACATGCGGAAATAATAACGAAATGATTTCGAAACAATTTCGAAACGATTTCGAAACAATTACGAAACAATTACGAAACGAATTGGAAAAATTCGTTTCGTTTTTTAGTTGCTCCTGAATGGTTCAATATCGCTTCGTTATAAAAAAAACAAATTAATAACGAATTACGAAATTAACTAATGAAACCGCCCAGCCCTAAGGTCCTGTGTCATCTTTGGGAACAGCTACTGTGAGGTGACAAGAAATGAGTTGAAAACACACAACAGCAGCAACAATAAATGTAAGTACTGTTTAGACAGCTTCAACCACACTTCTGCTTCCACTTCTGCTGTATATGACCAGGGACTTTCACCAGGGACTAGCAGGGTTTCTTCTTTTATGGCTGGTTCATAATACTATGGAGATATCTGAATTTGACCAATTGACTCAAATAAGGAATTGCTCATTTTGTACTCTAAAGTGTGGAAGAAGTAGTTAATCGATTTTCTTAACCAAGGAAATATCTATAGGTGCTTTGTATTGCTTTTCTCTGAAATATAGCCTACAACATTTGATAATCTATAGTGGTCTCCCATCTAAACCTTAACCAGACCTTGATTAGCTTTCAAGATAATGACCGATTGGCTTGGAGAATATTTTACTTTGGGATTAAGAGACATACAGTCTCCAAAAACCTCTTTTAAGCATGTTTCCTGTTACATAAAATACCTGGATTTCTGAGTATGCTTCCTGGTGGTGGTGGGAAGTCATCTGCTAATCACAGTAGTAAGGTGAACATTTTCACCACCAGAAAGACATGACAAAGATTTTGGTCTGTCCTCATTGTGTAAATGCCTTCCACTTCACCATGTTGACCTGATTTCTCTTGATAATCAATACCTATACTTTGTTTTACCCTGAACACTAGATGTCTTTTTCCACAAAGTTGGCTTGTCTCAAATATCTGGCTCTGATTAATACTTTTTATTTCTGGGGGTTAAGATTAGGGACCTTATCTCACTCTGATTTTCCCTGTTTACTTACTGTCTTCATACACTGGCAAAACAGAGACCATCTCATGATGCTGTGCATAGAAATCCATCTTGCCAGCATGCAAAGATGGAGAGAGGCGTTCGTTTTCTGGAGTCGGGTCTTCCCCGATTCCTGATAGAAGAAAGCAGTGGGAAATGGAGGACAGCTGGAAGAAGACAGGGAAACATCATGGGATGGCTGGCCATCTCCAAAGACAGATGTTACTGGGGTAAGCCAGGTTCCCACTCTATAAGATGTTTTCCCCCCACTTCCCCCCTTTCCTCCACCCCGTGAGATAGAGTCCTATGTCAGTGTTGCCTGAGGACTGGATAGGCAACAACAATGGCTAATGGAGAGAAAATAAACAGTTGTTGCAAAAGTTGCTCGGTGGACGTCAACATACTGGTCCTTGGAGTAATAAAGGTATTTGTGATGGGTTTGGGGGGAATGTAATTTTCTACTTCAACAGATTTCTAATCCAAGTTGTGTTCCCATTTTTTTTCCTCATTAATTTAAACTCTTGAGTGCAATGGTAAGTGACGTCTCCGTACCCGGCTAGAAATGAGCAATAACATTCAAATGAAAATTGGAAGCTGAAGATCTAATCATCAACAACAGATGGTTCATCCTGAATCTGATAAACAAGTTCTCACTTTACGTCCTACTCCATTCTTTCTCCTTACTATTCCTCTCTTGATTTGCTTGATTTTGGTGGAATTCATCCATAATTTGGTGCCATATACAATATGAATGGGCGCTTCCATTAAAAAAAAAAAAACTTGCTCAAGAAGAAATGTAGATCAGCTTCACATGGCAATCTCCATACAACACTGACAAGAGATGGGATATCATTTAGTTCTTGAGCCCTGCATCGTCTCCCATTTTTAGGAATTTAAATGAAACCTGCTTGGCAGGGAAAAAAATGTTGGTCCAAGAGTTTCATTCAGTTTTTGGATGCCTACAAACAGATGTCCTATTGAAGACATTTGGAAGCTGGGTTACAAATCTGATAACAAATTACAGTTCCAAACAGAAGGATTGCCACCCAGAACTTCCAGCTTTGCCATTGCCTTTTGCCAACCAAATGGTATTTGATTCAGCCCCCAGAAGTGTGCTGTTCATTTACAAAGAAATGGAAAATGTATTCTGTAATGTTGTCTTGATGGATCAGATTGTTATTTGATATTTGGAGGTAAAATGTCTCATTGCCTTTGAGCAAGAGCCCTGTTCTCAAAGATTTCCATGTGCTTGGAGAACTTTTGAATGGAGAAGCAGGCCTGCCAACTGAGTTGCTGGTTCCAGTTCTGTTATGAACATCTAAGTTGGTTCTCCTCCCAGTGTTTAGTAAGGCTCTGAAAGGGGAGAAAGCTGTTAACAGATTCAATACAAATGAAGAAAGAAAGAAAGAAAAAAAGGGAAAGTAAGTTTGGGTGCAAACATGATCCTACACATAGAAAAGTGAATGTTTTATTTTTGTATATTTTGATTATTTTCCTGGGGGCTTAAAGCAATCTCACCACCATCTAGTGCATATTGTTTCCTTCCGTGTCCAAGTTTGTACTATCTGACACTACAAGAGTTTTCCGAGAGACTACTACTACTGAATATTACATCTAAACATTTGGAAGACCCTAATGTTATGCTGCTTTGGAGTGAGGTGGGGATCTCTTTTTCTGGAAGTTTTTAAGCAGAGACTGAATGACCATCTGTCAGGAGTGTATATCAGCCATGTCTATTTCTGCATGGCAAGCAGTTGGAATGGATAGTTCTTGTGTTCTCTTCCAACTCTATGATTCTCCTCCTCCTCTTATTTCTTACTCTCCTCCCATGGATCAAGCCAGCGGAACAATATATGAAAGTACAACATGGACCATCACTTAAAACACATGACACATAGACCAATTAAAACCTCAATGTATTCAAAGCAATCAGAACACCATTTTCAATTCAAAATTCATAATTTAAAAACCATCTGGATAGGACTGCTGGAAATCCTATTTTAAATATCACCATAGTGGCCTGAGAATTCATACGTATTGTTTATTAATGTTTGGGATCTTACGAATGAGAGACCTTTGAGTGCTTTAGTTGTTAATAGTTCAGGTCTTGCATACTCAGGGCTGTGGCTTCCTTCCTCGAATCCACCTATTTGTAGTGTGTTTCTTTTTCTCTTTCCTAATGCCTTTCACTCCATCAAGCATCACAGTAAGTGATGTCATCTTATGATATCTCCAACCACAATACTCTCATTTTAGATCGTCTTGGTCTATGATGAGTGCTTGGGTTTAATTTCTTCTGAAATCCCCCTCTCTCCCTCTCCCTCTATAACACCATGAACTGTGATTGAGATAGAGAGATAGATAGATAGAGAGATAGAGAGATAGATATATAGATAGATAGATAGATAGATAGATAGATAGATAGATAGATGATAGATAGTAGGCTTAGTTGATCAAAAAATGGTTCTAAACTCATATTGGATGTAGGATGCACTGGTGGTTTGATTCTAAAGTCAATTCCAATTTTCACAGAAATAATTTTTTGAAATTTTTCGAAACTTCCAAGACTTCCGAATCCTTTCGTTAATGGTTTGAAAGTGTTATTTCCTGTTTCATTTGGTGGTCTTTACTTTGAAAGTAATTGTTTTACTCCAGAAGCGGGGAAAAGCAAGCGGAGGAAATTCCTTCCTTCTTGTTGCATCCCAGATCAGGAAACGAGACCATAAGATTTAATCCACCACACTGGACTGTGAGAAAAACAATCCTTTTTTATTGATGAAAAATGGTTAAAAAAGAAAGGTAAATGCAAAGTCAAAAAGCCACAGTAGAAACTCAGCAGTCAGGAAAAATCTTTACACTTGAGCAAAATTCCAAAAACAACAATACAAAAACCAGGAACCTGTTAGCATATCACTAACCGTACTTGAAAACTAGAAGCCTCTGGGAATGCAGGCCATGGAACACAGGAAAACTGCCAAGGTGTTGCCTCAGTCTAAAACGTTGCTTGATCTAACGAGACAACTGGGGGGAGGCCCCTTAAACTAAAGAAACTATTTCTTGAAACACCTCCAGTCTTTGAAGAAGCCTGAGCCTCCCTCTCCCGTAACCTATTTGACCTTCGTAGAAACTGTGATTCACTCCTCTTTTTCCAAATCTGTTCCCTTTGGTCCTCATTAAATAAACCCAGGTGTGATTCCCTCTGGAGAGCTATCACGGCTTGATTCTAAAACATTCTCATCAGGCTGTTTAGTTTCACTTTCCCCGCCACTGACCTCAGCATCAACAGTTTCAACACTATCAGGGAAAGATACATGTTCAGTGGCTTGCTCAGTTGCATCAGGAAATACAACCAGAGAATCAGGTTCACACAGAGATTGAGGCTCAGGTTCAGCTGAACCCAAACACTTCTCTGGTTTAAAACTGGCTTCTCTAGGCTTGAGCCGAGGCCAGGGACCAGAAGCAGGGAAAAGCAAGCAGAGGAAATTCCTTCCTTCTCTGGTTTAAAACTGGCTTCCCTGGCTTGTGCAGAGGCCAGGAAATTCCTTCCTGCTCTGGTTTAAAACTGACTTCTCTGACTTGATCTGAGGCCAGAAGCGTGGAAAAGCTGAATAATTTCCAACTCACTTCCTGAGTCATAACAAAAATGGCCAAAAAAGCTTCGGAAGGGCAAAGGGATTTCCGGTTTTTAAAAGCGCTTCAATATCACTTCAAAAGGGTAATTTTAAGGAAATTATTACAAGCTATGAGTTATCCGAGTGACTGTATCCATTAGGGCTGGGTGGTTTCGTTTCGTTAATTCGTAATTCGTTAATAATTCGTTAATTTTTTCAATTACAAAACGATAACGAACCATTCTGGAGCAATTATTAAAAAAACGAATTTTCAAAAACGTTTTGTAAATGCTTCGTATTTCGATATTGTATTTGTTTCGTTATTGTTTTGAGGTCGTTTCGTTATTATTTCCGCATGTCTGGGCCAGTTTTATGGTTTAATTAGTGAAAAAAAATTATAATATCACACCAACAGTCAACAACAGAGGGAGAGGGAAGCTTCAGAAGGTTTTGGAGGTTTTTTAGCATATTTTGCGGTTGCGTCCGCCATTAACGAATCGATCCGTTATTGTTTCGGAAATCGATTCGTTAAATTTTTACCATTTACGAAATTTCGTAAATATCGAACTTTTTAAAAGGAAAATTTTGTAATTATTTTAAATATCGAAACAAAAAAAACCCCCAAATACAAATCGATTTTAGAAACAAATTTTTCCGTTGTTACCCAGGCCTAGTATCCATGCCTAATAGATAGACAGACAGATCCATTCACGGTGTTATAGAACTCCCCTCCATAGAATGCAAATACAGTTTTCAGAAGAGGGCATTTTGCAAATTCGAAATAGTGATAACAAATTTTATTACTTCTGATTTACTCACTTTATTCCTAGTATGTTTGAATTTATAAGGGTGGCCTCACTTTTCTACAGCAAATACTTATACCTATATACATACTCAAAGCATAACAGTGTCATTTTTTTTCATTTTCTTACATAATATTTTGTCATCTCTGCCTGATAAAGAAGCTTCTGAAGCTTTGAAAGCTAATAGGATGTAGTTTATACTACTTTTACTTCATACCATAGCGGTAACACAATAATTTTGGATATCAAATGTGTAACCTTCCATGATGTTTACGCAATGTGAGGGCTCTTCCTTATTCCTAGCTCTGACCGGTTTGCCCCAGATTACTCAGGTAAGTGTAGACACAGTCTCTGTCTATAAAAAAAGCTCTATAAAATTGATTTGTGAGATTTCAAGAAAGTACAGATCAGGCAGTTGGAGGTTTCTCATTTATAATGTCGCCATAAATCAATGTCAACTTGATGACAAACAACAACCACAAAGTCTCCAACAGCATTGTAGATATTGATTTGGAAGCTCCCAAGGCAAAGAGCATGTCTTTGTGCTGCCTCCATGCAGAAGACTTCTAACAGAAAGCAACTGTTACGTAGCATAAACAGTGTTTTCTGTAAGACTTCTGCATGAATTAGGTACATTTTTAGCCTCCTCCTTCTCTCATGCATAGTGAGGATTGCGAGATATCTTCTGACTTTTTTTTCCATGTAAGGAAGGACTTGAGAAACTGCAAGTTGCTTCTGATGTGAGAAAAGTGGCTGTCTGCAGGGACATTGCCCAGGAGATGCCCAGATGTTTTGCCATCCTATGAGAGGCTTCTCTCATGTCCCTGCATGAGAAGATGGAGCTAACAGACAGGAGCTCACCCCATTACCTGGATTCAAACCACTGACCTTTCAGTCAGCAGTCCTGCCAGCACAAGGGTTTAACTTAACTCCTATCTTCTGATGATAATGAAAATTTGAATTTATTGAGCGTATGAGTCAGATTTCAAATATACTTCAAAAAATTTCTGAATCCTTTGAGAATTTGTATGCCTTTCTGAACTGAACCAATCTACACCATCCTATTTGCTTGTTTACATCAAATTTCATCAAAACTCATCATGAAACCTGTATGTTCAAACATTTTGGACTGGCTAGAATAAATGTAAACAAACAAATTGTGCCAATGACTGTGTGTATATATGTGTGTATATTCATACACACGTGTTTTTTTACATGACAAGTGATTCAAATTTGCAAACATGTTTTGCAACACTTCAAGTAAAAGAGTAAACAAAACCCTCCATTGTATATATGTATGCATGACTGAACAGATCAACGAATCAATCATAATATGTATATTCCACTTTTACCATGCAATTTCAGAGCAATGTGCAAGTAAAATCTATACTCTGTGGATTATGTAACTAAGCATGACTCTAGGACACTGAAATGCCCCTCCTGTATACATGAGAGTTATAGTATGACAAGGAAAGATATGGTTAGAATGCTAAATCATGGATCTCCAAGAAACATCATAGGAGCTATGTGCATCCATATGAACATCTCCATGAGGAATGTTCCTAAATGTGTATCTATTAACCCTCTCTAGCTGAAATAGAGACACAGGGGCCAGAATTCTATTGGTGTCTTACACATGTGGGGACATCATTTTCTGCTTTTACTTTTCTGGCCATTGGGTAATGGGTATATCAGTACTCAGCTCATGGTAGTGTGCAAGCAAAGTTCCACAAATGGATCTATTTCACTCCCTCCTTTCCATTTGAACATGGTGATGGGTGTGTGTGCCTGTATGCATGCATGTCTTTCTGCAAAACAGAAGGAAGTGGGGAGAGGAAGGATCATGGCCAAAAGAGAGTAAAGATCACAGGCAGGTGGAGGAGAGCTTGGGGCTGAGAGGGGAGGAGGGGCCACACACCTTCCTCTCCTCCTCTCTCAGCACAGCAACCCAGCTGATGGGAAAGACCCCAGTCAAACCTTCCAGGTTTGGTCTCCAGGTTCAGCACCTTGGAGAGTTCATTTGGAGGTTAGATGAATACTGAAGATTGAGTTCACTCCTTGAGCACATGGAAGAACAGCAACTACACAACACACACTGGATTGCTGTGTGGAGAGGTAAGGGTCCTGATAGGAAGTTGTGGAGCAGAAAAAAGGGCTTCTTTCAGCCTCACACCTTCCTGCCAGGACCCTCACTCGCGTATAAGCCAAGGAAGGCTTTTTCTGTCTAAAGAAAAGACTGAAAAGCTTGGCTTATACAAGAGTATATATGGTAGCTTTGCATTGATTTCTTAGTCAACAACTGATCTGATGAGTTTACTTTAAGTTGGACAAACTAACAATCATGTAGTTGTATATTATAGGATGGTGCATAACTTATGCTAATCCTTTCAGTGTACTACCTGGTTTACTGGGACTGCAGATGGAATAATTGAGCTTTCCTCATTGTACAATGGGATAATAAGCAAGCACAAATGCCCAATCCTTTGCACAATGTCAGTATTCTGGAGAAAGATGGTGTAGCACAACTACATGAATGTAGATTTATACTACAAGAACAATGTAGGACTTTGGACATTACTTGCCTTGGATGGTAAGATGTCTTCAGAGCCTAAATAGAGGAAAGCAATCAGATGTGCATTTTCCAATAAAGAAGTACATGCAGACATACTTTGGAAGTCTTTTGTCAGTCCAGTGTCTAGAAATGCATTCTTCATAGTAAAGAATTACTGTCTTTAAGTAGAAGTCTCTGGTTCTGGGGCTGTAGGTAGGTTTAATTACCTGCTTATCTAACTAAAGCTACACCAATGGGCAGCCGTTTCCTTTGGAGTTCCGTTTATCTCCAGTATCAAATTAACTTCGGCAAAAGCCAATTAACTACTGTAAATTATTCCCCTTCAATTAAACATTAGACCCAAACAGAAGCGGCAAAGGGCTGTAACATACCAATTTGTCATCTGTATACTTATGAGAAGTCAAGAAGAAAAGTTTAATCCAATTTTTTTTCTCCTGTTTTCATATGAAGAAATGAGAAATTATCTGGAAAGAACTGCAATAAAAAATAGGAACTGGGCTGACATAATTTTAACTTAATTTGTCAACATAGTAATACATCTCGCTATATTACTCCATTGACAAATCAATTACAGTTATAATGAAACTTTATACAATTTTACTCTTATTTAATTAGTTGCATCAATATGTTTCTTCTTTTCCCCCCTTTCTTAGCATCTGCATCATTAATGCTTCAAAGTGTAAATTATTGAGCGAGGTTAATTATTAGAAATGGTAACACACACAGTTTAAAGCCCCCAAAGAGAAATGCACAATGCACAATATTATAATGAATTCATCTTGCAGGCATGTGTTGTTTCCACTGGTGAGTCATGATTCTCGTAAATAATAAAAGACGATAAGGATAATGATCTGTTGTACTGCTGCAAATGCGATCTATTCCACAGATATTACATTGTCAAAAATTAACAGGGAACCTAGACATATCATCTATCTATCGATCTATCTATCATCTATCTATCTATCTATCTATCTATCTATCTATCTTCTTAACATTCTACTTCTCCCATGGGTTGAAAAGAATAATATCAATTTCCACTCTCAAAAAATAGCAAGTTGACATAGTAATCTTCTCTCTCTCTCTCTCTCTCTCTCTATATATATATATATATGTGCGTAATGAGTACCTTAAAAACAAAAGAACCAATGAACGAAATCACACCAAATTTGGCAACAAAATGTCTCACAACACAAGGAGTGACCATCGCTCAAAAATTATGATTTTGTCATTTGGGAGTTGTAGTTGCTGGGATTTATAGTTCACCTACAATCAAAGAGCATTCTGAACTCCATCAAAGATGGAATTGAACCAAACTTGGTACACAGAACTCCCCTGACCAACAGAAAATACTGGAAGGGTTTGGTGGGCATTGATCTTGAGTTTGGGAGTTGTAGTTCACCTACATCCAGAGAGCACTGAGGACTCAAACAATCATGGATCTGGACCAAACTTGGCACAAGCATTCAATTTTCCCAAATATGAACACAGATGGAGTTTGGAAAAAATAGACCTTGACATTTGGGAGTTGTAATCACTGGGATTCACAGTTTACCTACAATTAAAGAGCATTATGAACTCCACAAATGACAGAATCAGGGCAAACTTCCCACACAGAACCCCTATGACTATCAGAAAATACTTAAGGCCATCCAATCCAACTCCGATCCATCACGGCAACAAAACGTAATCAAAGTCCTCCTGACAAAGAGCCATCCAGCCATAGATAGATAGATAGATAGATAGATAATGATTCACACACAGAGAGATATAGTATCCTAGATTTGAAAGGGACCCTTAAAGAAGGACAGTGATATCTTGCATGTTCCAGGGTGGGCAAACCAGACAATCTCTACATCAACACTGACAAAGAAACAGCAAGAAATACTGTTTACCTACAAGCATAAAGAAATTGCATATATTAGAAACCAACACTTTCTCATTATTTTCCAGATCAACAGACTGGGCCACAGCAACGCGAGGCAGGGGACAGCTAGTGTTATATATATGTTATATATCTTTGATTGCTAAATTAAGTAGAGTTGAGCTGAAGAGTGGAAAATGAAATCAGAATTCGAGGGCAGAAGGTCTCAGAAGATATTTGCCAAAGATATTAAATATTTGTTGGGACAAGTCACTTTCAGCCCAATGCTTCAACAAGTCATGGCAGTTACAAATACCAATGGAAAATAAGAAGAAGAAAAAGAAGGAAGAATTTATCCCTCTTTTTGTGGATGCAGCAGAAGACACCTATTTTAAATTCATAATAACAACACTTCATTTATATTCCACCCTATCTCCCCAAGGGGACTCAGGGCGGATCACAGTACACATACATGGCAAACATTCAATGCCATTTTGGATAGATAATACACAGACAGACAAAACAGAAAGAGGTATGTTGTGTCAATGTCAACATCAAGCTTTTTGGTGCCTTGGAAGATTGTGATCGAAATCGAGCCACAGGGGGGGGTGCTGTTGCCCCATCCTCTATGATGAAGAACCATTAGGACTTCTTCTTTCCTTTTGGTCATGCAGCATTTTCTGATCTTTTTCTTTATGGTGTTGTGAAATACCTCCCCCACTTGTTTTAGTGGTATCTAATTTCTCTAATCACAGCACAAGCTGTTTTCAAACTGCTTAGGTCAACAGTAAGCTGGGCTTGACAGTCAGCAGCTCACACAAACCCGGGGCTTTAAACTGGCAACCTTTCGGTTGGTAGATCTTATAATTGCTGGTGATTTACTAGCTAGGCCAGACCTGGCCCTTAAGCTGCAAATATTTTGAATCTCAAAGCATTCAGATGTCTGATTTATATATAAAAGGTTCTGCTTAATAATATGATGTATGCATGAGTCTACAATCCTCTTGCTATCTTTTCTGTTTTCTCTTCTTATTATTTTATGATTAACCAAAATGTTCATTAAAAAAGTATCCTAGTTTTATAGGAATTCTAAATCCAAAATTGACTTCCAAATTTCTCCATCACATACAATTTATTTTTCACAATTGACTTATTTTTTTAAAAAAAATATGTGACTGAGTACATTTTTTGGGGGGAGTACAAACTAGGACTGGTTCCACACATACATTAAACCCACTTCTGAGTGGGTTTAAGAAACTCGCTCCAAAGGGGGTTTAAATCCACACAGGCAGGGGGAAAAACAGGCTTTGTCCAGTGGCTGTCCACATGCCATCCCAAATACTCAAAAAATCATCTTGACTTAGAATCATAGAATCATAGAATCAAAGAGTTGGAAGAGACCTCATGGGCCATCCAGTCCAACCCCCCTGCCAAGAAGCAGGAATATTGCATTCAAATCACCCCTGACAGATGGCCATCCAGCCTCTGTTTAAAAGCTTCCAAAGAAGGAGCCTCCACCACACTCTGGGGCAGAGAGTTCCACTGCTGAACGGCTCTCACAGTCAGGAAGTTCTTCCTCATGTTCAGATGGAATCTCCTCTCTTGTAATTTGAAGCCATTGTTCCGAGTCCTAGTCTCCAGGGAAGCAGAAAACAAGCTTGCTCCCTCCTCCCTGTGGCTTCCTCTCACATATTTATACATGGTTATCATATCTCATCTCAGCCTTCTCTTCTTCAGGCTAAACATGCCCAGCTCCTTAAGCCGCTCCTCATAGGGCTTGTTCTCCAGACCTTTTATCATTTTAGTCGCTCTCCTCTGGACACATTCCAGCTTGTCAATATCTCTCTTTTTGAGACCTTTCAATAATGAATCTAAGATACTATAATTTTAAGTAAAGGATTTAAGCAAATGTGTTGCCATTTTAGCGTGGTAAAACCTAGACCATTGTCCACTTACCATACTTCAGATGGTGATTATTGTTGGAAGCAGAATGCCAGCCTGATAGTAGTTCTTGGCCTAATCCTGTGAGACATGTTTTAAATATATTCTTGTATGAAGCCAAGAAGGAATTTCTTAGGATTAATCTGGCAGACTCTACAGAGTTTCTATTGCTCACTGTAGTCATTTTACTTGGTTTGGAAGTCTTTAGAGACTCTCCTGGCATTTAGCAGACAATGAAAAATTGTTCTCTTCTCCAAACTCTGCAGTTTTAATATCTTGCCATTTAACTTAATCTGCCTGCTTTGGAATGAAAAAAGAGGATGGTAAATGGTCCAAAGTTCTCAGCCATTTCCAGAAAATGCCAATTATGGTGGGTGTTCTCCAGCCCGGATCAGCAGAAGACGCAGAAGCAGATAGAGCATTTTAAAAAAATAGAAATTTTCTTATTAATGGCCTCAGTGTTTCTGTAGGTTGGCACAAACAGTGGCTTCTTTAAAAAAAGTCTGACTTTTTTTTTCCAAATGCAAGTATCTTAAATGAAAGTATCTACCAACTTTCGCAAGGTCACTTACACCATATTTTAAACTATATAAAATGAAAGCTTAAGCTAAACAAACAAATAAACAAAAACAAGTACCAGAAAAATAGTACTAGGAAAAGCCTGATAGATAATATAGGTAAGTATTTAAATGATTTAAGTACAAAGAAAGCAAAAGGTCCATGTTTGTGTGTCCATGTGGTTATACTTGTTCGGAAGGCACAAAAACAGGTTGTAGGCAAGATCATTCCACAAAAAAGCTATACATGCAGGAAAAACATTGGTAGCCACCCATCCAATTTCATTTCACCCTACCTGCGTGACCGTATCTCCGTTTATGAACCCACGCACTCACTTCGTTCACCCGGAGAAGCCCTGCTTGTGATTCCGCCAGTGTCGCAAGCGCGTTTGGTGGGGACGCGAGACAGGGCCTTTTCTGTGGTGGCCCCCTGACTCTGGAACACCCTCCCAAAAGATCTTAGACAGGCCCCTACATTGGCAGTCTTTAGAAAGAACTTGAAGACTTGGCTGTTCCGATGTGCCTTTCCAGATTAGGAATCTCCAATACCAAGTCCCAGAAGCACTTTATTAGAACTAAGATTGCTGCACACCGCACACTGCACTTACCCGATAATCCTTACATATCACCTGTCACATCAGCACTTTTTATCCTGTACCCATTACTCAGGTCCGGCCCAGTTTTATAGTGTCTTGATGTATTGTTTATTGCTTGTTGTTTATTATTGCTTAATTGTTTTTAATTTGCTTTAGGTTGTGTATTGTTATGTTGTGTTTTGAGGCCTTGGCCTTTGTAAGCTGCATCGAGTCCTTTGGGAGATGCTAGCAGGGTACAAATAAAGATAATAATAATAATAATAATAATAATAATAATAATTGTTTAAAGATACATTAAGTGGGTTGCTTTGAGTTTTCTGGGTTGTATGACCATCTTCCAGAATCATTCTCTCCTGACGTTTCTCACACATCTATGGCAGACATTCTCAGAGGTTGTGAGGACTGTGGGAAACCAGGAAAATGGGGTTTATATATCTGTGGAATGTCCAGGGTGTGAGAAAGAACTCTTGTCTGTTGGAGGTAGGTGCAAATGTTGCAATTGGCCACCTTGATTAGCATTTAATGGCCTAGCAGTTCCAAGGTCTTATTCTCGGTCTTTGCAACCTGAGGCCTGCCACATGCACAATGGAGGACCTTTTTGCAGCAACACCAGAAGCACTCCAAGTGGCCAAATACTGGTCAAAGGACATTTAGTCAACTACCAAACTTGCAAATTTTGTATTTTGTCTGTTTGTTTTGTTCTGTTAGAAATGTAATACAATTGACTGGTTGCCCTGACACGACAAATAAATAAAATTCTCAGTCTTGCAGCTCTTCTGATAACTGTGGTAGAGTATCCATTGGCCTGTAGAGCCCAGTTTCGGTGGTTCAGTTCACCATGGAGAAGATGTAGTTCACACAAGCATGTGGACAATTTCAACAGAAAGGAGGAAATCATGAAAATAAACAAAAACTGGCTACCAGTATTTTTTTTTAAAAAAAACTCTATAATCATCATAACAATAAATAAAGAACAACAGTCAAAATAGGGGAATTCCACACAAGAAACAATCAGGGCCAGCTAATTTTTTTGTCATGTCAGGAATGACTTGAGAAACTGCAAGTCGCTTCTGGTGTGAGAGAATTGGCCATCTGCAAGGACGTTGCCCAGGAGACGCCCGGATGATTTGATGTTTTTATCATCCTTGTGGGAGGCTTCTCTCATGTCCCCGCATGAGGAGCTGGAGCTGATAGAGGGAGCTCATCCGCCTCTCCCCAGATTCGAACCTGTGACCTGTCGGTCTTCAGTCCTGCCGGCACAGGGGTTTAACCCACTGCACCACCGGGGGCACAGCTAATAACCTCCCAACAAAGGATTCCCGTAGGCAGTAAGAAACCAGACCTTGAAACTGCTAGGCCGTTAAATGCTAATCAAGATGGCCAATTGCAACATTCACACCCACCTCAAACAGACAATAGTTCTTTCTCTCACCCTAGACTTTCCACAAATATATAAATCCCATTTTCCTTGTTTCCAACAGACCTCACAACATCTGAGGATGCCTGACATAGATGCAGGCGAAACCTCTGGAACATGGCCATACAGCCCAGAAAACTCATGACAACCCAATGATTCCAGCCATGACACCCTTTGACAAGATACATTAAGGTTTTGCCCATTGGTAACCAGAACATCTCATTTCTTTGTGCCAAGAGCTAAACATCCATGTCACTGCTCCTTGTGCAATGGCAGCTGGGTTATTGTTATGTATCTTAGAGATGATTGACTTCTGATGACCTTATTTCATAGTTTTCTTGGCAAGATTAATTCACAGAACCTTTGCCATTACCTTCCTCTAATACTGAACGGGTTTGAAGTCAAGGTCACCTGTAAGGTTTCCAAGGATTAATCAGAATTTGAAGTTTGATCCCCTAGAGCCCTGGGGTTACTATTGGGAACTCATGTCATGGTGTTCTCATAGCATGGCAGGAAAAAGCAAAAAAAAATGAATAGCATCCAATTAAATTTACAAAGAAAAGGCAAATACATCATCAGAATGCAAAAAAAAGAAGAAAATAAAGATAA
This sequence comes from Anolis sagrei, assembly GCF_037176765.1. Lineage (NCBI taxonomy): Eukaryota > Metazoa > Chordata > Lepidosauria > Squamata > Anolidae > Anolis > Anolis sagrei. The sequence continues at coordinate 294,791,480 of NC_090022.1, read as the reverse complement.
TCTTTTTTTAGCATCCTGATACATGACTCATTTTTCTTCCTAGGTCATGCTGGCTTGAATCCTGATATTAGTACCAGCCAAAGCCAATCTATTTAATCAAATAGTTTTCTCTATGTATCCACTCACCATGCAGCATTTGATTTGAAGGGTTTGTTCTAGCTGAGACTAACCAGGAGGATTCTAGCCTGTGACATCCCATATAAAGGGAACAATCAGGACTTTGTCTTCCAAGCAAACTTGTATGCAAAGTTTACCAATGTCTTGGCTTCATCCATTCGTTGCAGGGACTGCATTTTGGTGTGGGTACTGAAATCTATCCATTCCAATGAGATAGCTCAATCAAAGAACTAACATTCTTGGGGTTCTCTGAGGAACTGGAGTCGATATACAACAAATTCAAGTCTCTCAGTGCAAACCTCAGAGCCATTCATCCTCCCCAGAGGGGAAATGGTAATTATACAAAAGGATATGTTGAAATGGAGCCTTTTATGGAGTAAAATGTAATGCAATGGTCTTGGAGAAACTTTGTTATTGCACCTTTGGGAATGAGGTCATATAATATTCTTATGGCCTTTCATTAACCGTATATTCCTGCCATTTGTCCACTAGGCTTACAACAGTTCCACTGTGCAGCCACACACATATGTGTAGTTATTACATAGGTTTCTTTTCCTTTTTCAAAGAGACTTGATACCTTCTTTATTGAGTCCATTTGATCAACTTTACAGATTCAGGTAGGACAAGTTATAAAACTGCATCTGACCATGTGGAATTCAACATCAAGAACCAACTTTTGCAAGTGAGAATACACTCTTACAAATATAATGGACTACTGTAATGCACTCTACATGGGGCTACCCTTGAAAATGGCCCGGAAATTTCAATTGGTTCAACGGGCGGCGGCCAGATTGTTAACTGGTGCTCCTTACAGGGAGCGGTCAACCCTCCTGTTTAAGGAGCTCCATTGGCTGACGTTCATTTTCCGGTCCCAATTCAAGGTGCAGGTGCTTACCTACAGAGCCCTAAACAGTTTGGGACCCGTCTACCTGCATGACCGCATTTCTGTGTACGAACCCACACAATCTCTTCAATCATCTGGAGAGACCCTGCTCATGCTGCCGCCTCCATCGCAAGCGTGATTGGCGAGAACAAGGGACAGGGCCTTCTCAGTGGTAGCCCCTCGACTTCCTCAGCAAAGCTTATGACTCACATCCTCTTAACAGATATCCCATTACTCTGAAGCCACATGATTATGTTTAAAATTAAGAAATCAGTAGCTTTAGTTAGACACTGGAACAGGATTCCAGGGTTTCCCCTCAAAAGAATCCCATAAAATACATATCCCTTTTATCCAAGGTCTTGTTTGCTAAGCTCCCAGGATCAGGGCTGCTGCTATATAGGGAGCTAATAGCTGCTAGCTCCCTGCCAACCAAGTCTCTAACTAACATCTTCCCAGCAGATTCCCCAATCCTCTGAAACCACACACAACAGAACTAGAGAGCATTAATTAGGGAAGTAATACTACCCCTCTATTCTGCTTTGGTTAGACCACACCTGGAATATTGTGTCCAATTCTGGGCACCACAATTCAAGAGAGATATTGACAAGCTGGAATGTGTCCAGAGGAGGGTGACTAAAATGATCAAGGGTCTGGAGAACAAGCCCTATGAGGAGCAGCTTAAGGAGCTGGGAATGTTTAGCCTGAAGAAGAGAAGGCTGAGAGGAGATATGATAGCCATGTATAAATATGTGAGAGGAAGACACAGGGAGGAGGGAGCAAGCTTGTTTTCTGCTTCCTTGGAGCCTAGGATGCGGAACAATGGCTTCAAACTACAAGAGAGGAGATTCCATCTGAACATGAGGAAGAACGTCCTGACTGTGAGAGCCATTCAGCAGTGGAACTCTCTGCCCCGGAGTGTGGTGGAGGCTCCTTCTTTGGAAGCTTTTAAGCAGAGGCTGGATGGCCATCTGTCAGGGGTGCTTTGAATGCAATATTCCTGCTTCTTGGCAGAATGGGGTTGGACTGGATGGCCCATGAGGTCTCTTCCAACTCTTTGATTCTATGATTCTATGACTCTATGATACTAATGTGCCTACAAGCCCACATCCATTAAGTTCACACAACCAGCCTTAACGCAAAAGAGAAATGCACCAATAGAACAATAGAACAAACTCACACAGATGAGTATAAAAGTACACAAGCCTCCTTCCAGCTCTCATAAACAAACACATGAGTCTTAACCCAACAAACACTCCTAGAAGACTCTCTGGGGCTAAGGGTGTTTAACCCAACAGACACAAGCTGGCGTTACGCTCTCTCTTGCACCACTCTCAAGCAAAAAAGTCTATCCTGGCCTTCCTTGCTAGCTGAACTCCTGTTCCTCTTTCAGGAAAACTCTGACAATCAGTTGGCTTGGTGAACTATGGCTCTTCAATTTCCATTAGAATGTCAAAAAAAATGACAATAGCTGAAAGGTTAGGGCAAAACCTATTAGAAAAGAAAAGTTGAGGCAAATCGGGTGATCTCATTGAAGGAAATAAGGAAAGATTGGCTTCCTTTTGGGATTAAGTCTAATTAAGGTGAGCAAGCAGCTGTGCCTGTTTGGAATAACAATTGTGCTAGCATGTCACTTTTTTTCTGCTTAGTTGAAATTTATATAGTTTGGGAATGGTGGATGTAAGAAAATTAGAGCTCATTTAGAATCTGTTGAAAGGACAGTGTGCCTTCATTATTAGTTTTGCATCTGAATTTTCCCGGGGCTGTCCTCTCACCGCTATAGGTAATGGATTTTTCCCCAGATGTAATTGGATGAGTTTAATTTTTTCTTTCATTACCTGTCTAGGAGCCCTCTGCCCCCTTTTCCCTTTGTGTTTTATTAGGACTGTAACCCCTATTTAAATAAAGGCTTTGACTGTGCTTATATATGTTCAATCAGCACTTTCTGATTGAATAGTTGTGGCTGTGCAATGGTATCGCCGAACTTTTTTTAATCCACTAATTACATTTTATCCATGGTTGTGTATGGGGGAACGGGAGGGAAATGGTGCTTGTTTTTCTACCTTGAACTCAGACTAGTAGTTTGTAAGTCCCGTGGGCATCATTTCATACAAAAATATCCCTGCATTTGCTGTTAACTGGAAACATCAGATGACCCGCAGGTTGGCTTCCATTCCAACCTGCAGGACTCATTACCTGTCAGCTAGATTGAGCTGAGCTTATCTTTGGAGGATGCCTATTGGGAAGTATTGGAGTTAGCAAGCGAGAAACCCATTCCATGATATTGCCACTACCTGCTCCATATAAATTACTCATTTTTCTAAAAAAAAAAAGTTTGTGTGTGTGTGTATGTGTGTATGTGTGTGTGCATGCATTTGGAATTGCTTCTGGATGTGAAGAGAACTCACAAATTCTCTTGTCCTCAGTCAGAAAGTCTATCTCTACATATTGAGATGATTTCCAATAAAGAAAATAGTCTACTAACTATTGTATTTTTTTCCCAAATTTTATTTGACTACTTTGTACAAAAAGAGCAAAATTTGCACAAATGTTGCAAAACCTCAGAGAATATCGTGAAACACATTTTGCAAACAATTTGTGCACAAAAAATGTCAAAATGTACCATACCAAAAATTATCGAGAAATGTGTAAAAATCCTTGTAGACTTCTCCAATGGGGAAAATAAATCTTTTTAAATTATTTTTGCTTCCCTGCAAATAAGTGAAAATGCTTATTTTTAGAAGGCATGAATATACCACCAAATGCAGCATTGCCCAAACACGAATCAAGGAACATGAAAGGCACTGCAGACTACTTCAACCAGAGAAGTCAGCCATAGCAGAGCACCTGATGAATCAACCTGGACACAGCAGATTATTTGAGAACACAGAAATGCTGGACCACTCTCACAACCAGCATTTCAGACTACATAAGCCATTGAAATACACAAGCATGTGGACAATTTCAACAGAAAGGAGGAAACCATGAAAATGAACAAAATTTGGCTACCCATATTTAAAAAACCTCTAAAATTGCAACAGCACAACAACAGAGAGGAAACAAACAAGGACATCTAATCACCTCTCAACAAAAGTTTGCTCCAGCCACTGTCAGACCATTATATGCTAATCAAGGTGGTCAGTTGAAACATTCACACCTAGCTCCAGCAGACAAGAGTCCTTTGTCCCACCCTGGTCATTCCACAGATATATAAACCCTTTTTCCTACTTCCAACAGACCTCACTATCTCTGAGGATGCTTGCCATAGATGCAGGCGAAACGTCAGGAGAGAATGCCTCTAGACCATGGCCATATAGCCCAAAAAACCCCCCTACAACAACCCAATATGCATTCAGCTTACATGATACCACACCTTCTCAATCTTTTTCTAACCTAGCTTTTTCAGAATTTGGATGATGATCAAGTAGAAATAACTGAGCATGAAGTTCTGATTTCAGACCTCAGCTCTCAGAATTCATTTCTTTTGACAATACTTTCTGGGACCACTAAGTAAAATCTACACAGTAAAATCATAGAGTTGGAAGACATTTCATGGGCCATCCAGTCCAGCCCCCTGCCAAGAAGCAGGAAAAGCACATTCAAAGCATTCAGTTTGACACTACATCCATTGTCATGGTTCAATGCTGTTGCGCAGCAAGCAGATCTTAGTCATATTCCATGCACAAGACATCTCTGTATATGAACCCACATGATCCCTTCGATCATCTGGGGAGGCCCTGCTCTTGATCCCACCAGCATCGCAGGCGCGGTTGGTGGGGACGAGAAAGAGGGCCTTTCTGGTGGTGGCCCCTCGACTCTGGAACTCACTCCCTAAAGACATCAGACAGGCCCTAACCTTGGCAGTCTTTAGGAGGAGCTTGAAGACGTGGTTGTTCCAGTGTGCCTTCCTGGAACAGTGATCCCATAGCACTTTGTCCTCCAAAGCACTTTACATTTTTTAGATCTCCTCGTATGCCCTTCCACAAACTCCACTATCACCTTTCGTCCATGTCCCAGCATTATTTCCATTTTAACTTTACATTTGGCCTTCCCACTGTTTTTAATTGTGTGTTGTCTTATTGATAATGTTGTATATTTTATTGTCTATGTTTTTATTTTAATTGCTTGCACTGTTGTTGTTTGCTTGTATTGTTGTATCCGGGCTCGGCCTCATGTAAGCCGCACCGAGTCCCTTGGGGAGATGGTAGTGGGGTACAAATAATGTGTTGTTGTTGTTGTTGTTGTTGTTGTTGTTGTTGTAAATCAAATGAGAAAGCAAATGTTGCATCCCAGTTCAAGAAACAAGACCATAAGATTAAATCCACCACTCTGGACTGTAGGAAAAGCAATCCTTGTTTATTGATGAAAAATTGGTTACAAAAGAAAGGTAAATGCAGAGTAAAAAAGCCACAGAAAAACACAGTAGTCAATAGGATCTCTGAACTTGAGCAAAACTTTAAAAGCCACAAAACAATAACCAGGAGTCTGTTAGCCTTTTACTAACCATGAACTTGGAAACTACACGCCTCTGGGATTACTGGCCATGGAACACAGGAATTCTGCCAAGACCAGCCACAGTCCCAAACGTTGCTTGACCTAAAGAAGCACCCGGCAGGGATGCTCTTAAACCAAAGAAGCTATTCTTAGAAATGCCCCTTGACTTTTCTGTTTGGGCCTCTTTCTGCTGTAGACGCTGTGACCTTCGTACAGACTGGGAAACAAATCTATCTCTCACTATCTGTTCTCTTCGGACCTCATTATCAAGCCCAGGTGGGGAGATATCACGGCTAACTTCCAAAACATTCTCTTCTAACTGCTGGGTTTCGTTTTCATTCCCACTGACCTCTGCATCAACAACAGATTCCACACTGTCATAGTCAGGGAGAGCTTGCTCAGTTTGAAAAACTATCAGAGAATCCTGTTCACACAGATCAGGATCAGACTGAACGCCAACAGCAAAACATAAACCTTGAGCAAACAGCTATCCGCCATAGCTTCCTTTAGAGCAGCATAACGGCTTCTCTCCAACCTGCTCCTCAGAACAGAGCCTTTGAACATAGATCTCCTCAGAGAAAAAGCTCTCCATAACTGTATTCTAAAAATGCATGCAGTTATACCCTATCAGGTATGGTCCAAGATTGCTGGTTGACCTACATTACCAGCTGCACATAATAATTACCATCATAAGGTTTTTCTTCAACACACACACACACACACACACACACACACACACTTGGTCCTGCTACAACTTACTGCAAGAAATGCTTTGGGATCCTTGATTTTCTAATTCAGTGAGGCACCAACATTCTTTAGCAGAAGATATTCCCCATGATCTCATAGCATTGAGCCATGATCGTTAAAGTGGCATCAAACTGAAATGATTCTACAGCATAAATGTATCCTCAAGGTTGAAGTGCAAAATGTCTGGAGGACCACAGATTGAGAATTGCTGCTGTAGATAATATCAATGGCATAACTGTGAAGCAGCTTTTAAACACTACAATCCAACATATTCAGGATGCTCTCAGGGAAATTTCCCACAAACATGGCCACAAAATCTATTCCAGTCCCGCTGATATGAGCTCACCTAGCATCCAGCTGAACACATCTTCTGGTCTTGAGGACAGTTCTCCTCCATTCCTCTGGTTTGAAATGGTAATTGGAGTTCTGTGCAGTGTGTGCAAAATAGGACATCAGTTGTGAGAATGAGAACGTGGCCATTTCATTCTCCAGGTATGCATCATCTTATTTTGCTACCGACTGATGTAATTTGAGCAGATCTGTTTGGCATTTCAGCTCCGATATGTTTCCATCCATCACATTATTACAAAATGACTAAACAGTGGGTGGTTATGAGAGATCACTATTGGAACAAGCTTACAGATAGGTTTTATTACCATCCCATTGTGCAAACAAACAGCTTATATCTCTCCATACATATTTATAGACCGTCAGTGCTTTTATCCTGAGTAATTCTAATGTGACAAGCAGCTTCAAACTAACAATCAGTTTCTATGTGAGATCCTCGAAGCTAGAGAAGGATGTGGGTTCAAGGATAATGATAAAATAAAGGAAGTTTTTCAACTTCCTCAAAGCCAAGGCCATTCACTCTGCCTGAAACACTTTGTTGATTTGAATTTATCAGTTGTGCTCTGGATGCTGATGGATTGAACATGCTTTGGCCTTCTAATGAAAGTTCTTTGCATGGGGGAAAAGGGATAGAAAGCACAAGCTTGATATGTGGTTTATTAGCCAAAATGTATGACAACTTCTTAGCTAAGTAGCATTGCCTGCCCAACCCAATGCATTCTACTTTATGAGACAGCAACTAGCTTGTGTGAAGGAGGGCCATTCAGCTGGCACAGAGGGCACGAGAACACAAAGAAGGAGGCAAGCCATGTGTGGAAAGAAAATGGCCATAAATCCTGTACTGTAGGAGTTTGGCTTCCCTAATTCTTCCAATATTTGATAGCTTTAGTATACTCAGAAATTGAAGTTTTGTCTCTTTTGTAGTATTTATTTGTTTGTTTCCTGCATTTATAACCCGCCCTTCTCACCGCTGAAGGGGGATTCAGGGCGGTCTCACAGCAAACACAATCGGTGTTTTCACATAAACATTCAACACATACAATTAAAACATTAAAATAGTTAATTAAAAACAGTTAATTAAAAATCAATTAATATTTATTTTATTTATTTATCGTCTCAGAGCAACCAGTCAATTATATTACATTTCAAACAAAACAAAGCAAACAAACGGACAAAATACAAAATTTGTGAGTTTGGTAGTTGATTAAATGTCCTTTGACCAGTATCTGACCACTTGGAGTGCTTCTGGTGTTGCTGCAAGAAGGTCCCCCATTGTGCATGTGGCAGGGCTCAGGTTGCATTGCAGCAAGTGGTCAGTGGTTTGCTCCTCTCCACACTCGCATGTCGAGGATTCTACTTTGTAGCCCCATTTCTTGAGGTTGGCTCTGCATCTCGTGGTGCCAGAGCGCAGTCTGTTCAGCGCCTTCCAAGTCACCCAGTCCTCTGTGTGCCCAGGGGGGAGTCTCTCATTTGGTATCAACCATTGGTTGAGGTTTTGGGTTTGAGCCTGCCAATTTTGGACTTTCACTTGCTGAAGTGTTCCAGCGAGTGTCTCTGTAGATCTTAGAAAACTATTTCTAGATTTAAGCCGTTGACATGCTGGCTAATACCCAAACAGGGGATGAGCTGGAGATGTCTCTGCCTTGGTCCTTTCACTATTGGCTTCTACTTCCCGGCGGATGTCAGGTGGTGCAATACCGGCTAAGCAGTGTAATTTCTCCAGTGGTGTAGGGCACAGGCACCCCGTAATAATGTGGCATGTCTCATTAAGAGCCACATCCACTGTTTTAGTGTGGTGAGATGTGTTCCACATTGGGCATGCATACTCAGCAGCAGAGTAGCACAACACAAGGGCAGATGTCTTCACTGTATCTGGTTGTGATCCCCAGGTTGTGCCAGTCAGCTTTCATATTAATTAAACACACCAATTAAAATCCAAAGCTGGGTCCGGGTCATTTCATTGTCACCAGTAGCTTAAGCCTTCTCACTTGCTGCTATTCAATGGTCGAAGGCTTGGTCCCATAACCAAGTCTTGAGATTCCTTCTGAGAGACAGTAGGGAGGTGGCCAATCTGATATCCACTGGGGAGAGAATTCCATAGACTGGGGGTCACTGCTGAGAAGGACCTGTCCCTTGTCCCCACCAATCGCATTTGGATGGTGGTGAGATTGAGAGCAGGGCCTCTCCAGATGATCTTAGACTTTGTGATGGTTCATAACAGGAGATACGTTCGGACAGGTTGTCTGGGCCAGAATAGTATAGGGCTTTAAAGATTAAAACCAGCAACTTGAATTGTGCTTGGAAGCAGACTGGCAGCCAGTGGAGCTGGCGTGTGTGCTCCTTGTATGTCGCTCCAGTGAGCAACCTGGCTGCCGACCGTTAAACTAGTTAAAGCTTCCGGGCAGTCTTCAAAGACAGCCCAACATAGAGTGTGTTACAGTAGTCTATTTGGAATGTAACAAGAGCATGGACCACCAAGGCCAAGTCAGACTTCCCAAGGTACGGGCGCAGCTGGCACACAAGTTTTAATAGTGCAAAAGCCACCGTAGCTACCGCTGAGACTTGGGGTTCCAGGCTCAACGATGAGTTTAGGATCACTCCCAAAAGTAAGTCTATACTTTTTTGTGCTGAATATATATATTTTTATGATGAATATATTCCTTCCATTAGTTTGTGAGTCTGCAGTGAGGTTCCACAGTCATGCTGGATCCAGTGCCCCATTAAACACATCTACAACAATTTGATACATTTTATGATTTATTGTCAACAATATGAGGATACCCAAAACCTGGTTGGGACCAGTATGAGTCCAGATCTAGGAATCACCCCAATGAACCAGATCTTCCATCCTTGTTGCTGGAGTGCTCTGGAATCCAACTGGTTTGTTTATTGCTCTGCCTGGGACTAACTTACTTACTTACTTAGGCAATCCCTCGCAGTCCGGGGATGATGGTCCTCCAAGTGTAGTATCCTGGTGGTGGGTCCGTAGGTGACTGTGGAGCCCTATTCTTGACCTGCATCTTCTCCCACAGTGAGGGCATCGGTTTCCAGGTGGAAGGCGGTCCCGGTTGGAGCTTCCTCTTGGCAAGTTTCTTTTTTTCATCCTCCATTCATGCCTCTTCAGATTCTGCAGCACTGCTGGTCACAGCTGACCTCCAACTGGAGTGCTCAAGGGCCAGGGCTTCCCAGTTCTCAGTATCTATGCCAGAGTTTTAAAGGTTGGCTTTGAGCCTATCTTTAAATCTCTTTTCCTGTCCTCCTATATTCCGTTTTCCATTCTTGAGTTCGGAGTAGAGCAACTGCTTTGGGAGACGGTGGTCAGGCATTTGGACAACATGGCCATTCCAGCAGAGTTGATGGTGGAGGACCATCACTTCAATGCTGGTGGTCTTCGCTTCTTCCAGCACACTGATGTTTGTCCACTTGTCTTCCCAAGAGATTTGCAGGATTTTTCAGAGACAGAACTGATTGAATTATTCCAGGAGTTGCCTGGGAATGTATACCTCCTTGGTAGATCTCTCACCCAGGTCTTCAGATGTGGAGGCCTCTTGGTAAATGAACAATGGGCATCTGGCATGCAGTGATTGTCTCCCTTTTCCAGTGGTGCAGCCACATCCATCTCTGGGAAGAAGAAGCCCAAGGACCACTTGGCCAATAGCATAAGAGTGGCACTGCCCAATAAACTTCTCTGTTGATAAGAATCAGCACCTGTCTATGTCAAAGGGGCCCTGCTTTTGACTGAGGCAACCTTGTTGGCTGATGGAAGTCAGCTAGAAACATAATCACTAGCTGAAAAGGCATCATTTCCCTGATGCAGCATCTGCCTTGTAAATAGGCTTGAGAGGACACTCACTATCGTAACAAGACTTCCATGATCATGACATCATTGTGTTTATAGCTGTGAATCTGTTACAGATCTGTAACTCAATACATCTGAAGCTGCAGAGCTGAATTTTAGCCAATGCTTGTTTCGGGCTCTAGAATTAATGCAGTTTGGCAACATTATAATTCTTGTTTTTCAGTGCTAAGAGATCCTGGGATCTGTAGTTTAATGATGTACAAGCACTGTTTGACAGAGAAGGCTAAGGCCTTGTAAAACTACAACTCCCATGATTGTACAGCATTGGACTATAGCAGTTAAAGTGGTGTCAAATTGCATTCATTCTACAGTTTAGATGCACCGCTATAATTGAAACTGGCAATTGAAGTTAAGCATACAAGTAGCCCCATCATCTTTCCATGAGATTGTTCATGATTTGCAATAGCATTTTGATAAATGAAATCTTTGAATTATGGAAATGTAAGAAAAGGTCTGTTTTATCTACGCATGATATGAGAGAGATGTTGACAAGAGAAAGGGCCTTCTCAATGGTGATGCCAGAAAGCCACAAATACTCATTTCGTGCTAATTCACTTGGATCTTTGATTTATTCTTCTGGCAAACAATAAAGATGTCTTTATTTAAAGTTGCTTTTAATCAATACATTGCTGCTTAATTATGTTTTTGATGAAGTTTTAGTACTATGACCCTTGTTCTCTTTCATCGCTGACGCTTCACTCTTAGGAAGTAAATCTTCATAAATTTCAGTTCTGAATTGCATCACTGTGCAGCTAATGTGCATTTATTTATTACTTATTTATTTATTGCATTGCTATACTGCTTTTCTCACCCCTCGGGGGACTCTAAGCAGTGTACAACATAATAATTAAGTCTGAGATACACATTCAATAAATTGGAGAGGACCCAAGCTTTTAATATGCAGCCATATTTTTACTTGCCACTTAAACAAAAGTAAGGTTGGCACTGGTCAAGTTGCCATGGGAGAGGAGCATTCCACAATTGGGGTGCCCCATAAGAAAAGGCCATGCTCCACCCCCACATGCTATATTTTATTTATTTATTTATTTCCGTTACTTCTACCCCACCCTTCTCACCCCCAAGGGGGGACTCAGGGAGGCTTACAGAGGGAGGCACAATTCGATGCCTATGATGAAAATACATACACATACATACATACATACATACATAAAAGCAATTAAACAGTTAACAGATTAAAAACATCAATATATAACACAGTAGTAAAGCATCTCATGGTCAGTGTTCAGAGTTCCATAAGTCCATTCCATTACATCAAAACCTGCCCATCATCAAGGTCTTTCCTTTAGCTGCCAGAATGTCCAAAAGCCTGGTCCCATATCCAGGTCTTCAGTTTTTTTCTGAATGAGAAAAGGGAAGTCGCAGATCTAATCTCCCCAGGGAGTGAGTTCCACAGGTGAGGGGACACTACCAAGAAGGCCCTGCTCCTCGTCCCCGCCAGCCTCACTTGTGATAGAGGCGGGGTCAAGAGCAGGGCCTCCCCAGAAGATCTTAGACTCCGAGGTGGGACGTAGAGGGAGATCCATTTGGACAGATACACTGGGCTGGAACCGTACACACAGCTGGTTAATGACTTTATGGGGAGAAACAATCTAAGCCAAAGAAAACATAACACAGGGTTGTTGTAAGTTTTTCGGGCTGTATGGCCCTGTTCCTTCTGGGGAAGGATTCCCCAAAGTACAAGGGCAAGAGGCCACTATAAACAAAAATATAACCCAATAATATAAACAATAAGTATGTTTTTAATATATATGCTATAGACCAGTGGTTCTCAACCTGGGGTCCCCAGATGTTTTTGGCCTTCAACTCCCAGAAATCCTAACAGCTGGTAAACTGGCTGAGATTTCTGGGAGTTGTAGGCTAAAAACATCTGGGGACCCCTTTTGTAGTTCAGCGTGATGATAACGTTGCTACTACTGGTAGGAGGGAGAAGAGGGCTGAGCAGGTGTTGGAAGAGGAGCAGCAGTGAAAGCGGATTAGAGAGATAATCGTGGCCCTGAGTGATTCTGAAACCTTTGAAGGCTTCTCCGACTGTGAGATGGGGGATGGGGAGGAATGCAGGGGAGTCAAGCGAGTTACTCGCGACTCAGAGTCTGATGAGGAAGCTCAAAGGAAGCGTATCCATGATATACTTACTGCTTCTACAGAGGACGAAGATTTCATGGGCTTTGAAGGGAGTTATGGGTCTGGGAGTGACATGGGGGAAGAGGATGGGATTGATTGTACCTGTGTACAGGAGATTAGGGATATCTGTAACCAACCCACCTCCAGCGATGACTTTGAGGGGTTTACAGAGGAATGGCAACCGGGGAGCACTTGGCAAGATCTAAGTCTTGACAGACGCTGGCAGAGGTGGAGGGATGGGTGCTCGGGTTCAGCTGCAGGGAATGGGGCAGCTGAGAGCGATGATGAAAGGGCGGGGAGCTCCTCATCCTCTGATGAGGAACTTTAGGATAAAAGTGAGTACTGTTTGCATGACTCTTTGCAGAAGACAAAGTGTCTCTTTTGGGGTGTGAATCTTTGTTACTGCCAGTTTTTGAGCTTGGGTCCTTGGACTACAGATTCCTGTGTTCCTGTGTTTACTTCTTGTGACTCCGTGAACAACAACTTCTACTCTACTGCATTGACTCCGGACTGCTTTGGACAACACGTTTTTGCCTATTGGACTTTGTCAACTTGCTTACATCGTGCTACGACTTCGGACCCTTTTTGGACTGTGTTTTTGCCTGTTCCTATTGTGCCTTTGTATCTTCTGTGAACTGTGTGAGTTTAAAACGGATTGCTGAATACCTTAGTTAAACTGGATACGCCAGGATAATCCGGGTTATATTTCAGTTGCTTTTTTCACCTTGTTTTTGATATCAACTCTTTCTTTGCACTTTTGGCACTGAATTAAATACTATTTTGTGAACAATAAAACTGTGTTTGGACTCTACATTTTGTGTTGGGCTTCTTTAAGGCTTCTGGGTCTTGACAACCCCAGGTTGAGAACTACTGCGATAAACATAGAACATTCAATGTACAAACAACACTTGTCGAAGTTCAAAGTATATTCAACAGTGACTCAAAATACAAGTCTCTTAACCAAAATCTTCTAATTATGGGAAAGTCAGATGATTCCTAAAGCAGAATCTAAAGGAATATGATCAATGCATTACAAACAAACATACTCAAAGAAGGCATCTCTCTAATAATCAAGGTTTGTGAGCCCAATATCATACAAAGTTCATGTACCACATGGAGGACTATGTAAATCTCAGATTGTAAATCCAATCCAATGAATCAAAGTTTGTAAGTCCCTTTTAAACCCAAAGTTTTAAAAACAACAACAACCAGTTTTAACTGTGTAGAGTCTTCCTCAGGTGGTAGTTTGTGAAGGTACAGAAACCACATAATAAGCAATTTTCCATCGTAGAAAGTTTTTCAAGTGGAATCAATATATAAGTATTAATGAGTGGCTATACGGCTCCGGCCCAGCGTACCTGTCCGAATGTAGCTCCTTCTAAGTCCCATCTCGGAATTTAAGATCTTCTGTGGAGGCCCTGCTCTCGGCCCCACCTTTATCACAGGGGACAGGGCCTTCTCAGTGGTGGCCCCTTGCCTGTGGAATTATAATTATTGTGGCTATTGCTGTTATGGATTTTATCTGTTGAATTGTTGGCATCAAATTGTGCCGGTTGTAAGCCGCCCTGAGTCCCCCCAGGGGGTTGAGAAGGGAGCGGTAGAAGTGCCCGAAATAAATAAATAATAAATAAATAGAAAATATAGTACAGGAAAAAAATTACCAAGTGTAGTAGAAGCATCAAAGACAGGAACATGGACACTCATGTAAGTTCTCCTACAAGGATGCTCTGCTACCAGTTTGATTCTATGTCAAGCCCAGGTAGAAACTACTGTATATCAAGGGTGCTCTGCTACTATCAAACTAGTAGAAGAGCACCTTTGTAGGAGAACTTAGGTGAGTATTCATGTTCCTGCTTCTACTAAATTTGGTAATTTTTGTCCTGTACTATGTTTTCTAGACACTCATATGTATTCCCTTCATCATTGATTCATTGGATTCATTGGATTGGATTTACAGTCTGTGATTTACATAGTCCTCCATGTGGTACAGGAACTTTCTATGATATTGGATTTACAAACCTTGATTATTAGAGAGATGCCTTCTTTGAGTATGTTTGTTTGTAATGCATTGATCATATTCCTTTGGATTCTGCTTTAGGAATCATCTGACTTTTCTGTAAAATGAAGACTTTGGTTAAAAGACTTGTATTTTGAGTCATTGTTGAATATACTTTGAACTTCGACAAGCGTTGTTTGTGCATTGAATGTTCTATGTCAATAGTATATATGTGAAAAACATTCTTATGGTTTATATTATTGGGTTGTATTTTTGTTTATAGTGGCCTCTTGCTCATGTTCCTCCTGGAACATGACCATACAGCCCGAAAAATTGACAACAACCCAGTGATTCCGGCCATGAAAGCCTTCAACAATATATAAGACATAACACAGTTTGTGGTGCATGGCTTGAATTCAGCTTGGTGGGTCACGCGTCTTTTTTTTCCAAGCCTGTCTTTGAGAATGAAAAGAAGAAGAAGAAGAAGAAGAAGAAGAAGAAGAAGAAGAAGAAGAAGAAGAAGAAGAAATAATCAAATAACTTCTTTGCATTTTAAAAACTCTTTCCCCTCCTTTTGGGTAAGATAATGAATATATTTTCCCCTTTCTGTTTTGGGTGGCTTTTCTTCAGATTTGGAGAAAACATGATTTCTCAGCAATTTTTCCCCTCAGCTTGTAGTTTTAGTTAGTAGTTCTAAATTAGCAAATATAAAGAAATGATGACTGCAGAGGTTTTTCCCTCCTCATATCTCCATGTATTTTTATCTTTTGACGAGTTTTAATTTGTATATACAGAGACCGCATTGTTATTGTAGTCTCTTAACATTTCCACGCAGCAGGAATTGCAGCAAACTTCAGAAGACTGCATTCCTATCAGAGCAGCAACATGGTTGCAGGGTTTTTTAACTCCTTCTTTCTATGGCAAACTTATGAGAGCGTTCTCTGGAATTAAAAACCTAATTCTCCAAAAGCTAAAAAGAAAATCCTAAGGTTGATGTGCTTGGGTTTTCGTCTAATAGTTTAATCCACAAGAGTGTCAGGAGACATTAACACTTTAGCTTCATTTTTTAGATTATGGATTGGCACCTTTGATTCTAACATGAATTGGTTGTTAACTATTGGGAGGTCAAAAAACTGCCCTGGAAATATCTGGTTCTTTTTTCCCCTTTGCAAATCACCAAAGATTATTCCTTTCCACATATCATTTCCTTTGTTTGTTTGCATGTGGGAAAGATACTTTTTCAGCTAACTTTCTTCTGACTCTTGTGTCTTGACAGTCTCCAGATACAAGCAATTTCCAAGTTACAAACATCCAATTTACACATGACTCATAGTTAAGAACAGTGTAAGACAACAGGAAGTGAAAGAAATCTACCCTTTGGAAGGGGCAAAGTTTCCAGTCCTAATTCAAGGTGCAGTTTATTGCCTACAAAGCCCTAAACTGTTTGAGTCCAGCCTATCTTTGTGATCACATCTTTTCCTACAAACATGTTCAAGCTCTAAGATTGGGTGGAGTCCCTTCTCTCACTCCCACTGTCAGGACCCAGAAGCCTTTAAACACGCCAGACACAAATCAAAGGTTCAAACACAGCTTTATTGCAAACAAAAAGTCTTGAAAAGCACTTAACTGCAGTGCTAAAGTCTGCTGGAGAAGTCTGGCACCAAAAACAAGTCAATAGGAGAAACTAAAATATAATACGGATTATTGCACTGCCTCTGTGGAAAAAGTGGAAAAAGGGAGAAATCACCAAAGATCGTCTGGGGAGGCCCTTCTCTCGATCCCGCCTGCATCACAGGCACGGCTGGCGGGGACGAGGGAGAGGGCCTTCTCGGTGGTGGCCCCCCGGCTGTGGAACACTCTCCCGGCACACATCAGACAGGCGCCCTCCCTCATGTCCTTTCGAAAAAGCCTTAAGACCTGGCTGTTCGAGAGGGCATTTAATTAAGTGCTAAGCAACAACATTACGGTAATGAGAACTGGAATGGTATAAGGAAAATGAGACTATGATTCTACTAAGAGACGAAGCGGATTTTTATGTAGTTTGTATTTGTCGTATAGTTATATGTTGTTGATACTGGCCTTTGTAACTGTCTTTTTATGTGTACTGTACACCGCCATGAGTCGCCCGTAAGGGCTGAGAATGGCGGTTAATAAGTGCATCAAATAAATAAATAAATAAATAAAGAAGAATTCAAACAATTAGCCAACACCTGTAGGGAAAAGGTCCGCAAGGCTAAAGCACAAAATGAGCTCAGGCTTGCCAGGGACATTAAAAACAATAAAAAGGGCTTCTATTCTTATGTCAGTAGAAAAAGGAAAAACAAGGAGGCGATAGGACCTCTTCGCGGAGAAGATGGGGCAATGCTGACAGGGGATAGGGAAAAGGCAGAACTACTTAATGCCTTCTTTGCCTCGGTCTTCTCACAAAAAGAGAGTCTTCAACCTCAGCAAGATGGAGTGGATGAGGGATTGGAGGACATCCAACCCCAAATTGGGAAAGAAGTCGTCCAGGAATACCTGGCCACTCTTAATGAGTTCAAGTCCCCAGGGCCAGATCAACTACACCCCAGAGTATTGAAGGAACTAGCGGAAGTCATTTCGGAACCATTGGCAACCATCTTTGAGAGTTCTTGGAGAACGGGAGAAGTTCCAGCAGATTGGAGGAGGGCCAATGTGGTCCCAATCTTCAAGAAGGGAAAAAAGGATGACCCAAACAACTACCGTCCGGTCAGCCTCACATCGATACCGGGCAAGATTCTGGAAAAGATTGTTAAGGAAGCGGTCTGCAAACACTTAGAAACAAATGCAGTCATCGCTAATAGTCAACATGGATTTATCAAAAACAAGTCATGCCAGACTAATCTGATCTCTTTCTTCGATAGAGTTACAAGCTGGGTAGATGCGGGGAATGCCGTGGATGTAGCGTACCTGGATTTCAGTAAGGCCTTCAACAAGGTCCCCCATGACCTTCTGGCAAGGAAACTAGTCCAATGTGGGCTAGGCAAAACTACGGTGAGGTGGATCTGTAATTGGTTAAATGGACGAACCCAGAGGGTGCTCACCAATGCTTCCTCTTCATCCTGGAAAGAAGTGACGAGCAGAGTGCCACAGGGTTCCGTCCTGGGCCCGGTCCTGTTCAACATCTTTATTAATGACTTAGATGAAGGGCTAGAAGGCATGATCATCAAGTTTGCAGACGACACCAAATTGGGAGGGATAGCCAATAGTCCAGAGGACAGGAGCAGGATTCAAAGGGATCTTGACAGATTAGACAGATGGGCCAAAACTAACAAAATGAAGTTCAACAGTGACAAATGCAAGATACTCCACTTTGGCAGGAAAAATGAAATGCAAAGATACAGAATGGGGGACAATGCCTGGCTCGAGAGCAGTACGTGTGAAAAAGATCTTGGAGTCCTCGTGGACAACAAGTTAAACATGAGCCAACAATGTGATGTGGCGGCAAAAAAAGCCAATGGGATTTTGGTCTGCATCAATAGGAGCATAGTGTCTAGATCTAAGGAAGTAATGCTACCCCTCTATTCTGCTTTGGTTAGACCACATCTGGAATATTGTGCCCAATTCTGGGCACCACAATTCAAGAGAGATATTGACAAGCTGGAATGTGTCCAGAGGAGGGCGACTAAAATGATCAAGGGTCTGGAGAACAAGCCCTATGAGGAGCGGCTTGGGGAACTGGGCATGTTTAGCCTGAAGAAGAGAAGGCTGAGAGGAGATATGATAGCCATGTATAAATATGTGAGAGGAAGCCACAGGGAGGAGGGATCAAGCTTGTTTTCTGCTTCCTTGGAGACTAGGACGCAATGGAACAATGGCTTCAAACTACAAGAGAGGAGATTCCATCTGAACATTAGGAAGAACTTCCTGACTGTGAGAGCCGTTCAGCAGTGGAACTCTCTACCCCGGAGTGTGGTGGAGGCTCCTTCTTTGGAAGCTTTTAAGCAGAGGCTGGATAGCCATCTGTCAGGGGTGATTTGAATGCAATATTCCTGCTTCTTGGCAGGGGGTTGGACTGGATGGCCCATGAGGTCTCTTCCAACTCTTTGATTCTATGATTCTATGATTTTATGATTCTTAATCCGGATTAAACTAAAGATGAAGCAAATTGCTTAAAAATCAAAATGTAGCAAAAACACAGTCTATAAAGTTGAGCTAATGTTGTTTCAAAACTGAAAGTTGTTAAAGTCACAAAGATATTAGCAAACAAAGTCCAGAAGTCCAAAAACGAAGTCAAACCAGTCCGTAGTCAATTACATAGAGAAGCAAAGCTGGAATGTTGAAGTCACTCTGGAATTAAGTAAAGGAGGGCAATTCTGCATTATGGAGACAGAGAAGAACTTTGCACTCAGTTATTTGACCATTGGAAAATGAGATTCATAGAAACTGTGCATTCATGGCCAAGCTCAATGTGAAAGCATAAACACTGGTGCTTATATTTAATAGACATAGTCATTAGGGCTGTGCAAAATTATCGTTAGTCCTCATAAGTTGGATCAAATTCATTACATTTGTATTTACGATGAGATATCTGACACATGGATGTGACCCATACCAAAAACTTAAGAATCAAAACCTACCCAATACTTTTACATTTGAATTTTGCAAACTTTGGAAGCCTCTCAAAGTCAGATTAATTTGCAGCACAAACAAGCAAAGCAAAGGCAAAAAGGCTGCAATTTCTCTTTAAATTAATGGCCTCTTGCCATTAGGAGAGGGTAGCAGCAGGGAGAAAGCAAAGGGTTTTTTTGGGGGGGGGGAGGAACAGACTGAGAAAGCACAGAATTCTGGGAAATGTAGTTTGGGAAGGCAAGGAGCACTATACCAGATAATTCAAAAGGCCCTGCCTTATACTACATTTCCCAGAATTCTGTTCAGCATCAGAAAGCCCCAAACAGGAGAGGGGAGAGATGTGTCCCTCCTTCCTAGCAGCAGCCAGAGATCCAATAATTGTTGGATCTGCAAAGAGACTTCTGAACCTTGATGGACTAAGAGTCGTTAAGGTGTTCTACTATTGTCGCAAGTTCCACCCCAATAGCATTATTCTACAATTTTAATTATTACATCTGGTCCAGCCATAGGTTTTTAAATGTTGTTGTGTTACTGTTAATGTTTGCTGTTTATTTTCTGTTTATGAGTTTTATTTTATTGTTACGTATTACTGTTGTTATTGTTTTTACTGATGTACTGTGGGCTCGGTCTCATGTAAGCTGCACCGAGTCCCTTGGGAGATGGTAGCAGGGTACAAAGTTTTATTTTTATTTTTATTATTATTATTATTATTATTATTATTATTATTAGCTGTAAAAATGAGGGAGAAAGGAGCCCCTGAAGTTTCCCACTTGAGGAATTACTGTAACAAAAAAGTATTGAAATGCTGTTACTCTCATTATAGTAACAACATTTTCACTAACTATACTTTAGAAACACTTTAGAAATAAAATGTCGATGCCCCCTAATTTTGTAACAATTTTTGAAACTTTTTTTCATGAATCGCAGACGCACAGCCCTAATAGCCATGCTAGTCTGGAACATAAGTATACAAAGGGACTTGAGGGAAAGAAATTGGTAGCATAAGCTTTTGTAGACTAAGGTGCATCTACACTGTAGAATTAACACAGTTTGTCGTTACTTTAACTGTTATAGCTCAATGTTATGGAATCATGGGGGATGCATAACCAAACTCTGCACCACAGAATTGCATAAGTAGTAGGCCTGGGTAACAACGGAAAAATTTGTTTCTAAAATCGATTTGTATTTGGGGGGTTTTTTTGTTTCGATATTTAAAATAATTACAAAATTTTCCTTTTAAAAAGTTCGATATTTACGAAATTTCGTAAATGGTAAAAAATTAACGAATCGATTTCCGAAACAATAACGAATCGATTCGTTAATGGCGGACGCGACCGCGAAATACGCTAAAAAACCTCCAAAACCTTCTGAAGCTTCCCTCTCCCTCTGTTGTTGACTCTTGGTGTGATATTATAATTTTTTTTCACTAATTAAACCATAAAACTGGCCCAGACATGCGGAAATAATAACGAAACGACCTCAAAACAATAACGAAACAAATACAATATCGAAATACGAAGCATTTACAAAACGTTTTTGAAAATTCGTTTTTTTAAAATAATTGCTCCAGAATGGTTCGTTATCATTTTGTAATTGAAAAAATTAACGAATTATTAACGAATTATGAATTAACGAAACGAAACCGCCCAGCCCTAATAAGTAGCATTCCATGGAATGCTTTGACTGTGTATTTCTGCATAGTAGAACTGGGTTGGTCTGAATAGCTTTGGTTCCAGGGGTAGACTTTGCTTTGAATCATCTGTCAACCAGCTTCATTCAGTCAGCACGTCAACAACTTAAATCAAGACATAGTTTTCTAAGATCTACAGAGACACTTGCTGGAACACATCTGCAAGGGAGAGTCCAAAAGTGGCAGGCTCAAACCCAGAACCTCAACCAGTGGCTGATACCAAATGGGAGACTTTCCCCTGGGCACACACAGAAGACTGGGCGACTTGGAAGGTGCTGAACAGACTGCGCTCTGGCACCACGAGATGCAGAGCCAACCTCAAGAAATGGGGCCTCAAAGTGGAATCCACGACATGCGAGTGTGGAGAAGAGCAAACCACTGACCAACTGCTGCAATGCACCCTGAGCCCTGCTACATGCACAAGGGAGGACTTTCTTGCAGCAACACCAGAAGCACTCCAAGTGGCCAGATACTGGTAAAAGGTAGGCCTGGGTAACAACGAAAAAATTTGTTTCTAAAATCGATTTGTATTTGGGTTTTTTTTTTGTTTCGATATTTAAAATAATTACAAAATTTTCCCTTAAAAAAGTCTGGTATTTACGAAATTTCGTTAATATTTACAAAACATTTTGTAAAGATGGCGCCCTTTTTTTTCAATATTTTTTCAATATTTTTTCAATTTTTTAAATTTAATTATTAATTTAGTAGAATAGGGAGGAGAAATTATTATTAAGGAGGGAAGGCAGGCACTCACTCTGGCGGGCCCTCAAGCGCTGCCGCCGAGTAGGGCCCGGCTCCTCCGAAGCAATGCGAAATTGGGAGAAGGGCTCCCCAAAGGCCATCTAGCCCAGCCCTCCGCTAAGGAATTGGGAGAACGAAGCACACCCACCGCAAAGGTGAGGAAGGAGGGACGGGCCGCCTTCCCGCTGAGGGTCGCTCGCCCTCTCACTTGCTTGCTCAGCCGGCGCCTTCCCCGCCCTCTCCTCATCCTCCTCCTCCTCTTTCAGGTTCTGCCTCTGACTGACTAAGAGAGGAGAGAGAGGAGAGCTCCCAGCAAGCATCTAGCCAAGCCATCTTACGTATTTCCGAAAGGGACGGAAATACAAAATATTTTGGCGCATGCCGTTTCGATAT
The DNA here is from genome assembly GCF_037176765.1 of Anolis sagrei. Classification (NCBI taxonomy): domain Eukaryota; kingdom Metazoa; phylum Chordata; class Lepidosauria; order Squamata; family Anolidae; genus Anolis; species Anolis sagrei. The sequence continues at coordinate 294,769,483 of NC_090022.1, read as the reverse complement.
TTAAAAACACTTCCGGGTTTAAAAATAAGTTTTGTAATCATTTTGTAATTGCTAAAATTAACGAATATTTAACGAATTACAAAATTAACGAACGAAACCGCCCAGGCCTAGTAAAAGGACATTTAATCAACTACCAAACTTGCAAATTTTGTGTTTTGTCTGTTTGTTTGTTTTGTTGTTAGAAATGTAATACAATTGACTGGTTGCCCTGACATGACAAATATTGGATATATACATTTGAAACCACTGCATTTGTTTAGAAGCACAGTAGTGGTCTAATTTCTTTTGTGAAACTGTCCTGATCCACTGGCAGGAATCTGAACTGTCTAACATTTTTGGTCTTGTAGGTTGTTGCATAACAGTTCTGCAGAAGAGGAACAGCCAACCAGATCCTGAAACTTAACCTTGCATTAAGTATGAACTAGCTAATGCATAATTACACGTGACCCACCATTCACCCATCCCCAATCTTCCTTTTCATGTTAGCTTGTCCCTTGTGTTACTTAGGCTAAATACATTGCCACCAGCAGCATATCGAGTGTCTGCACAAACCAGAGAGGGATGAATAAAGCCCAGTGTGTCAACGCCGGATCAAAAGGCCATCTGGCAATATCTCTTGCAAGTGAGGTTAATGTTACATTGGGAAAGTTCAGGGAAGAGATATTAATATGTTTTTCCCCCTGTGTAGTCTCTCATATCTCATTAGCAACATCTTATCCCGTTAACACATTAGTGCCATTCCTTTGTTATTATATTAGCATTCATATCGTATCAGGACATATTGTTCCCTAATACAATGTTACAGTCGTATCATATTAGCAACTTTCATATCAAATTAAGAGAAGCAAAGATTAGGAAGGCATTCTGATTCAATTAGCAAGGTGGCAGCGTCCCTCTCTTTCCAAATCACTTCTCTGAGTGGCCCTAAATGGCAACTTGATGAGACATTTTGGAAAAGACTTTCTGTCCATCATGGTTTTGCCTGGACCACATACAAAACTGCTTCAGATGGAGTCACATACTTGACCCATTGAATCAGAATTGTTTTCTCTGGTTGGCAGAAGTTAAGGGTACTGTTGTGATGTAGAATGAGGACATTTCCCCCCATTTTATTAGACTGTTTCCCCAATAAAATTTAGCTTCTGTCCCCTTCACAATACAAAAGCCTGTGTTGGTGCAGTGGGTTAAACTGTTGAGCTGCTTCATTTGGTTTGAATCTGGGGAGCAGGGTAAGTTCCCATTGTTAGGTCCAGCTTCTGCCAACCTAGCAGTTCGAAAACATGCCAATGTGGGTCATAGAATCATAGAATCAAAGAGTTGGAAGAGTCCTCATGGGCCATCCAGTCCAACCCCATTCTGCCAAGAAGCAGGAATATTGCATTCAAATCACCCCTGACAGATGGCCATCCAGCCTCTGTTTAAAAGCTTCCAAAGAAGGAGCCCTCACCACACTCCAGGGCAGAGAGTTCCACTGCTGAATGGCTCTCACAGTCAAGAAGTTCTTCCTCATGTTCAGATGGAATCTCCTCTCTTGTAGTTTGAAGCCATTGTTCCACGTCCTAGTCTCCATGGAAGCAGAAAACAAGCTTGCTCCTTCCACCCTGTGGCTTCCTCTCACATGGCTATCATATCCCCTTCTATTCTTCAGGCTAAACATGCCCAGCTCCTTAAGCCGCTCCTCATAGGGCTTGTTCTCCAGACCCTTTATCATTTTAGTCGCTCTCCTCTGGACACATTCCAGTCGAGCAATAGGTACCGCTTCTGCGGGAAGGTAACAGTGCTCCATGCAGTCATGCCAGCCACATGACCTTGGAGGAGTCTATGGACAACGCTGGGTCATTGGCTTGGAAATGGAGATGAGCACTACCCTTCCAGAGTCAGACATGATTAGACTTAATGTCAATGGGGATCCTTTACCTTTTACTTTACCCCTTCACAATAACTTAAAATTCTTGACAAAGAGTTCTAGATATAAACAGTTTTCAATACCTTGCTCTCTGCAATGTTATAAATTTGGGGAGTGAATGGCAATTTCATTTGTGTAAGCAGAAATATGATAGGGGGTCAATGTCCTTTCAGTTGCCTTCCCCCAATATCTTTACTAGCACCCCAAAATTATTAAATCCAGGCAGCCACCTCTTCCAGATCTTGAAGCTGGGGATCACAGTAATGGAATCTGATCCTTTCTACGCAAAGGTCATGCTTCATTGTTCCCTTCTCGCAATGGAAAGAGCAGATCTACCTAGGGAAAAATAAAAGAAAGCTGAAAAAGATGAATCTTATTTTCGCCAATACTCACTTTCTTTTAATCTCAAAATCTTTCCATTAAGTCTATGAAGTTTATCAGTAAGTCCTATCAAAAAGAAATGCAATCAAATTATCTGCCATATGCACTGGAAAATTCAATAAGTACAGCCATTCCTTGGCCTGAATCCTGTTGGTGTAATATATGTGTGTAAACTGCAGAGCACACACCCCTCATTCCTAACACAGGGTAAAGCAGGGGTTTAATGTGTGTGTGTGTGTGTGGGGGGGGGGGGGGTTAACCTTGTAGCAAAGACCAGAAGACCCTGGATATTGTCTGGGTGTCCACAAGTAAATGCTGATCAAAACTAGGTAATAAGTCCTAAGATAACTAAACATTATACAGAGTATCTTTTCATAGAGCTTTTGGGAATGGGCTTCAACATATTCAGTAGACTAGCGTTGTGCATTCAGGGTACTAGGGCTGGGCGGTTTCGTTTGTTAATTTCGTAATTCGTTATTAATTCGTTATTTTTTTTTATAACGAAGCAATATTGAACCATTCAGGAGCAACTAAAAATCGAAACGAATTTTTCAATTCGTTTCGTAATTGTTTCATAATTGTTTCGAAATCGTTTCGAAATCGTTTCGTTATTATTTCCGCATGTCTGGTGCAAGTTTTATAGTTGTTGTTTGTTTTATCAGTGAAAAAAACATATAATTATCACACTAACAGTCAACAACAGAGGGAGAGGGAAGCTTCAGAAGTTTCCCCTGTCCCATTTGGAGGTTTTTTTAGCGTATTGTGCGGTCGCGTCCGCCATTAACGAATCGATTCGTAATTGTTTCGTTATTGTTTCGTAATTTCCGAAATTTCGTAAATTTCGAACTTTTTTAAAGAAAAATTTTGGAATTCTTTTAAAAATTGAAACGCAAAAACCCCCTAAAAACGAATCGAGTTTAGAAACAAATTTTTCCGTGGTTGCCCAGCCCTACAGGGTACATCTTGACCAATTTTGTGTCCTGACTTTTGGTTGGGAGCATTTTTTGGTTTATCTGTTTTTAGTTTTGGGTCACAAAAGATCTGTTTTTCATCAAACCATTATGGAGGGGGGGCGTTCCCACCCAGACTCACCTTCCTGGTACCCCTCCCTGGCATGCACTTTAAGTAGGCTTCTTATCTGCAGTTCTACTGTAGAAGAAGTGCTCGACTGCACTTTTCGGCTACCAGTATTAAAAAACACTAAAATTACAACAGCACAACAACAGAGAGTAAACAAACAAGGACATCTAATCATCACCTCTCAACAAAAGATTGCTCCAGGCACTGCCAGGACATTAAATGCTAATCAAGGTGGTCAGTTGAAACATTCACACCTAGCTCCAACAGACAAGAGTCCTTTGTCCCACCCTGGTCATTCCACAGATATATAAACCCATTTTCCTAGTTCCAACAGACCTCACTACCTCTGAGGATGCTTGCCATAGATGCAGGTGAAACGTCAGGAGAAAATACCTCTAGAACATGGCCATATAGCCCAAAAAAACCTACAACAACCCAATTTTAGAATTCGTTTTCACCCTCTTTGTCAATATTTTGCTACAACCTAAACATCTTCTTGTTTAGTGTGGCATTTGTTGTGTGAGATTGATTCCTATTGCACTCCCTTTCTTATTGTATTGGTATTGGCATTTTATTTTATTTTGTGTCTTGACATATCTTATGATTATTTTTAATTGCTGTTAACAACTCAGAGCAGTGTGTCAAAACACTTAGAAAGATAGAATGTAAGCTTGTAAAACAAAATAAAATGTATAAATCAGACGCAGGACCAAATTGCAGCATTAATTAGCACTGTCAAGAAAGATATTTTCCCTTCGACTTTTTAAACTTAAGTTTTATTATAAACAGAGAAAATATGACAAATAAAAGGGTAAAAAAAAACGAGTAAGGAAGAGGGTAATATATATGCCTCATAGGGCGCTTCTACACTTCCTTATAATCCATAATATCAAGGCAGATAGTCCACATTAGAATTGTGCCGTTGTGCCTGGGGGCTATAGCTCTTAGTGAAAGAGGAATGGGCATGTCATCTTTCCCCCAGGGGATTGCTTCTTGCCCTCCTTTAGGAAACTGGAACTCTTAAAGACCCAAACACTGTAGATAACTAAAAATAAGTTTTATTGTTCACAAAGAGTTATCTCTTTAAGGCAATAAGCTGGAAGTTTCAAAGGGGTGAAGGAAAATGTACATTACAGTCTCTGGTTGTCTTGGGTCCAAGAAGTTTTGCAGCTGAGAAGCTTTTCCAGGTCCCTCTTTCTCAATGTCTGTAAATGTCAGAGCAATCCAAAACCCCAGTCCAGATGGCCTATGTTTGAAGACACAAAGTCTTCCTCTGGTGCCAAAAGAACTGGTTTGAAGGCGCTTGAGACTTCCCAACGTCGTTCAGGTTGGCCTGACCATGAAGCATAAGTCTCAAGGGTAAGAACCTCAGAATTGGTGCTGAGAGGTAACTTAATCAGGGGCTTTTAGAGCTAAGTCTCTTACGTCCATCTGGTAGGAAATCTGATGGTGGAATAAAAAAATGAAGAGGTGGAGCCAAACAATTGAGCTGAAAAAGCAATTCAACTGGTGCAAACAACACTGATTGGCAGCTATAAATAAGCAATCAATCCAACTATACATAAGCAGGGTAAAAAGGCAGGATTAAGCATGATACAACAGTTTAAATCTTGCAACTAACAGTTCGACACATAGGTGGCACCACTCGCGCCGTCACAAGAATCATAGAATCAATTAGTTGGAAGAGACCTTGTGGGTCATCCAGTCCAACCCTTTGCCAAGAAGCAGAAAAATCACATTGAAAGCACCCCTGATAGATAGCCATCCAGTCTCAGTTTAAAATATTCCAATGAAGGAGCCTCCACTGCACTCCAGGGCAGAGAGTTCCACTGCTGAACAGCTCTCCTAATAGTCAAGAAGTTCTTTCTAATGTTCAGGTGGAATCTCCTTTCCTGTAGTTTGAAGCCATTGCTTCACATCCTGGTCTCCAGGACAGCAGAAAACAAGCTTGCTCCCTCCTCCCTATGACTTCCTCTCACATATTATACACAGCCCTCCTCATGTCTCTTCCCAGCCTTCTCTTCTTTAGGCTAAACATGCCCAGCTCTTGAAGACGCTCCTCATAGGGCTTGTTCTCCAGACCCTTCATCATTTTGTCTCCCTCCTCTTTTCACCTCCCAGCTTGCTAACATCTCCCTTATCTGCTTTGAACTGGTTGATCTGAGTCTACATTGCCATATAATCCAATTCAAAGCAAATTATCTGGAATTTATTCAGCTGTGTAGAAGGGTCCCTAGAAGAACACTTTTCTAAAAATGTCTAGGTCCCATAGCACCACTCTGGTCAACCTTTGGAGTGAAAGGATATAATAATAATATATTTATATACCACTCTATCTCCCCGGGGGGACTCAGGGAGGTTTCCAAGCAACAACATCAAAACATGCAGCGTCACAACATGAACAAAAAATAACAGTAACAGCAACATAAGCATGGAACTACCCAACAACACATAAACATTAAAAGAACAAAAATCCTGCCTGCTCTTCATGTCTATTTGTTAGAGCATGGAAAAGGAATGGGTCAGGACAATTAAAAAGGCTGGACAAGTCAAGACTGATACAAATTGAAATAAGTTGGGACTGGCATTTGGGTACGACAAAAGTGGGGACCGGCTATTTCCAGGGGCCTATTAGGAGAATGACCAGGGTCATATATAAGGGGCTAGGGAGTGTCCGGACAGTGCCTGACCAGAGCTAGCACTGGCCACTCTCAAAGAATTGTTGAAACCACCAAGTCTTCAAACTCTTATGAAAAGAGGGGAGGGATGGGGCCTGTCTTATTTCCCTTGGAAGGGCATTCCAGAGGCAGCGGGCCACCACCAAGAAGGCCCTCTCTCTCGTCCCCACCAACCGTGTAAATATATCTAAGGATGCCATATTGAGGGAAAAACAAGCTTGTTTTCTGCAGCTCCAGAGACTTCAGTTAGAGTTTCACTGTAGTTTGCAGTTTGACACCACTTTAACTGCCATGGCTCAATACTATGGAAGTTTGGGAGGAACCAACACTCCTCGGCAGTGAAGGCTAAAGACTTAAAATGACCACTCCCATGATTCCATAGCATTGGGCCAATGCAGACATCCATTGAATACAAAATAAAGCTTTTTAATACATAAACAGAGCTGTCAGATTTGAATTTCCCGCTCCACGCCCCTCAGCCGGCTCGGCTATTATTGGCTGGCGCTTTAGAGCTGGAAGACAGGGAGGTGGGACAAGAGGGAAACAATGAAGTCTTGAGAGGATTATGGAAATATGTGGTGTCCAAATGGCTGGTGAGTCCTCAGGGGCCTTCTAGCTGGCCAGCTTATTGTCTTGAGGGATGGTAATTTGGAGAGTCGTTAACTCTCTGGCCCAGGTGTGTCTCAGATGGAAAAAAGTCAAACACTTTTGTGGCATGGTTTTCAGTAATAAATCTGTTACGTTCTGCTATAAATATATGAAAATAGGGCATAAAAACCTTGATTAAATGATGCACACTATCTAAAATGGGAAGGGTCCTTGTTGTTGTTAGTGTCTTGGCAAATTGACCGAGGCTTAACCCTTATTATCCAGTCTGATGTCCTTGTCCTTAGCAAAACTATAAGTTACTATCTTTTATGGGGGGGGGGGGGTCATGTTCGACCTCACCTTGACCGTTGGAAATCGGGTAATACATATCAATAGAACCAAGTCATCATTGAGACACTGCTGTATGCAGGCTTGCAATCTACCATTAGAATTTCTTAGCAACTTTGCTATACATCATGCACTTGTAAAGTTACGTAAGATAAACGATGGTGGAGAATTCTGACCACCAATTGCATTGCTATGCTGACTACACTTGAGCTGTGTTATCTGAAGCCTTTTTGCCTATTTGCCTGGCTTCCAAAAGGAGGCATATTTCTGCTGTCAGAGGCGGATAGCCGAAAGAAACAGAAAATATAAGAGAATATGTCCCTATCCTCTTCTAACAAAGGGAAGTGCTTGGCAGTAAATAGGGCCCAATTTCTATTGTGTTCCACATGGAAGCTGCACAATGGAAAGTCAGAGTATTACTATGAATAATGACCTATAAATATTCCACTTGTTAACCATGTAATCAATTCTCTAGTCTCTCCGGACGGCTTGCTCATTTTCACCCTCCCTTTGGTATATTTCTGCTGTATAATTTAAATGCATGCATTATAATCACCATCCACCCCGCCTTCCCCTCGCTCCCTCCCCCATTTGTGCTTGCTTGCTGTATTGTTCAAGGGCTTGCTCATTTAGCACGGAGTTATTTATTCATTTATATTGGACTAGAATTGCAAAGTCTGTACCTAACAGGTTTTGTGCAGTAAGTAGTTATTCCACAGGGTGGGAAGGTTAAAGTATTATGGTTCTGGGCTTTGATAAAGAAGCTAGAGGCATCTGGTGCTCAGCTTTGGGTACTGCTAGTTGAGGTGGCTGGGCTAAGCGTGTGTGTGCATGTGTTTAATGCAAATGGTTGTCTGTGGACACTGGATTGCATGCTTGCAAAATGTCACATCCATCTCCCTCCCCCATTTAAATACACTAGGGATTCAACCTTTCTATTACTCACTAAAAGTTTCTGCTTCCTACATACACACAGCATGAAAAATTCTTTCCTAGAATATAAACCCAGAGTCCATCCAGCTTTGCAGCATCTTGGATTGAAAAGCAAACCACCAAATATTTTGGGAAGCAACCCTTTTGGGAAAATGATCAGTAGGACATGAAGGTCCACTCTCCACTTTTCTCTACATTGTACCTTAAATTTGCTGTTCCTTTAATTGTAAGATTAGGATAATCCTGCCATTTTAACTTCTTTTTTTAAAAAAAGTCTTCTTGTAGGGATCCTAAGGTGTCTCTACATTTTCTTATTACATCGTGTGTATTTATTTATTTATGTATTTATTTATTTAGGGTACCCCACCCTTCTCAACCCCCGGGGGCGGATTCAGGACGGCTTCCAGCCGGCACATATTCAATTTATTTATCGTGTCAGGCAACCGAACAGTTGTATTACATTTTTGTCAGAACAAACAAACAAACATACACAAGACACAGAGTTTGCAAGCTTGGTAGTTGATTAGATGTCCTTTGACCAGTATCTGGCCACTTGGAGTGCTTCTGGTGTTGCCGCAAGAAGGTCCTCCATTGTGCATGTAGCAGGGCTTAGGTTGCATTGCAGCAGGTGGTCTGTAGTTTGCTCTTCTCCACACTCACATGTTGTGGATTTCACTTTGTGAAATCATTTTTTGGTGCCAGAGCGCAGCCAGTTCAGCGCCTTCCAAGTCGCCCAGTTTTCTGTGTGCCCAGGGGGGAGTCTCTCATTGGGTATCAGTCATTGATTGAGGTTCTGGATTTGAGCCTGCCACTTTTAGACTTTCGCTTGTTGAGGTGTTCCAGCGAGTGTCTCTGTAGATCTTAGAAAACTATTTCTTGATTTAAGTTGTTGACGTGCTGGCTGATACCCAAACAAGGGATGAGCTGGAGATGTCTCCGCCTTGGTCCTTTCACTATTGGCTGCTACTTCCTGGCGGATGTCAGGTGGTGCAATGCCGGCGAAACAGTGCAATTTATCCAGTGGTGTAGGGCACAGACACCCCGTGATAATGCGGCATGTCTCATTAAGAGCCACATCTACTGTTTTAGCGTGGTGAGATGTGTTCCACACAACATACAATTAAATAAAAATTTAAATTAAAACCAAGAATTAAAACATCTAGACATTACACCAATGATTAAAACCACGCAGTCCAAGATAATAATCCAGAGCCATTCCCATTGACATTGCACAATAAATGGTACTACAATTACTATCTGAAGGCATTGTCCCATAGCCACATTGTATCCTAAACGATGCTGCTCAGGTATTGCAGGCTCACGACTATGGCTTCCTTCATTGAGTCTTTCCAGATGGAATGTGGTCTTCCTATTTTTCTGCTGTCTTCTATCTTTCCAAGCATTGTTGTCTTTTCTAATGAATCACCTCGTGATATGGCCAAAGTAGGACCGCTTAGTCAACTTGGTTATAGGGAAAGTTCAAGCTTGACTTGTTTTGGTACCTATGTCAATCCCCATTGTACATCTATGTCAATCAGATATACAATGAAATCAGAAGCTCTGAGATCTCTGGAGCATATCGCTATGGGCAGGCAACTAAACACTTCGCCTATCCTACTTTATGAAGCATGCAAGGCAATTAGAAGTCTTTAGATGTCCCATAGAGGGGGCATGAATACCAATCCCCATAGAACCCAAAGGACATCCACACATGTAAATCAACACTTCATTGATATATGTTAGTCCATAATTTTTCTCATAATTTGTGGGGGGAATCACAAAGAGGAGAGGTGGAGGAAGAAAGAAACATGCTCATGCTGGCAGTTAAGGAAATGTTGTTGTTGTTCATTTGTTCAGTTGTCTCCAACTCTTCGTGACCTCATGGACCAGCCCACGCCAGAGCTCCCTGGCAGCTGTCATCACCCCCAGCTCCTTCAAGGTCAGTCCAGTCACTTCAAGGATGCCATCCATCCATCTTGCCCTTGGTCGGCCCCTCTTCCTTTTACCTTCTACTTTCCCCAGCATAATTGTCTTCTCTAGGCTTTGCTGTCTCCTCATGATGTGGCCAAAGTACTTCAACTTTGTCTCTAGTCTCCTTCCCTCCAATGAGCAGTCGGGCTTTATTTCCTGGAGGATGGACTGGTTGGATCTTCTTGCAGTCCAAGGCACTCTCAGAACTTTCCTCCAACACCACAGTTCAAAAGCATCTATCTTCCTTCGCTCAGCCTTCCCTAAGGTCCAGCTCTCACATCCATAGGTTACTACAGGGAATACCATGGCTTTGACTAGGTGGATCTTTGTTGCCAGTCTGATGTCTCTACTCTTTATTACTTTATCGAGACTGGACATTGCTCTCCTCCCAAGAAGTAAGCGTCTTCTGATTTCCTGGCCACAGTCTGCATCTGCAGACCTACCTGAATTCAGCCCAATATGCAAAACTGCATCGGTACTTCTCACAAGGGTTTCCTAACAATTCAGAAACATGCATTTTGACCATGATCCAAATATTTTGAATACTCTTTCTCAATCCCTCCCTCCTTCAGAAACATCCACAGCACACTACATGAAACAATAAGCAGGCAGATCAGCAGATACACAGCCAGTTCCCCATTGTTAGCATTTAGGAGAAAGGGGACATAATACAACTGCCATGTAACCATGTACAGAATACCAATTTGATATAGGATCTCAGGCAGTGCGCTTGCCTCTTTGTGTGTTTCTTTCCTCAATATACAGATCCTTTTCATATGGAAAGATTAGAACATCACATTCCAATGTCTGAATTTCTATGATAATTAGTAGCTTTATGATAACTTGCTATTTTTCTTTCTTTCGGTCCTATTCCCCCTGATAAGTCTTAACACTGAGCTGGCCTTCTTCGCTTGCTGCCACACACAAAAGGAAAGAAATGGCATGTTGGCAGGTGGTGATAAGAAGTTTTAATCAGCAATCAGATTAAGAGCATAGGAACTTCCATGCTTGGTCAGACCAATGGTTTTACTAGATCAGTATTCTTGAATGGCAGCCAATCAGATATCCCAGGGAGGCTTGCAAAGCCGGCCATGACTGCCGTATCCGTCTGACTGTAAGAACCGATTTATATACTGAACAATCATGTGGTGCATTTCTGCGACAGCCTCAGGATTTCACATTGTAGATAAGGCAGCTGGGAGAGGGGTATAACTGCCAGGGCAGGCGGTCTACTCCAGTAATTGACATTTTCCATAAGTTCCCAAATTCCTAGCATTGCAAGGAATCAGACACTGGAAATGGTTCACATCTTGAACTCTTACGTTTGCTATGTTCCTTTGGTAACTATCCTACCCAATTTATTTGGAGGTCTAAATTGAATTTTTCAAATGATTACCAGAAGTTTAAAGTTACTGCAATGGTCGATAATTGGGAATCAAAGGGGATTTTTTTTGGGGGGGGGGGAGAACATCTAGAATTCTTAATTTGTTCATTATGACCCACACATACAGACTAGAATTTATAGCATTTAGAGACCTGAATGATTCTCATAAAGGTTGAGCATCCATTATCTGAAATTCCAAAATCTAAAATTGTTCACACGGGTGGATGAGACAGTTATATTGTTGCTTTCAGGTGGTTCCAATGGACAAAAACATTAGGCCTGGGCGGTTTCATTTCGTTAATTCATAATTCATTAATAATTCGTTAATTTTTTCAATTACAAAACGATAACGAACCATTCTGGAGCAATTGTTTAAAAAAACGAATTTTTAAATACGTTTTGTAAATGTGTCGTATTTCGTTATTGTGTTCGTTTCGTTACACCAAATTGGGAGAGATAGCCAATACTCCAGAGGACAGGAGCAGGATTCAAAACGATCTTGACAGATTAGAGAGATGGGCCAAAACTAACAAAATGAAGTTCAACAGTGACAAATGCAAGATACTCCACTTTGGCAGGAAAAACGAAATGCAAAGATACAGAATGGGGGACAATGCCTGGCTCGAGAGCAGGACGTGTGAAAAAGATCTTGGAATCCTCATGGACAACAAGTTAAACATGAGCCAACAATGTGATGTGGCGGCAAAAAAAGCCAATGGGATTTTGGCCTGCATCAATAGGAGCATAGTGTCAAGATCTAGAGAAGTAATGCCACCCCTCTATTCTTCTTTGGTTAGACCACTTTACCTGGAATATTGTGTCCAATTCTGGGCACCACAATTCAAGAGAGATGTTGACAAGCTGGAATGTGTCCAGAGGAGAGCGACTAAAATGATCAAGGGTCTGGAGAACAAGCCCTACGAGGAGTGGCTTAGGGAACTGTGCATGTTTAGCCTGAAGAAGAGAAGGCTGAGAGGAGATATGATAGCCATGTATAAATAAATATGTGAGAGGAAGCCACAAAGAGGAGGGAGCAAGCTTGTTTTCTGCTTCCTTGGAGACAAGGACGCGGAACAATGGCTTCAAACTACAAGAAAGGAGATTCCATCTGAACATGAGGAAGAACTTCCTGATTGTGAGAGCCGTTCAGCAGTGGAACTCTCTGCCCCAGAGTGTGGTGGAGGCTCCTTCCTTGGAAGCTTTTAAGCAGAGGCTGGATGGCTATCTGTCAGGGGTGATTTGAATGCAATATTCCTGCTTCTTGGCAGGGGGTTGGACTGGATGGCCCATGAGGTCTCTTCCAACTCTTTGATTCTATGTTTCTATGATTAGAGCATGTGTTTAAGATGTAAATAAAAATAAATGAATTTTGTGTTTAGACTTGGGTCGCATCCCTAGGATATCTCTTTATGTACTTATATGTAAACAGTTATTCCAAAATCCAAGAGAGTCCAAAAAGTTTTCAGATTTATGTCAGGAGCAAATCAAACAGTAGTATTGCATTTTTAACAAGCAAACAAACAAACAAACAAAACACAAAATTTGTGAGTTTGGTAGTTGAATAGATGTCCTTTGAGCAGTAGCTGGCCACTTGGAGTGCTTCTGGTGTCGCTGCAAGAAGGTCCTCCATTGTGCATGTGGCAGGGCTCAGGGTGCATTGCAGCAGGTGGTCAGTGGTTTGCTCCTCTCCACACTCGCATGTCGTGGATTCCACTTTGTGGCCCCATTTCTTGAGATTGGCTCTGCATCTTGTGGTGCCAGAATGCAGTCTGTTCAGCTCCTTCCAAGTCACCCAGTCTTCTGTGTGCCCAGAGGGGAGTCTCTCATTTGGTATCAGCCATTGGTTGAGGTTCTGGGTTTTAGCCTGCCACTTTTGGACTCTCGCTAGCTGAGGTGTTCAAGCGAGTGTCTCTGTAGATATTAGAAAACTATTTCTTGATTTAAGTCGTTGACGTGCTGGCTGGTACCCAAACAGGGGATGAGCTGGAGATGTCTCTGCCTTGGTCCTTTCACTATTGGCTGCTACTTCCCGGCGGATGTCAGGTGGTGCAATGCCAGCTAAACAGTGTAATTTCTCCAGTGGTGTAGGGCGCAGACACCCCGTGATAATGTGGCATGTCTCATTAAGAGCCACATCTACTGTTTTAGCATGGTGAGATGCGTTCCACACTGGGCATGCATACTCAGCAGCAGAGTAGCATAGCGCAAGGGCAGATGTCTTCACTGTATCTGGTTGTGATCCCCAGGTTGTGCCAGTCAGCTTTCGTATGATATTGTTTCTAGCACCCACTTTTTGCTTGATGTTTAGGCAGTGCTTCTTGTAGGTCAGAACACGCTCCAGGGTGACTCCCAGGTATTTTGGGTGTGCTGCAATGCTCCAGTGGGATTCCTTCCCAGGTAATCAGTATAGGATGAGCTTGAGCTTCTTTTTGCTAGCTGGCTAGATAGTTAGATATAGATGATAGATGACAGAAAGAGGAAGAAGGTTAAAAGGCTCTGCAAATCTTGGATTGGAATTCCTGGGTATGTTAGTACTCAAACTATCACTGTCCATCATTTTTTTTTTTTTGGCAAAGTTTCTTAAAATAGATCATAACGGAGACTTCTTGGTGACTGCCCCAGTTTCTGGAATTCTCTTCATAGGGAATATAGAATGCTTTGTTGTCCTTTTCATGGTCAGGCAAATACTTTTTTTATTTCATTTAAGAACTCCTAAAAGCCCTTTCACAAGACCAGTGTTTGGTATAACATTTATAACAGTGTTTTGGAGTCACTACAGAGCTTTATTTAAATCATAACTGAAAATGTATATCACTTTGTGTGGCCCAGATGAAATATATCTAAATGATGATTTTAAAGACAGGCTACTACCAAGTTTGCCTTACAGCAAAGGCGGCTCCAAATCTCAATATGATGGACCTTCTGAGGATATTTCTCACTTTATAAAATTGCTCAGGTAGGTTGCATTTATGAAAGTCATAATGGCAGAAATAATTTATCCTGAACAGCTTTTTAAATGATTGACCTCTTTTAATAGGAGCCTAGTGTCTAGATCTAAGGAAGTAATGCTACCCCTCTATTCCGCTTTGGTTAGACCACACCTGGAATATTGTGTCCAATTCTGGGCACCACAATTCAAGAGAGATATTGACAAGCTGGAATGTGTCCAGAGGAGGGTGACTAAAATGATCAAGGGTCTGGAGAACAAGCCCTATGAGGAGCGGCTTAAGGAGCTGGGCATGTTAAGCCTGAAGAAGAGAAGACTGAGAGGAGATATGATTGTTGTTCATTCGTTCAGTCGTCTCCGACTCTTCGTGACCTCATGGACCAGCCCACGCCAGAGCTCCCTGTCGGAGGAGATATGATAGCCATGTATATGTGAGAGGAAGCCACAGGGAGGAGGGAGCAAGCTTGTTTTCTGCTTCCTTGGAGACTAGGACGCGGAACAATGGCTTCAAACTACAAGAGAGGAGATTCCATCCGAACATGAGGAAGAACTTCCTGACTGTGAGAGCCGTTCAGCAGTGGAACTCTCTGCCCCGGAGTGTGGTGGAGGCTCCTTCTTTGGAAGCTTTTAAACAGGGGCTGGATGGCCATCTGTCAGGGGTGATTTGAATGCAATATTCCTGCTTCTTGGCAGGGGGTTGGACTTCCCTTCCTCCCGCCAATTTCATATGAGCCTAAATCTTATTATTAAAGCCAATCAATTTAATCAACTGGGTTTACCTGTTGATTGAACATTCAGCAATTGATTAATTGTATGTACTCTATGGAACAATAGATCTTGAATCGATCCAGATGGGACTAACTAATAGAATGCTAGATATGCAATTGGACTTTCTTCAGTCTGTCATAACTATTCATCACTGTCTTAAATGTGCTGGCTTTTTCACTGGAATTGCAGTAAGACCAGTTGTGCTTTCCACATTGCATAGCTGAACAATAAACAAGTACACTGAAGATACAGAAACAGTTTTACAACATTTGTATTCAGCAGAAGGGTGGCGGACCACAACTACCCTATAACTATGTGAATGTAGGACATATTATTGGCTCGGGGAAGCAATATGGATTATTAGCACCAGAGCTATACTGCCCTAATGACCTGCTGTTTTCCCTTGTGCTCAGTTGGAAATGTGGGGGTTTTTTTTCTTCCAAAAAAGAGTTTATTTAGGGGCTTTTTTGGCATTAGTGAGAAATAATGTTTCTGCATGAATTTCATGAATGGCTGTCTTGCAAATTATTTTTCCTTTTTGCAAACTTCTTTCTGCTCCTTCCTTTTTCTGTAGAATTTTACAAGCAAAAACTTTGGATAGAGAAGTGATATATTCACATTTCCTGCATATTAAACATTACAATTGTTCTCACTTTGTCCTTTAATGTTGCACTTAAACATATACAAATGACAAGTTAAATACAGTGAGCAAATACTGGAAGTTAACTCACTCCGTACTAAATGCTGGTAAGGTAACTGGGAAAGGTGGTCTTTATTCATGTTCGAAGACCACAAGGTCAAAGAGAAGATCTATGGCTTTGAGATAAAGGATTTCAATTTTACAGAAAAATGTTTCTGCTAAAGATTTTTTTTAAGAGCAGGAGATAATATTATCAAGAGAAGCACCAAAGTCTTTGATGGGTCCAGAAGACAAAGTCTCGAAATACCTGTTGTGGATCATGCTAGTAAGGATTTATGACCTGGGATAAACAGATCTATAGTCTATCAAAAAGGCAAAGGCATAACTGGAACCAAAGCCTAGAAAGTGTGAGAAAGAGAGAGTGCAGGAGAAAGATTATTAAAGCAACTGGGTAATGGAAATCTATAAGAAAACTGGGCAGTGTGTTACAGGTGAAATGATTAAGCCCCATTCCCAGGCCAAAACATCTTTCTTTCTCTGTCTTGCAGGCTGAAATATCCAGTGACTGCAATAAGGAAAGGAGACACATCTGGGATTCAAACCTCTGGCTTTGGAGAAATAAAAAGGGCAGAAATGGCTGACTACAAGTGCAGTTCACCAGATGGACACATCTGTGCCACAATTCTGTTCAGCCAAACTGTAGTCAAATTTAAGACTAGGGCTGCAGATAACAGGGTCCATACCCGGTGAGCTCAGGCTAACACCAAATGTGCCAGGACACAGAGAGAACTTACCAGGGTGAAGACAAGCCACAAAAGTTTATTTAATCTGGTCAGAATGGATGCAAGTACAAACAGAGATGCTTTAAAAGTGCAAGCATACAATTCATACACAGACAGAAGTTTTTTATACATTTGTCAGCCATTCAAACCTCCTGCTCCCCACACTGATTGGCTTAGAAAGGGGCTGGTCTGGAAATGTGCCCTAATTGGCCAGAACTCTGCTGATCCTGCCACTTCCAACCGGGGATTCTCCCTTGTGGGAAGGAGATGGCTGAGGATTGTTCGCAGAAGAGCAAATCAGCTGTAGAGATGACCTGCTGGTAGGGGGTGAACTCTGGAAAGTTCAAGTCCATATTGGGAAATGCTAATGAGCTTCCAACTGGCTCAATTATCCAGTTCCCCATGATAGAGATATGATCCTGCAAAACAAAGTTGTAAGACTCTTGAGACAAAAGATGATGGTCTCTGCAATCAAGAACTGAGTTCCAAGTAAAAGAGGACTATGTATGTATATACTCTGACCTTCTGTTTCCAGAGTCAGCAATCTCTCAGCCCCAGATGGGACATTTACCTGGAAAAATGTTCTCAGGCTTATCTCAGGCTTTGCAAACAATAGGTGGAGGTGATTGCCCTAGCTGAGAAATAGCTCAATCTTCCTGTTTCCCATTTTTGACCCCTGATGGGACATGAAGGAGTGATAATCTCTGGACTTATCTGGATACATTTTATAAAAAAGTAGATCTAAGCCAAGGAAAAAAGAATACAAGGTACACAAAGTGTTATGAAAGATAGATACATTTATTAAATGGAAGAGCCCTTGGGAGGTTTGATGCTGCCCCTAGTCCATTCCTAATATAATTATTATCCACAATAGCAGAAGTCCAGAAAATGTTTTTAAAAGAATTAAACATATACCTTTATTCTTGTGCCCTTGAGAAAACTACAAATCATTGGGGAGGGGTTAACAGAACTGCATGTGTAACAAACATGGAGTAAACAGTGCAGCATTTCCACTACTTAGGCAACAAAGCACCTGGAATCTTGTTTAATGAGCCTTGTGAGTTATGAATCCTAAATAGCAAAGCACAGTCCAAAGTCACCACATTAACACGGATTTCCAACCACCTACTGGTGAAACTAAAACAATATATTTATAGTCGAAGGCTTTCATGGCTGGAATCACTAGGTTCTTGTGGGTTTTTTTCGGGCTATATGGCCATGTTCTAGAGGCATTTCTCCTGACGTTTCGCCTGCATCTATGGCAAGCATCCTCACCTCACCTCTGAGGATGCTTACCATAGATGCAGGCGAAACGTCAGGAGAAATGCCTCTAGAACATGGTCATATAGCCCAAAAAAACCCACAAGAACCTAATATATTTATAGTGCTGAAAAGGAGTGACAAAGTATAAGAGCCACCTTTAAATATCTGAAGGCATGTCATATACAGAATGGCGCAGGTCTGCTTTCTGCTGATCCAGAGAATAGGCCCCCAACCAATGGATTTACATTACAATTAATAATAATAATATTATTAATATAATAATAATAATAATAATAATAATAATAATAATAATAATAATAATTTGATGACAGATCCCAAGTGTAGATTCTGCAAGGAGCAGATGAAACAACAGATGACATTCTCAGCTGCTGCAAGAAGATTGCACACAGACAGACTACAAGCAGAGGCATAACATCATTGCTCAGATGATTCATTGGAACCTGTGCCACAAATACAATCTGCCTATGACAAAGAACTGGTGGGATCACAAGCCTGAAAAAGTTACAGAAAATGAAACACGTCAAACTCCTCTGGGACTTCCGAGTTCAGACTGACAGAGTTTTGGAGCACAATACTCCTGGCCTCATGATCGTGTTAAAAAACAAAGTATGGATCGTCACTATTGCAATCCCAGGCAATAGCAGGATTGAAGAGAAACAAATGGAAAAGCTGACACAATATGAGGATTGAAAGATCGAACTGCAAAGACTCTGGCACAAGCCACCCAAGGTGGTCCCAATGGTGATCGACATTGGATGCAGTGCCCAAAGACCTTGGCTTGCACTTAAACACAAGCTTGCTCTGCCAAAGGATGCTAGTGCCTCACCAACAACAAAACCCAGGATTCTGTTGCATTGAGCCAAGGCTGTGAAAGTGGTGTCAAACTGCATTCATTATACAATGTTGACAATATCGTACGTCTTATGAGAATAGATATTTTGCTTGCTGTCACCCCTTAAATTAATTGGAAAACTTGTGCATTACTGTTATGACAAATGGTGGGTAAGGTCTTAAACTTTTTTCCACACTATAGATTGTCCCATCCTTTTTTCCACCAAGAAAGTTAATTTCTACTAAAGGTCAATGGGGCTGAGTATGGGGCCATTGACCCTCTCTTTTCATTCAACCTCCAGTTCTTTAAAATTCTGCTACAATTGAACCAGCTTGTGGCAATCTATTTCCAAATAGGGGAAGGAAAACACCAGAAAAACATAGCGGAGAGCAAAGGTGGTTTGTTTTGTTCAATAAATATTGGAAATATCCCCTATTCTTTTGTGCACAAGATCTGTAAATACTGAGACACAGCCAACCAAGCCTGCAATCCCAAACCTTCCAACGGTAGCTGACTCTCTCCCGCATGGATTCTTAAATGTCCATTTGCTTGCTATGGTAATTTATGTCACTCTCCATTGTATTCTACACCTAATGCACAGCTGGTCTTCTAATGTAGATTTTTTCGCTCCTGCAGCCCCATTATCCTCTTTGGAAATGACGACGAGTACTTTTTTTTTTCTTTTGCAATTATTTTCCACAGTCTCCGAGTCTCTAGTCATGTTTGAAACATTTTCTTTTGCCAAAGGGTGGAGGAAATAGAAGATGCATGCAGCAGCCAACTCATTGTCCAGTTCAAAAATTTAATGATGCTGTTAAAGAAAAGAAAGAAAGAAGGAAAGAAAGAAAACAACTTATTGACAAGTAGAAGTGCTCTGTTATGGCACAGTGTTGGCCTGTGGTGATCAAAGGTCAAATGCCACATTAGTTATTGGGTTATCCCTGAATTCATATAGTGAGAAGACATCCAAAGGGCCATTTACTCCAACCCCCTGCCAATACAGGAATCCACAATTAAAACATTCATCCAACTCCCATATAAATATCTCCAACAAAGAAGATTCTACTACTTTCTGAGGCACTCAATTTCACGTCAGACTGCTCTCACCTTCAAGAGGTTCTTCCAAATGTTTAGATGGAATATTGTTTGGTCTGAAGATCTGAACCCATGAACTGAAATTTAAATATTAAGAAGAAGGTGAGAATTGACTACTTTATACTATGGGATCATGGACATTGCAGTTTCACAAGGTCTTTAACTTTAACTGGCCACATTGTCCAAATGCTCAATCACCGTCTCCCAAAGCAGTTACTCTACTCTGAACTCAAGAATGGAAAATGGAATGTTAGTGGACAGGAAAAGAGGTTTAAAGATGGGCTCAAAGCCAACCTCAAAAACTGTGGCATAGACATTGAGAACTGGAAAGCCCTGTCTCTTGAGCGCTCTCACTGGAGGTCAGCTGTGACCAGCAGTGATGCAAAATTTGAACAGGCACTAATGGAGGGAGCAATGTGCCAAGAGAAATGTATGCCAAGCCAACCCTGACCAGGACCACCTTCTGTCTGGAAACTGATGTCCTCACTGTGGGAGAACATGTGGATCAAGAATAGGGCTCCACAGCCACCTACGGACCCACCACCAAGACACTACATCTGGTAGACCATCATCCTCGAGCTACGAGTAAAGTAAATAAGTAAACTTTAATAGAATCATAGAGTTGGAAGAGACCTCGTGGGCCATCCAGTTTAACCCTCCGCCAAGAAGCAGGAAAATTGTATTCGAAGCACCCCCAACAGATGGCCATCCAGACTCTGCTTAAAAGCCTCCAAAGAAGGAGCCTTCACCACACTACAGGGCAGAGAGTTCCACTGCTGAACAGCTCTTCTCACTGTTAGGAAGTTCTTCCTCATGTTCAGGTGGAATCTCCTTTCCTGTAGTTTGAAGCCATTGTTCTGCATCCTAGTTTCCAGGGCAGGAGAAAACAAGCCTTCTCCTCCTCCTTATGCCTTCCCCTCACATATTTATACATGGTCCTCATCATATCACCTCTCAGCCTTCTCTTCTGCAGGAAAGCATCCCCAGCTCTTTCAACCGCTCCTCATAAGTCTTGTTCTTCTGGACCCTTGATCATTTTAGTTGCCCTCCTCTGGACACATTCCAGCTTCTCAACATCTCCCTCCAATTGCAGTGCCCAGAAATGGACACCGTGTCATTCCAAATAAAGTGGTCTGACCAAGGCAGAATAGAGGAGTAGCATGACTTCCTTGGATCTAGACATTATACTCCTATTTATACATACCAAAATCCCATTGGTTTTTTTAGCCTCCGCAAGTTCCTTGTCTCAACAAACTACAAATCTCCCTATTTAAAAATTGGCATGGACACAGGATTGATAGAGTAAAAACTGTTCAACTTCTGCACCTTTAATGGCTGTATAAAAGAGGGAATTTCAGTAAGCATTACTCATTATCTGATCATGTGACATGCAACACTTGCTAAAATCTTATTAAAAGTAAGGATCCCTCTTCAAGTTTCACTCTTGCAAGAACAAGTGGTAGCTTTTGACTCTGATGTCAATGGAGTAGTAAATCTGGTCTTGGTTTTTCAGTCTGGACTTCAAAGGATCTATCCAAGGTACCTTAGTTTCAGTACCTTGGATTGCTCCTTCAAAGCTTGGACTAACACCCAGAATGGAACCAATTGCCCTCTGGCTTGAGCAATAATTATGTAATCTGAATCCAGGACATTTTTCATTTGCTCCTATATGAATCAACCAAATGTGTTGAAGATTTCATTCTGTTTCCCTTCCTTGATCTGATGACATATTTTTTTCTCTAAAAGATGCTGCAAGTCAGAGACAAATTGTTTATTCTCCCCTTCCTATTAGCCTCAAAACACAGGCCAAGAGGTTAATGGACTCAGCTGCCACCCTAATAACAACAAGTCGCCCATTTGCTTTATAACTGACAAAGACAATGAACACAACAGAGCAGTTCTTTGCTGACCAGTTAAATGGTTCAGCAGAGGGTTTTGGTCTTGAGAGTTGCCAGTCAGAAAGCAACACAGATGGAAAAGGAGAGAAAAGGGTTTGGCTGTCTGGGTTGTTGTAGGTTTTTTTCGGGCTATATGGCCATGGTCTAGAGCAGTGGTTCTCAACCTGGGGTCCCCAGATGTTTTTGGCCTACAAATCCCAGAAATCCCAGCCAGTTTACCAGCTGTTAGGATTTCTGGGAGTTGAAGGCCAAAAACATCTGGGGACCCCAGGTTGAGAACCACTGGTCTAGAGGCATTCTCTCCTGACGTTTTGCCTGCATCTGCATCCAGAACCTCAATCAATGCCTGATACCAAATGAGAGACTCCCCCCTGGGCACACAGAAAACTGGGCAACTTGGAAGGTGCTGAACAGGCTGCGCTCTGTCACCACGAGATGCAGAGCCAACCTTCAGAAATGGGGCCACAAAGTGGAGTCTACGACATGTGAGTGTGGAGAAGAGCAAACCACTGACCACCTGCTGCAATGCAACCTGAGCCCTGCCACATGCGCAATGGAGGACCTTCTTATAGCAACGTCAGAGGCGCTCCAAGTGGCCAGATACTGGTCAAAGGACATTTAATAGAATGCCAAGTTTAAATAATACAATACAACTGTTTGGTTAGCTCCTGATATCTATATAAATAAAATGCAATGTCCGTTTGTGGTATTAACAGAACTCAAAAACCACTGGACGAATTGACACCAAATTTGGACACAATACAACCAATTTATGTCCTTCACTCAAAAAAAATTGCTTCTGTCATTTGGGAGTTGTAGTTGCTGGGATTTATAGTTTACCTACAATCAAAGAGCATTCTGACCCCCACCATCGAAGGAATTGAACCAAACTTGGCACACAGTTCTCCCATGACCAACAGAAAATACTGGAAGGGCTTGGTGGGCAGTTTCCTTGGTTTTGGAGTTGTAGTTCTCCTACATCCAGAGATCATTGTGGACTCAAACAATGATGGATCTGGACCAAACTCTACACAGAACCCCTATGTGGGCCACAGCAACGCATGGCAAGGGATGGCTAGTGATAAATAAATAAATAAATAAATAAATAAATAAATAAAACTCTATCCTAAACCCCTAGATCTTGTGTGTTTCATAAGAGTTTCTTAAATGTATCCCCCATATTGACTAATGTGGCAGGTTTTTTTTTTCATTTTTAAGCTTTTACTTCTTCCTTCTCATCTTGAGGATGGAGCCCCCGGTGGCGCAGTGGGTTAAACTCCTGTGGCGGCAGAACTGAAGACCGACAGGTCGCAGGTTCGAATCCGGGGAGAGGCGGATGAGCTCCCTCTATCAGCTCCAGCTCCTCAGGCGGGGACATGAGAGAAGCCTCCCACAAGGATGATAAAACATCAAATCATCCAGGCATCCACTGGGCAACGTCCTTGCAGACAGCCAATTCTCTCACAACAGGAGCAACTTGCAGTTTCTCAGGTCGCTCCTGACACGACAAAAAAAAAATCTTGAAGACATGTCTCTTTTTGAGATTGTGGCCCCAAAAAAGTGACACTACAATTGCTTTAAAACAACATGAATAAATGCATCTCCAGCTCACAGACTCATGCAATTCAGATTGTTCTTCAGTACCTTATTCTATATAAATGCTCACTTTTAATTAAGCTCATTGTGTTTTTAATGAATTAAAAATAACAACAGAATGACATTTTTAAGGCTATAGATAGGCAAAGCTCTCATTTAATTATTATTTTCTTTTTAAAAAAAAGAAAAGAAAAGCAAAACAAAACAAAAAATGGGAGTGATTTTTAATTTGTAACACAAGCCCATGATAGGAAGCAACCAGCTGGATATAATCCTATTGCAAACTGCATTGCTAGCGGAAAAGAAAGATGTAAATTTATCCTTCGACTACTTAATAAGTGGGATCTTTTTCTTTTCTTTTCTTTCTTTTTTGGCAAGGAAACAAAGAACAACCTTATTTTGTTCGTGACTGATCTCACTTTTTCTTTTACTTATTGGATCTTGCTGGAAAGTGGGTATTACGGTGTTTAACTGTCTAATATATGCTGTGAAAGATTTCATTGATATTGTCATGGTGAATAGTTAGCTATTAAAACTCTTTCATATTACATGCGTTCCAACACATTGTTACCTGAAGCTGCTTTAGTGTAAGAGTGCTTTTGTTAGGAATCGGATAAGTTGATGGATGTCAGACAAAGGAGCTATAAGTTTTGTGACAGAGTGATATAGCTTTTAGTAATATAGATTACTAGCGTTGGAAAAAAATGATGATGTGTGGGAACAATAGCACAGAGTATCTTTCCTTTCCCTTTTTTTTAAGAAAAGGGTATGGTAATTAATAATTATGAGCATAGTTTTAAAACATCCTATACTGTCATGACAGCACTATCTGAATGTGCGTGAGAGACTCTGTAAAAAAATTGCTTTAATACTGCAGTTGTCATCATAAAAATATACATACTGCGAGAGCTGTCATAGTGAAATATCAACTCAGCCCCAAATGTCGGGACTGAAATTAAATAAAAAGCACCTAGTGTTTGCATACATTTCAAATGTTTATGGAAACTTGGGCAAAAGGTGGTAAAGGCACGCATTTTTAGGGAAGGGAACTTTTGTGAAAGGGTGGATAGCATTAACATTGGTGTTACCTATGCCCGCCAATAGTGAAAGGACCAAGGTAGTGACATCTCCAGCTCATCCCGTGTTTGGGTATCAGCCAGCACGTCAACGACTTAAATCAAGACATAGTTTTCTTAGATTTACAGAGACACTCGCTGGAACACCCCAGCAAGCGAGAGTCCAAAAGTGGCAGGCCCAAATCCAGCACCTCAATCCATGGGTGATACCAGATGAGAGACTCCCCCCTGGGCACACAGAAGACTGGGCGACTTGGAAGGCGCTGAACAGACTGCGCTCTGGCACCACGAGATGCAGAGCCAACCTTCATAAATGGGGCCACAAAGTGGAGTCCTCGGCATGCGAGTGCGGAGAAGAGCAAACCACAGACCATCTGCTGCAATGCACCCTGAGCCCTGCCACATGCACAATGGAGGACCTTCTTGCGGCAACCCCAGAGGCACTCCAAGTGGCCAGATACTGGTCAAAAGCATTTAACCAAATACCAAATTTGCAAAATCTGTGTTTTTTTTCTTTTTTCTTTTTAATCTGTGTGTTTGTTTTGCTCTGTTAGAATTGTAATACAATGGTTGCTGATGAACACGATAAATAAAACCTATGCCCAAGTTTGAGAAGAATGGCATTGAGATGGTCAAAGTGTGAAAATACAAGTTCCTGTTTATTTATTATTATTTATTATTTACAGCTTTTATATTCATAGAATCATAGAATCATAGAATTAAAGAATTGGAAGAGACCTCGTGGGCCATCCAGTCCAACCCCATTCTGCCAAGAAGCAGGAATATTGCATTCAAATCACCCCTGACAGATGGTCATCCAGCCTCTGTTTAAAAGCTTCCAAAGAAGGAGCCTCCACCACCCCACAGGGGACTCAGGGCGGATTACAGTGTACACATATATGGCAAACATTCAATGCCAATTTTGACATACAACATATACAGACATAGACAGAGGCTATTTAACTTTTTCTGGCCACCAGGGGAGCTGTTGCTTCCATCGTCCATCTGCGACACTGATGAAGTACTGCCGCATTCCCTGGATGCTTTTGCTGGAGTCTTTTTTATGGCCTCATAAATTGGTTAATATAGCCTCCCCACACTTTAAGGTGGTACCTAATTTTCCTACTTGACAGATGCAACTGTCTTTCATGTTGCAAAGGTCAACAACAGGCTACACAATTGGTTGGAAACCCACTCCAATCCGGGCAGGCTTCAAACTCATGACCTTTTGGTCAGAGTGAGCTTAATGCAGCTGACACTCAGCCAGCTGGCCACAATCCCAGTGCAGTAGTAGACTCAAATAAATCGGAAAGAAGTGGGAAGTCATCTTAACCTTGTCAACATCACTTTACGCTACCAATGTAGATCTCCTGGTACGTAAGGGGAGGCATGACTGTTGTTGTGTGCCTTCAAATTGTCCTTGAGATATGGTTACCCAAAGGCAAGTCTTGTACGCATTTTTGGGAATATTGGTTCAGAGGAGATTTGGCATTGCATTCCTATAAGGATGAAAGAATGGAAACCCAAGTCATTCATTGGCCACGGTAGTCCATGCTCTGGTTGCTTCCCAATAGACCAGTGGTTCTCAACCTGTGAGTCCCCAGATGTTTTGGCCTTCAACTCCCAGAAATCCTAACAGCTGTAAACTGGCTGGGATTTCTGGGAGTTGGAGGCCAAAACATCTGGGGACCCACAGGTTGAGAACCACTGCAATAGACTACTGCAATCCGTTCTACATGGGGTTTCCTTTAAAGACTGTATAGAAGCTCAAATTGGTCCAATGGGCAGCAGCCAGCTTGCTCACTGGAGCAGGATACAAGGAGCATATAACTCCTCCGTAATGCCAGCTCCATTGGCTGCCAGTCTGCTACCGAGCACAATTCAAAGTGCTGGCTTTAGTCTATAAAGTCCTAAATAGTTCTGGCCCAGTTTACCTGTCTGAAAGTATTTCCATCTATGAACCATCATGGAGGTTAATATCATCTGGGAAAGCCCTCCTCTCGGTCTCACCTCCTTCGCAAGTGCGACTGGTGGGGATGAGAGTCAGGGCCTTCTCAGTGGTAGCCCATCACATATGAAACTCCCTCCCTATTGAAATTAGATCAGCACCCTCCCTTTTGGTCTTTACAAAGAAAGTAAAGACATGTATGTGGGACCAAGCCTTTGGGCAGTAGCACTGAAAAAATGTACAGGATTATGGGCAATTGACTTTTGGAAAGGTCTTAGATGTCACAATTCCATGGCTCTGCAGGAATTCAGGCAGAGGTGAATAAAAAAAAACACAGTTTGTATCAAACAGTTTAATTAAAGCAGCACTTACTTCTTGGCTGTTTTAATTGTCCAAAATATAAAACAGAAAGATAGCACTCAGCCACAGAATATGAAACAAAAAGTGATAGCAAACACTACACCGTAGTCAAAAGCTCCAGTCCAGTCATCAAATGCCGAGAATTCAATGAGCAAAGTCCAGGGATCAAGCGTCTATACAATAGTCAAAAGCCAGCGCAAAGATTCAAGGTACCAGAGTTCAAAAAGTTCAGGAGATAGGTCAGGACACCAAAAATCCAGAAACCTGGGGAAAAACCAGCAGCATCTACCACCAAGATAAAACAAATACTTTTCTCCCAAAGCTCAGTCCCAAGGCTAGCTCCTTATATCCAGAAGCACCCAGCTGCAACCTGTCTGTTGCATGCCTTCACCCTTAATTGCTTTAACCGTGAACTCTTACAGATTACTCAATCCTTTAGAACTAAGACTTATATTAACCTTTCCATCACCAACTGCTAGCCTAGCCATCACCAACCACCATCAACTCCACCAGAACATGATGCCTGACATCAGACTTTGGCTTCTGGATTATGTGAATGTAATGTTTTATATAAATATTTTTTTAATTCATGTTTAGATGTCTAGATGTTGTTGTTTCTCTATTTAATATGGTTTAATTTAATTAGTATGTTACAGTTGTTTTATACTGCATTTTTAAATATGTTGTCAGGAACTGCATTTTTGCCATGAATTTGTTGGACACCACTTTGAGTCCCCCGGGGGAGAAAAGCAGAATATAAATAAATAAATAAATTAATTGATTAATTAAATGGGTTTTTCATTAGTGAACATTTGAACCCTGATCTTTCAGAGTCCTAATCCAGTATTCAAATCATTACAGCATGCAAAATGAGGGACAGTGAGCAAAGGAAAGCATGGATGTGGCTTACTTCCTCTCTCAATTTTTTTTTTTGTAATAACATTTTTAGAAATATAAACTTATTTTCTGCAAAAGAAAATTGGAAAGTGCACAACCCCCATGGGATATTTCACTAATTCCATCCAAACTATTTTTTTTCCTTATACTGAAAATTAAATTCTTCATATCCTTAGCCTATCAGGAATCTCAAAAGACCTTAAAGAAAACTCTTCAAGTGGAATTTGGGAAGTATGAATGACTCAAGAGAAAAAAATAATTTTATGAGTTCTTTCGGTTTCTCTTCAGTCATTTCATATGATTGGCAAGAAAGCCAGCGTGGCGTAGCTGGTTGAATGTTGCACAAGGACACCGGGAGACGCTTGTTTGAATCTCTGACCCCATCTACACTAAACATTTAATCCAGTTTCAAATCAGAATTGAAAAAAAAAGTTAATTTGCTGTGCAGATGATTACATAAGAAACACTGAATCTAGTTTGAGGCCTCAATGGTGATTACACAACCTGCAGAGCACTAATGTATAGTAGGTTTTTCTCTCTCTCATGCAATTCTGTGGGGGTTTGTTGTCTAGCTGCTGCATTTTGAAACTAGCTTTGAGCTGCATTAAATAGTCAGTGTAGATGGGGCCTACATTGACCATGGGAACTTGCTGAGTGACCACTGAGCAAGTCACACCCTTTCAGCCTCAGAGGAAAGTTATGGGAAACCCCCTCTGAACAAATTCAGACAAGAAACCCTTGTGACACATTCATCTTGGGATCTCTAAAAGTCAGGCATTATTTATTTATTTATTTATTAACTTTATTTGTATCCCGCTACCATCTCCCCAAGAGACTCAGTGCGGCTTACATGAGGCCGAGCCCAAACACAACAACAAAAGCAATAAAGCATCAATACAAGCAATTTAAAAAACATAGATAATAAAATACACAACATTATCAAAAAAGCAACACATAATTAAAAACAGTGGGGAGGCCAAATGTAGAGTTAAAATTAGAAATAATGCCGGGCCATGAACGAAAGGTGATACTGGTGTTTGTGGAGGGCATACAAGCAGACTCAGGGAAATGTAAAGTGCTTTGGAGGGCAAAGTGCTATGGGATTCATTATTCCGGGAAGGCACACTGGAACAGCCACGTCTTCAAGCTCCTCCTGAAGTCTGCCAGAGTTGGGGCCTGTCTAATGTCTTTAGGGAGTGAGTTCTAGAATCGAGGGGCCACCACCGAAAAGGTCCTCTCCCTCGTCCCCACCAAACGCGCCTGTGATGCTGGTGGGATCGAGAGCAGGGCCTCTCCAGAAGATCAAAGGGATCATGTGGGTTCATATACAGAGATGCAAACCTGTGAACTTTTGGTCAGCAAGTTCAGCAGCTCAGCACTTTAACTCACTACAGTTTTCATGTAACTGTTTCAAAATAGTCCAAAAGTGGGTTCATAGCGATACACTTAAAAGGCCAGGATCTGGCACGACTTGTTTGAACCACACAGAAGCATTTATTCCAAAGGCAATGTGGAGGAGTTTGTTCATTGACTATAGGCTATGGTTCTAATTGGAGAAGCATTCTAGTATAACTGGAGGCTGTGAAGATTTCCTTAGTCTCTTCTTGTGTGTGTGTATCTGTCTATAGATATATAGCTGCCCTACATAATATCAATGTGAATGCTTGTTACACTACAACAACAGAACTGGTGGCAGCTGAGGTTGTTCAACAGCCTCCTGGAGTACATCAGAGCCTCTTTGGATCGAGGTGCAACCCTTACAGAGTGAGCAATGGGGAATTAATACTTCACAATAAACCATTTATCTGACAAATTAGGCTATAGAAGTTCACTGGCAGATCACGATTCCTTCAGATTTATTAGCTGCTTGTAATGATCTGACAAACTTCTTTGCACATTTTTTAAAAACTATAAGCTGCGGATTGATCCTTGTGACAGATGTAACAGCCCTTTATGCACCTGCTGAGGCTCAGTCAAAATTTCACCCAGATTATTTCTTGCATCTTAAAGCACACACGCACACATCTTGCTTTTCATAGGCAGGAACAGCAGGGACTTTTGGCATCCCTTCAAAATACACAGCAGTGGTCACCAGGGGTTTGACATATGTTGGTCTTGCGCAAGATTTTTAATATTTTGTGATTTCATGGAATCACTTTTTCATCTGTTCTCTTAAAGAGATCTAACTCAAGAAGACCTTCTCATCTTCAAGAAGGAAAGATCTCTTGTTCAAGATGCTCCCTGTAGAAAAATGAGCAACCTCTTTGAGATTTATCTATTGGAATTTTCAGAATGAAGAATTCATCTGCAGATAATCCACTTCTTTTTATGGGGCTGCCAAATGCTTTCGCGCACAAAAAAACCCCCTTATTTTGCACAATGTTTTTGTCTCAAAAATCTACATCATACCAGTGTCACAAATCCGCATCCTAATCCCTATGGGAGAAATTGTAAAAAATGTTATTCAGTGTGGAGCAATCATATTCATTTAAGGGTTGTGCAAATAACATTGCAGGAACAGAACATTTTGCATACTATTTAATGTATTGTCGAAGGCTTTCATGGCTGGAATCACTGGGTTGTTGTAGGTTTTTTTCGGGCTATATGGCCATGGTCTAGAGGCATTCTCTCCTGACGTTTCACCTGCATCCATGGCAAGCATCCTCAGAGGTAGTGAGGTCTGTTGGAACTAGGAAAAGGAGTTTATATATCTGTGGAATGACCAGGGTGAGACAAAGGACTCTTGTCTGCTGGAGCTAGGTGTGAATGTTTCAACTGACCACCTTGATTAGCATATAATGGCCTGACAGTGCCTAGAGCAAACCTTTGTTGAGAGGTGATTAGATGTCCTTGTTTGTTTCCTCTCTGTTGTTGTGCTATTGTGATTTTAGAGGGTTTTTTTTAATACTGGTAGCCAGATTTTGTTCAATTTCATGGTTTCCTCCTTTCTGTTGAAATTGTCCACATGCTTGTGGATTTCAGTGGCTTCTCTGTGTAGTCTGACATGGTGGTTGTGAGAGTGGTCCAGCATTTCTGTGTTCTCAAATAAAATGCTGTGTCCAGGTTGGTTCATCAGGTGCTCTGCTATTGCTGGTTTCTTGCTCTAGGCACTGTCAGACCATTATATGCTAATCAAGGTGGTCAGTTGAAACATTGAGCACTTGATGAACCAACCCAAACACAGCATATTATCTGAGAACACAGAAATACTGGACCACTCTAACAACCACCATGTCAGACTACACAGGGAAGCCATTGAAATCTACAAGCATGTGGACAATTTCAAC
The DNA here is from genome assembly GCF_037176765.1 of Anolis sagrei. NCBI lineage: Eukaryota > Metazoa > Chordata > Lepidosauria > Squamata > Anolidae > Anolis > Anolis sagrei. Next base: position 294,738,804 of record NC_090022.1, on the reverse strand, counting down.
AGAAAGGAGGAAACCATGAAAATGATCAAGATCTGGCTACCAATATTTAAAAATCTATAGAATCAGTAGAGTAAATAAAGAACAACACTCTGAAAACAGGGGAATTCCAGACAGGAAACAATTACGGCCAGCTAACACCTCCCAACAAAGGATTCCCCGAGGCAGGAATCAACCAGAACTCAAAGTTGCAAGGACATTCAGTGCTAATCAAGGTGGTTAATTGTAACATTTACACTTGCCTTCCACCCTGGACATTCCACTGATATATAAACCTAACTTGCCTAGTTTCTAAAAGACCTCTCAACCTCTGAGGATGCCTCCCATATATATGGACAAAGCATCAGGAGACAATGTTTCTTTAACATGGCCATACAGCCTGGAAAATTCACAGCAACCTGATAGACAGACAGGCAGGCAGGCAGGCAGATAGATAGGCATTTGCATGATATTATCACATCAGCATCAGATTTTGTAAATGTTGGGTTAGGCATTCCCATTACAATATTCCATTGACATCACAGTGCTTCCTAGTGGCATCTGTTCATATCCAATTTAGATCTGGGTCTTCAGGTTGTGATTAATCAAATGATCTCCAGATCTGGAACATTAGTCCCACAGAACATTCCATAGGGAAGACTTGAATGAAACTGAGATCCATGCAATTGAGAAGGAATAAGCGTGCCTCATTCAGCCATGGAACCAAATGGAAGTCTTAGACTTGAGCGATGCTTCTTCCACAGTGTGTACGTGTGTCCATGTTTGTTGGCAAAAGGTGGATTCCTCAGATGTGGAGGAGGATTTGTGCTTGAACTTTGGCTGGGCTGGCAGTGTTGAAATTCCCTTTGTCAGTGGCCTTTCCGAAAACTTTTCTGCAGAGGTGACACAGCTGGAGGCATGAGGTGAAGAGGAGAGTGATGGTTTCTTCAGACAGATGCAACAGCCTGCGAACGCACGGCATAATAAGGGATGCTGAGATGCCCTCAGACCAAAATAAGACTCTGTAATGATAACACACTGTGCATTTTTATGGACAGTTTCACATTGGATTGGCATTTCTCAGATCCTAGCTGCCTTTCTTTGTCTTGTGCTTTACCACTTCAGGTTAGTGAGGTTCTTTCTATATATATATATATTTAAAAAGTCATGATTTCTCCACTCTTATTTAAATAGATGTCATAAAAATCTATGGACCTTCAATAATGTGGTACACAGAAACACACACACCTTTCTCCCTCTCTTTTTTGACCATCATATAAAAGTCCCATTTATATTTCCTATTGCCAGGCATATTTATTTTTTCCCAGAGATGATTACTTTTATATAGGCCGATTATTGAGATTAGAAGTTTCCAGAAGAGTTTGCATTTGCTGTAAAATACCAACGATTTAGCCTACTGAGTGGTTTGTTTATTGCCTTTTATTTTTCCTAAGCAGAGTCCATAAGTCTGGCTTTGAGAAGCAGTGGGGCTGATAAGCCATGAACGAACAATTTATGGAAGATCCGGGGACTTGGGCTGCCAGGAGAGGAGCGGAAGGAAAGGATTTCTAAAGCAATGACCGCTATTGATTGCTTTGTACTATGGATGGTGCTTTGCCTTCATCTGCGGGATAATTGGGCCTGGGGATTACAAATCCATGGCAAGGGAAGGCTTTTCCTTACTAGACACTTAATGCACAATAAATCAGATGGTAAGGATAGCTCCTGTGTTGCTGTGTAAGTATGCTTTCATTCAGCTAATTTGCACTTCAGAGACAAAGTCGATAATTCTGTCCCATCTAGGTGCAGTTGGGGGAAATTTCCATTTTCGTGGCATCTGAATACAAGCAGGAGGGGGGTGGAATGAGGCCCTTTCATTTGCACATGCCATTACCAATGCGACTCTGCTAGTTGGGCTGGCTATCGAAACCAAATGGCATATTGGCCCACTGGCTTGTAAATCTCAACTCTAACTCCTAGTTTAGTCAGGTCCAAATGAACAACATTGGCCATAATTTCCGTTGTCGCTGAAAAGCTAAGCACAATCTTGGCTTCCTAAATAGTAAATAACAATCACATCTAGAAATCTTCTGTTTGTCATGATAATGGGAGATGTTCGCTATTGGAGTAAATTGCTATCTGCCTCCCAATACAAGACAGACAACAACTGCAACAAGTTCATTTCCAGATACAATTTAAAGTGATGGTTATGACCTTTGAAGCCCTAAATAGTCCAATGAGAGGCACCAAGGTTAACAACTGGGGTGGCATACAGGGAGCACACAACTCCCATGTTATGTCAGCTCCACTGGCTACCTGTTTGCTACTGGGCACAATTGAAAGTGCTGGCTTTGGTCTATAAAGCCCTAAACAGCCCTGGCCCAGTTTACCTGTCTGAACGCATCTCCTTTTATGAACTACTGTGGAAACTAAGATCTTCTGGGGAGGCCCTGGACTCGGTCCCACCACCATCACAGGCGTGTTTGGCGGGGATGAGGCACAGGGTCTTCTCAGTGATTGCCCCCGGTTATGGAACTCCCTTCCTGGCAATATTAGATCAGCCCCCTCACTCCTGTCCTTCAGAATGATGGTGAAGACCTGGCTGTGGGACCAAGCTTTTGAGGCAGTGCAATGAGGCAAAATGGTGTCCTGAGATGCTTTTTAAGCAACTTTTAATGGGCCGGGAACTTCTGTGTATGTGTCTTCATTTAAAGGGACTGGGCCTAGTTGAGCAGGTTTCAGCACCCAAGACAGCTCCCTTAGCACTGAAGGCAGCTTTCAGGACTTAGGACAGCTCCCTTAGAGTAGCCGGCTGATTTCAGAACCTTGGACAGCTGCTTTAAATTGGTGGTAGGTTTCAGGACCTCAGGCAGTTCCCTTAGAGTCAATGGTCCCTTTCAGTATCTTAGATACCTTCCTTAGAGTTGATGCTAGGTTTCAGGAGCTAGGTATCTACCTTAGAATTGATGGTTGGTTTCAATAATTTTAGTGTTTGTATATATTTATACAAACACTAAAATATATTTGTACCCATTACATTTACCCGGCCTAGTTTTTATTGTACCACGGTGTGTTGTTTTATTGTTTATTGTTATTGCTTTAATGTTTTTGATTTGCTTTGGTTTATATGTAATTGTTATATGGTTGTTTTATTGTGGCCAAACTACAAGGACCAGCATTCCATTGCATTGACTCATGGCAATTAAAGTGGCACCAAGCTGCATCCATTCCACAATTTAGGTGCAGCTTCACTCACACACTATATTGCTTTGTTTATCAAACCATTCTCAGCATCAAGAAGTTTCTCCAAATCTTCAACTAAAATCCCTCCCTCCCCCTCCTTTGACATAAGTTCATTAGATCTTTGAGAAAGATCACGATTTTCCCTTCTTTTGTATGACAGTATTTCAGGTATTTGAAAGGTGCAATCAGCTTCCATTCTTGTTGAAGCCTAATAGTGTTTAGCTACATTCATGAGCAAGTGAGCACAACTATTGAAGAAACAGACGCAGACACATCTGAATTTGAGCACATGTCTCCGTGCTTCCCCCAGCATTTTATTGTCAAGCTCTTGCAAAGAAGCAAACAAAAAACCAATTAGAACTCCATGACAAACCCCCTAATTGCTAGCATCTAGCACCTGTATCCCATTATGCTTATAGCAGTGCTTATGGGCTTCCAACTCACTCCATCATTTCCTCCCCACATTTTATTTTGCAGAGCACACAGGTAGGAACATCAGATACACCTGCTTCCAAAGCTCCAACTGCTGAGAATTTGTTCAAATCTTGCCAGGTTGGTACAAATCCTACAGGGTAATGAGTGCATAGAAACCACAGGCTCCCTTCCAGATATAGACTAAATATTCAAAGCAACGAGCCTCTCCATTTTTCAGGCAACAAGAACAACCATAGACACAATGGAGCCCATTCTTTAGTTATACCTAAGTGGGCTCAAAGCCTGATAGAAGAATTCCATTTTTGGTTCCATTTGGTGCCTATTCAGATTTCTAAAGACTTTGTTTATATGTAAGTTCATTGAACAAACTTGTCATTCACTTTCATTTAAACGCTTATATATTAAAATTACCACCACCCTCCGCTGCCCCCCCCCCCCATCAGTTAGACTTTGGGGTTTTCCATTTCTAAACTATGAACTATACTAGCCACATTTCTCAATTGCTTCTTAAACACAGATTTTGAAGAACTATTTTTGATATTAATCTAGACCTCCTGAAGCCACAAATATAAAATAACAAATACAACCTTCTAGATTCAGATAGTACTGGCCTACTGCATCCTTACACTAGTTGTGCCCACAGATCTACTCTTTACAGTGTTGGATAGGAAGGTATTCAGTACCTCCTTACTTGAGATGTTTGCTTGGGATTGCAAGTGTTGGTTTATGCAGGCCTTGGCCCAGAAATAAATGGCTACACATTGGTCTTAGGAAAAGTTCCATAGACCAGTGGTTCTCAACCTTCCAAATGCTACAACCCCTTAATACAGTTTCTCATGTTATGGTTACCCCCCCCCCCCCCCTCCAACCATAAAATTATTTTTCTTGCTACTCCATAACTTTAATTTTGCTACTATTATGAATCGTAATGTAAATATCTGATATGCAGGATGTATTTTCATTCACTGGACCAAATTTGTTTTTTTTTTTTATTTGGGAGTTGTAGTTGCTTGGATTTATAGTTAACCTACAATCAAAGAGCATTCTGAATTCCACCAATGATGAAATTGCACCAAACTTGGCATACAGAACTCCTATGATCAACAGAAAATACTAGAAGGATTTAGTGGGCATTGATCTTGAGTTTTGGAGTTGCAGTTCACCTACATCCAGAGAGCACTGCGGACTCAAATAATGATGGATCTGGACTAAACTTGGCACAATTCCTCAATATGTCCAAATGTGAACACTGGTTGAGTTAGGGGAAAATAGACCTTGACATTTGGGAGTTGTAGTTGCTGGGATTTATAGTTAATCTACAATGAAAGAGCATTTTGAACCCCACCATTGATAGAATTCAGCCAAACTTCCCACACAGAACCCCCATGACCAACAGAAAATGAGATGTTTTTGTATGGTCTGTGGTGACCCCTCTGAAACCCCCCTCGTGATCCTGCAGGGGTCCTGACCCCCAGGTTGATAAATGCTGCCTTAGACGAATTAGTTTCATCTAACCTTGCTCCCCAGAAATATTGAATTCAAGTAGTATAGTATTGGAATTTTATATTCCACCATTGTAGTGAGTCTGCTTCTATACTATGGGAGTACAGGCAATCCCTGACTTACAAAGATCTGACTTATATTTTAGAATGTGGGTAAGATAACAGGGAAAGAAATCTCCCCCTTGGAAGGGAAATTCATTCTTGAAAAAGTTATCATGGGGAAAAGGTGTCTCTACTGAAGCTTTCTCACCAATCTTTGTTTCCACACCAAGCCATTTTTTAAAAAAAATTCAGTTATCTCAGTGACAGAAAGTGAGGTGAAATCTTCTGAACAGCAGCCCAAACAGCAAAACAAACACCACAGGTGTGTTAAACCTTCCCAAAGCTTTCATAGACAGACAGACAGACAGACAGATCAATATCTTGGTAGCTATTACTGACGAAATTCGTCATCAGTTAGACCGAGGCGGATCAGCGCTATTGGTACTCTTGGACCTCACAGCTGCATTCGACACCGTGGAGCATGACTTGCTGATTCACCGATTGGTTCTGTCTGGAGTACGAGGTTTAGCCCTGAAATGGTTCAATTCATTCCTCCGGGACCAGAGACAGAGGGTGGAGTGGTCAGGCCAAAGCTCTGAAAGCTCCTGCCTTTGCTGTGGAGTTCCCCAGGGTGCTATCCTCTCGCCCCTGTTATTTAACATCTACGTCCGGCCACTTGCTGGACTGGTGCGGAGCTTTGGCATAGAGTGCTACCAATATGCAGATGATACCCAGCTACTCTTGCGTCTCGAACCCGGGACAACCGCGATTCCTGAGAACTTTAGGCTGTGTTTGGAAGCAGTGATGAGTTGGCTGCGAGTGAGCAGACTAAAAGTGAATCCTGCAAAAACTGAGATACTCTGGCCCGGCCAGCCGCTAGAATTAACCCAGCCTCTGCCTGGTTCCGTCTGCCACTGTTAAAAGCCTTGGGGTTGTGTTGGACTCATCGCTAACGATGGAGGCCCAGATCACTGCCATAAGGAAGCAGGCCTTTTTTCATCTTCACCAGGCAAAGAAATTGGCATCCTACCTTTCGGTAGAAGCATTGGCAATGGTAATCCACGCAACAGTCACCACGAGGTTGGACTATTGCAACGCCTTATATGCCAGCCTTCCGAAGTCAACAACCCAGAAGATTCGGATGGTGCAAAATGCAGCGGCCAGGCTGCTAGCGGGATCATCTCTAAGATCCCATATTACACCGATTCTGCAACAATTGCATTGGCTACCAATAGAACATCAGATCTCTTACAAGATACTGATCCTGACATTTAGAGCTCAAAATGGCCAAGGACATTTATATCTTAGGAACCGCCTCATTCCTTTTCTCCATCAGTGGTCACCTTGATCCACCCAGGAAAATCTCCTATACATACCGGGCCCTAGGGAGGCACATTTGGAAGCTACAAGGCGTAGAGCTTTTTCGACCTATGCTCCAATTCTGTGGAACTCATTGCCTCCATACATTAGAGCAATGTCGGAGTTGCGACCTTTTGTAAAGGCACTCAAGACTTGGCTGTTTGGTTGTGCATTTAAGTAATCAGATCTAATTTGCCAAATAGTCACTGTTGAATGTTTTTATGTTTGAATGTTTTTATATTGTGTAAATGCTATTTTAGACTGTAAGTCGCTCGGAGCACCTTGGTGGAGAGCGACTAATTAAGAAATAAAATGAAGTGAAGAAGTGAAGTGAAGTTACACTTTAAAATGTTCCTATTCAACTTACATACAAATTCAACTTGAGAACAAACCTACAGAACCTATCTTGTTTGTTACTTGGGGACTGCCTGTACTTGTACAAACATTTTGGATTTTTGAAACCAATAGCCATTTGTTGTGTTTATCTGAGCATCTTTTGTTGTTGTAAGCCTTCAGATTGTTTCTTACTTATGATGACCCTAAGGTGAATCTATCATGGGATTATGTAGGTCTGAGAGTAGGTGACTTTTGAAGGTCACCAAGTGGGTTTTCATGACTGAGTAATGAATCCCTTCCTCCAGTTCATAGGCCAACACACTAATGGCTACACAATGTTTTCTTTCTATCTGAATATACCCTTATTAAAAACAGAAGCAGACAAAGCCCACACATATCAATTATTCATCTTCCAAAAAGTCCATTAGTCCACAAGAGTATTTGCTCCCCTCCCCATATTAGACATTTTTGGGGGGTAGGGGTCTGCATTTTGTCTAATTTTCTCCTCCCATATCAACATTTCTCAGTGATTTTTCCCTAAAAATATGGAGAATATTTGTAATTTCATCCCCTTTCCATTTTATCAGCCAATTATTTGGGTCATTTTCTTTGCGGAACTACACAGAAGTCTCTCAAAAATGCATGAAAACACACAAATAAACAATGCAGATAAGTGGATCCAGACCACTGTGCAGTTGCAAACCAACATGGTGCAATGGTTTGAATTTTGAACTGGGATGTGGGAGGCCAGTAAGGTTCAAATTGAATCAACCATGGAAACTCACAGAATGAGCTTGGGCATGCCACACTCTCTCAGTCTCTGGGGAAAGAAATGGCTAACCCAATATGAACAAATGTTGCTGAGGAAATTCCATGAAAGGTTTGCCTAAGGGTTGTCGCAAGTTGCAAGTGGCACAAAAGCACACAACAACAACAATACCTGCTGAAGTCCAGAAGAGGAATCCAAATATAGAGCTCTGCAGAACTACTGCTAAATCTGAAGAGCCTATTATCATGTTAGTTGACTTCACTATTGGACTGCTTGCTCAAGATTGGAAAGAATCCATTAAAAATAATTTGTTAATTCTAATTCATTAAAACTTCCATCATATTTTGAAATCCATTATTTTCACTCTTAAACATCAATGAAGTTTTTAATAGTAATAATTAACAATTTTTCATTAATTTGCCATGTTACTTTGGGGAGAATAGTTTTGTTGGTGAAATGACAACTTTTGGTTATTATTAGTAATTTAAATTAATTAGTTTAAAATTCAAAATTAACACACTAAGAGCACCATCACATGCAATTAAGGTACTAAATTATTTTGATCATTTTTTCTTCATCACTTAGAGCATTCATTTTCTTTAATAATCTAACATTGACACATTAAAGTAAACACTGCTGTGCACAAGCTCTGGGAAGTGCTTCAACATATGAACAACTCAGGACGACTAAATTTTCACCCACATAACTTTCTTTGTTTCATAAGATAACCCTTCTGCACATTTTATGGCTTCTTATGTACAGCTAGTTGGGCCTGTGGCAGTCATCTTTTTTTGGTTTGACAAGAAAGCCACTTTTTGGATGTTTGGATGTTGGCTTATTTCTAAAAATGGTGAAATAAATTGCTTGGTTCCCTAATCTAAACAAGAACACAGTTGTTTTCCAATATTCACAAGTCTCTGAAAAAAAGTGGAATAGGAATTTACCAGTTTTGTGACTTATACATTTATGACATCACAAAAAAGAGCTTTTTTGTTTTGTTGGCATTGTTGCGAGCACAACCCAAATATCATGCAAATTGAAGTCCAATATAGAAATGAAATACAATGAAAAAGTGGAAGGTTCTCCATCTCAAAAACAAGACTAGAAGCAGATTGTGGCACAACTCACAAACTATTGATATCTAAACTTAGAGTAAAACTAAAGAACATTTACCCAACTATCACATCAAAATACAATCTCAAGAACATCCCCATTGAATGTAAATATATAATAGATTTCTCACCAATCTATTGTGTAATGGTGGTATTGCAACAGTGCTTCTGATCTGGTCTTCCACATCAAACTGTAAAGAAAGCAGATATGAAGAAAATCAATTCATTTGAAATGTGGTTCAGGGGAGGATTTCTATGGATACTGTCAATTGCTGAAGATAAATAAATGGCTCCTGGAGCAAATCAAGTAGGATCTCAACCTAGAAGTCAAGATGAGAAACCGAGATTGTCATACTTAGGACATATCACCTGCTACAGAGGAGGCTGTCGAGCGGTGCCTGGCCGCTGTAACGGTCTGGATGAGGGCGAACAAATTGAAATTGAATCCAGACAAGACAGAGGTACTCCTGGTCAGTCGCAAGGCCGAACAGGGCATAGGGTTACAGCCTGTGCTGGACGGGGTCGCACTCCCCTTGAAGGCGCAGGTTCGCAGCTTGGGTGTGATCCTGGATTCATCGCTGAGCCTGGAGCCCCAGGTCTCGGCGGTGACCAGGGGAGCATTTGCACAGCTTAGGCTCGTGCGCCAGCTGAGCCCGTACCTCGGGAAGTCTGACTTGGCCATGGTAGTCCACTCTCTGGTTACATCCCGTTTAGAATACTGCAACGCTCTCTACGTGGGGTTGCCCTTGAAGACGGCCCGGAAGCTTCAATTGGTCCAACGTGCGGCAGCCATGTTACTAACAGGAGCGGGACGCAGGGAGCATACAACGCCCTTGTTGTACCAGCTCCACTGGCTGCCGATTTGCTACCGGGCTCAATTCAAGGTGCTGGCGTTGGCCTATAAAGCCCTAAACGGTTCCGGCCCAAGATACCTATCTGACCGCATCTCGACCTAGGAGCCCACCAGGACTTTGAGATCGTCCGGGGAGGCCCAGCTCTCGATCCCGCCTGCCTCACAGGCACGCCTGGCGGGGATGAGAGACAGGGCCTTCTCGGTGGTGGCTCCTCGGCTGTGTAACACCCTTCCCGTGGACATCAGACTGGCTCCTTCCCTGATGATATTCCGCAGGAAATTAAAGACTTGGCTGTTCAAGAAGGCGTTCGAACAAGAAGTGCAATAATTGGTAATGACGACAGAAATGGAACAACGGAAAATGATATTGGATTGTGGTTTAAACTATGAGACGACGTGGAATGGCTTTTTGTATTATTGATATTGTTGATGTTTTTTATGATGATGTCTTTGTTTATTGCTAGATTGATATTTTAGATTGTGTCTTGAATTTTGAACCTTGTTCTTTCTATGTTGTACACCGCTGTGAGTCGCCCCCGGGCTGAGAACAGCGGTATATAAGCAAAGTAAATAAATAAATAATAAATAAGACGTGACTTGCTAAAAAAGATTGGGTAAGATAGGAGGCTATAAGAAATGTGGAAGAGTACATTGCAGATGGATAGATTCAATCAAGGAGGACACAGCCTTGTATCTGTAAGATCTAAGCAGGGCTGCTGAGAATAAGGTGACTTGGACATCTCTCATTAGTAGTATCACTATATGTCAAAGTTGACTTGACAACAGTTAACAATAAAATACACACCCTTTGCTTTTTCAAATGTTGTCCAATATTTTACTCCATGATGAAAGACACACGGTGTTCAGCTACTGTGCCAAATGTGACACAGCACCCCACCATGTATAGAATCATAGAATCATTGAGTTTGAAGAGACCTTGTGGGCCATCCAGTCCAACCCCCCAACAAGGAGCAGGAAAATTGCATTCAATGCACCCCCAACAGATGGTCATCCAGCTTCTGCTTAAAAGTCTCCAAAGAAGGAGTCTCCACCACACTCTGGGGCAGAGAGTTCCACCGCTGAACAGCTCTCCCAGTCATGAAGTTCTTCCTAATGTTCAGGCGGAATCTCCTTTCCTGTAATTTGAAGTCATTATTCTGTGCCCTAGTCCCCTGGGCAGCAGAAAACAAGCTTGCTCCCTCCTCCCTATGACTTCCCCTCACGTATTTATACATGGCCATCATGTCTCCTCTCAGCCTTCTCTTCTGAAGGATATTAAGCTGCTCCTCATAGGGCTTGTTCTCCAGACCATTGACCATTTTGGTTGCCCTCCAGGTTGTCAACATCTCCCTTCAATTTTGGTGCCCAGAATTGGACATTCTAGAGCAGAGGTTCTCAACCTGTGGGCCCCTAGCTGTTTTGGCCTACAGCTCCCAGAAATCACATCCAGATTACCAGCTGTTAGGATTTCTGAGAGTTGAAGGCCAAAACATCTGGGGGCCCACAGGTTGAGAACCATTGTTATAGACTGTCCTGAAAAGTTTGGACTAAAAAGTACTTCATTGTTCCTGACATCTGTTGGAATTTGATTAAAGAGAGAGAGTATGATTTACCATCCCTCCTCTGAACTCTCTTACATTCTTCCAAGAAACTATGGGTTATCTTGAGATGATAGAAATCTTGCTCTTCTTGGATTTTCAAAAAATGCAGGCAAATTGCTTGCAAAAAAACATGCATATTAGTAAAAATGGCATAGAAAATTGTGTATATCCAAGGAAAAGGCTTTAAAAAATCTTTTGGAAAGATAACTTGAGCTACAGAAGAGAACATATGGATATTCAGAAAGCCACAACCTCATCTAATCAAAATGTGTAGTTTTTGTGTATGTACTGATAGCAGGTTATGATGATGTGTTTGTGTCTTCTCCAATACTCATAGCCTTGTCTGTCTTAAAATAGTGATGTTTCAAATCAATGTGGCTACATTTTGTGTGTTCTTCTGTGTTGTAGTTTTTAAATGGTTTTCGTTTTGATGTATTGTTTTATTATGTGATGTGAAATGCCTTGAGCATTCCATTCTGGAATGAAAAGGCCAGATGGAAAATCGGAAATGGATAGAAATAAAGAAGTAAGCATGACTTTTTAATATATAATTTTGGACAAGTGGAGACCTTTATGTATAAATGCTTTCCCTGACCATCAATTTCGTTACTTGATTTAATTTTCTTCTTGTTCTTCATAATAGCATGCTTTAGTATAGTTTAGAACTGCATTCAACATATCCGGAGATGGCATTTTCTTTTTGTAACTTGCTTTGAGGGCTTGACATCAGGTATCCAACTGAATTAGTGGTAAAAATATGCACATTTCACAGTGTTTTCTGATTTCCCTTTTATTCTAAACAATTATAGGAGTATCATTACACTTTGTCCTATAGGATCTTGGGATTCGCAGCTTGTTGGCATTTAGAATACCCAGCTGGAGAGGTCTAGTATCTCAGCAAACTACAACCCCTCAGATTTTGTATGATGGGACCATTATACTTAAAGTGGGATCATAGGGCTACAATTGTGTAGTTGGCAAAGACCCCGTTTGACATCTTTTTCCTTTCTTCTTGCTTCAACGGAGAAATTGCCTCTATTTGTCCATCTATTTGTTACAAAAATAAATCCCCCTGCAGTGGAAATGAAATGAGGATCCTCCAGCCATTACAGAAATGTCATGTGTGCAATGGAACAGCCGACTCTACCAGAAAGGTCTGCTGAATGAACAAATAATTTGAGTCCTCTCTCAGGCAACATGGTATCACTGAAAGCTTTTGAAAACCATCCATGGTGAAAGCCATATTTTTGTTGAGATGTTGTGCATCATGGCAAAGAGAATAATTAAGTTCAAGGTAATTTAAGCTTGGACCATCACTTGGTTCTTTCCCTTGCTGACTTTCTTCCATACAAGCAAAAGCAAATGTCAATAGACGCAGCTGAGTTCTTACCTTAAACTAGCTGTAACTACCACACGTTGCTGTGGCCAGCCTTCCCTCCCTCTTTCTCTCATCCTTTCTTTCTCTCTTTCCTTCCCTTTTTTCTTTCCTTCTCTCCTTCCTTCCTTGTCTTCCTCTTCCCTTCCTTCCCCCCTTTTGGTTCCCTTCCTCTTTCTCCCCGTTCTTCCTTCTCTACCTATTCTTGGACTGCAACTCCCAGTAGTCCTCCTGAACGATCTATCTACCTACCTATCTGTCTCTATCTAATCTATATATCTAGCTTATTTATCTGGAGGATTGCTGCGAGTTGCAGTCCACACTTTTTCTGGATGACAGCTCCCAGCATCCCCTTTGGGAGAGGAGGATGATCCAAATGCACTGCTTCCAAGATGCAAGCTTTATTCTCCTTGGATTTCTTTGAGAGCATCCCAATCCCTGCATATTTCCAATTTCCAATCCTGGACTGCAACTCCCAGTAGTCCTCCTGAACGATCTACCTACCTACCTACCTACCTACCTACCTACCTATCTGTCTCTATCTAATCTATGTATCTAGCTTATCTATTTGGAGGATTTCTGGGAGTTGCTGTCCAGGACTGGAAATTGGAAATATGCAGGGATTGGGATGCTCTCAAAGAAATCCAAGGAGAATAAAGCTTGCATCTTGGAAGCAGTGCATTTGGATCATCCTCCTCTCCCAAAGGGCCTGGTCTAGGGGATGCTGAGAGCTGTTGTCCAGAAAAGATTGTGGAATATCTATTGAGTGTTTTGTTGGCCAGGGAAGTTGTTTTTGCACATGCGCTGTAGCATCTTTTTTGCTTTTTTTTGGCCTTTTGAGTTCTTTATCCTATGTTTTTCAGTGTTTTTATGAGTGATGGTCACTCATTGGCCTGATAGGTGTGTTGTGTTCAAATTTGATGTCAATTCATCCATTGGTTTTTGAGTAATGTTAATCCCACAAGCTAACATTACATTTTTATTTATATACATAAAATGTATGGGGTACCCAGGGTAAGGTCTCTGAACACTTTCATCTTACCTGACTTGTCTCCCTTTGACTGCAGTACCAGTTTAACCAGCAGGTGAGCTCCAAGGGCCCCAGGGCCAATTGTCCCCATGCCCCATTTCAGTCAAGTGTCTCACCTGAACTGACATTAAAGACCTCTGTCTTAGTCTGCATCCACTTCTTCTTGCCACATGAGTGTTCCTACTAGGCAGAAAAAAATGAAATGTAAATATAAAGAATGGGGGACACCTGGCTCGAGAGCAGTATGTGTGAAAAAGATTTCAGAGTCCTCATGGACAACAAGTTAAACATGAGTCAACAATATCATGCGGTGGCTAAAAAAGCCAGTGGGATTTTGGCCTGCACAAATAGTATAGTAGTAGTAGTAGTAGTAGTAGTAGTAATAATAATAATAATAATAATAATGTATTTATATCCCTCCACCATCTCCCCAATGGGGACTCGGGGTGGCTAACATGAGGCCAGGCCCAAACAATTACAACAAATCAAAATAAAATACATACAGCAAATAATAATATCAAATGAAATGAAAACAAAACAAATCAATACAAAATCCAATACAGGAAATGAATTAAGGAGTTAAGAATGTGAACAGTGGGCTGAGCCAACAAGGGGGTAGAGTAAAATAAAAACCCTGGTGAGCTGGATGAATAGGGTAATGTGCCTCGTGAGGGATTTCAGATGGGAACAAGCAATGGGATGAATATCACTGAAGGATGAGATAAAGTGCAGTGTCTAGATCCAAGGAAGTCATGCTACCACTCTATTCTACCTTGGTAAACCACATCTGAAATACTGTATCCAATTTTGGGCATTACAATTTGAAGGGAAATGTTGACAAGCTAGAATGTGTCCAGAGGAGGGCAACTAAAATGATCAAGGGTCTGGAGAACAGCCCTATGAGGAGAGGCTTAAAGAGCTGGGCATGTTTAGCCTTCAGAAGAGAAGGCTGAGAGGAGACATGATGAGGACCATGTGCAAAGATGTGAGGGGAAGTCATAGGGAGGAGGGAGCAAACTTGTTTTCTGCTGCCCTGGAGACTAGGATGTAGAGCAATGACTTCAAACTACAAGAAAGGAGATTCCACCAGAACATGACGGAGAACTTCCTGACTGTGAGAGCTGTTCAGCAGTAGAACTCTCTCTCTGCCCCAGAGTGTGATGGAGACTCTTTCTTTGGAGGCTATTAAGGAGAAGCTGGGTGGCTATTTGTTGGAGGTGCTTTGAATATGATTTTGCTGCTTGACAGGGGGTTGGACTGGATGGCCCACGAGGTCTCTTCCAACTCCATGATTCTATGAATCTACTACTTCCTTCTGTTTCTTGTCCTTTTTCAAAGTATGAAGGCATGCCAATATTTCTTAAGACCAGATCTTTCAGTCAAGTGTCTCACCTGAACATGGGATACCATGGAATTACTTTTTAATGAAAAACCTTAGAAATATGGTGAGATATAAAAAGGTAGAAACATATGGGGTGCATGGCTAAAGCAGAGAGGGACACTTTTTCTCTCCTTTGCAAAGAAGACTGAGGAAGAAGCCAGTGGAACATTGGAAGCTTGCATTGTGGTTGTCCAATGAAATTATTATGCCTTGTGGATTTTGGATTTTTTTTTTCACTGTATGGCCAACACCACAATCCTTGAATACATATATTTTAACCATATTTAAAAGTATGGTTATTTTTAATCCCTAGTATAAATCTAACAATGACCACTGACCATTATGATAGGTATAAATCATCAGTACCTTGAGTACATAGTTGGGCAGGTGTTATTGCGTCCATATCCTATTGGTGAGCTTCCCATAGTCAATCCATTGAACACTATGGAAACTGAATATTAGCTTTGATAGGTCTTTGATATAATCCAAAGGCGCCTCTTCTGCTTTCATGCATCTTGGCTAAACCGGAGTGCAAGACAGGGAGTAGCCAGTTCATTAGATTTAAGAGAAGTTATCAGGAGTTGGACAGGAGCCCAAAACTACTCTGGCAATGAGGTCAGAGCTTAACTGCTTTTCCATTTTACTACTCAAGGTCACACGGAGTTGATGCATGAGATCTAGGAGCTGTAAAACATCCACTGGGAGAGTGAGTTCATCACACCTTGTTACAAGTTGGAGAACCAACCCTGACTACATTTTAATTCACTTGTCACCAAATGAATAAGGAGACATGCATGTTGGTGATGGGAGAAGTAGTAGAGACAGGAAGGAAAAACAGTATAGATCTTTATTTGTTTGTTGACTCAGATTTGGAGCATGGTGAGAGAACAAAGGATGAAAAAGAAGGACAAGATGGAAGGTTTTCGAATTTTTAAGCCCACCTCTCTTTCTTTCCTCTCTGTCTTTTCTTGCTTTGCCAAATGTGAGATAGATTGGCTCTGATGAAAAGTCACTCTGCGTCATTGAATCCTGACGTGCTCCCTGACAGCCGAAAGTGACATGGCTGTTTGACATCTCAGGCTACAAGGTTGCCATGACTGTAATCACTAGTTAAAATTGAATCTCGTACATTGCACCCTGTCAGCACAGTTCATCTCCCAATAATTATTTGGATCAAAGTGTATTTGGATTCTATTTTTCCAGCACAGAAATGGTGTGGCTGGATTTATAGTTCAAGTGCTGGGTTCAAATTCTCTTTCCGTCTCAAAGATTAAATGAATCATGGGATGCAAAGGTTGACCCTTCTTCCTCCCTTACAAAAAATCTCAGAAATCTTGAGTGGAGAAGGAAGAAGGAGGCTGACTTTGGCAACAAGAAACAGAATCATAGAATTGGAAGTTACCACAAAGACCATCAAGAACAACCTTATACCTTGTAGGAATACACAGCTTAAGCATTCCCAAAAAAATATTCTTCCAAACACCAAAGATGGAAGGTTTACCACCCTACAAAGTAGTCTATTGCACTGTCAAACAGTTGTTATTGTCTATAGGTTATTTCTAATGTTTAGGTGGAATCTCTTTTCTTATCATTCAGACCTTCTTCTAGCAAGAGATGGTGGCACCTCATAAATATTGTCAAAACAACTTTCAGATCTGATCAGAAGGTCTTTAAATGGAGCCATGAGGGGAATATGACAGGGAATAAAGAAAGGTCATGAAGAGTCAGAAACAACTGAACGAATAAACAATAAAAGAAAAATTAAGTACTGGAGAACAAAGGTTTAATGAATTGAGAGAAATTGAAACAACAGTATAAGTAGTCAACAGCAAGAAGAATAATACAGCAAGCAATGAGGATCTCCAACAAATTTCTGTTACTTTAAGAAAACTTCCTCTTTTAAAACTTGGAAGAAGTAATGTGGGGATCTGCAATTCTGGACTTGATCTTAACCAACAAGGAAGAGTTCATCCCTGGAATCAAAGCAGTTGGTAGAAGAGTTCATCCCTGGAATCAAAGCAGGAGAATAAAGCTTGCATCTTTGACAAATGTTAGAATTTATGATTGTGGGAAACACACAAAAATAATATAGTCAAACACAAGCCTAGGTAGGATCCAGACAAGCCTTTATCCCAGGAGAATCTGTGTTTAAAAAATGCAGATATTCCTGGGGACCTGTCCACACCCACCCCAGAAAGCACACACTTTCTGGGGTGGCTGTCTAGACATTCTCTCGGGACTAGTCTGGAGGCCCTATCCCCCTTCCCCGAAGACCTCAGACACCTTAGAAAAGTAATAAAAACATACCCAGCCTCCATTACAAGCCTCAGCCAGCTCTCCTGGCTTGTAGAAATGACCCTGGTCTCCTGACACATCATTTCTACAAGCCATGAGAGCCGGTCAAGGCTTATAATGGAGGCTGGGTAAGTTTTCATTACTTTTCTAAGGGGTCTTGGGGATTCAGAGGAGGGGTGGGTGGGTATTCCCAGTACACTTAGCCCAGTACACTGTGGGAATGCCTTATGGACTGCAGTATTCTGCAGTTTAGAACCACAAATAGTGGGTTTATCCTGCGCCTTCCAAGAATCTAATTAATTTGCTACAAACCAGGGTTTTCCTGGTTTGTAGTGAATTAATTCAGGACTGTCCAGAACGTTGTCTGGACAACCCCTCCTTTATTGCGGTAGACACCACAATAAAGGTACTGTTGGGATGGGCCCCTAGAATATACAGGCTTATTTTATCAAGCTAGGTAAAAAATGTGCAGTCCCATGGCTAAAGCTAGCACAGGTGAGTTTTCAGAAAGAAGCAACAACTCAAAGTTTAATCACAAACATGAAAGAAGAAAAATGGGAAACTCCTGAAAAAGCCAATGTGAATGTAGGGTAAATTAGAGAAGTAATTAAGAAGAAGAAAAAAGAGCATACATAAAAATGGATGGAAGAATGATTAACCAAAGCTTGCAGGAATATTGTATGAAAAGTTAGTTCATACAAGGCCAACCAAAGATATATATATTTCCTGTATATGTTCAAATCAAGAAAATGAAGGAATTGGTAAGCTTGCTGCTTAGTGAAGTAACAAGCAAACAGATCACAATGTAAAGGCTTTTACTTCCCCCCCCACCCCCACAGCACCACCACCACCTCCAAAGGAGGAATATGTGTTTCTGTGCATCAGCAAGGACCATGATAGAGAATCCAAGTTGCAAATAAAAGTTGATAAGCAGCTAGAAATGACCTAGTAAATCTACAGGGCCAGATAAACTGCATCCCATACAACTGTCTCTTTGAAAAGGAATCTAGGAATCTGAGAAGACCACAAGTTAGACATGCTAAGTATGATATGACAGTAAAAAGCCAATGCAATTCTAGGCTGCATCAATAGGAGGATAGAATGAGGAAAGTAAGAATATGACTAGATTCTGCCTTGGACAGACTTCATCTGGAATATTATACCAAGTTCTGAGCACCACAATTCAAAACAAACTGGAGTTTGTCCAGAGAATAGTGACAAAAATGATCAAAGGTCTGGAAGCCAAGTCCTAAGAAGAGAGGCTTAGGGATCTTGATATATTTAGCCCAAAAAAACCTATAGCAACCCAGTGATTCCGGCCATGAAAGCCTTCGACAATACATTGATATATTTAGGTTGGAGAAAAGAAAGATGAGAGTGGGCATGACAGCCATGTTTAAATATTTGGAATGATGTCACATTGACCAGTGGGGAAGCTTTTTTCCTGCGCTCTAGAGTCTAGATCTATAGATTCAAACTCGAGAAGAAGAGATTCCACCTCACTATTAGGAAGAACTTCCTGATAGTAAGAACAGTTCAACAGTGGAATATGCTGTCTAGGAGGATGGTGAAGTCTGCTTCTCTGGACAATTTTAAATTCCATATTTTGGGAATGTTTTGAATGTGTGTTTCTGCATGGCAGAAAGGGGTTGGATTGGATAGCCCTTCGGGTCTCTTCCAACATAATGTTTCTATGAATAGACAGAACTGCTCAACTCCTTCTCTGTTTCAGTCTTCCCTCAAAAGAAAAACTGCACAGTCTGGTGAAAATAGAGCAATTGATATAGCAGGGGACTGCATACATAATGAGATAGTAAGGAAACATCTAGCTACTCTAGATGGAATTAAGTCTCCAGGGCCACATGAACTTCATCCAAAGGTATTGAAGAAGCTTGGAGATGTAATCCTAGTACCACTGGGACTGAGAATTCTTAGATAATTCTTAGAGTTCCAGCAGTCTGGAGAATGTCATATGTTAATCCCATTTCTAAAAGGAAGGAAGGAAGGAAGGAAGGAAGGAAGGAAGGAAGGAAGGAAGGATAGAATCATAGAATCAAAGAACCATAGAATCAAAGAGTTGGAAGAGACCTCATGGGCCATCCAGTCCAACCCCATTCTGTCAAGAAGCAGGAATATTGCATTCAAGTCACCCCTGACAGATGGCCATCCAGCCTCTGTTTAAAAGTTTCCAAAGAGGGAGCCTCCACCACACTCCGGGGCAGAGAGTTCCACTGCTGAACGGCTCTCACAGTCAGGAAGTTATTCCTCATGTTCAGATTGAATCTCCTTTCTTGTAGTTTGAAGCCATTAGGGCTGGGCGGTTTCATTTCGTTAATTCGTAATTCGTTAAAAATTCGTTATTTTTTTGTTAACGAAGCGATAACGAACCGTTCTGGAGCAACTTAAAAACGAAACGAATTTTTCAATTCGTTTCGTAAATGCTTCGTATTTCGTTATGTATTCGTTTCATTATCGTTACCAATGCAATTCTAGGCTGCATCAATAGGAGGATAGAATGAAAGTAAGAATATGACTAGATTCTGCCTTGGACAGACTTCATCTGGAATATTATACCAAGTTCTGGGAACCACAATTCAAAACAAACTGGAGTGTGTTCAGAGAATAGTGACAAAAATGATCAAAAGTCTGGAAGCCAAGTCCTAAGAAGAGAGGCTTAGGGATCTTGATATATTTAGCACGAGAAAACCTACAACAACCCAGTGATTCCGACCATGAAAGCCTTCGACAATACATTGATATATTTAGGTTGGAGAAAAAAAAATGAGAGAGGACATGACAGCCATGTTTAAATATTTGGAATGATGTCACATTGACCAGCGGGGAAGCTTCTTTCCTGTGCTCTAGAGTCTAGGTCTATAGATTCAAACTCGAGGAGAAGAGATTCCACCTCACTATTAGGAAGAACGCCCTGATAGTAAGTAACAGTTCAACAGTGGAATATACTGCCTAGGAGGATGGTGAAGTCTGCTTCTCTGGAAAGTTTTAAATTCCATATTTTGGGAATGTTTTGAATGTGTGTTTCTGCATGGCAGAAAGGGGTTGGATTGGATAGCCCTTCGGGTCTCTTCCAACATAATGTTTCTATGAATAGACAGAACTGCTCAACTCCTTCTCTGTTTCAGTCTTCCCTCAAAAGAAAAACCGCACAGTCTGGTGAAAATAGAGCAATTGATATAGCAGGGGACTGCATACATAATGAGATAGTAAGGAAACATCTAGCTACTCTGGATGGATTTAAGTCTCCAGGACCACATTAACTTCATCCAAAGGTATTGAAGAAGCTTGCAGATGTAATCCTAGTACCACTGGGACTGAGAATTCTTGGAGAACGGGTGAAGTTCCAGCAGTCTGGAGAATGTCATATGTTAATCTCATTTCTAAAAGGAAGGAAGGAAGGAAGGATAGAATCATAGAATCAAAGAATCATAGAATCATAGAATCATAGAATCATAGAATCAAAGAGTTGGAAGAGACCTCATGGGCCATCCAGTCCAACCCCCTGCCAAGAAGCAGGAATATTGCATTCAAATCACCCCTGACAGATGGCCATCCAGCCTCTGTTTAAAAGCTTCCAAAGAGGGAGCCTCCACCACACTCCAGGGCAGAGAGTTCCACTGCTAAACGGCTCTCACAGTCAGGAAGTTCTTCCTCATGTTCAGATGGAATCTCCTTTCTTGTAGTTTGAAGCCATTGTTCCGCGTCCTAGTCTCCAAAGAAGCAGAAAACAAGCTTGCTCCCTCCTCCCTGTGGCTTCCTCTCACAAAGGAAGGAAGGAAGGAAGGAAGGAAGGAAGGAAGGAAGGAAGGAAGGAAGGAAGGAAGGTTGGTTAGGTGGGTAGCGGAGCCAAACAATTATTGCCCAGTCAACTTGATGTCAACACAGGGAGCAATTCTAGAGTAGATCAATATATTGGCTGGAAACTACTAGACTGTCACATACAGTAATGGTACTAAATGTCGCTGTGTGTCTTCAAATCATTTCTGATTTATGGAAACTCTATTGCAAACCCATAATGGAGTTTTCTTGACAAGGTTTCTTCAGAATGCCTTCCTTTTATGCTGGAGAGAGTGGCTTACTCTAGGTAAACAAATAGGTTTCATAGCTTAGAGGTTATTCAAATCCTGATCTCCAGAGTCATAATTCTATCCTCAGACCATTACTTCATTTTGGCTTACATTTAAAGCAGTGTCCCAGCCTTTTTCTATATTTTTAGAGTCTTGAAGAGTATATGGCACTAAATGCAAGATCAAAATGATTCATTTCATCTATTTCTTTGTTTTATGCTACTTTTCTTGAAGGATTTCATCTCCGACTCTCTACCCAGTCCTACCATACAGAATTATTCTTGTCTTCCTCCTATCCCAAATGTGGCATTATTGGAATGGGTGTCCATGCTGTGTACACAGAGATAGAACCTTATTTCTGGCTTGATATATGTCTAGTGCTTAAAAAGTATTGACAGTGACATTTCAAATTCTATATCTCTTGTCCTCAGCTGGCATCACGCTGGCAATTGGGCCTCAGGAAAGTCTCCACAGTCAACTTTGAAAGGCTTGTAAAATTTGAAAAAATGACTTTTGATTCCCAATGTATATAAATATATAAAGCAGTGACTTCATTGAGCATGCCCTTTTTGAACTCTTCCATGAAACTGTCATTATGAACCATGAATAAAGGAAGCAGCACTGAAGTTATTGTTCTAATGCCAAATCTTTCTATATACATTTATACACCCTGATAAGGAATTTAACAGGTGGTTAACATGGTTAGAACCTGCATGCTTTTACTGTTGCTAAAAGACTTTTATGGAAGGTTTGGGAAGATAAGAATGATTATCTGAAGATCTTGCAATTGCTGCTGATGAATGTGCTTTTTATAGGCATCGGCTTCAAGGAAACGACTTTCTTCTGAATGCTTGTTGTTCATTCGTTCAGTCGTCTCCGACTCTTCGTGACCTCATGGACCAGCCCACGCCAGAGCTCCCTGTCGGCTGTCACCACCCCCAGCTCCTTCAAGGACAGTCCAGTCACTTCAAGGATGCCATCCATCCATCTTGCCCTTGGTTGGCCCCTCTTCCTTTTGCCTTCCCCTTTCCCCAGCATAATTGTCTTCTCCAGGCTTTCCTGTCTCCTCATGATGTGGCCAAAGTACTTCAACTTTGTCTCTAGTATCCTTCCCTCCAATGAGCAGTCAGGCTTTACTTCCTGGAGGATGGACTGGTTGGATCTTCTCGCAGTCCAAGGCACTCTCAGCAGTTTCCTCCAGCATCACAGCTCAAAAGCATCTATCTTCCTTCGCTCGGCCTTCCCTAAGGTCCAGCTCTCACATCCGTAGGTTACTACAGGGAATACCATGGCTTTGACTAGGCAGATCTGTGATGTCTCTACTCTTTATGATTTTATCGAGATTGGACATTGCTCTCCTCCCAAGAAGTAAGCATCTTCTGATTTCCTGGCCACAGTCTGCATCTGCAGTAATCTTTGCACCTAGAAATACAAAGTCTGTCACGGCCTCCACATTTTCCCACTCTATTTCCCAGTTGTCAATCATTCTTGTTGCCATAATCTTGTTTTTTTTTTTTTTTAATGTTTAGCTGCAACCCAGCTTTTGCACTTTCTTCTTTCACCTTGATTAGAAGGCTCCTCAGCTCCTCCTCGCTTTCGGCCATCAGAGTGGTGTCATCTGCATATCTGAGGTTGTTAATGTTTCTTCCAGCAACCACCCCCAAGAGTCAAGCTAGTCTCTTCAAGGATACTATCCATCCCTCTTGCCCTTGGTCGGCCCCTCTTCCTTTTTCCTTCCATTTGTCTTCCCTAAGCTTTCCTGTCTTCTCCTTATGTGGCCAAAAGACTTCATCTTTGCCTCTTATATTCTTCCTTCCAGTGATCAGTCAGGCTTTACTTCCTTAAGTATGTACTGGTTGGATCTTCTTGCGGTCCAAGGCACTCTCAGAACTTTCCTCCAACATCACAGTTCCAAATCATCTATCTTTTTTCGCTCAGCCTTCCTTATGGTCCAGCTCTCACATCCATAGGTTACTATGGGGAATACCATTGCTTTAATTATGTGGATCTTCATTGCCAGTGTGATGTCTCTACTATTCACTATTTTATCAAGATTGGTCATTGCTCTCCTCCCAAGAAGTAAACGCCTCCTGATTTCCTGGCTGCAGTCTGTGCCTGCAGTCATCTTTGTGCCTAGAAATACAAAGTCTGTCGCAGCCTCCATGTTTTCTCTCTCTATTTGCCAGTTATTGATCAGACTGGTTGCTCTAATCTTGGTTTTACTGCTGTTTAACTGCAACCCAGCTTTTGCACTTTCTTGTTTCACCTTGTTTAGAAGGCTCCTCAGCTCCTCCTCACTTTCAGCCTTCAAAGTGGTATCATCTGCATATCTAAGGTTGTTAATGTTTCTTCCAGCAATTTAAACTCCAGCCTTGGATTTTTCAAGCCCTGCACATTACATGATGTGTTCTGCATACAAGTTGAATAGGCTGAGTGATAGTATACAACCCTGCCATACGCCTTTCCCAATCTTGAACCAGTCTGTTGTTCCATGGTCAGTTCTGTCTGTTGCTACTTGGTCGTTCTACAGATTTCTTAGGAGAGAGGCAAGGTGGCTTGGGATCCCCATAACTTAACTCTTCTAAAAAAAAAAAAAAAAGAGCAATCCCAATCTCTGAGTAGAGTGGCAAAAGGCAAGAGCTTAGTCCATCCCATGAGGAATTCAAAGAAACACTGGACCCCTTCTACTCTCTCCATCTTGACTCCACTTCCAGCCCTTTTGAAAAAAAATTTTTTTTTGGGGGGGGGGGGGGGGGACAGCAGTGATTATAGGGTCAGCTAGCTACTTGCTGTGAAATGACCTCCCAATTATCCATGTGTGATATAATTATCCATATTTTTGATTCCTCAAACCTGTCCTTGTCTTATATATTAGGTTGACTTTTACATGAGTAATATTATACGGTATACTTCAAGAATGATACTATTATCTCATTCAGCCAGCCAGCCATCTTCAGACATGGTCAAGACACCGTTTACTGGTTTGACAGCATAAACCTACGTAAGTGTAACTATGCTGCATTAATGGATTATGCTGTTCTGCAATCAACTGTGCATAGCAGTCTGGTCATGCATTCTTCTAGTGCACTAGATTAAATTTAACTCCACACCTGCCATTAAGAGCCACACTTGTGGAACCTTTTAGCTACTTCTTCTAGGTTTGAATGACAATTGCCATTGATGTTAAAGAAATTGGGGGGGGGGGGCACCCTGATTAGATTACTATTCTAGCTTATCCATCAAGTACAAATGCATGCACAATAGCAAGTTAGCTGTGGCTTTAGAAAAGGTTTTCCCCTGACATTAAGTCCAGTCGTGTCTGACTCTGGGGTTTGGTGCTCATCTCCATTTCTAAGCCAAAGAGCCGGTGTTGTCCATAGGTCCCATGGCCAGTATGACTGCAAGGAGCGCTGTTACCTTTCCGCTGGAGCAGTACCTATTGATCTACTCACATTTGCATGTTTTTGAACTTCTAGGTTGGCAGAAGCTGGGGCTAACAGTGGGAGCTCACCCCATTTCCCCAGATTTGAATCTGCAATCTTCAGGTAGCAAGTTCAGCAGCTCCGAGTTTTAACCCACGGCACTACAGAGGGTATAAACCCACACCAACATAAACCCACAACAGGATTTCTGCCTGAGAGAGACAAATAGAGAACTATTAAGTATTCTAGTATATGTTAAAATCATGAAATTGGTGCACCAAGGCCTTACACAGTCCATTAGAAAGAAGGTTTAGTAGACTGACTATGAATGCCGTGAACATATGAGATCTTCTGAAAAGATCCCTGAAAAGATACCACTCTCATCGGTATAGCCATAGTCGGGAAAGCAATTAACGTTTCCATAATCAAAATTCTGCTACTTTCTAAACCTCAAGGGAAACATGTTTTAGGGTTAAATTTTAGAAACATAAGTAAACAAGTACCAAGCGTTGCCTTTCTTTGCTTTTTAAAACTCAACAATACGTCCACTTGATGTGAGAGTCATGGTTTAAAATGGTGTATATACAATACATAGTATCCTAAACAGCCATGACAAGACTCGAGAGCAGGTGATTTCCAGGTAAGCAGAAAGAAATTGGAACTCTATGGAGAAAGGCAGGCAAAGTCAGCGATATGATGTGAGAAACCCAAAGGGCATAATTCAGACCATCAGCTATGTATGGAAGAATCCTGCTGCTTCAGATACTACTCAGACTTTTCTCTCTGAAACTATTATAACAAATCAACAGTGTGTGAATTAAGGCATTGTTTCTACACCTGTCATTTTCATTTATTCCTTTTTAATGAAGACCATTGGCTACCAGAAGTGTACACTCCTTACATAATTGAACTTCAAGTATATTTGCCACAAACTCTCTGTGTGAAGGATTTAATACATATCCATTCATCAGTACTATGTATGTGTGTGTAGGAAAAATATGTGTGTCGTTGGACATGCATTGCATTCCTATGTATTTTGTGGATTATTTTATTTTCTTCATATAGGAGGAGAGGAAGAAGAAGGAAACAACATATTTCCCCCTACACCAGCGTTTCTCAACCTGGGGGTCAGGACCCCTGGAGGGGTTGCAAGGGGGTGTCAGAGGGGTCGCCAAAGACACAGTATTTTCTGTTGGTCATGGGGGTTCTGTGTGGGAAGTTTGGCCCAATTCTAACCTTAGTGGGTTCAGAATGCTCTTTGATTCTAGGTGAACTATAAATCTCAGTAACTACAACTCCCAATGTCAAGGTCTATTTCCCCCAAACTCCAGCAGAGTTCACATTTGGGCATATTGATTGTGATGCCAAATTTGATCCAGATCCATTATTGTTTGAGTCCACAGTGCCCTCAGGATGTAGGTGAACTACAACTCCAAAACTCAAGGTTAATGCCCACCAAACCCTTCCAGTATTTTCTGTTGGTCATGGGAGTTCTGTGTGCCAAGTTTGGTTCAATTCCATCATTGGTGGAGTTCGGAATGCTTTTTGATTGTAGGTGAACTATAAATCCCAGCAACTACAACTCCCAAATGACAAAATCGATCCCCCACCCAACGCCATCAGTGTTCAAATTTGGGCCTATTGAGTATTTGTGCCAAATTTGGTCCAGTGAATGAAAATACATCCTGCATATCAGATATTTACATTAAGCTTCATAACAGTAGCAAAATTACAGTTGTGTAGTTGCCATGAAAATAATTTGCTGATTGGGAGTCACCACAATACAAGGAACTGTATGAGGTCGCGGCATTAGAGAGGTTGAGAACCACTGCCCTACACATTTGCCCAAAAATACATTCTGCCATACTTAAATAAGAATTCAATCTGTCATCTGCATTTCAGCTATTCACCACTTGGGACAGCAGAACAAGCTTTCATCTTCCTGAATTCATACTTCTCCATTTTTGGTGTTTAGTGAGTGAGAGCATTACAAGAGAGCTTTTAATTCAGCTTTCTGAAGACTACCATGCAAACCATGATGTCCAGAACATCTAGAAAATATACCTAAAATACTGGCTTATGCTACTGTTGCCATTGTTTTGCTTTTCATATTCATCCAATCTCATGAGCTTTTCATGAGCATCAGTAGAACACTTTCTAACATTTTTTCTAACAATTTAATGCACATTTCTGGAGTTAACACATGGACTTGAATACAACTATCATTCAATCCCACCTTGAGCACAATACATGAATATGTGCACAATATATATATGTTAGACCATATATTAGACCATTGGTTAGACCACACCTGGAATATTGTGTCCAATTCTGGGCAACACAATTCAAGAGAGATATTGACAAGCTGGAATGTGTCCAGAGGAGGGCGACTAAAATGATGAAGGGTCTGGAGAACAAGCCCTATGAGGAGTGGCTTAAGGAGCTGGGTATGTTTAGCCTGAAGAAGAGAAGGTTGAGAGGGGATATGATAGCCATGTATAAATATGTGAGAGAAAGCCACAGGGAGAAGGGAGCAAGCTTGTTTTCTGCTTCCCTGGAGACTAGGGCACGAAACAGTGGCTTCAAACTACAAGAGAGGAGATTCCATCTGAACATGAGGAAGAACTTCCTGACTGTGAGAGCTGTTCAGCAGTGGAACTCTCTGCCCTGGTGTGTGGTGGAGGCTCCTTCTTTGGAAGCTTTTAAACAGAGGCTGGATGGCCATCTGTCAGGGGTGATTTGAATGCAATATTCCTGCTTCTTGGCAGGGGGTTGGACTGGATGGCCCATGAGGTCTCTTCCAACTCTTTGATTCTATGATTCTATGTCAAGGAAAATTGCTTGCCAAAAATAGTGTACATTAGAGATGATACATTGATATGGATATGTTTTCATGCATTCAAAATGGATATGAACAATAGCACAAACAGCACTACATTTGGAGACTGCAGGATGATGACTACATGGACAGCCAAAGAAAAGATGGATAGACACCTTAAATGAAGGCATGCGTGCTGAAAACCTGAGACCTGAGGATGCCCAAAACAAAGTTCCGTGGAAACGACATATTACCATTGGGATAATATCTTAGAAAGAAGAAGAAAATGGATATGAAAATGGATGTTATGCATGTGAGGATTTAAGAAAAGCCTTTACAACTAGGGCAGCATAAACATGTTTCCAGGTAGAATATGTACTCATTCCTATGAAAGAGAAATATTTGCCCACCTCTAATTGCAATACCATCCTTGAAGTGGAATGCTTCATTTTGCTCCTTGGGAATGAATGGTGGGGTGTGAATTCAAGACCCTCACAAGGACTTAAGACAGTGGTTCTCAACCTGTGGGTGCCCAAATGTTTTGGCCTTCAACTCCCAGAAATCCTAACACCTGGTAAACTGACTGGGATTTCTGGGAGTTGTAGGCCAAAACACATGGAGACCCACAGGTTGAGAACGACTGCCTTAAGGAGTTCTTGAATTTATCTGAGGACTACAGCCATCAAGTTCCAGAGCTCCCTACCGCAATCTACCAGCAGGCTCCTAAACACCACTAATTGGAAGCAAGCCTAATAATTTCCATTCAGTTTACAACTATTGTGTGGGATTGTTTCTGCTGGTTTGCAGCAAAGCTCAAGCATTCTTTCTTCAGTTTGCCATCTTCAATGAGAAGCTCACAGATGGCAAAGTAGAATACTTGACATGTAGACCAGTGGTTCCCAAACTGCATTATCGGGGTTCTACCAAAAACCTTAAAAATCAAAATTAAAATAGATTTTGAAATAAAACCAGATGAGGTTAACTATTCAGTTGTCTCTAATGTGAACAAAGGGGAGTGCAGATTCTCTCCAAGCTTAGACTCACCAGTGAAACTTGTTTAATCACAGTCTGATATCTTCAACCAATATGACCTTTGCATGGAAGGTTTAGTAATTTTTCTCATGCACACAGTAGAAAATGCTTGGCTTTTCTTTGTCTTATAAATATTTTCTTCTTCTTCTTCTTCTTCTTCTTCTTCTTCTTCTTCTTCTTCTTATTATTATTATTATTATTATTATATTATCCTGCTTTATCTCTCCCAAAGGAGTCTCAAAGCAGTTTACATTAAAAGTATGATCACACATAGAATCATAGAGTTGGAAGAGACCTCGTAAACCATCCAGTCCAACCCTGTTCTGCCACAAACAGGAAAATTGCATTCAAAGCACCCCCAACAGATGGCCATCCAGCTTCTGCTTAAAAGTCTCCAAAGAAGGAGTCTCCACCACACTCCGGGGCAGAGAGTTCCACTGCTGAATAGCTCTCCCAGTCAGGAAGTCATTATTCTGTATCCTAGTCTCCAGGGCAGCAGAAAACAAGCTTGCTCCCTCCTCTCTATGACTCCCCCTCACGTATATTTATACATGGCCATCATGTCTCCTCTCAGCCTTCTCTTCTGAAGGATATTGAGCTGCTCCTCATAGGGCTTGTTCTCCAGACCCTTGACCATTTTGGTTGCCCTCCACTAGGTTGTCAACATCTCCCTTCAATTTTGGTGCCCAGAATTAGACATTCATGCCTCCTCTCAGCCTTCTCTTCTACAGGCTAAACACAGTTTAAAGTATACAAATATATGAACACTAGCCGTCCCCTGCCACGCGTTCCTGTGGCCCAGCCTGGTGATCTGGAAAATAAAGTAATGAGAAAGTGTTGATTTCTAATCTATGTAATGTCTTTCTGCTTGTGGGTAAACAGTATTTCTTGCTGTTTCTTTGTCAGTGTTGTTGTGGAGATTGTCTGGTTTGCTTACTCTGGAACATGTGACATATAATTGTCCTTCTTTAGGGGTCCCTTTCAAATCTATGATATTATATCTCTTTGTGTGTGAATCATATCTATATCTATCTATCTATCTATCTATCTATCTATCTATCATCTCTATGGCTGGATGGCTCTTTGTCAGGAGGACTTTGATTACTGTATTGTCGAAGGCTTTCATGGCTGGAATCACTAGGTTCTTGTGGGTTTTTTCGGGCTACAGAGCCATGTTCTAGAGGCATTTCTCCTGACGTTTCGCCTGCATCTATGGCAAGCATCCTCAGAGGTAGAGGTCTGTTGGAATTAGGACAAGGAGTTTATATATATCTGTGGAATGGCTGGGGTGGGGCAAGGAGCTCTTCCCTGCTGCAGTTAGGCGTGAATGTTCAGCTGATCACCTTCATTAGCATTTGAAGGCCTGCCTGCGCCTGGGAAAATCTGTTGCTGGGAGGTGTTAATCTGTGCCTGGTTTTTTCCTCTCTGTTGTTTAGCTGTTATAATTTTAGAGGGTTTTTTTAATACTGGTAGCCAGATTTTGTTCATTTTCATGGTCTCTTCCTTTCTGTTGAAATTGTCCACATGCTTGTGGATTTCAATGGCTTCTCTGTGTAGTCTGACATGGTGGTTGTTGGTGTGGTCCAGCATTTCTGTGTTCTCAAATAATATGCTGTGTCCAGGCTGGTTCATCAGGTGCTCTGCTATGGCTGACTTCTCTGGTTGAAGGAGTCTGCAGTGCCTTTCATGTTCCTTGATGCGTGTCTGGGCGCTGCGTTTGGTGGTCCCTATGTAGACTTGTCCACAGCTGCATGGTATCCGGTAGACTCCTGCAGAGGTGAGAGGATCCCTCTTGTCCTTTGCTGAACGTAGCATTTGTTGGATTTTCTTGGTGGGTTTGTAGATTGTTTGTATGTTGTGTTTCCTCATCAGCTTCCCTATGCGGTCAGTGGTTCCCTTGATGTATGGCAGGAACACTTTTCCTCTGGGTGGATCTTCGTCTTTACTCTCGTGGCTTGTTCTTGGTCTTGCAGCTCTTCTGATGTCTGAGGTGGAGTATCCATTGGCCTGGAGAGCCCAGTTGAGGTGGTTCAGTTCATCTTGGAGGAGGTGGGGTTCGCAGATTCTTTTTGCACGGTCTGCCAAGGCTTTGATGGTGCTTCTTTTTTGACTTGGGTGATGGTTGGAGTTTCACCATTTGGAGCCATGGAGAAGAAGAACTCAACAGGTTCCTGGACCATCTTAACAGCATCCACCCAAACATCCAGTTCACCATGGAAAAAGAAAATGAAGGAAGACTGCCTTTTCTAGATGTCCTAGTCATCCGCAAACCAGATCAACAATTAGGTCACACCGTTTACAGAAAACCCACACACATAGATAGATATCTACATAAAAACTCCAACCATCACCCAAGTCAAAAAAGAAGAACTTTAGTGGCTCACAAAGTCTTCTGAAAGGTTCCATGTCCGAAAAAGTTTGGGAACCGCTGATCTATACCATGAGGCTAAAACACCGATTTGGAACGGAGTCAAGGGCCAGAGGACAGAGAGAAAAAGACTGTGATCTGCCAGCTGTTGCCCTGAGTGAAATGTTAACAGCTTACACCAGTAGATTTCAATAGATTTCCTCTACCTGCTTCAAAGCCTTTGAGCACAATGGGAGGTCTCAAATATGAGTGGGAATAACAGCCATCTGTTTATCTCATGAATATAAGAAGGGAAATCAACGATGCCCTTGCTTTGGTATAGGATTTCAATATTTGGTTTTCCGAAGCTACTCTCAGGTTCTTTTTTTTTTTCTGGGAAAAGTCAAAGCTCAGTTCTACAAACACAGTTCTTCGGTCCAGTAAATTGTAGGTGAGAAGCACACATCCCATTCATGAGAAGTGCTAACAATGTATTTGCTGATCCAGATCGGATTCAACAATGGAGAGGGGAAAATAAGTCCCGTCTCTACTCCGCTGCTCTGTGCCGGTCTTAAACTATAAAGCAGACAATAGCTGGTCTGACCTGAAATCTCTCTTCTCTCATCTCGGAGAGAGAAAAAAGAGAGAAAGAAAGATTTCTTTTCTCAGCCAGTTCCATTTAAGTTGCTTTGAGTTATTTGCAACTCCACAATCCCCAATTCACAAACTGTTGCCATGGTAAATAATTATATCATAGATGAATTGCGTATGATGATTCTTCTTGGCTGAGGAAAAAGATGTTGTAAACCAAACTAAGAGGGAAAAAAGAAGGATAGCGTGTGGAGAGAGGGATACTGTGTGTGTGAGTGTGTACACACACACACACACACACACACACACACAGATGGACACAAACTTTCAAAGAAGAAGCCCCAAATCTTTTGAAATTACAAGGGAGGTGGTTGAGAAATGATTGCTTCCTTGTTAACATAATTAGCTCCATGAATTATAAATTGGTATTAGAACATGCTCTTCGTGACAAAAGGAGTAATTATATTTACTCATGCAAAATTAAACAATACTGAGAAGGGGGGGGGGATTAATGGAACACTCCAAAAGCAATCAAAATTCAAAAATCAAAATAGTCCAGATGCAGAAGTGATTTGAGATGCAAGGAAAACTTTTATGCTTTCTTAAACACAGTGATTGGGAAAGGGGAGGGGGGCAAAGTTTACCAGATGGTTGACCTCAGTTATAGTTTTATTTGTTTTACATTATAACACTGACCCAGAAGCTATGTGACAAGGACACAGGTCATAATTTTTAGCTACCAAAATGACTACAACTATCCTATACAATTTCCTAAACAAATTAAACTTCATAGAATCACAGAATCCTAGAGTTGGAAGAGACCTCCTGGGTCATCCAGTCCAATCCCGTTCTGGCAAGAAGTGGGAAAATCACTTTCAAAGCACCCCCAACAGATGGTCATCCAGCCTCTGCTTAATAATCTCCAAAGAAGGAGCCTCCAACCAAGAATTATGACTCTGGGGACCAGGATTTTAATACCCTCTTAGCTAAAAAAACCCTATTTGGTTACCTTGGGTAAGCCACTCTTTCCAGCCTCAAAGGGAAGCATTCTGAAGACATACATTCTGAAGGCATACAGTATTTATATATTTAGTACCATCACCATATATGACAGTCTAACAGTTCCCAGCCAATGTATTGATCTATTCTAGAATTGCTCCCTGCACTGACATCTGGTTGACTGGGCAATAATTGCCCACCTTCTTTCCTTCCCTTTAAAAATTGGGAAGCAGGGAAATCATCTTCAAAGCATCCCTGACAAGTGGCCACCCAGCCTCTGCTTAAAAGAAGGAGCCTCCAAAGAAGGAGCCTCCACACTCCAGGGCAAAGAAGGAGCCTCCACCACATCCAGGGCAGTGGTTCTTGACATGTGGTCCCCAAATATTTTGGCCTTCAACACTTAGAAATCCTAACAGCTGGTAAACTGGCTGGGATTTTTGGGAGTTGTAGGCCAAAATACCTGGGGACCCACAGGTTGAGAACTACTGACTTAAGGAGTTCTTAAATTTATCTGAGGACTACAGCCATCAAGTTCCATAGTCTGCCAGCAGGTTCCTAAATGCCACTAATTGGAAGCAAACCTAATAATGTCAATTCATTTTACTATTGTGTGGGATTGATCCTGCCTTCTAACCCTTCCTCTAAGTCATTAATAAAGATGTTGAACAGGACTGGGCTCAGGATGGAACCCTGTGGTACTTTACTTGTCACTTCTTTCCAGGATGAAGAGGAAGCATTGGTGAGCACCCTCTGGGTTTGTTCGCTTAACCAATTACAGATCCACCTAACCGTAGTTTTGCCTCGCCCATATTTGACTAGTTTGTTTGCCAGGTGGTCATAGGGAACCTTGTCAAAGGCCTTACTGAAATCCAGGTACATTACATACATGACATATTTCCTGTGTCTAACCAGCTCGTAATTCTATCAAAAAAAAGGTCAGATTAGTATGGCATGACTTGTTTTTCATAAATTTGTGTTGACTATTAGCGATGATCACATTCATTTCTAAGTGTTTGCAGACCACTTCCTTAATTATCTTTTTCAGAATCTTGCCTCATATCAATGTAAGGCGGATGGGACAGTAATTGTTTGGGTCATTTCTTTATTATTTTGTTTGGAATGTTAACCAGAAAAGTTTGAAAAAGAAACAAAAACTTGGGTAAGATCATCATCTTGCATAGCCTGGTTGTAACATCCTGATCCCTATTTAACTAACCTGGCAGTAAAATTGGGGGAAAAAAGTTAAAATACTTGGGAGTATATATTCCTGACATTTTAAATAATGTAATACAAGTAAATTACAATCTATTGTGGGGGGAAATTACCCTTCTTCCATTGATCTCAGACATCTTCTCCTCCTCTCTTTTATTTCTTCCTTTTCTTCTTGCCTTGCTTTCCCTTAAACACCTTCTCCCTCTTCTTTCCTTCCTTCCTTCCTTCCTTCCTTCCTTCCTTCCTTCCTTCCTTCCTTCCTTTACATTATTACTTTCTCTTCCTTTCTGTCTTTTCTTTTCTTTTCTCTCTTCTTTCCTTTGTCCCCTCTTTCTTCCCTCCCTTTCTCTTCCCTTCTTTCCCTTTCTTCCCTTCTTTCTTTCCTTCCTTCCTTCCTTCCTTCCTTCCTTCCTTCCTTCCTTCCTTCCTTCCTTCCTTCCTCCTTTCTTTCTTTCTTTCTTTCTTTCCTCCCTTCCTTTTCCATTTTTTTCTTTCTCTTCCTTCCCTCCTCTTTTATTCTCCCTACACCTTCTTCTTCTTCTTCTCTCTCTCTCTCCCTTCCTTCCTTCTTTCCTTTTCTTTTTCTCTTTCTTTATTTCTTTCCTCTCTTCCCCTCATACATTTGTCACCTAGGAGCAGCAAAGCCTCTTCATTCTCTTTCTTTCCCAGTAATATCACAAAGGACCGCTCCTCACCACTTCTTCAGCAAATCCTTCACGTAGTCACAACAAATCTACTTTGATCCTTTTCTTTCCCTCTGCCCTGAGCCCAAAAGTAATTCAAATTGCTCAATTATTTGAAGTTGGATAATGAAGGGCATGTGTGCCAAGTTTGGTCCAGATGCATCAAGCGACATAGGATCCTTTCTGGTACAATTGCTAAGGCTCAAAGCTCCCGTCAGAAAAGACCCAGCAGCCTACATGAAACTTACGTACTACATGAAACTTACTTACCTTCCAAACATGTCCCTTTCCAAATGTTCCAGTGCAGTCCTTAACTCAAGCAATCCACCACAATGTGTTCCACAGTTTGCATTTCCTGAGAAAATATATTTAGAAGTGTGTCACATGGGAGAAAATGGATATAGAAATCTGCATTTTGAAAGGAAAATATGTTTAAATGCAAATTTTCACGCAGATTAAAAAAATATTTGCAGATGAAGGCAGAAACGGGACGGAACAAATTTATGACTGAACACCAGTGAAAATGACACCGACCAGGAATAGATGGATTTGTTCACTTCTAAACTTAATGCAAGCCAGCAATTGTTATAAACACACAAAATACAAGAGAGAAAGGGAGCCATTTCATCCCTTAGGCCTGCCTACATTTGTTATATCAGCCAAAGCATTAATTTTACTTTCCACATTTCTCCCTTGCTCTCTTCCTCAGTCTTTCTTTCTTTCTCATTCTCTTAACTATGTATATAAGTACGAAAAGCTTCACCTGCCAACTGTCAGAGGGGGAAAAATTGATTTCTATTGAACACCACACTTTGGAATGAAAGAAAACCTTGTATAAACGGAACCCAGGCACTTGCTCACCTATACGTATATTACTGTGAAATCAATTATAGCCCGGCTCTTTCGCAAGTTACTGATTGTAGCAAATTGAATGGCCTCCATTCCAGCATAATTTGGAGAGGTTGATGTAATCAGAGACCTTACAGCACCACGAGATACAACATTCGCGATATTCAGGTGGGAAAGAAAGGGGGCTGCCATGGTTAAGCTTATTCTCTGCTTTGCGCTTACCGGCTGGAACGCTTTCATATAAGTACAAATGAAATTGTTTTGATGAAGGCAGAGATGGCTTTGAGGGACAAAGGGAGGGATGGGGTGGGGTGGAGAGAGGGAGGGAGGGAGGGCTCCAATGAGTCTGTTTGATCTAGCGATACTGCGTTACTGTATTGCTTCTAATCCCAAACATAATTGGTTGCAAATGAAACACTTTAATGCCAAATCTTAGGTTTTGCCCTAGAGCTTCAGTTCAGGTTTACATATACAGCATAGAAGCCAAGTAAAACATATTACCTTAGGTTTCCTTTTTCTTTCTTTCTCCCTTGTATACAAACTTCTACAAGCAGAAGATTTTCTTCCTTCCAGTGCTGTGATGGGAAAAGTCAGCAACTCCAATGCCAAAAAGGTGGCAAGTCTCCTTTGGGTTTAACTCTGAATTTTAAAGATCTAACCAATATGGCAAATCTTCCCTCCAAAAGAGATTTGACAATACGTTTAGGCAGGGCCGTAGCCAGAAAAAAAATTCGGGGAGGGTTGACAATTTTTTTTGGGGGGGGGGTTGAAAATTTGGGGGGGGGGTTGAAAATTTCGGGGAGGGTTGAAAATTTGGGGTGGGGTGGGGTTGAAGCCTGCCTCCTAGCTCACGCTGAAGCAAAGATCACAGCAGGGGGCAGAGCAACCTTCCATAGCCTGCAGCTCCGCCCGTCAACCACCTCCACCAAGTCTGGCCTCCTTAATGAGAGCATTCAACACACACACACCCAACTTGGTTGCTTCACTACGTCGGCTACTGCTGCAAGTAATGACAGTGTGAATAAATTGTCAATATTTGCTTGAGATAGTGCATACAGTTCTGGAGGGACTGTTAATTTTTTGCATCTCATAGACTTAGCATGGGGATTTGGTTAACCAGTTAAAATTCATGAGTAAACCAGGTTTTTTTAAAAAATCTGAAACATTTCGGGGGGGTTGAACCCCTAAAACCACCCCCTCGCTACAGGCCTGCATTTAGGCCTTTAAGAGTTCAGATTGAAACCACCATTTGGATATTTGGGCTACTAGGACTGAAAATCTGCCCTAAAACCTCATACATAATGCCCGAAATATTGATATTGGCTGTGTCTCAACATTGGTTTATGCCAGGGGTCCTCAAACTAAGCCCCGGGGGCCGGATACGGTCCTCCAAGGTCATTTACCTGGCCCTCGCTCAGGATCAACCTAAGTCTGAAATGACTTGAAAGCACACAACAACAACAACAACAACAACAACAACAATCCTATCTCATCAGCCAAAAGCAGGCCCATACTTCCCACTGAAATACGAATAAGTTTATATTTGTTAAAATTGTTCTTCATTTTAATTATTGTATTTTAAGTGTTTTTGCACTACAAATAAGATATGTGCAGTGTGCATAGGAATTCATTCATTTAAAAAAAAAATTACAATTCTGCCCTCTAACAGTTTGAGGGACTTTGACCTGGCCCTTTGTTTAAAAAAGTTTGTGGACCCCTGGTGTATGCCAATGTGTTTGGTAATGTCCTCTAGTTTGTGATACAATGGAAGGGTGAAGCTAAGAGAAGTCAGACATGAATTGCAGACTTTAGGAAAGGCGATTCCAGGAAATTTAAGGAAATACTGAGCACAATTCCATGGACAGAAATACTAAAAGAGAAGGAAGTTAATGATAGGAGGGAATTTCTTAAAAATGAGATACTAAAGGCATGATTGTAAACAGTGCCAACAAGAAGAAGAAAAATAGAAGAAGTGTAAAGAAACCAGAATGGATGTCCAAGGAACATTCAACTGAGCACGAAAGGGGGGAAAATCGCCCACCAAAGAGGATTTTTCAAAAACCCAACATATGTAGGGAAAAGATCTGAAAGGCAAAAGAACAAAATGAGCTCAAGCTTGCCAGGGAGACTGAAACTAATAAAAAGAGGTTGTTTAGTTATGTCAATAGAAAAAGGAAGAAAAAAGGAAATTGTAGGGCATCAGTGTGGTGAAATGCTGACAGAGGATAGATGGGGAAATGGCAGAGCTGCTCAACACCTTCTTTGCCTCAGTCTTCTCCCAAAAAGAGATTGGAGTGGACAATAGGGAGTGGATGAGGTAATAGAAGAAATGCAACTCAAAATAAGTAAAGAAGTAGTCTGAGAATATCTGGCTACTCTAAATGAATTCAAGTCTCCAGGGCCAGATAAACTCCAGATAAATTACATCCAAGAATATTGAAGAACTAGCAGAAGTCATTTCAGAACTACTGGCAATAATCTTTGAGAATTCTTGGAAAACAGGAAAATTCCCAGAAGACTGGAGTAGGGCAAATGTTGTTCCTGGGCCCGTCCAGACAGTATGCTTATTGTGGTAACTCCCAAAATAAAGAAGGGGTTGTCCAGACACCATTCCCACAGTTTTCTGGACTAAATTAGTCCAGAAAACTGGGGGGAAACCCACTCCCTCCGCCAAAACTCCCAAATCCTTTTGAAAAGTAAAATAAACGTACACAATCTCCAGTAGACTCTCAGAGCAGCTCTCCCGGCACATAGAAATGATAAGCCAGTCCTGCAAGAGCATCTGGACATCCACCCCAGAAAGTGCACACTTTCTGGAGTGGGTGTGGACAGCCTCCCAGGAAAATCCACATTTTTATAATGCAGATTCTCCTGGGATAAAAGCCTGTCTGGATCCGCCTCCTGTCTTCCATAAGTGGAAAAAAAAGAAGACCAAAACAATGACCAATGTCCAGTCAGCCTGATATCAATACCAGGAAAGATTCTGGAGCAGATCATGGAGGAGGCAGTCTGCAATCACTTAGAAAGGAATGCTGTGATCACTAAAAATCAGCATGGGTTTCTCAAAAACAAGTAATGCCAGACTAATCTTATCTCTTTTTTCGATAGAGTTACAAGCTTGGTAGATACAGGGAATGCTGTGGATGGAGCATATCTTGATTTCAGTTAGGCCTTTGACAAAGTCTCCTAGATCCTCTTTCCACCAAACTAGTAAAGTGTGGATTAGATAATACTGCTGTTAGGTGGATTTGTAATTAGTTAAGCAACTGAACCCAAAGGGTGCTCACCAATGGTTCCACTTCATCATGGAAAGAAGTGATTAGTAGAGTGCAACAGTGTTCAGTCCTGGGCCCAGAACTGTTCAACATCTTTATTAATTACTTGGATGAAGATTTAGAGGGTGGGCTTATCAAGTTTCTTGATGATACCAAATTGGGAGGGACAGGATCAGAATTCAAAATGACCTTAACAGATTAGAGAGCTGGGCCAAAACTAACAAAATGAATTTCAACAAGGAGAAGTGTATGATACTTCACATAGGCATAAAAGATGAAATACAAAGATACAGAATCGGTGACACTAGTCTCAACAACAATACATGAGAAAAAGATATTGGAGTCTTTGTGGACAACAAGCTGAACATGAGCCAACAATGTGATGCAACAGTTTGTCCAAGTGTTCCCCAAGGAAAAGAGGACTTCCAAACGATGATGGCAGGATAGAAACAGTTCCATGGGCAATGCTTTTATGTGATCTTTAGGAAAGTAGATATAATGCAACATCATCAACTTTGGTTTCATTTCTGTGAAAACATATTGGGGGTAAATAGGTGCAGTCATTGAGCTGAGGGACTGAAAGATCTACTGTCTCATCCTAGGAAATGTTTTAGAAGTGACCCTACATTTGTTTTACTTAAAGGTGGAAATCCAGATTTGCTAAGACTCATGAATCTATCTTCCTTTGGATATAGATATAAGGAGATGATAGTGAGTAGCAGAAAAAGAAACAAGGAATCTTGAGAATGAAGATTTTGAGAAATTCATTATATTGTTTTTGGCTTACTGTAATTACTGTAATGCACTTTGTAGTAGGGAATTATTAGATGTCAGCAA
Source organism: Anolis sagrei (assembly GCF_037176765.1). NCBI lineage: Eukaryota > Metazoa > Chordata > Lepidosauria > Squamata > Anolidae > Anolis > Anolis sagrei. Next base: position 294,699,345 of record NC_090022.1, on the reverse strand, counting down.
CACTATGTTTCAATGTTTATAAAGCTTTACCCTGGTTCTGAAGTATTAGGCCCTATATTATTTTAGAATCTAACATTCTTTTATTTCCTTTTTTTGCATGGAGACATAATTTATGAAACATGACATCTTCATACAAAGCAATTCTGGAACTTTGCAGGGTTCTTTTAGGGTTACCCATTTGTCATTTTCAGGACACTATTTTGCCAGAAACCTAGAGAAATATTTTTAGCAACTTCTAAATGGAAAGTTTGATGTTGCACAAGTTTCGCACACTTAATATTCAACTAAAATCTGGAAGGTTTCAATCCCTTAGAAGAAGAAAACATTTGTTTGGAATCTGATTGTTGGTCCCAGCTAGGATTTATTTGTCGTGTCAGAGCAACCAGTTCATTATATTACATTTCTAACAGAACAAAGCAAACAAACAGACAAAAAGAAAACTTGTGAGTTTGGTAGTTGATTAAATGTCCTTTGACCAGTGTCTGGCCACTTGGAGTGCTTCCGGTGTTGCTGCAAGAAGGTCCTCCATTGTGCATGTGGCAGGGCTCAGGTTGCATTGCAGCAGGTGGTCTGTGGCTTGCTCTTCTCCACACTCGCATGTCGAGGATTCCACTTTGTAGCCCCATTTCTGAAGGTTGGCTCTGCATCTCGTGGTGCCAGAGCGCAGTCTGTTCAGTGCCTTCCAAGTCACCCAGTCTTCTGTGTGCCCAGGAGGGAGTCTCTCATTTGGTATCAGCCATTGGTTGAGGCTCTGGGTTTGAGCCTGCCACTTTTAGACTCTTGCTTGCTGAGGTGTTTCAGCGAGTGTCTCTGTAGATTTTCGAAAACTATTTCTAGATTTAAGTCGTTGACGTGCTGGCTAGGATTAACCCAATGAATCAGTTGAATTTGCCTATATGTTGAGTTACTATTTCAAAATTCAGTCAATATGTTTATTTAAGTTGGAAGTAACCAACAGGTATCACACTCCTTTTTAATGTGTGTGTCTTATTCCCCCCAAAATAATTTCAACCAAAATTATCATTTTTGTAATTCCAGTCATAGCTAATGGGAGATATAACTTTCTGACTTCTGAACATCACCTTGGATCAGAACCCAAGTTCAACTGGATTCTCTACCAATCAGAGTGAGACAAAGCATCTAATAGGTATATCAACTATTTTGTGGGTCTATATTCTTATTCTGCACCCACTGAAATCATGGGAAATCAGTTCTGCTTCATGTTGGTATCAGAACTTATAATGAGTCAGTAGGTAATACAAATCTAGCCTGTTCATAATTCCTGTTATTCCCATATTCCCATAATGAGCCCAGACTCTGATGCACTGAAATTGTAATATGTTTGTAATTAAAAATGAGAATTATGAAGACTTAATATTTTGCTGTATTTTGCTCGCACAGTCTGCATGGTTAGCATGCCAAAATATGTGTACTGGTGGCCAATCAGACAATGTGACACCCAGAGGTCAGAATGAGATGCTAAACATGCCGCATTCCCAGCATGCATTAAATTTCCACCAGGATTTTAAAGCTTAGAATAGAAAGAAACAACAACTTCCTGCTGTGTTTTAATTCAGCAGGGTTCACGGGTCGTACTTAGTTCTTAATCACATTGGGATCAATTCATCTATCTGGGTTATATTTTGATAGCTATTTCTAAATTAGAGGTTGGAACGTTATTTGTCTCCCCTTTAAAAAAGAGAGCTACAGATCCAAATGCTCTCCTAAAGTAAATTCAAAATGTGGTTGCATTAATATACTAAAAAATAACAACCTTACTTTCTCATAATTTGTAACTGGTTACTTTGGGGGGGGGGGGGTGTGAGAGAACAAATGTAGAAACATGGCTCCTCATTTGCCTACCCCCCCCCCCCCCCCAGAAAAAAAAAGAAAAAAAAACAGGCACCTGTCTAACAATAAAAACAACTAGAACAAATATAGCTACAAAGGTTATCTGGAAAGTAAAGTTAAAAGATTTTTTTTAAAAAATCCAAAGAATGAATATATTTTAATAAAACATACTGAGTGTCAGCTGCATTAAGATCACTCTGACCAAAAGGTCATGAGTTCGAAGCCATCCCTGGTTGGAGTAGGCTTCCAACCAATTGTGTAGGCTGTTGTCGACCTTTGCAACCCGAAAGACAGTTGTATCTACAATGTTCCATATAACACCATGCCTCTACATCATCATCATGAACTGAAAGAACTCCATAGATGGTTGGGGCTCTTCTTCTGCCAGTTCCATGATAATGATATCAGCTTCTTCTGATTCTACCAGGAGCCTGTTGAATCCCAATCATAAAATAAATAAACCAGAGGCAATAGGCTAGCTAAACTAAAGGTCATTTATTGGCCTATTTTATTATTTATTTAATCCATAGGTGCCAGGACTATGGGGCAAGAGGAGGAGGAGGAGGAGGAAGAGGAGGAGGCTTGCCTCCCAGCAGCAGAGGCTGAGCCCGTGGTGAAACAGACTGACATGAGTGTTACTGCTGAGCAAGAGCAGGGCCCTGCAGAAGAAGTTGAGTGTGAGTGAGAATAAGGCTCTTCGGGGGAAGAACTCCTTTCACAGTTACAACTCACAGTGGATGTGACTCAACTACACAGGTGAAAGAGGTTGGCCCAACAGAAGAATAACTAGTTGTAGGATTTTGCAGTGGCAACATAAAAATAGGGCATTTGCAACAGTACTTTGCTGAAAGCAATAGTTGTGAGAGATGTTCCAGTCAGTGATCTTGATTATTGGACTTTATTTATTAGATGATTGGTGAGCTTCTTGCGTGTTTGACCTTGGACTGGATTTTTGGATTACTCACTGTGCCTGCTATTCTGTGGATGACTCTGGACTTTGCTTATTGCATAGTTGGTGAATCTTGTGTGCTTTTGACCCTCGGAAAGGACTCTTGGAATTTCTCTGTGTATGTATTGTCTCTGTGACCACCTTGGATTGCTGCCCACTATTCTTGTAAGGAATGGCTGAAGCTCCTTGACAATAGGAAACTTAAGATGAGGAAGAATTAATATGTTGTGGGTTTAGGTCAAAGGGAGGTTTGAATCTGTGACCACCTTCTCAGACCATCCTAGAGTAGCCATGAGACCTGAGGACAATTCAAATATTTTCATTCCTTACCTTGGTCTGTTTTTGCTGGAAGGCCATCCCGTGGACACTCCCTCCAAAGACTCAGAACAATAGAGAGAATAATCTCTTGGGGCTTGCCCTAAAATATTTCCCCTCCACAGTCCCCAAGTCCAAGATCCTAGAGAGGACATTTCAGAAGCCTGTTCCATCTCCCAGGATACTGGTTTGCCTTACCTTAACGTTGTTTCCCCTTGCATTTTTCCCAGGGATGCTGTATCTTTGCAAGAGTCCTAAAAGTTAATAGTATCAGAGTCTGCAGGCCTCTTTGCAACTATTGGCTTAGAGAGCAGCTTTTTGAGTTTAGGGACCGCCTTTTCTCCCAGGGAAAGATCTCCATTTTAGATTCTCGCCTGCCTTTTCAGTTTGAGAAAGGATTTCAGACGTGCAGTTAGCTCTGGGAAAACCATTGCAAAAGCTACTCTATAGATAAGTATTAAGCTAAACTGAGTAAGATATATTAAGCTATAGATAGCATAGATAAACTGAGTAAGATATATTGAGTTAATATAGATAGTATGTTGTGTATTGAGCTGTGTTGAGATATTTTAGACAATGAGCTTAGTTGAGAAGATTGAGTTATAGTTATAGAGAGAGAGGCGTGACTACTTTGTCTCCAGGACTGACCTTAAGTTATAGATAGGGAAAAAGCCTGCTTTTTTCTAAACCACAACAGCTATAGGTTAGGGTGTTAAGATTCCAGAATCTTATCTGCCATCTGGAGAAAGGGTTGCCTCTGTAACTATAGGAAAGAAAGAATATTTTTGTAGATTCATCTGTTGATTGTTTGTTTGCAACTGTATGAACTGTGCCAAGTCTTCAAGGACTTTGTATAAATAAATATTCTCTTTTGATGTTTAAACCAGTACTAGTTTCAGTTGCTTAGTATCTTAAGTTTTCAAGATAGACAACTGCAGTTCACTCAGATATAGAGAGAAGCACATCACAGTCTTATTTTTTATAGCGTCTGGGCGGATGGCACAGGCCCACTGTTCACCCTCAAAGGAGGAGCCAAAGTGTACATAGACACCATTCACCCCATCCCCTTTATCCAGCAATTAAAACCTAATTTGTAAACAACAACTTATGTCAGGCATCTCTTTAATCCCTCAGCAACCATATGGGGTAGGTGAAAAATCAGTACAGAGGGGGTGACAAATTCCTACCTGGCCCTAATGCAGCCAGTTTTCATCTCATACTGTCTTGAGGGCAGGAGATTGGGTTGCAATTAAATATATCATAGAGGGGGCATGTTTGTTTTTACTGCTCCAGAGACTAGGACACAAATGAGCCATGGATTCAAACTACAGGAAAAGAAATACCCCTTAAATTTAGGAAGAACGCCCTGATGGTAAGACTTGTTTGACAGGAGAATAAGCTCCCTCAGAATCTGGAAGAGACCCCTTCTCTGGAGGTTTTTATAGAATCTTAGAATCATAGAATCAAAGAGTTGGAAGAGACCTCATGGGCCATCCAGTCCAACCCCCTGCCAAGAAGCAGGAATATTGCATTCAAATCACCCCTGACAAATGGCCATCCAGCCTCTGCTTAAAAGCTTCCAAAGAAGGAGCCTCCACCACACTCCGGGGCAGAGAGTTCCACTGCTGAACGGCTCTCACAGTCAGGAAGTTCTTCCTAATGTTCAGATGGAATCTCCTCTCTTGTAGTTTGAAGCCATTGTTCCGCGTCCTAGTCTCCAAGGAAGCAGAAAACAAGCTTGCTCCCTCCTCCCTGTGGTTTCCTCTCACATATTTATACATGGCTATCATATCTCCTCTCAGCCTTCTCTTCTTCAGGCTAAACATGCCCAGTTCCCTAAGCCGCTCCTCATAGGGCTTGTTCTCCAGACCCTTGATCATTTTAGTCGCCCTCCTCTGGACACATTCCAGCTTGTCAATATCTCTCTTGAATTGTGGTGCCCAGAATTGGACACAGTATTCCAGATGTGGTCTAACCAAAGCAGAATAGAGGGGTAGCATTACTTCCTTAGATCTAGACACTATGCTCCTATTGATGCAGGCCAAAATCCCATTGGCTTTTTTTGCTGCCACATCACATTGTTGGCTCATGTTTAACTTGTTGTCCACGAGGACTCCAAGATCTTTTTCACACGTACTGCTCTCGAGCCAGGCGTCCCCCATTCTGTATCTTTGCATTTCATTTTTTCTGCCAAAGTGGAGTATCTTGCATTTGTCACTGTTGAACTTCATTTTGTTAGTTTTGGCCCTTCATCTCTCTAATCTGTCAAGATCGTTTTGAATTCTGCTCCTGTCCTCTGGACTATTGGCTATCCCTCCCAATTTGGTGTCATCTGCAAACTTGATGATCATGCCTTCTAGCCCTTCATCTAAGTCATTAATAAAGATGTTGAACAGGACCGGGCCCAGGACGGAACCCTGCGGCACTCCCCTCGTCACTTCTTTCCAAGATGAAGAGGAAGCATTAGTGAGCACTCTCTGTGTTCGTCCACTTAACCAATTACAGATCCACCTCACCGTAGTTTTGCCTAGCCCACATTGGACTAGTTTCCTTGCCAGAAGGTCATGGGGGACCTTGTCGAAGGCCTTACTGAAATCCAGGTACGCTACATCCACGGCATTCCCCGCATCTACCCAGCTTGTAGCTCTATCGAAGAAAGAGATCAGATTAGTCTGGCATGACTTGTTTTTGATAAATCCATGTTGACTATTAGCGATGACTGCATTTGTTTCTAAGTGTTTGCAGACCGCTTCCTTAACAATCTTTTCCAGAATCTTGCCCGGTATCGACGTGAGGCTGACCGGACGGTAGTTGTTTTAAATAATGGAGAGAAAATATATTTTAAACCTTTTTTAGGAGAGCTTCGATAGTTTATTCCTGCATGGAAACATGGGATAAGACTGGGTGGCCCTTAGGGTCTCTTCCAACTCCATGAGTCTACGAAAGCCGCAGGAGAAGGCAGGGAGGAAGGACAACAGCAGTTGCTGATAAATTTCTGATTTTACAGGAGGGGAAAGGCAGCATAATGGAGAGAAAATATATTCTAACCCTAAGAGAAGTATGTCTCTTGGAAATAAATGTCTTCCAAGCTCATAAAGATGAAGGCCAGTGGCCATGCACACAGCAGCTGTTCATTGCCTCATGAACCTTCTGCTACTCTGGGATAATCGCTTAAAGATCCTCAAATCTGGTTTGAATTTAAATGAGGTTCATATTTTCTTTTGTGATTATTCTATTACCCCACCACCACAAAAAGGAGGGGGGAAGGAGGGAAGGAAAAAAAGGAAAGAAAAAGAAAAAAAGAAAGCAAGAAAGCTGATGATTAGCCCATTAAACAGAGTGCGTAAGGGAGGGGACCCAGTAGGGAAGCAATCGCCTTTAATATTTTCAATTAAGATGTAGTGGCACCAATAAAAGAAGCTTACATTTTCCATTTTATGGGCACCTATGGAGAGCATTATGATACAAATGACTTGGAGCAAGGTAATCATTTCAAAATATATAGCAGCAAAGGATGGTAAACAGGCTTGTGTGTTCGCAGAGATGGGATGTGAGAAAAATGTAAAGTTTACCCAAAGTGTTTCTGGTCTCAATTTCTTTTATATATTTATTTAAGGCAGACGTCATTTTGACATCCAGCATTTTTACCTTTATGTTTTAAAAAGAAATTAAAACAACCCATTCATCCTTATATAAGACGTTATCATTTTTTAAAGACAGGATCCTTTCTTCCTTTTTATCTATATGTATAACTGTACAGTTAGCCCTCAGCCTTTGAATAATGGGTCTTGTAGTCCAACCCATGACTCCCTGGTGGGAGACAGATACTCTACCCACCATACTCTAGAGTATGTTATAGTGTACCCAAATATGATAGCCATACGTCAAGAAGGGTGTAGATTCAGGAAGGCAACAAAAATTACTAGAAAGAATCATAGAATCAAAGAGTTGGAAGAGACCTCATGGGCCATCCAGTCCAACCCCATTCTGCCAAGAAGCAGGAATATTGCATTCAAATCACCCCTGCCAGAGGGCCATCCAGCCTCTGTTTAAAAGCTTCCAAAGAAGGAGCCTCCACCACACACCAGGGCAGAGAGTTCCACTGCTGAACAGCTCTCACAGTCAGGAAGTTCTTCCTCATGTTCAGATGGAATCTCCTCTCTTGTAGTTTGAAGCCATTTTTCCGCGTCCTAGTCTCCAGGAAAGCAGAAAACAAGCTTGCTCCCTCCTCCCTGTGGCTTCCTCTCACATATTTATACATGGCTATCATGTCTCCTCTCAGCCTTCTCTTCTTTAGGCTAAGCATGCACAGCTCCTTAAGCCGCTCCTCATAGGGCTTGTTCTCCAGACCCTTGATCATTTTAGTCGCCCTCCTCTGGACACACTCCCTCTTGTCAACATCTCTCTTGAATTGTGGTGCCCAGAATTGGACACAATATTCCAAGTGTGGTCTAACCAAGGCAGAATAGAGGGGTAGCATCATTTCTATGCGCAGGGAGAGCCGATCAAGGCTTGTAATTGAGGCCAAGTAAGTTTTTTCTAAGGAGTCTGGGGACTTGGGGTAAGGGGGTGGGTATTCCCACAGTATACCAGGCTTATTGAGCCCTGTAAACTGTGGGAATACTGTCTGGAATGCAGTATTTTGCAGTCCAGAACTGGAAATAGTGGGTTTATCCCATGCCAAGAATGCATGGAATAAACCCACTATCTAATTAATTCGCTACAAACCAGGGTTTTCCTGGTTTGTAGCGAATTAATTCTGGACTGTCCAGAACATTGTCTGGATAACCCCTCCTTTACTGCAGTAGATACCGCAATAAAGGTCCTGTCTGGAAGACCCTAGAACTGTTATCCTTGCCAATTGGGAGAGTTGGGGGCTTTGTATCTCAATCAAAGAGATAAAAGCAAGATGGCATTATTATTATTATTATTATTATTATTATTATTATTATTATATAAAGGGTTAGAGTTCCCAATCTGAAGTTTCAAACTTTAGGGTTTCAGAGACCAATTGGAAGTGAAAATATATTAAGGTTTCTCTTGCACCCTCCTCCACTTTAGCGATTAAGTGAATGTTAATTTATTTGGTTGCGAAGGGGGGAAAGGGATCCTACAGCCCAGAATTACAATGTCAAACACACTTGTGCATCAAGGGCACAATTCAGAAGTCAGAGTTGGGTATAATTACTCAGAGACATATGCCCTATATCAGTAGAGGGAAAGAAAATAAAGAAGGGACATTAATCAGGACGATAATCAGTCAATGATGCAATAATGGCAATTTTGCTCGACTTCGTTAAAACACCTCGTGTCCAGGAAAACATCCAGGTAGTCACCCGTTTTGCACAGATTATATCATGAAAAATGAGGTAATGAGTCACATTTGGCAGCCGGAGGGTTCCCTTGTACTGAAAAAAAGGAAAACTAATAAAGGGACACTAAATCTTGATATACTTATCGTATCAGGCCTGTCAGGAGGGAATAAGTATCGCTGCAAAAGTTTCTGTTGATCTTCCAATGAACTACTTTTTGGCTACTGGGGAGATAGCAAAGGAAGGAAGAATTTGCCAACCAGCAGACAGAGTACTCAGTAAAGGCATAATATTGCTTTTCTACCAACTGCCCCAATTTGGCACAGATAGTAACCAAATGTCATCTCTGTCATCTCATTTTTTCCACTGCTTTCAAAAGGCCCCAGTTTCTCTCCTCCTCCTCCATCCTCCTTTTGCCCTTAGCTTACTGCAGTTGATGCAAAATGAGTTCAAAGCATACAAGTAGTTTGCACTTAATGTAACCAACACAAGGGAGAAGGAAAGATGGAAAGGTTTAACTTTCCCAGCAGGCTCAGGTAAAAGCAAATTGCTTTAACCTCTCCTATTGTTGTAGTAGAGTGTGCTGAGCAAGCTACGAGTAGTAGAAGGACAAAGAGAGCTGCTCAGGTGTTGGATCAAGAGCAACAAAGGAAGCAAATTAGGGAAATATTCATGACACCTACAGATATTGAGTCATTTGAAGGGTTTACAGATTCTGAAATGGAGGAGGAGGGAGAGGAAGGTAGAGGTTTGAAGCGGGTTACTCGGGAGCAAGAGTCAGATGAAGATTGGGAAAGGAAGCGGATCCGTGAAATAATTAATACTCCAACTGAGGAAGAAGACTTCATGGGGTTCACGGGGAGTGATGGGACTGAGAGTGATGACGAGGAGGAGGATGGACTAGATTGGACCCGTGTACAAGAGATCAGGGACATATGTACTCAACCCACCTCAAGTGAGGAGTTTGAGAGGTTTTCGGGAGACTGGCAACCTGGAAATACATGGGGTGATCTAAGTCTTGATAGACGCTGGAAGAGCTGGAGGGACGCGTGGTGGCGAGCAGCTGTGGAAGCAAAAGCACCTGAGAGCGATGATGACAGGGTGGAGTCCACCTCCACCTCTGATGAGGAAGTATAGGATAAAAGTATGGTATCAAAGTATTGGGACTTTGCAGTAGGCAAAGAGTTGTATTGGGCTTGGGACTTTGTTGCTGCCTTTACTGTCGCTTTGGGTCCTGGGACTGCAGATTGCTGTGCTTCCGTGTTTCAACTGCTTGGTATCCCGTAAGTTCTGACTTCTAGCCCTGCTGACTTCGGATTGCTTCTTGATGACTACATTGAGTTTTGGACTGCTATTACAACTTTTGGACGTGTTTTGACCCTGGACTGTTTCCTGACTTCGTTTTTGCTTGCTCCCACCTTGTGTTGTTGTGCTTCGTGAACTCTGTTATTTTCAAGCAGGTTTTTGTTATACCGGATTATATCTCTGTATAATCCGGGTTATTCGCCAAGTTGTGTTTTTTGCCTAGCAGTTGCTACAGACTTTGTTTTATTGCTAGACTCACTGAATTCAAGTGTTTCTACGCTATTTTTGTTTGCTAATAAACTTTGCTTGCATCTTTTACTTGTGTTTGGCTCTGTTAAGGCTTCTGGTTCACGACACCTATCTTGTGTATTTTCCATCATTAATAATTTTTGTCATCTAGATTCCATTTGTCCTAGTTTTCATCAGTGAAATATTTGAGGGTATGCTATTCCTTGATGTCAACCACACTTCATGTTGATAACAAAAGAGGGAAAATTTAATAATTTAAGGAAGGAGGAGAAATTAGAATGGGGTTAAAAGGGATAGCAGCAATAAGTCCAAGGAGCACTTCCAATCCTTTTCCACCAACTCTGTCTCATACAATATAAGATGGCAAATCCCCTTTGAACAAACTTTGCCAAGAAAACCCCATTATAAAATTGTCTTATGGTCACCATAAGATAATAATAAGTTGAAATTATTTGAGGACACACAAGAACTTATGGTGACCATAAGACAATTCTATAGTGGGATTTCTTGGCAAAGTTTGTTCGAAGAGGGTTTGTCATCACCATCCTCTGTAGTTTGGAAAGTGTAACTTGTCAGTTGGTGGGCTTCCATGGTCTCCAGAGTCATATTTCTGTTCTCAAGCCATGCTGACTTTGTAGTGATTTGAGTGTTGGAGACTAGGATTTGTTTACCTGCTCAGCCATTGAAATCCATTGCGTAAGTGACACACTCTTCACCCTAGAAAGCCATGTGATACGTTCACCCCAGGATTCCCATAACTTGGAAATGCCTTGACAGCACAACAACAACATAAGGTATATTATATGGATATCACTGTTCCTTGTAGCAGTAGTGGGAAGGAGGCAGAAAAGAGTCTCCCATCTGAATTCTGTTTTTGTTACCCAGTTCTGTCCATATAGTTGGGTGCTTCTTTGTGTTCCCTTCTCCAGCTCTTCTTTGAGAAGCAACAGTGCAGCTGAAAAATTGAGAAAGTGAGTTTTGTCACATACATTTACTGTATATTTCAGCATGATGTTAAAAGTGGAAGATCATCCAGCTTTTAGTTTAATCTCCAAAATTAAAAATGGCAGAAAGTTTTATTTTTATTTGCATGCAGTCATATTATATTTTTTTTTAAAAAAATCTCAGAATTGTGCATATGGATTACTGCACATAATTGTGAAAATATCACATTTCTCCCCCAGCAGTAATTAAAGCGATCATTTGGGTGGGTGGGTGGGTGGGTGGGGGGTTAGTTGTGGCTTATTTCCACCTCCATTCATCAGGCAGTTAAACACCTCATAGAACAAAGCCAACTAATTGTCCATTAGCCTCTTTGAATTGCTCACCTATTTACGGATGTCTACTTTGCACAGATTTCCTCATTATAACAGAGGAGGAGGTGGGGGGGAACACTTATTCACACTTGAGCATGGCATCTTGGGTTCTGATGGAACATGCATTTAAACTCCAGGAAACTCTGTTTAGATCAGGATATTTTAATGAACTCATCCACAGCTGGGCTCTCAGTCTTCTCTAAGTACCTGTGGTTTACAAGCATTGAGATTCCCACTGCTTTACAGGGAACAATCAGAACAGAAAAAGTTTGAAGGTGGACAGGGAGCTAATGACTCTTTCCTTTCCTTTCTTTATGAATCAGGTTGGCTACCTTCCAATCTTTTTTCAAGAAATGGGATGCATTATTAATGCACAAGGAGATTTCTGTGGCAAACCAATGCTGTCCACTGAGAAGATCATACATAAAGGTGAAAGGACCATGGGCAGCCAGTAGGGCTGGGCAGTTTCGTTTCGTTAATTCGTAATTCGTTAATAATTCGTTATTTTTTTCAATTACAAAACGATAACGAACCATTCTGGAGCAATTATTTAAAAAAACGAATTTTCAAAAACGTTTTGTAAATGCTTCGTATTTCGATATTGTATTTGTTTCGTTATTGGTTTGAGGTCGTTTCGTTATTATTTCCGCATGTCTGGGCCAGTTTTATGGTTTAATTAGTGAAAAAAAATTATAATATCACACCAACAGTCAACAACAGAGGGAGAGGGAAGCTTCAGAAGGTTTTGGAGGTTTTTTAGTGTATTTCGCGGTCGCGTCCGCCATTAACAAATCAATTTGTTATTGTTTCGGAAATCGATTCGCTAATTTTTTACCATTTACGAAATTTCGTAAATATCGAACTTTTTAAAAGGAAAATTTTGTAATTATTTTAAATATCAAAACAAAAAAAAACCCAAATACAAATCGATTTTAGAAACAAATTTTTCCGTTGTTACCCAGGCCTAGCAGCCAGTATCCCTTTGCCAATGAAACAAACCATCAATGAAAAGGGTAAAAGAATCGCTCTCACATATGTCAACGTCTTCTTTGGCGGTTCTACTGTCCCCTGGAGAAGATCAAGAAGGACAGAAGGTTGAGTATACTATTTCCAAAATAGTTGGGATCAGAAGTGTTTTGCATTTTGGATTTTTTTTTAACATTTTGGAAAACTTGTATTTGCCTATATGTACATAATTAATATTTTGGAGATGGAGCTCAAGTCTAAGCATGAATTCACTTATGTTTCATATTTACTTTATATACACGGCCTGGAGATTATTTTATACAATATTTCAAATAGCTTTATGCATGAAAAAAAATGTGTACATTGAATCATCAAAAAACAAAGGTGTTCCTTGTATTGTCGAAGACTTTCATGGCCGGAATCACTGGATTGTTGTAGGTTTTTTCGGGCTATATGGCCATGGTCTATAGCCCAAAAAAATCTACAACAACCCAAAGGTATTCCTATCTCAGCCACCCATGGGTAGGATTTTGGAATCCTTCAAATTTTGGAATTCTAGATAAGGGATGTTCAATCTATAGGAGGAGAAATTGTCAAAATAAAATAAAAATATGTAGATACCACCCAATAAATTAGGACACAGCATCACAGAGTTGGGAGAGGCCACAATGACCATTCAGGCCAACCAAAAGATTATTTTCTAGTGATCTAAGTCCAGGAAATGAATAAACAAAATAATCAAAAGCTATAATTATAGGCTATATCCAAAATTCCATTGGCATACATTCCAGATTATTCAGCACATAAACTGAAAAATGTAGGGATTGACAAGTTGACCATAGTTTAACTTATTTCAAGAAATCTTCAACAAGAGCCTGCATCCATGCCAAATTCCAGCAATCTTTATGACATTTCAGCTTCACAGACTGAAACATGTTGTGATACACAGTCCTGTGGGTTGCCAGTGCTGGCCAAAAGAAGCCACTTCTGAGAAGTCCATAAAGCACATTCTGCACTTAAAGTATTTTATTGACTTGCTATCTTTTTGTGGTTCTTTGTACTTGCTATTAAAAACACACATTCTAAATAAACTTCTTTTTGTCTGTTCAATCTCTCCGTATGGAAAAAAGCTACAACTCAAGAGATGGGACAAAGTGGAATGGATTTCCACTCATCATGTTTGCATGTATTAATATATGCAAGTCCATTCTGCCCCATTTCCACATTTATCTGTGAATTGCTTAAAACGGGTAAACACTTTAGATTTAAACCTACACTTAAACTTGTCTACATTGTTCTAAACCAATGATTCCCAACCTCTTTTTGAACAGGGACCACTTTGACCAGGGACAACACTTTAACATTAGTATCAAAAGGGTTATGGATCAATTTTTGGTCAATTTTGGATTTGGTTTGTGGCGCTGATTCAGAAAATTGTTTGTTGTTCATTTGTTCAGTCATCTCCGACTCTTTGTGACCTCATGGAGCAGCCCACGCCAGAGCTCCCTGTCGGCCGTCACCACCCCCAGCTCCTTCAAGGTCAGTCCAGTCACTTCAAGGATGCCATCCATCCATCTTGCCCTTGGTCGGCCCCTCTTCCTTTTACCTCCCACTTTCCCCAGCATAATTGTCTTCTCTAGGCTTTGCTGTCTCCTCATGATGTGGCCAAAGTACTTCAACTTTGTCTCTAGTATCCTTCCCTCCAATGAGCAGTCGGGCTTTATTTCCTGGAGGATGGACTGGTTGGATCTTCTCGCAGTCCAAGGCACTCTCAGAACTTTCCTCCAGCACCACAGTTCAAAAGCATCGATCTTCCTTCGCTCAGCCTTCCCTAAGGTCCAGCTCTCACATCCGTAGGTTACTACATGGAATACCATTGCTTTGACTATGCTAAATTTGCTACAAAGACCACATAAGCTCTATTTTCAGATACAGAACATTTGCCATGGTCAGTGTCAGGGAAAAAGTGATAGGCGGCTTGAAAGGAGCGGAAATAAAATAAATGAAATAATATAAAGAGGAAGGAGGCTCACGGGTCAGTTTTCAACCTTGCGGCCCACTGGTAGTCCATGGCCCACATGTTAAGAACCCCTATTCTAAACCTACATCGCAAATGCATGCTTAAATTAATGGTTGGGTGGGCAGATCAGTCTAATTTGCACTCTTCCCATCCTCTTTCCCCAATAATGTATGGATGTTCTCATCAAAAACATTTGCAGATTTTTAAAACACTTGCAAGAGTGTTTTAAGAATTTCTATTTAAAATAACATTTTGTACACAAAAGGCAAAAAAGAGAGGGTGGGAGAGAAGGGATATCACAACACCTTTAACATTTCTCCCTTGCATAAGTCCACCAAAAGGAAAGCACGGCATCATGATTGTTGTTTCAAAGGTAATTACAGCTCCATTTTTATTAGATAGAGCAATACTCGCACCACGGTTCATCTTGGAAGACAGAGATGGTGACAGAAGCAGGGGGAAAGAGGAGGAGGAGGAAAAGGAAGGAGGAGAAGGAGTAGAGCAAGAGGTGGAGGAATAAGAATAGGTAGGCGACCCTTAGACCACCTTTTAAAACTCATTCAGATGTACATTCCAAAGAAATACAATCTGCTTACTCATATAAGAGGTATGAATCAGGTACATTTCCTTCAAAATTCAGATTGGAAAAGTTCTTCAGGGATCAGCAATTCAAACACACACACACACTTTTAAAAATGCACAGTTCTAAACATATTTTCTGTGAATGAAACCTATTTTAAGCCTTTCAATTTGCCAAAAGCTGCATGAAATCCAGTGGATAGTTCCATCAAAATCTGTGCATTATTCTTGCAAGTGTGGGTCAAGCTAATCATGTTGAGAAGGCACAGATGACGTCAATCCACAGATTCACCAATACCACACTATATGAGCATCTTGAATGCCAAATTCTTCCAGTCTCATCAGTGTGGTCATTTTTGCATCCCTGACAATTCCTTGTGTCTTTTGGTCCGATCAGGCTTCTGAAGAGTCTTGCCTTGGTCTTTCATGGGAATCAAAGCAAAAGAAGTTGCTTCGTCAAAATGGTTCTCACCTCTTGTGAGAGACATTACCCTAGCATGCTCTTCCAGGCCATTGATTCTATTCTGAACCCATTAAACAAAGAGGAGGGAGGCGGATATAAATCACAAGAAGGGAGCATTGGCATAGAAGACGATGAACGGTTTAAGAGAGGCTCTTTGTGAATTAAAAAAATGAGGCCATTAGCTGAAAAGCCAAGTTGTCTCTTAATTTCTAATAATTTTTCATCTTCTCTGGTATTTTTCCTTTGCAAGAGATTGATGCATGAACTACATCACTGTGTCATAGGCACCCAGTCACCATACAATTATATACAATAAGGAACCAATCTCTTTGTGAGGTCGGAGCAGTGGCTGAAGACATTGTTTCTCTGTGTCAGCTTCGAAGGTTCCAGTATATTATTGACCATCAGGGGAAAGTTGTATTTGTCTTTGTCCCCTCGTCCAGCACAAATTTGTCTTTTTCTGCCTGTTGCTTCTTTCTGTGTGTTCTTTCTCATAGGTGGTCTATATCAGAACTTGGATTTAACACATTAAAAGTAACTGTTGCACTTAGTGATGTGGCGGCAAAAAACACCAATGGGATTTTGGCCTGCATCAATAGGAGCCTAGTGTCTAGATCTAGGGAAGTAATGCTACCCCTCTATTCTGCTTTGGTTAGACCACACCTGGAATATTGTGTCCAATTCTGGGCACCACAATTCAAGAGAGATATTGACAAGCTGGAATTTGTCCAGAGGAGAGCGACTAAAATGATCAAGGGTCTGGAGAACAAGCCCTATGAGGAGCGGCTTAAGGAGCTGGGCATGTTTAGCCTGAAGAAGAGAAGGCTGAGAGGAGATATGATAGCCATGTATAAATATGTGAGAGGAAGCCACAGGGAGGAGGGAGCAAGCTTGTTTTCTGCTTCCCTGGAGACTAGGACGCGGAACAATGGCTTCAAACTACAAGAGAGGAGATTCCATCTGAACATGAGGAAGAACTTCCTGACTGTGAGAGCCGTTCAGCAGTGGAACTCTCTGCCCCGGAGTGTGGTGGAGGCTCCTTCTTTGGAAGCTTTTAAACAGAGGCCGGATGGCCATCTGTCAGGGCTGATTTGAATGCAATATTCCTGCTTCTTGGCAGAATGGGGTTGGACTGGATGGCCCATGAGGTCTCTTCCAACTCTTTGATTCTATGATTCTATGATTCTATGATTAGTGTGAGTAGCAGTTTTCCTTCCCGAAGTCTCACAATAAGAGGAGATGAGGTATAACTTTATGCTCATGGAATTTATTTATTTATTTATTTATTTATTTACTTGTATACCGCAGTTTCTCAGCCTAACAGGCGACTCAACGTGGTTTACAACAATATTTATTACTTGTGCAACACTGCCTAGTTAGTAAAGTGTGACATTACACAATTTAACATGCAACCAGATGTGAATGCATAGCTGTGCATGATGGTATCCAGTTCTACAACCGTTAACCAAACATTGCATTCCACATTGGCTACCGCTCTTGGATTGGTTAGGTGTGATTAGGAGGTATACTAAGCCTTCTCATTCTTGTTGATAGAAAGAAATAACCTCCACTTCCTCATTCAATAGCTAAAGATAATCTGGCTTCTAGAATATTCTATAATACATATTTGACCACTTGTAGCCACATACGTTGTCTTGTTGCTATTATGTGCCTTCAAGCCAACTCTGACTTTTGGGATTGTGGGGCTTCCTTGGCAAAGGTTATCCAGAGGAGGTTAGTCTTCATTCCTCTGAGGTGGAAAGAATGTGACTTGAGAAAGAGAACTCCAAAAGTGTCAATTTCTGTACATTGTTGTTGTTGTTCTTATTCTGCCTCTCCTATGATTCAAACCCTAGTCATCAGGTCCAACAACCAGACTGCTACACCACTTTTGCTCTACACTCAATATTGTAACTGTCATCTTGGTACAACATTTAGCCCAGTCTCCTGATCTTGAATGGAAGTGTTATTCTTATTTTTCTTTCTTTCTTTATATCTAGCACTGCATTAGGTCCATTGCAAAGGTCTCTTCTTAAACATTTAGATATAAGAAGCAATGTTTGTGTTGTGGAACCAGGGATGAAAAGACAGCAGAGCTTGCAGTTTATTGCATAGCCTAATGTCTCCAACTAGCCAACTGTTGCATCATTTTCCAATCAATGAACACTTGAGTGCTAGCAGATTGCCTGAAGGTTGAGTGCACAAAATACCATAGGTGCTTTATGTGGCTCAGTGAAGGGGACGTAACAGACACAGAGAGGACAGTAAGGAGATAAGGGGAAAAAAAGAAAAAAAAGACAAAAGAATGCAGAGTAATAAGTCCAGTCTGTATGGGATGAAGAAGTGTGCATAGCTATACTTGGCAGAATACAATACAGTACCATTTCCCTGCCTCCAAAAAAATACATTCAGGATTTGTTTCAGAAAGTAATTAATTTGTTAAATTGCTGTGACTTTGGAAAAGACTTTAACACACAGTATCCAGAAGATAAAGAAGAAATGTGAGAAAATTCTTAATTTGCATATCAGATTTATTTCCTCCCTTTAGTATAGTCTGGGTCTCTCTTTCCCAGAAATTCAAAATTTAAAAGACTCCAAAACCCAAAACATTTTCTACTTCCACCGCTTCCATCTTTGAGTAAAGGGAGCTAGATAACCATCCAGCACCTGCAGAGCTTTTCTAAAGGAATTTTTGCTCCGCTGCTGTCCGAAATTTGATGGGAGAAAGGAAATGGAATTCTCTCCCCGGATTAGCAACATCTCTCCTTTCATTCAGAAAGAAATTAAAGATGTGGATGTGGGACCAGGCGTTTGGGCACTCTGGCAGATGAATAAGCGACTGTGATGATGGACAGGAGTTGGACAAGATGGAACGAAATATGAACTCTGAGTTGGTGAATGCTGTGTCTGAGATTGGCTATTGATTGTGTGATATATTGTTGTTTTTAAGTGTTTTAATTGTTGACCATTTAATTGCTGGTTTTTATATGTTATTGTATTTGTGTAGGCACCAAGACGTGCCTTTTGTAAGCCGCCCTGAGTCCCCCCTTGGGGGTTGAGAAGGGCGGGGTATAAGCACTCGAAATAAATAACGAAATAAATGTGGGAAAAGGAATCGGGGTTCTCTAACTTGACTTGAACAAAGACCCTGTAGAAAGCAGGCATCAAGGGGCAAGTGAAGTCCAAATGGATCCAGTTGCTGCATGCTTGGAGAATATTGGAAAGTGTCGGCTGCCCAGCCAATCCATGCCAAACTCACTCTTCACTCCCTGTTTCCAGGACATGTTCCCTGTTGCACACTGACATTGGTGGGTTAGAAGTAGAGTGCCATGAGGAATGGTTGAGCAGTTGGCCTTCCAACACCCCCTGAGTCTGCTCAATCAATTTTCCCCTCCTTTGACATCTGCTTTTTACAGGGGCTTTGCATCAGAAAAGGTGCTTCCCTTACCCATGACTTATTTCTGACAATGGTGCTGTGAAAGTTCTTCATGAAAAAAAAACTTGGCAGCCACTGGATATGTGACTAGCCCGCTTTCCTACATGTCAGTACAATTACAAAATCACCAAAAAGTCAAAAGAAACTAAAAGGTCTATGGGGTTCAAACTTCTAGAATTAGATAGACACGTGCCATACTTCAACTGAAAGCCTATAAATCATTTTGTTGTTGGGTTGTTGTAGGTTTTTCCGGGCTATATGGCCATATTCTAGAGGCATTTTCTCCTGACGTTTCGCCTGCATCTATGGCAAGCATCCTCAGAGGTAGTGAGGTCTGTTGGAAGTAGGAAAATGGGTTTATATATCTGTGGAATGACGAGGGTGGGACAAAGGACTTTTGTCTGCTGCAGCTAGGTGTGAATGTTTCAACTGACAACCTTGATTAGCATTTAATGGCTTGGAAGTGCCTGGGGGAGAGTGATTTGATGTGCCTGATTGTTTACTCTCTGTTGTTTTGCTGTTGTAATTTTTGAGTTTTTTATTTGTTTATTTGTTCAGTCACTTCCGACTCTTCATGGCCTCATGGACCAGCCCACACCAGAGCTCCTTGTTGGCCATCACCACTCCCAGCTCCTTCAAAGTCAAGCCAGTCACTTCAAGGATACCACCCATCCATCTTGCCCTTGGTTGGCCCCTCTTCCTTTTTCCTTCCATTTTCCCCAGCATCATTGTCTTCTTCAAGCTTGCCTGTCTTCTCATGATGTGGCCAAAGTACTTCATCTTTACCTCTATTATCCTTCCCTCCGGTGAGCAGTTGGGCTTTATTTCCTGGAGTATGGACTGATTTGACCACCTTGTGGTCCAAGGCATTCTCAGAATTTTCCTCCAGCACACGAGTAAACTGTGGAATTCCCTGACCTTAATTGCCACCTATATTTAGAGGACAAGTGAGATAGAGAGTAGGTGTATCACAGGAAATCATTGCCCTTCCTTGGTATAAGATGTGGTTTTACAATGACAGGTTACTCATACTTAGAAGCATCATTCTCATGCCTTTCCCATCAAATCAGAATGTAACAGTCAGGAACCGATACTACAGGAATGAGAAATGGTCCTTTACCAACACAGTCCCCCAGAAAGACTGTTATTCTTCAGCACACCAAAAAGTGCATTGTCTTCAAGGAATGAGTCCCAAATTACAAAGATGTTGTCCAGGATTCTCCTCATAAAGGTTTCCTTACAATCAAGAATCACTTTTCTTGACCATTTTATCTGTGTATTGTCAAAGGCTTTCATGGCTGGAATCACTAGGTTCTTGTGGGTTTTTTCGGGCTATAGAGCCATGTTCCAGAGGCATATCTCCTGACGTTTCGCCTGCATCTATGGCAAGCATCCTCAGAGGTAGTGAGGTCTGTTGGAATTAGGACAATGGGTTTATATATCTGTGGAATGGCTGGGGTGGGGCAAGGAGCTCTTCCCTGCTTCAGCTGGGTGTGAATGTTTCAACTGATCACCCTCATTAGCATTTGAAGGCCTGCCTGAGCCTGGGAAAATCTCTTGCTGGGAGGTGTTAATATGTGCCTGGTTGTTTCCTCTCTGTTGTTTTGCTGTTGTAATTTTAGAGTTTTTTTTAATACTGGTAGCCAGATTTTGTTCATTTTCATGGTCTCTTCCTTTCTGTTGAAATTGCCCACATGCTTGTGGATTTCAATGGCTTTTCTGTGTAGTCTGACATGGTGGTTGTGAGAGTGGTCCAGCATTTCTGTGTTCTCAAATAATATGCTGTGTCCAGGCTGGTTCATCAGGTGCTCTGCTATGGCTGACTTCTCTGGTTGAAGTAGTCTGCAGTGCCTTTCATGTTCCTTGATTCGTGTTTGGGCGCTGCATTTGGTGGTCCCTATGTAGACTTGTCCACAGCTGCATGGTATACGGTAGACTCCTGCAGAGGTGA
Organism: Anolis sagrei; assembly: GCF_037176765.1. NCBI lineage: Eukaryota > Metazoa > Chordata > Lepidosauria > Squamata > Anolidae > Anolis > Anolis sagrei. The sequence goes on along the minus strand of NC_090022.1, from coordinate 294,678,633 downwards.
GAGGATCCCTCTTGTCCTTTGCTGAACGTAGCATTTGTTGGATTTTCTTGGTGGGTTTGTAGATTGTTTGTATGCTGTGTTTCCTCATCAGCTTCCCTATGCGGTCAGTGGTTCCCTTGATGTATGGCAGGAACACTTTTCCTCTGGGTGGATCTTCATCTTTACTCTCGTGGCTTGTTCTTGGTCTTGCAGCTCTTCTGATGTCTGAGGTGGAGTCTCCATTGGCCTGGAGAGCCCAGTTGAGGTGGTTCAGTTCATCTTGGAGGAGGTGGGGTTCGCAGATTCTTTTTGCACGGTCTGCCAAGGCTTTAATCGGGCTTCTTTTTTTGACTTGGGTGATGGTTGGAGTTTTTATGTAGATATCTATCTCTGTGTGTGGGTTTTCTGTAGACGGTGTGACCCAATTGTTGATCTGGTTTGCGGATGACTAGGACATTTTATCTGTGTTTTCAAATATTATTTCTATTTCCAATTGTGAATGGCATTTAAGGAATGAAATTGTCTTTTCTGAATTGCACTATACCATTATTGCAATATGATACTTGTATTGCCTTAATCCTAGAGGATCTCAAAATACAGATGGTGGTGAAATTCTTTCTGCTAGCGAGCTCTGAAGCTGGAATTCAGAGGAGTTACTTTGCACAGGACTCAATGTGCTTCACCAAACTTGCCAACGTTCCATAGGATGGAGCCATGATGGTTAAAATGGTACTTAAGTGATGTTTCTGTGTAGTGGCTAAAAAAGCCAAACCATCCGGAGCCCATTTTTCAAAATGAACATGTGCACAGCCCTACTGCTGATACAACACCAAGCACAGCTGTAGATAGCAAGTGGGGCATTAGAAATGGTGGCACTCCTTTGTCTATCTCTCCTGATAAGCGGAAATGTTTGAAAGTTCCCAAGAATATGACTCATCTGGAATATAATGTGGTGCATCTTGCATCTCTAGCATATTTGCCTCTTTCCACAGACCAGGGTTAATTTTAAATCAAGAAGCTGGTGGGGACACCTATATTGTGGCTTTTCTTGGTCTGCAAGTATTTGGGGTGCATGGAAAGGAAGCAAAATTCCATTTCTTCTTCCCTCTCCTTCACCAGTATTTGTGGGTGAGTGGGGGAGTGTGAACAATAAATTAGCCTAGTTAGAGGTGTAGAGGATGGCTTTTCCTTGTCAGCTGTGTCAATAAAGTGCAGGCATAACATCAGTTTCCCATTACACACATCATTCACGCTCATATATTACTCAGTATAATGGGAAAGGGGGATACTGGAAACTGAAATGTAAAGAGAAATTGAAGCACAACCAGCCAGCAACTGCTGAAAAGGAAGAGGGGAAAAAATAACATAACATAAGCAATGGCAACCAAGCCTTTAGTCAGCAATTCTGCAGATAAGTGGTTTTGCATTTCAAAAATATTCTAGTCTGAAGGAGTTTCCTGGAAGTTTAATTATTTCTTTACTTTCCACCAAAAATGACTTTGTTTTCTTTTGTTTCTGGAACATTCATTCAGTCCAGGAGTGGGCAAACAGTCCTTTGGTCTGTATTTGTGCCCCCCCCCCCCAATTCCTCCAGATGTCCAGGACCATCTGAATCCCATTCCTTTTCCATGGAAATGTGTGGGTTGTAGTTTTACAAGGTCTTTAGTGTTCTCTGCAAAAGAGTGCTGGTATATCTCACCAAATTGTAGCACTCAGGATTCCATAGTATTGGACCATGGCAGTTAAAGTGGTGTCAAACTGCATTCATTGTACAATATGCAAACACCATAGGCTTACTTCCTTAGAAACATGGAGTGAATTGACTAGGAAAAGATGTTTATTGACAGACTCTTTATGTAATATCTATAGTATTGCATAATGTGGGGGATATTGCAATTAGATGACAAGTTCTGTTTTAAGTATAGTTTTAGAGGTACAAAAATGGGATGAAAGATGGTGCCTAAAGGAGAGTAGTATATAAACAAAGATGTGGATGGAGGGAGATATTGGAATGCAGCTGATAATCAGAAAGTTGATGTAATAAATTAACTTTGGGGGGGGGGGGGGAGTCTCACGAGGCTCCCTCGATCCATGTCCCTCTTGGTTGGTGAAATCCGGCTTGGAGGGATTACGCAACCCTCTGTTGAAGATTATAAACAGCTCCCTTGAGCAAGGAGTTTTTCCAGAGGGTTTAAAAGAGGCAGTGGTCTCTCCCCTGCTGAAGAAATCAGACTTAGATTGTTCGGTTCCCTCCAGTTTCTGCCCAGTTTCGAATCTCTCGTTCCTGGGCAAGGTGATTGAGAGGGCAGCAGCGGAGCAGTTGCAGCAATTCCTTGACGACACAGCCGGACTAGATCCCTTCCAGTCCGGCTTCCGTGCGGGGCACGGGACAGAGACTGGGCTGGTCTCCATCACGGATCACCTTCGATGCCAGCTTGACCAGGGCAGGTCAGCGCTGCTTGTATTATTGGATCTCACAGCAGCATTTGACACAGTCGACCTCAATCTTTTGACCCACCGTCTTGCTGTTGCTGGAGTCAGGGGGACAGCTTTAAACTGGCTGTCCTCCTTTCTTCACAACCGTGGACAGCGAGTGGAGAGGGGAGACCTGGTCTCTGAGAGATCCCTTCTATCTTGTGGGGTTCCACAGGGGGGCATTCTCTCCCCTCTGTTGTTTAACATCAATATGCGACCACTTGCTCAGCTCGTTCGAGGTTTTGGGCTTGAGTGTTATCAGTACGCCGATGACACTCAGCTGGTGCTGAAGATGAAAGGCCGACCGGACTCTGTACCCAATTGTTTCCATCAGTGCCTCGAGGCCGTTACTGGATGGCTGCATGCCAGCAGGTTGAGGGTCGACCAGGCAGTGGGGACATCCAGCTGCCTACCCTGGATGGCGAGGCACTACGCCCGTCATCATTGGTAAAGAGTCTGGGAGTCCTTTTGGACCCTCTGCTGATGATGGATGCCCAGGTCTCCACCATTAGCAGAACCGCCTTCTTTCACCTGCGGCAGGCTAGACGGCCCCTACCTGTCCAGGGACGACCTAGCTACGCTGATCCAGGCCACAGTCATCTCAAGACTGGACTACTGTAATGCCCTCTACATTGGCCTTCCTCTGTCAGTGATCCGGAAGCTCAAGTTGGTACAAAATGCAGCTGCTCGGCTTCTTGCGGGAATTCCGATGAGATGCCACATAACACCAATCTTACTACAGCTGCATTGGTTACCAATTGAGCACCAGATCACTTTCAAAGTGATGGTACTCACCTTTAAGGCCTTGCATGGTCTGGGGCCGATGTACCTGAGGGACCGCCTCACCCTCTACCAACCCCAGAGATCCCTCCGTTCTGAGGACCAAGATCTATTGGAAGTCCCCAGTGTCAAGACCTTGCATCTAACAGCAACCAGACGCAGAGCCTTCACAGCAGTGGCTCCATCACTCTGGAATACTCTGCCACCTGAAGTCCATGCCTTGCAGGACTTACCAGCTTTCCGCAGGGCATGTAAGACATACCTGTTTCTACAGGCTTTTAATGTTTGATACTGCTGTTTTTAAATTGTTTTAAATTGTTTTTAAATTTTGTTAGATTTTAGCCACTCTTTATTTATTTGTTATTTAAACTTATATGCCGCCGCTCCGAGCCCCAGGGGAGTGGCGGCATATAAGTTTAAATAACAAATAAATAAAATAAATGTTATAATATGTGTAGTGTTATAATTAAATATTTTAAAACACATTAATTCAAAGCTATGGTTCTTTTTGTATCATATGAGTGATTTCTATTGCTAGTGGACCACACCTTCCCCCTCCCCAATTACCACCACTACCACAAAGTCCTAAGCAGACTCCTCTGAAAAATAAATTCTTACATCTTATTTGATTTTCTCAGATGCATCAGTTGAACAAATATCAACCACACTCTAGAAGTTTCCATTGAGAGAGTATTTCCATAGCACCTCTTCTTAACTCTATAGCAACTCTACTTGAGGGTTTCTCAAGTTCTATGCATATTAAAACCTACGTCTTGTCAGAATAAGGAGGCATTGATGGCACCGAGAGATGCCAGGAGAAGCAAATGAACCACTTCTGGAGACATCTGTGATCAAAATGAGCTAATTTCCTAAGGTGTGTGTGTGAGAAAGTGTGCCTGATTACTCAAGTTTTCCAACTTTTACGCTCTGAAATTTTGAAGGGAATTTCCATTTTTGTGTTTATGTGCAATGTGCTGAAAGAGGGCATGAGGTTAGAGAGGGGTTTAATTTCACATTGGAACGATTCTTAATAATGAAAAAAAAATGGGATAGCATCTCCCTTGATTTCCTAATGGTCTTGGAAGAAGGTGTCGTGATTGCATAATAGACTATCAAATGGGTGCCTGATTAGTTTAGTCAATTTGGCATAAATTTCAGCTATTATTTGCAATAAAAAGATGTGGAGGATGAATAGCATAGTTCCCCTTATTATGCAGACATATCAAACAGGCTGGCCAATGAAAGCCCCCTCCTTGTGCTCCCCCAATAACTTAGCGGGGAGTAGGGAGATGAGAGAAAGAGAAATCTAAAAGCAATGCTTAATTAATTATCCCATCTGATTTCTTCTGTTCCTCAATTGGAAGGATCTGAAAGAGGCCATTTTCATCTGCATGCTTAAAATGAAGCTGAAGAGGTTCATCAACAACCTCGGCAAGTGTTTTGTTTTCATTCCACCATGACATATCAGAACCATTTTGGAAAGGGCAACCATCTTTTCTGTAGACCTTAATCACAGCTGGGTTCCTTCTTGAAAAAAGAAGAAATAAAATCAGGAGAAGAAAGGAGCCTTCAATATGTTAGTGGAAGCTATAGCCAACACCTGGGATGATGCATGGTTTCCAAAGTTGTATGGCTAAGACAGCTCCATGAGACGTCAAGAGTTTATTCTCTCAGTCCCACCACCTTCATAGGTGTGGATGTTATTATTATTATTATTATTATTATTATTAACTTTATTTGTACCCCGCTAGCATCTCCCGGAGGACTCGATGCGGCTTACACAGGCCGAAGCCTCAAAACACAATACAATAAAGAACGTAACATCACAATAACAAAGCAAATCAAACAATGAGCAAATAACATAACTCCACAATAACTAAGCAAATCAACAATAAGCAAATAACGACAATGGCAGAACATCAAGACATTATTAAAAACTGGTTCGGCCGGCGCACTGGGGTACAAGGGTTAAAAGTGCTGAAATGGCAGGAGGCACGTAAGGTTGAAAGTGCGGTGTGCAGCGACAATTTGTTATGCTAAGGTGCTACTAGGACTTGGGTGGGGATTCCTAGTCTGGGAAGGCACAACGGAACAGCCAAGTTGAAGACACAAGATTTCTCAGCAGTGGCCCATAGACACTAAGACTCCCTTCCCAGGAAGTCCAGAATGACCCTCTCCTTGTTTATTTATTTATTTATTTAAAAGTTTTGTATACCGGCCTTCTCACCTCTCTTGAGGGACTCAGACCGGTTTCCAACCATAATATCACATACAATCAATAAAACATCATAATACATATTACAGTAAAACATTAAAACTGCAACTACAATCAATAACTATAATGGTCAGTCGTCACACTAAAATCGTTGCTCATCCTCCTCCATCCATATCTCAGGGTGTGGACTCACTCGTCGAATTCCTGTCTCCATAACCAAGTCCTCACCTGTTTCCTAAATGTCAGGATAGAAGCGGCAGTTCTGATCTCCAGTGGGAGAGAGTTCCAGAGTCGAGGGGCCTCCACCGAGAAGGTCCTGTCCCTCGTCCCCACCAGACGCGCTTGCGAGGCCGGTGGGACCGAGAGCAGGGCCTCTACAACCGATCTTAATAATCTTGATGGTTCATAGGGGAGAATACGTTTGGAGAGGTAAACAGAGCCGGAGTCGTTTAGGACTTTATAGGTTAAGACCAGCACTTTGAATTGTGCTCAGAAGCTAATTGGCAGCCAGTGGAGCTGGTGTAACAGCGGAGTGGTGTGCTCCCTGTACCCAGCACCTGTTAGTAGTCTGGCTGCCGAGCGTTGGACTAGCTGCAGCTTCTGGGCAGTCTTCAGAGGCAACCCCACGTAGAGAGCGTTGCAATAGTCTAAACGGGATGTAACCAAAGCGTGGACCACCGTGGTCAAGTCAGACTTCCCAAGGTACGGGCGCAGCTGGCGCACAAGTTTTAATTGTGCAAAAGCTCCCCTGACCACCGCTGAAACCTTATTGTCCCTCTGTTGGCAGGTAAACTATTTTATTCTGTCTTTTCAAAAGAGCTTTTAAGGGTTTGATGCCTTGTTTTTATTCAACCAATTTAAACTGTATTCTATCCCATTTAAGTTCATATTTTAAGCTGTTTTAATATAGCAAATCAAGCATCTCTTTCTTTAATGTTGACTTGTACATGAATTAGGTATAGTTGTCCCAATTTTCAATTGTGAGACATTTTGAGTGCCAATTTTGGGGGGGAAGTGTGGTATAAATACAGTTTAAAAACAACAGTGCCTATTGAAATTAGAATAGAAAGTTCTGCTTTGTATGTTGAAGACAAGACTTCTAGTTGCATTACTCAGGGTCCAAACAACCATGGGCTATGTTTCTTCACCTACAGCTCTCCAACGTGACCCACTGGTTTGACAAAATAGTTTGCAAAGTGGAAGAGATCTGTTGTTCAGTGTACAATGACATGCAAACCAGCTGGGCATTCATAGATAGATAGATAGATAGATAGATAGATAGATAGATAGATAAATAGATAGATAGTCTTGGAGTAAAAGGAAAGCATGGATTACACTCAAAAGAAAGTGGTTACCTCTTACCTTTTTCTACGGACTGTAAAGGCCTTGGAATTCAGGAACTATGTTTCTATGTGCACATGTGTTTGGTACCAGTGAAAGTTAAAACGATGGGTACCCACACCCAGCTAAAATATCAATTTCTGTGAACAGACTTCACTTCCATACATGGAAATATTCAAAACGTTAATTTCAAGCCTATTGAAAAAATGGAATTATGATCTTAACGCTTTTTGTATCTATTGAGGTTGCTTCTCCACTGACCATATAATGTAGTTCAAAGCTGATTGGATGTGGTGGTAGGCACAAAATACATACTGTCAATGTGTGCTGGTAGTGTGCATCTAAGGGTATAAACCAAGGGTCCTCAAACTAAGGCCCGGGGGCCGGATGCGGCCCTCTAAGGTCATTTACCCGGCCCTCGCTCAGGGTCAACCTAAGTATGTAACTACTTGAAAGCACACAACAACAACAATCTTATCTCATCAGCCAAAAGCAGGTCCACAGTTTCCATTGAAATATTAATAAGTTTATATTTGTTAAAACTGTTCTTAATTTTAATTATTGTATTGTTTTTCAATGTTTTTGCACTGTAAATGAGATATGTGCAGTGTACATAGGAATTCATTCGTGTTTTTTTTCAAATTATAATCCGGCCCTCCAACAGTTTGAGGGACTATGACCTGGCCCTCTGTTTAAAACGTTTGTGGATCCCTGGTATAAACACATTTTTAACATCTGAGGAAAGTGCATGTCCAGCCAAAATATGTGCTGTAGGAGATGACAGTGTATCCCAAATCCCAGGCAAAATCAGATCTGCAAAATGCAGAGGGCATTGTAGACACCCGCCCCTGCTGAAGTGCACTAAACAATCCCAAAAAAGAGGTTGTAAAAATGTCCCAAGGGCAAGGCTGGGCAGTAGGGGGCTGTTCAATCTTCTGGGAGGCTTTAATGATTACCTTTGCTATTGTCACTTTTTCTCCCCCCCCCCCCCCACTACATATGCATTCAAGTGCATTGCAGAAAATGAGGGGGGAAACCTGCAAGGTAGATTGAGGCCAAGTTCCATGTTCAATGTAATCACCTTACTAGCCTCAAACTAGCTCCAGGCTTGGCCCTGGCTCTCTAGGCTCTGATTACCCACACAGTGAAACCAGTTAATCCCAAACCAGTTCCAAACTGCATTATAGTTTCAGAGTAGAAGTAACCTGTGATTTTTCTCACTTGTCCTTTTCCTCCCTTTTCCTGCCTTCAACTGGCACTCAATTGACACCCACCTCAGTGATGGCAGCATAAGAAAGACCTCAGTTTCCCTGTTCCTACTATGCTTCGCTCTCCCTCTTTCTGCTCTCTTCAAACCTTTCTCTCTCCTTTTCTGGGAGTGAGCAAGGGACGCGGAAAGTAGTGACTAATATCAGAGCCACAAGTGCCGCGATGTTTTATTCATAAACTGTCCCTCCAGTGAAATTAAAAGCAAACCAAAGGGTCGGATCTCTGAGCCCTCTTTCCTAGAGCCTGTAAACCAATAAAGGGCTTTATATTAGCTATCGATATCTATCTCTGACTCGGCTTAATAACATCTTATTCCCTGTTTTCACCAACCATCAATAATATTTCTGCCTGCCCGCTCAGGTCCCCATCTCAGCGTGCAATTGCATTATAAAGGTCTATCAGTCCAATTTGCTTCACATTCTTATTTTTGGAAAAGGCTGGCTGGCTTTTGTAATGAGAGCAGCTGCCAAGAAATCTTGACAGAATTTGTGGCCCATCTGGCTTATAATCTCCATTCAATCTCTCATGAGCCTAAACTCCCCGACCAACTGATAAGTCTCAGCGTGGAGGCAAACAGGGTCTGTAATCTGCAATGTGATTTCTCATTAAGGATAGGGACATCTCAGCTAGTCTCTCATATCCTGGTGGAGGGAGAAAAAACTTTTTTAATAAAAAAAATATAACAGTTCTCACCTTATTAAGAGATGGCTATACAAGAAACATGAAATAGCCCAAGCCTTTGGCCTGGCTTGTGTCACAGTGGTAAGGTATGAAAGGAATGTACTCTGCTGACTCGGAAATGATTGGGTGTTTGGATCAAATGATATGCATACTATTAACACTGTGAGCTAAATCTACTTTCCAAATATGTAGCCTCTGAAGACCAGTTACTAAGGACAAACGACAGAAGGTCATTGGTTTCATATTATGGAAATGACAGCTATGGATTGCAAAGGGGATTGGATGCTGTAGCAACCATTTTTATTGTTGGTCAGACATATTATCCAGTAACTTAACATTTTGTTTCAGGATCTATGATTTCTCTGGTGTCTTTAAAAACCTCAGACATAGTGGGTTATGTATTGTCGAAGGCTTTCATGGCCAGGATCATTGGGTTGTTGTAGGTTTTTCCGGGCTATATGGCCATGTTCTGGAGGCAATTTTTCTCCTGACGTTTCGCCTGCATCTATGGCAAGCATCCTCAGAGGTAGTGAGGTCTGTTGGAAGTAGGAAAAATGGGTTTATATATCTGTGGAATGACCAGGGTAATGTTTCAGCTGATCACCTTGATTTGCATTCAATGGCCTGGAAGCGCCTGGGGGGAATCTCTTGTTGAGAGTGAATTGATGTGCCTGATTGTTTACTCTCTGTTGTTTTGCTGTTGTAATTTTTGAGTTTTTTAATACTGGTAGCCAGATTTTGTTCATCTTCATGGTTTCCTCCTTTCTGTTGAAATTGTCCACATGAAATTTGAAATTGAAATTGTCCCCCAGGCGCTTCCAGGTCATTGAATGCAAATCAAGGTGATCAGCTGAAACATTACCCTGGTCATTCCACAGATATATAAACCCATTTTTCCTACTTTCAACAGACTTCACTACCTCTGAGGATGCTTGCTATAGATGCAGGCAAAACGTCAGGAGAAAAATTGCCTCCAGAACATGGCCATATAGCCCGGAAAAACCTACAACAACATAGTGGGTTATAATAATAATAATAATAATAATAATAATAATAATACTTTATTTGTACCCCGCTACCATCTCCCCAGGGACTCAGTGCGGCTTACATGAGGCTGAGCCCGAACACAACAGTACAAGCAATAACAACAACAGTACAAGCAATTAAAATGAAACATAGACAATAAAATATACAACATTATCAATAAGACAGCACACATTTAAAAACAGTGGGAAGGCCAAATGTAAAATTAAAATTGGAAGTGATGCTGGGACATGAACGAGAAGGTGATAGTGGTGTTTGTGGAAGGGCATACGAGCAGACCTAAAGAAATGTAAAGTGCTTTGGAGGACAAAGTGCTATGGGATCATTATTCCAGGAAGGCACACTGGAACAACCACGTCTTCAAGCTTCTCCTAAAGACTGCCAGGGTTGGGGCCTATCTGATGTCTTTATGGAGTGAGTTCCAAAGTTGAGGGGCCACCACCGAAAAGGCCCTCTCTCTCGTCCCCACCAATCACGCCTGCGAGGCTGATGGGATCGAGAGCAGGGCCTCTCCGGATGATCGAAGGGATCGTGTGGGTTCGTATATGCGGTCACGCAGGTGTCTTCCTTTTCCCTTATTCACTTCATGTCAAGTTCTTTTTCTTGGCTGAAAACGTCTTCTTCCAGACCTAGGTTTGAAAAGTGCTCAGAAATATATGTTGGCCCAAAGAGCTTCAGTCTGGTTGTTACCCTGGACTTGCTATGTCAAATATAAAAAAAAATAGTGAATTTTGGGGAATGTTTTTGTTTGCACATTATAGAACATTTTCTGGGCAGGAATTCTTTTTTCCACATTGAAATATTATTCTCTGTGCAGAAAATGCTATTTCTTTCACACAAAAAGTGCTATTTCTTGCACAGGAAATGCTATTTCCTGCACAGAAAGTTCAGTATTCTACAAAAAACACGCAAAAACAGTAATGTGTGAATTTTTCACATAATAAGTCCCACTCTGTGAAAAATTATCTTCCATAACCTTCTTATTGGGTTTGATGACATTCGGAAAAAAACCTCAACATTTGAGAAACATGAGTTTTGATCTTTTTTGAAATGGTTGTGAATATTCATTCTATCCCTTTTGGTTAGTCTCAACCAGATCAGTCCAAAGTTGAATTACCACACCACTGTTTAAAGAGACCTACTCTAGTTATAGCTGGATTTAGCCCAATGTTATTGGGCTATTCTAACACTATCACACTACATGCTCCAATACATCCAACCAGTTTAGGTCATGGTTTCTCAAGATGGTTGCAAGGGCAACTTCAACAAAGTTGCCTAAAGACATGGTTATTTGAGAAGGCGTTTAACTAAGTGCTACAACAATTGGCAATGACGATTGGAACGGAATAAGGATTACGAGATTGGTTACGATTCTATGATGAGACGGTGCGGATGATTTAGTGTAATTATATTATTGTTATACATTGATTGTTATGTTGATATTTTGTTGTGTTCTGCCTTATTGTAAACTGTTTTTTACATGTTGTACACCGCCGTGAGTCACCCCAGGGCTGAGAACGGCGGTCAACAAATGAAGTAAATAAAATAAATAAATAAATAAACAAAAAGAAAGCAACCATTAGGAAGATATTTTACCCTGATTCTAATAGTTATGGGGTGTCCTAAGCATTCTACCTCCAGAAGGTACCTATCAGCTTTCTCATGCATTAACTGGTATTCCTCTGACTGCTGTCCCTTGATGCTTATGTGTCTTCTATGGCCAAACTAGTTGTAGTGACAGAGAATGTCATTAGAATGTTAGCTCACTATCTCATTAGCACTCTCCTCATTAACAACTTGGCTCCATTTAGCTCTTCACTCATCTTTTGGCACTGCCCTCTATGAGTATCCTTTTTCTTTTCTTTTTGGCAGCAGCAGAGTCAGTGGAACCGGGTTTGTTAAAGTCAGCAAAAGATTGGGGTGGGTGAGCATCAAGTTTCTTAGCAGCATCTTTTCTCCTCATTCTCTATGGGGATTGTGATCCAAAATCTGCTCTTTGCAAGAGATACGTCATCAATCTCCTTTGCCCTTCATGTTGCTGAATCCCTTGTAACACTCTTCCCAGAAGCCATCTTGTAAGGTCTCACCTTATGAGTTGAAGTATATGTACTATTGTTGCATTTATTTGGTGCTTTGGCCTAGTGTTATATCTCATGTGGAGGTTTAGACCAGGGACTAGTGTTTTTGCCATGTTTGATTAATTGTGTCATGACCTGGATTTTTGAAAGGGAGGAATCAGACCAAATAACTAGGGGTGTGTCTGAACTGTAGAATTAATGTAGTTTGGCACCACTTTAACTGTCACAGCTCAATAATATAGAATCCCAGGAGTTGTAGGGTTTTTTTTTTTTCATGTCAGAAGCAACTTGAGAAACTGAAAGTCACTTCTGTGTAAGAGAATTGGCCATTTGCAAGGTCTTTGCCCATAGGATGCCCAGATGTTTATGATGTTTTTACCATCCTTGTGGGAGGCTTCTCTCATGTCCCTGCATGAGGAGCTTGAGCTGACTGAGGGAGCTCTTCTGCATTCTCCCCAGATTCGAAACTCTGACCTGTCAATCTTCAGTCCTGTCAACACAAGGGTTTAACCTATTGCACTACAGGGGGAAGTTTGGTGAGGCACCAACAATCTTTCACACCTAGCTCCAGCAGACAAGAGTCCTTTGTCTCACCCTGGTCATTCCACAGGATATATAAACCCTTTTTTCCTAGTTCCAACAGACCTCACTACCTCTGAGGTTGCTTGTCATAGATGCAGGCGAAACGTCAGGAGAGAATGCCTCTAGACAATGGCCATATAGCCCGAAAAAACCTACAACAACCCAATCTTTCACAGAGATGACTAAAAGCTTTTTTAAAAAACTAAAACACACAAGATTCCATAGCATTGAGGTATGGCAGTTAAATGGGGTCAAACTTCATTAGTTCCAAAGTGTAGATGCACCTCAAGTATCCATTTGTCATTATCCTGCTGAAGCTCTCCCCACTGAAACCAAGAGCTTCTTTATTTATTTACATACATACTAATATTATTTCTGAATTGTCTCTGAGTCCACAAGAGCTCCCAGGGCAAAGAAGAAGAAAAAAACAATACACAGGGTTTATTTTTAAAAGAACAGAACAAAACAAAACATTAGATTGAGCTTTAAAAACTCCTAAAACAATCCTAAAATCCAATTTTAAAACAATAAAAACATAGCAATTTTTGAGATATTAAATGCCATGTGGGACATCACGGTTACAGCTTTCTATCAGAACCTAGAAAGAATTAAGATCTTCCTAACACCTTTGGGTAGGGAGTGCCATAGTCGGGAAACATTTTCAGCACAGAAAATCCTCTTTTTTTGTTTTTGGTACATAAAACAACCCCTTGTGATTTTTTATGCAGAATAAGCCCTAAACTGAATATTTCTATTGGGATTTCTCAACACTCAAAAAAGTAAGTTTTTTCAATATTTTATTGAATAATTTTGAACATTATTCCATCTCTTGTTTGGGGATGTCTTTGAAGATAAATCAGAGCGTCAGATTGTGCAAAATCCACCCACTTGCACACTTATTGGAGCAAAACAGCCGGATCTCATTGTAACAACATTTTATCAAATGGACTAGATAATGCTAGTGTATTTCTATACTTAGATTGCAGATCTATAAGTGATTAAAAGGACCACTTATACCCCATATATCAGAAGACAGAGTGGGAATCGTGTGCCCTGTGATCTTCATGTAGCACTGAAAGATATAGCAACCCAGCAGCTTCTTATTTTGCTTTGAAGAGCTGTTCCGGCCCATAGTATGTTTAGGTTGAATGTGGCACCTGGATGGTCTGAAATGAATAACTTCTGATGTAAGATCATCTTTAAGGGCTTCGGTAGTGCCACACAAAATAGATCTACAAGGTGGGCAGACATTATATAATAGTGTCCCCAATCCCATTCAGTTTCCTCCCATGAAACAGGTGTCTGGCTCTTACAAGTTTCAAAAACATCCTTGCTCCCTATAGGTATTGAAAAGGTTACCTACAATTTTTCTGAAAGTTTGGCACTCGCCTACCTGCGTGATCGCATCTCTGTATACGAACACACACGATCCCTTCAATCATCCGGGGAGGCCCTGCTCTCGATCCCACCAGCTTCGCAGGCGCGATTGGTGGGGACAAGAGAGAGGGCCTTTTCGGTGGTTGCCCCTCAACTCTGGAACTCACTCCCTAAAGGAGGAGCTTGAAGACGTGGCTGTTTCAGTGTGCCTTCCCGGAATAATGACCCATAGCACCTTGTTCTCTAAAGCACTTTACATTTCTTTAGGTCTGCTCATATGCCCTTCCACACACACCAGTATCACCTTCTTTTCATGTCCCAGCATTATTTCCAATTTTAACTTAACATTTGGCCTCCCCACTGTTTTTAACTATGTGTTGTTTTATTGATAACTTTGTTTCTTATTGTCTATGTGTTTTAATTGCTTGTATTGTTGTTATTATTGCTTGTATTGTTATGTTTGGGCTCGGCCTCATATAAGCCACACCGAGTCCCTTGGGGAGATGGTAGCGAGGTACAAATAAAGTGTTGTTATTATTATTATTATTATTATTATTATTATTATTATTATTACTATTTTGGATTGCATGTCACTTTGGGATAGCCACAGTTTTGAAAGGTGACTGTCAAACATATTAGTATATTAAAATAAATAAAGTTCCAAAATGACTGTAGCAGCTAACTAGAAGCAATAATTCATTGGTTAAGGATATATATTAGCAGAGAATTCTGTGAAAACTAGATGTAGCAGGCAGAAGATTCAACAAGTAGAGTATGATGGGTAGAGTATCTGTCTCCCACCAGGGAGCCATGAGTTGGACAACAAGACCCATTATTCTCCAGCAGGGAGTATGATATACACTATAATTTTCAGCCGTTTAGAAACCTGCATGAGGTGTATGATGTTTCCCTGAAAATCAAGCATATCTGTCCACACCAATGCCCATTGTCTTATTAGTTGAGATTCAATCTTATTCAGCTTCCATAGGTAGTTCACAGACATAAAGTTCAAAAAATGTAACAATTTCACATGCAAATGCACTTTTTAGATAATATCACACTGTTCCATACTGACTATTAATCAGTGCCTTCTTGGAAGATGGCAGTACTGGATGACTTCTGTTTGACCCCCTGGCCTTTGGTCTGTGATGTCTCTCAGGGATCCATCTTGTCACCCATGCTGGTTAACATCTACATGAAACCATTGGGACAGATCATCTAGAGTTTTGAAATTTGGTGTCATATTTATGCAGAAAACACCCAACTCCATTACTCATTTCCATCAAAAACCAAGGATTCCATCCTGGTTCTAAACCGATATCTGTCAGCAGTACTTGGCTGGAGGACCGAACCCAGATGGTAGTACTGGGTGACTCCAATTTGCCCCCCTGGTCTTTGGCCTGTGGGGTCCCTCAGGGATACATTTTATCACACATGTTGTTTAACAACTATATGAAACAATTGGGAGAGATCATCCAGAGTTTTGGAATTTGGTGTCATATTTATGCAGACAACACCCTATTCCATTACTCATTTCTATCAAAAGACAAGGGTGCCATTCTGGTCCTAAAACAACATTTGCCAGGAGTAATTAACTGAATGAGGGCTATCAAGTTGAAATTAAATCCTGACAAGACAGAGGTGCTCTTGTCAGTTGTAAGGCAGAACAGGACATAGGGTTACAACCTGTGTTGGATGGGGTGACATTCCCCTGAAGACTCAGGTTCGCAGCTGGGGGGTGATTCTAGACTCATCGCTGATCCTGGAACCCCAGGTGTCAGCAGTAGCCAGGAGCAACTTCTCACAGTTAAAACTTTTGTTACGGCTGCACCCGTACCTTGAGACGCCAGAATCTGGCCATGGTAGTTCACACTTTAGCCACTTCCTATTTGTACTACTGCAACACTCTCTATGTGGACATGCCTTTGAAGACAGTTTGGGAGCTGCAACAGGTTCAGAGACTGGCAGCCAGATTACTAACTGGTGCTCACTACAGGGAGAGATTAGGCCTGGGTAACAACGGAAAAATTGTTTCTAAACTCGTTTCGTTTTTAGGGGTCCATCGTGTT
This sequence comes from Anolis sagrei, assembly GCF_037176765.1. Taxonomy (NCBI): domain Eukaryota; kingdom Metazoa; phylum Chordata; class Lepidosauria; order Squamata; family Anolidae; genus Anolis; species Anolis sagrei. The sequence goes on along the minus strand of NC_090022.1, from coordinate 294,662,743 downwards.
TCGTTTTTTAAAAGAATTCCGAAATTTTCCTTTTAAAAATTTCAAAATTTACGAAATTTTGTATAATTGCGAATCGATTTTTTAATGGCGGACGCGATTGTGCAATATGCTAAAAAAACCTCCAAATGGGACAGGGGGAACTTCTGAAGCTTCCCTCTCCCTCTGTTGTTGACTGTTGGTGTGATAAAACAAACAACAACTATAAAACTTGCACCAGACATGCGAAAATAATTACGAAACAATTACGAAATAAATTGAAAAAATTGTTTCGAATCTAATTTACTCCTCACGCTATTCCTGCATGGCTCAATATTGGATCGTAAGCTAATTTAAATACAAATTAATAATGAATTACAAAATTAACGAACAAAACCGCCCAAGCCTAGGAGAGATCCATTCCCAAGTTGTGGCAGCTCCACTAGCTGCCGGTCTGCTTCTGGGCTATATGCAAAGTGCTGGATATTACCTTTAAAGCCCTAAAGGGTTCATGCCCAGGCTAAATGACGAATTGCTTCTCCTCTTATAAATCTGCTCAGGCACTGTGGTCGGCAGAGGAGGCCCTGCTCTTGGTCCCACCCCCGTCTAAATTACAATAGGTGGAAACTAGATCACCCCCACCTCTGGAACTCCCTCCCTAAAGAAGAAAATGCACCCTTCTCTCCTTTAAAAACAATTTAAATCCCATCTTTGCTCACTTGCATATAAAGGAGGAGGATTAGAAGTCTATATAGCTAATATACCACTGACTGAAAATCATATTGTTCTCTGGCTCTGTTGATTCTGTTGGCTCTGTTGGTTTTATTGGTCACATAATAATTTTAATAACTACTAAATGAATTTAAATTGTGGTTTATATAAATTTATGTTTATGTTAGATGTAAATTAATTGACAGGTTATGTTATTATTTAATTTCTGGTTGTATAATATAATTTTGTCTTAGGTGTTGGTTTATTTTGAGATTTCGTTGGTTCGTTATTTGTACTTGTATTTATGAATGTACTATGGCATTGAATGTTTGCATTCCTTTGACGGAATCCGCTCTGAGTCCCCTCAGGGAGATAGGGTGGAATACAAATAAAGATTGTTGTTGTTGCTGTTGTTGTTGTTGTAGTTGCTGCTGCTGCTGTACATAAATGCTGTTTTTTGGCATAAAATGCTATAATTAGAAAATTATTTTAGGTAAAAAAATATACATCTTTTTTACTACATAGGAAACAACACATTTTTTGCAGGAATTAATATTTATGCATTGAAATGCTGTTTCCAAAAAAGATGCTGTTGCCAATGAAGAAAATGCTTCTTTTCTGCAGAAAACAGTGAGATGTAACTTTTGAGAAGAAAAAAAATTCCTTCAAAACTGCCAAAATAACCCATCATTATCTTCAAGAAGAAACTAAGGCCTCATCTACATTGATTGCTTAATCTGGAGTCAGTTTAGAGCGTTATGTTCTGGACTGATCTTGGATTGACCCTGATGGTGGTTACACTGACTGGGATGAATCTTCTGTGGTGCCACATTAGAGTCCAAATGCATCAGTATTGCATTAGCCCCACTAGAGCATCTTCTTTTCATTCATGTTATCACCATTTCTCCTTGTAAAACTACAAAGCTTCCTGTGACTTCCTGGTTATTCTGGTTGCACTTGCTGAATCATAAGGGGGCACCTGTAAGACTATGTTGGTGGACAGGAAAAGAGATTTAAAGATGGGCTCAAAGCCAACCTTAAAAACTCTGGCATAGACACTGAGAACTGGGAAGCCCTGGCCCTTGAGCACTCCAGCTGGAGGTCAGCTGTGACCAGCAGTGCTGTAGAATTTGAAGAGGCACAAATAGAGGGCGAAAGAGAGAAACGTGCGAAGAGGAAGGCACGTCAAGCCAATCCTGACTGAGACCGCCTTCCAACTGGAAACCAATGCCCTCACTGCGGGAGAAGATGCAGATCAAGAATAGGGCTCCATGCTCACCTACAGACCTACCAGAATACTGCTCCTGGAAGACTATCCTACTCGGCCAACGTGGGATGACCTAAGTAAGTAAAGTAAGTAAGTACCTGTGAGATCAACAAGAAGGGGGAGGAAGAATAAGTCACTCTCTGTTATGCTTAGAGGAAGTCAATGGCAAACTTCCTTTGAACAAAACCTTCCAAGAATACCAAGGATAGTGCTGCCTTTGTGTCAACATAAGTAACTTGAAGGTGCCCAACAACAGTGTCCTTGGGCACATTTACACGGGACACAAATAGTGATGCTCATCTAGAGGGGGGTTGTCCATATCGGTATCACTATGGTCCTCATGGCCAGTCATTGAGTAGAATTCTGGGCTGGCAGGTAACCACATTGCATGCCCCTAGACTGCTCTGGTGGCTGAATGGTGACTACACATGCCAGCTTACCAGAACTAGTTGGGCACCAATGGTCCACCACAATTAGCATAGCCCCATTATTCTAGCATTTGTGATGCCCATCAGGCAAGAAAATGATAGTGCTAATTGCTTGGTGCCACAAATGGTGCTAGTCACAGTGATGAAGCAATGTGAGAGTGAGGAGAGGTGAACAGAGAAATCATTCCTTCCTTCTCCCCTCCCTTCCTGAATCATCTCATCCCCCTGACAAACGTCCCTCCAGGTGCTGAGCAACAAACTTTCATTTTTGTGTTTTGTGAAAACTGCAAATAGGTGCCATTCCCTGTTCCTTTCTTCCTGATCCAGGGAAAGCAGGACGATGGCGCAAACAGCCGAACAGGAAACAGCACAACTGTTTACATGGGGCCAAGGTTGTAGTTTGCTTCAGATTTTTGGGGAAAATTCAGAGCAACATGTGATTCTTGTTAATGTGGTTAAAAGCTGTATTAGGTGGGATTGACCAATGCTAGCCTAAGTCAGCTCTGTGTGTTATGCAGCCATTATAGAGATGATACCCCCCCCCCCACTCCAACCCTTCATCTCTTCGCCTCTGTAGCTGTCATGTATCATGTTCTGTAGTTGAGGGTGGTTGGTGGTGGCAGGCCTAGCAGTTGGTGATGTGTTAATGTAAGTCTTAGTTCTAAAGGGTTGAGTAATCTGTAAGTAAGAGTTCATGGGTGAAAGCAATTAAGGGTGGAGGTATGCAAGAGATGGGTTGTAGCTGGGTGTTTCTGGATATAATGAGCTAGCCTTTGGACTGACTTTCAGGAGAAAAGTATTTGTTTTATCTTGGTGGTAGATGCTGCTGGTTTTCCTCCAGGTTTGTGGATTTTTAGTGTCCTGACCTGTCTCCTAAAACTTTGGAATCCTAGAACCTTGAATATTGGACTGGCTTTTGACTAGGGTATAGACCAGGGGTCCTCAAACTAAGGTCCGGGGGCAGGATACAGCCCTCCAAGGTCATTTACCTGGCCCTCACTCAGAGTCATCCTAAGTTTGAAATGACTTGAAAGCACACAACAACAACAATCCTATCTAATCAGCCCAAAGGAGGCCCACACTTCCCATTGAAATACTAATAAGTTTATATATGTTAAAATTGTTCTTCATTTTACTTTTTGTATTGTTTTTAAGTGGTTTTTGCACTACAAATAAGATATGTGCAGTGTGCATACAAATTAATTCTAGAATTTCTGGGCTTACACACATCTTGGCCCAGCCTTTTACATTTTTAAATCACCTTGAACAGGCAGAATTACTTTTAATATATGTATGTTATGGCAACAATTTTATGCTTATATTTAGTTTTGTTAATCTTATGGTTATGTTGTTTTTTACCATGTATGTTTTGTGATGTTACCTGGGAACTGCTCTGACTCCCCTCGGGGAGATGGAACGGTATATAAATAAAGTTTTATTATTATTTATTATTTTTTTCAAATTATAATCTGGCCCTCCAGCAGTTTGAGGGACTGTGACCTGGCCCTCTGTTTAAAAAGTTTGAGGACCCCTGGTATAGACTCTTGATCCCTGAACTTTGTTTATTGAACTCTTGGTGTTTGACCACTGGACTGGACCTTTTGACTACAGAGTTATCTTGAACCTGCAACAGGGTTTGCTGTTTTTGTTTTATATTCTGTGGATGAGTGCAATCTATATGTTTTATATTTTGGACTATTAAAACAGCTAGTAAGTAAGTAAGTAATGTTTTAATTGTTTTATACAAACTGGGTTTTTGTTTGGTTCACCTCTGCCTAAATATTGGCAGAGCCCTGGCAACATGACAGTTTTATACAAACTGGGTTTTTGTTTGGTTCACCTCTGCCTAAATATTGGCAGAGCCCTGGCAACATGACAGTTTTATACAAACTGGGTTTTTGTTTGGTTCACCTCTGCCTAAATATTGGCAGAGCCCTGGCAACATGACAGTAGCTACACCTCTGAATATGCTGTTCATCAACATAGAGGCCCACTTGACCAGTTGTGAATAAAAACCATTGGCAGATGACTCCTTCATGAAACTAGAAGTGGGCATAAATTGATCAACAACAAAAATTCATTTCTTTCCCCATGTTTGATCTGGAGGCAAAGAAAATATAAAACAGTGGTGGAGATTAAAAATAGTCAGGAAGCAGAAAAAAGGAAAATATCCTTCATTAATGGGGAGAAGCTACCAAACAATGTGCATGGGGATTCATTACCCCAAAACCAGCAAACCAGATTTACAGTGGCAAGTGAAAAATGCCTGACCTCATGGACTTTCAGATATTAGGGTTCATTTGCATCTTTTTTATTTGGAGGTTTCCCTTTCCTGCTTTTTGGTTTTTTTAAAGTCAGAGAACGTAGAGAGGAATTACCTTGCTCCGATGCCTTTGAGGTCTGTCTTTTTTCTTCTGCTAGAGAGGAAACAGAGGGAGAAAGGAGAAACTAAACAGAATTTACTCCTTGCCCACAAGTAACTAACAGAGAAGGTAAATTCTCTTACAACTGTAGAATAGCTTAAGGTCAATTGTATTCTCTCTCTGAAGACTTTTTGAGCCTCTCCACCGAAGGTATTAAAATTCATAACACATGAAAATTAGGAGCTACTTCGGAAAGTAGTTTCTTCTTCCGTAAGTACAAAATTTCACCGCTTACATTTAGCATTTAAAGGAAACCAGCCAGATAATTAAAATTCCTATAAATGAAATGTCAAAGTTAAATGTTTCCCCTCCCTTTAAAAAAAAAGTCCACTGCGAACCCTTTATTCTAAAATAACAAGTTTTAAATACCTGATATCTTTGCAAGAGACTGGAATAATTAAAGTTCACTAAATGAAATGGGACTATTGGTGTTCTGATTTCTTTGCTCAATGAATAACCTTTATGGAATTCTTTCTCTCTCTCTCTCCCTTTCCACCATCTTAAAATGCAGCCATTATTTCTAACAGCAGTCCAGGAACTGTGGATATAGCCTGAAGGGGGAGTAAGGAGAAATTACTTATATTAAAAAAAATTGAGAAAAATAATCATAATATAAAAAGCTTTAGCTCCGGGCCTCTTTTAAAATGCTCCTTTGTTTTCATTTGTGCTGCTGGATGCATGTGAAATGCGGAAGAAGAGGGCAAGCAATTAGAGCAAGATGTTTAAAGCTGGAATAATTTCAGCTGCTATATTATAGCAGTTAGAAAAGGTACTAGTTCCTATGTGGAGATGGGAGAGAATTTCTTTCACTTGATTTCTTTGAGAAGTATCTACCATTATTCACATCTTTCAACAGGATTAGATGAAACATGTGCAAGGTTTTATTTATTTATTTGCTGGGTCAATTTTTATCAATACATAGGGTCCAAAGTATACAGGTTGAGAATTTGTTATGGAAAATGCTTGTACCAGCATTATGTTTAGATTTGTCTCTCCCCCCCCCCCCCCCCAATTTCTGAATACGTATGTTTTCACATATGTATTCAATGAGATATTTTGTAAACGGGACCCCAGTCTAAATACGAAATTCAGACTAAATTCAGTAAATCACCATTCCTAGCAGCTATAAGATCTATTTATTTACTTATTTATTTACTTTATTTGTATACCGCTGTTCTCAGCCCTTAGGCGACTCACAGCGGTTAACAACAAGAACAGCAGAAATTCAATGCTACAACAACACGGTATATAAAAACAATTAACATCATAAACACATTAACAGCTAACAACAATAACCATCCACTGACGTCTCATAACTAAAAACATGATCCAGATTCGTCATCCATTGTTCCATTCCTATGTTCATTACACTCATTGCACTGTCTATTCAAACACGTGTTCAAATAACCAGGTTTTCAACTTTTTCCGGAATACCATTAATGATGGAGCCAATCTAATGTCCATGGGAAGGGTGTTCCACAGCCGAGGGGCCACCACCGAGAAGGCCCTATCTCTCATCCCCGCCAGCCATGCTTGAGAAGCAGGCGGGATCGAGAGCAGGACCTCCCCGGATGATCTCAAAGCCCTAGTGGGTTGCCAGTCTACTAACCAAAAGGTTGCCAGTTCGAAGCTCTGGGTTGGCATGAGCACCCGATTGTCAGCCCAGCTCACTGTTTACCTAAGCAGTTTGAAAACAGCTTAGAGCTGTAAGTAGAGAAACTGGGCACCTCTAAAAAAAATCTGGGGAGGTATTTTATGACCCCATAAAAGAAATAGATCAGAAAATGCCTGGTGACCAAAAGGTAGGAGAAAGTCATGATGGCTCTTCATCATAGAGGAAAGAGTGACAGCACCCCTCTGTGGCTGGATTCGAACACAACCTCCAAGGCGCTAAAAAGCTGAACTTAGACACAACGTACATCTTTTCTGTCTGTTTCTGTCCTGTCTGTCCAAATGGCATTGAATGTTTGCCGTGAATGTGTACTGTGATCTGCCTTGAGTCCCCTGCCTTAAGTGAGATAGGGTGGAATATAAATAAATAAATAAATAAATTATTATTATTATTATTATTATTATTATATACACCATCTAAATGTATCCTGAATTTTTTTTGAAATAATTTTGTGAATGAAGTATAATTTAGTGAATGAAGCAAATTTCTATACATTGGATCATCAGGAGACAAAGCTATCACTGTCTCAGCTGTGTGGACGGTTTTAGATTTTGGAGTATTTCAGATGTTAGAATTCCAGAAAAGGGATGCTCAACTTATATAGGAAAATGCATTGTTCTGTCACGCACTGGGCCTGTAATAATTGTCTTTTGAAATAGGACGTGCACCTTGTGCCCAGCGGGAAGCCTGGGTGCCACAAAAGAGGCCTTCAAGGATTTTCCTGAAGAAATGGTCTTTAAATGGCTTGAAAGGTTAAACAAAGTCCTTTATTATTGAACAAATTAAACACAGATATTTCTCAAATCTTAAATGAGTCAAACAAATGCTTCAAGGCTTTAAATCAAGTGGTGGCTTCCTTGATCTTGTCCACAAGGGACAGGCAACTGTCTTCGTTAATTTTTCTTATACTTTGAGAGGAAAACCCTTTTTAACCTCTCCCAGGCTGTCTAAGTTTTGTTGGTGTGGGATCTACTACCGATTCCAAACTGGGTCTTGGTACCGAGTAAACCTACCAGACAAAGCTTGTAGATTCTCCAGCTGGAGTTCTTTGGGTCTGTAAAGCTGTTTTCCCTCTGGAATTTCTTTAAGACTTTTGGGCTGTTTCCCTCAGATGCTGTAAGGCTGAGAGGCTGCAAGCTCCCAGCCAGAGCTTTGGGAATTTCCCCCCGGAATGTCCTGAGAAAGGAAGCTTTTCTGCAGGTGAAGCTTGTCCACGTCCTCTAACGTAGCTTTCCTCACTAAGACTAGCTTCCCTTCCCATCTCCCTGGGAGAAGGGGTGGATCCAAACTTAACAATTATAGACAGGTGGCTTGCCCTATGACTGCAAACCAAAGGAAGCCACCTTTTGCAGAATCCCTGAAACTTTGGAATGCATGCAAACATTAAAATAGAAAGAAAATGAAGTTGGAGCTCCTGGTACAGTCGTACCAGCATATGCATACTCACACAAACATGCATATATAGACGGGCTGTAGGTATTTTCCTATGAAGTATAGAAGGAGTTGCTTAGAAAGTTGCCTGTGCCATAAAATAGTTACTTGTCCATAGTGACTCTCTTACAGGTCTTTGTTTCTTTGGAAAACCCTACAACCTGAGAAGTTGGAATTTGAAAAACAAATCAGAAGCGCCTTTCATATTAGTGTGAGCCAGATGAATCACATTCTATCATAACTAGAAATCACGGGGCTTGGTTCAGTGGATTCATCCAGTACTTGGCACTATAAGAAAGTATAGTCTGAGATTGCCTCGTGCCAGTTTTGAGGTAAAAAGGATAAGAAATGGGTTATTCATAAGAGTTTAAAATTTGATGAGATTCATCCAATAGGTTTGACAAGCACAGTTTGTTGTGTTGTACTCAAAGTCTTTGCTGTGGTTAAACTTTTATCAGTTAATTTCTCCTGTTGCAATGCATCATTTGAGAAATGGTTTGTTGTGCCAGATCATGGAATGTATTGTACATGCTTGCCCTAAGATCTTTGTGTTACCTTCAAAACAATATTTTCATAAAGTGTCCAGTTATATGAACATAAAGATCAGGTTGGTCTACTTACTCCAACAGTCTGTTCTCACTTTGTTGTGACCAACGAGTCACCTATGAGATAGTTGTAATCATCGTAGGTAATTGAAAATCCCATAAGCTTCAGCTCCCCTGGAATAGCCCGGACCTATTTCCTTGATATTTGCATGGGACAAAGAAATGTTCTGAATTCAAACCTACTGCAAGCAATACAGTTCCATGCAGCCAAAGATATTGAATTCACTCTTGAAGACTGTTTTGGAATGAACATGCAATAAACAGCAAATGGCTTGCTATTTATAATGAATTGCATTTTTCTAAGACTAACTGAAAAACTGTAGACTTTCTTCTACCACCATCACAGAGGCTCACTTGGTGAGGACATCAGTGTTTCCTAGAGCTGTGGTCCAACACTCAAAGTACTACACCACACTGCATTTCTGTAAGTGTTAACAATGAGCCACACACCACCAGCAAACATTTGAATAAGCTCATGCTCTCTGACACCATGAGATGCAGAGCCAATCTTAACAATTGGGGCTACAAAGTGGAATCCATGACATGTGAGTGTGGAGAAGAGCAAACCACTGACCACCTGCTGCAATGCAACCTGAGCCCTGCTACATGCACCATGGAGGACCTTCTTGCAGCAACAACAGAGGCACTCCAAGTGGCCAGATACTGGTCAAAGGACATTTAATCAACTACCAAGCTTGCAAACTTTGTGTTTTGTTTGTTTGTTTTGTTTTGTCAAAAATGTAATACAACTGTCTGGTTGCTCCTGACACGATAAATAAAATGAGCCCAATCTTAGGAAATATGCATGTGGATCTAGAACATTTCTGCACCAAAAACTTCTCAGCAGGTTACACCACAGTATGAGTTGTACAAGCTATTAGAGACAGTATTGTTGTTGTGGAGTGCAAACCCACAATCACATATTTCTATTCAACTACAAGGGTTATCCAAAAAGTAAGATTACAAGGCACGTAGCTCTTATAGGGAATTTTCTCAGGGGAAGTTGGTATCACTGCCATGCAGTGGGAAGCCAGCGGAAGTGAACAAGTAGTGCCAGTTACCAGTAGCTCATCGACTGGTGTTGTGGTGAAGGTTAGATATGAGCGTCCTCATTCCATTCTCCTCCAAATGCAAAGTTTGTGCTGTAATATGCTGCCTAAATGCTAAGGGCATGCACACTGCTGCAATTTATCACAAAATCGTTTCAGTTTATGGAGAGGATGTAATGGCAAGACAGCATGTGACAAAATGAGTACAAAATATATTGTGAGACCATGAAGAAACTTCGCAGAACCATCAAAAACAAATGTTGTGGGATGCTGATGGTGGGTGTCCATCTCCTTCATGACAATGTGTGTCCACAAACTGCTCATGTAACACAAGAGATGCTGATTTCATTTGGTTGGCATGTTTTAAGTCACCCCTCCCACAGCACTGATCTCGCACCAAGTGACTATCATCTATTCACTAAACTGAAGGAACACTTTGGTAGAAATCACTTTTCCGACGTCAAGAAGGTGAAAATTGACAAACTGGCTGAAAAAGGCGGATGGAAACTTCTATAACACAGGCATTGCACTTTGACTCTTCAAATTTCCACTCAAACATGGAGACCCACTGTGTGACTTTGGGCAAATCACATTGCCACAGCTCCGAAGAAGGCAGGGGCAAACTCTGTTTGACCAAAATAGCTTTGCCTTAGGATTTCCATAGGTCAGAAGCAACTTGAAGGAACACTTACTTATAGAATCATAGAGTTGGAAGAGACCTCATGGGCCATCCAGTCCAACCCCCTGCCAAGAAGCAGGAAAATTGCATTCAAAGTACCCCTGACAGATGGCCATCCAGCCTCTGTTTAAAAGCTTCCAAAGAAGGAGCCTCCACCACACTCAAGGGCGGAGAGTTCCACTGCTGAACGGCTCTCACAGTCAGGAAGTTTTTCCTGTGCCATCCGCCCAGATACTATAAAAAATAAGACTGCAACGTGCTTCTCTCTCTAGCTGAGCGAACTGCAGTTGTCTATCTTGAAAACTTAAGATACTAAGCAACTGAGACTAGTACTGGTTTTAAACATCAAAAAAGAATATTTATTTACACAAAGTCCTTGAAGACTTGGCACAGTTCATACAGTTGCAAACAAACAGTCTATAAATGAAGCTACAAAAATATTCTTTCCTTTCTTTAGTTACAGAGGCAACCCTTTCTCCAGATGGCAGATAAGATTCTGGAATCTTAACACCCTAACCTAAAACTGTTGTGGTTCAGAAAAAAGCAGGTTTTTTCCCTATCTATAACTTAAGGTCAGTTCAGGAGACAAAGGAGTGAAAACTCTCTCTATATAACTATATAATTCAATGTTCTTAATGAAACTTATCCATCTATAATATCTCAATACAGCTCAATACACAATATACTATCTATATTAACTCAATATAGCTTACTCAGTTTAGCTTAATACTTATCTATAGTGTATAATATACTATCTATAGCTTAATATATCTTACTCAGTTTATAGTTTTTGCAATAGTTCTCCCAGAGCTAACTGCTTAGCCATCAGCACGTCTGAAATCTTTCCTCAAACTGAAAAGGCAGGGGAGAGTCTAAAATGGGGATCCTTCCCTGGGAGAAAAGGCGGTCCCTAAACTCAAAAAGCTGCTTTCTAAGCCAATGGTTGCAAAGAGGCCTGCAGACTCTGATACTATTAACCTTTAGGACTCTTGCAAAGATGCAGCAGCCCTGGGAGAAAATGCAAGAGGAAGCAAACTCAAGCAACTATAAAATAAAGCAAATCAGGCTCCTGGGAGACGGAACACTTCCTAATGTTCAGATTGAATTTTATCCATTATATTGGAATAAGTAATGCATTACACACATATTACAGATCTGATATATGTTACACTCTTCAAAAACTGAAGAGTGGTACAATATTTAAGAATAGTGAATCTGTCCTTCTTAGAAATCTTTGCCGATTTTGTTGTTGTTTTGCTTTTGTCATTACATTGTTGTTTTGTTGCTCCTATGAATGGAACAGAGAACAAACATCTTAGCATTCATCGATAGGATTCACATGTCTTCGTAGACCAAATTGCCGTCGTTAGGGCCTGAGCGGCTTACCCCAGAATTAAAATCAATACCGCAGTCTTGCTCTTTGCTTTGGCCCAGAAACAAATGTGTATGCCTAAGCATTGACCAATCAGAGTAGGAGCTTGCCATTGTTCCATCCCTGCCTCCCCTTTCCCTTTGTGTCTTTCACCCTTTTGTTGGAAGGAGGAAAAGTCCCAAAGGAACTGCTCTCAAGAAAGCTCACCTCTGAAAAGGGAATTAGTATCCATTCAAATGGTGCACATTCAATAGAAATGAACTCCTTTTTGAATATTCAGCTCTGCCTTTTTCTCTCTCCCTTTTTTATTTGCTGTCTCTATCGAATTGAAACATCCATACTGCTGATGTGGAAACTGCCCTGATCGCTCCCCCTTCATTTTCTTCTTCCTTTCTCTTTGAGACAAAATGAGTCATTTGGTTCACGGAATTATTACTTTTTCTTTTTAAAAAGTGCATTCTTAAGCAAATTAGAAATGCTCTATTTCACATCATTGAAACCAAAGTGAATTTTCAAATAATTATGACTAATGCTTGTTAGCTACACCACCTCCTCTTTCTTCCAACTGCCCCACTCTGATTAGTAAGACAGTGATTTCCATTCCACTCCAAACTCATTCCATTCATCATCTTCTTTTTACTCAAGACAATTTCATCCCCCACAACTCCAAATAAGCCTTTCTTTTGAGGTAACTAGTGTTGTGCCAACTATACGCCATGTAAGATTTCCATGAAGAAGAAAACACGATATTTCAAGAGAGAAAACTTCTCCGAAAAAGAATGGCATGTCAGAAATTTCAACATTTTTCAGAATACATTTGTTTGTTGTTGTTTCCAGTGAAATCATGTGGTGTTTGTTGTATTTCATCAGAAAAGAAGGCACTGTTTGGCTCTATATACACAGTAAGATAAAATTTAGTGAGAAATGTGAACTTTATCTAAGAGTTTGATGCTGCATTGCAGTAATCCTCTTGGTTAGTCCCAATTAAAATAGACCCATGCAATCAGCTATAGTATAAGGACACATCTACACTGACCATGTAATATGGTTGGAAGGCAGCTTGACGCACACCATGAACACTCATTACAGCACACTTTAAGAGCTTTAAACCAAGGTAATGAAAGTCAAGGAATATTTCAAGGCAGAGCCCTTAAGGAGCATCTGTACATTTTAGTGTAAACCACATAGTAAGGCAAAACCGATTAGAGAATGGGATGCTATGAAAAGTTGCATGTGTTTTTTAGAGGAGTTTTCATGTAACCTTAAGAAAAGGAAAAAAGTATTTTCTATTTTAGATGGACAATTTAAACAAAAACTATCTGAATCTAGAGGGAACATCGTGTAGTTTACAGAAAATGACATAGACACAATTAAATTAGGGCTTCAATTGCAACCTCAACATGAAGGGAAGGTGTCAGTTTGCTATAATATTGGAACCAATCTGTTTGAACAGAATTGAAAAAAAAATCGATTTGCTTTTATTGGGGATAAAGGACATGGTGAATCCGTTGTAGTAGAGTGTGTTGAGCAAGCTACAGCGAGTAGTAGAAGGGCAAACAGAGCTGCTCAGGTGTTGAATCAAGATCAGCAAAGGCAGTGAATTAGGGAAATATTCATGACACCTACAGATACTGAATCAATTTAAGGGTTTACAGATTCTGAGATGGAGGAGGAGGGAGAGGAAGGTAGAGGTTTGAAGCGGGTTACTTGGGATCAAGAATCGGATGAAGAAAGGGAAAGGAAGCGGATCCGTGAAAAACTTAATGCTCCGACTGAAGAGGAGGACTTCATGGGGTTCACGGGGAGTGATGGGACTGGGAGCAATGATGAGGAGGAGGAGGATGGACTAGATTGGACCCGTGTACAAGAGATCAGGGACATATGTACTCAACCCACTTCAAGTGAGGAGTTTGAGGAGTTCTCGGGGACTGGCAACCTGGAAATACATGGGGTGATCTATGTATTCATAGATGCTGGAAAAGCTGGAGGGACGGGCGGTGACGAGCAGCTGTGGAAGCAAAAGCACCTGAGAGCGATGACGACAGGGTAGAGTCCAGCTCCACCTCTGATGAGGAACTATAGGATAAAAGTAAGGTATCAAACTATTGGAACTTTGCCGTAGGCAAAGAGTTGTATTGGGCTTGGGACTTTGTTGCTGCCTTTACTGTCGCTTTGGGTCCTGGGACTGCAGATCACTGTGCTTCTGTGTTTCAACCGCTTGGTATGCTGACTTCTATCCCTGCTGACTTCGGATTGCTTCTTGACGACGACATCGCGTTTTGGACTGCTATTTCAACTTTTGGACGTGTTTTGACCCTGGACTGTTTCCTGACTGAAATGCATCAAATAACATTTCATTTTTCTATATTCATTAAAAAAAATTCTCCATAAGCAAAATATTTGGGAATTTTGCAAAAAAAAAAAGTCCTGAATTGTGAAAATTCTTGTCAGTTGCAAAAATTCTGTTTTCAAACTATATTCTAAAGTTACTTGAATTTTCTTTCAATTCCTATCCTTCATTATGGCTGTGAAGATGTTTAAATATTCTTAGCTACTTTTGAAAAGAGGATATTCATCTACTATGTATACAAGGGAACAAAGGGAAATGGTAGAACTCCAACTTTACATGCTGAAGATTCCCTTTTCAAACTCTATTCCCAAATAGGTTCAAATCTTGGATGGCACTAACTTTCACAGTGGTGGAATTTCATGCTTCTGTGATCCAAGAGACTATGTTGCTGGTAGAGTGTTGCTGGTAGGATCTCACATTTCAGATAGCCTTTGTTGAGTTACCAGGAGAACAAGCCCTATGAGGAGCAGCTTAAGGAGCTGGACATGTTTAGCCTGAAGAAGAGAAGGCTGAGAGGAGATATGATAGCATGTATAAATATGTGAGAGGAAGTCACGGGGAGGAGGGAGCAAGCTTGTTTTCTGCTTCCTTGGAGACTAGGACACAATGGAACAATGGCTTCAAACTACAAGAGAGGAGATTCCATCTGAACATGAGGAAGAACTTCCTGACTGTGAGAGCCATTCAGCAGTGGAACTCTCTGCCCCGGAGTGTGGTGGAGGCTCCTTCTTTGGAAGCTTTTAAACAGAGGCTGGATGGCCATTTGTCAGGGGTGATTTGAATGCAATATTCCTGCTTCTTGGCAGAATGGGGTTGGACTGGATGGCCCATGAGGTCTCTTCCAACTCTTTGATTCTATGATTTTATGAAATGTACAGGGCAGCAGTGGTAGTGTATGGTGACCCTGTTGGATGATCTCTCAGAGACACTGGCAAGGGCACTATTGCTAAAACTTGTGTTGCATACAAGGAAGCATTACTAAACTACTTACAAATGTATTTTAGCACGAAAGCCCTATGATGACAATCCAAAATAAAGAAAGATATGCTGTGAGAAGATGAAACTCCGAGGTCAAAAGGCACTCAAAACACTTCTGGAAAAGACCAGAAGACAACACTGTATCTAATGACACAACTAGACTCAAGTAGAAATAATGTTCAGCTGTTGGTGTGCTGGGAGGTGAAAGGAAACTCTGAGGTTTCAATGCACATGGAATGTAAGAAACATTGTACAGATGTAGGTGGTAAGCCTCTCCTCTCCCTTGAAAACCCTAATATGAGTCTAAAAAGAAAGAAAAGATAGTGCTAAAAGACAGTGCCAACAAGCTGCTGGGGAAGAGTACAAAACAATTACTAATAGCTCTATGGCTAATGGCACAACTCAAGTCAAAAGGATGTTCAGCTCAAAGATGAAAGGAAACAATTACTAAAGAAATTAAAGGAAGAAAGTGCAAAGACAGGGTAGGAGTTGAACATTAAGGGGGAGAGCATTAACCACAGTTCATTTAAATAACTTTAAAGAAGACAATTGAGATATTGAGATAGTCAGAGACTCCCTATTTGGAGGTCAGTCATTAAACAAAAGGGAGACTGTAGATAAGAAATCAGAAGACTAAGGGCCCCATTTAGACAAGCTCTAAAACGCACACCTTCCCACTTCTTCAAGTAGGGCATCCAGATGACATCCCACACAAAAGCGATTGCATTCACCACAAAGCAGGAAAACTCTGCTCTGTAGCAAATTAATTTGGTAGTGGGTTTGATCCATACCTTCTTGAAAAGTACTGGTCAAACTCACTATGACCGCTTTATGGACCACCCCCTCAGAAGATCTGGATTTCTGAGGGGGCAGTCCAGACAGCCCTATCATATTTTCCAGGCTGATTCAGCCTGGAAAACCATGAGGGCACAAAACCCCTACAAACCCAGAAAAATAAAAAAAGGAAACTCATCATTTGACTTCTCCTGTCTGAAAGAGCATACCAATTATGCCCCAAAAGAAGGGGGGTCCCAAATAGCTCCTGGCTCCCCCTCGTTGTTCGGGAATCATTGGTATGCTACTTAAGGCAGGAAGAGAAGCCAAATGGCTCCCAGTGAGATTATTATTATTATTATTATTATTATTATTATTAGTAGTAGTAGTAGTAGTTGTTGTTGTTGTATTTTAAAGGGTGTTTTGGAGGAGAGGGGTAGATGACATGTGAACAGCCAATGGGCAAAGCCCGTTTTTCCCCTGCCTGTGTGGATTTAAACCCCCTTTGGAGCAGGCTTCTTTAACCTACTCCGAAGTGGGTTTAATGTCTGTGTGGAACCACCCTAGGACTTGGGAAGGGCAGCTATGAAGGAACTGAACAAGTTGCTCAAGTATAAAGTTATATCATTGAATATCTAAGTCAGAATTGTCCATGGCATTGTATTTCCAATTTCTATGTATGTTTATGTGTTCCGTGAAAAAAATTTAAGGAATAAAATTGGCTCATTTGAAATGTGATGTTGGAAAAGTGTTCTACAAATCTCCTAGATTGAAAGAAGAGCAAGAAATAAATGGGTCTTACAGAGAGTTGAGCCCAAACTCTCCCTAGAACCCAAGATTACTAGGCCAAGACTACTACTGAAAGCCTTTAGGCATATCATAGAATCATAGAATCAAAGAGTTGGAAGAGACCTCCTGGGCCATCCAGTCCAACCCCATTCTGCCAAGAAGCAGGAATATTGCATTCAAATCACCCCTGACAGATGGCCATCCAGCCTCTGTTTAAAAACTTCCAAAGAAGGAGCCTCCACCACACTCCGGGGCAGAGAGTTCCACTGCTGAATGGCTCTCACAGTCAGGAAGTTCTTCCTCATGTTCAGATGGAATCTCCTCTCTTGTAGTTTGAAGCCATTGTTCCACGTCCTGGTCTCCAGGGAAGCAGAAAACAAGCTTGCTATCAAGAGAAGACATGACTCAACACAAAAGACAATAATGCTTGATAAAGTAGAAGGTAATGGGGAAAAGGGAATACTAACCAACAGTCCTGAGGTAGCAAGATCTGATGAGAAATGTTGGTGACAGAGTGACTTAGAGCATCTCTTTCATAGGTTCACCATAAGCCATAATGATCTTGACAGCAGTTGGATATTTCTTTTAATGTTCAGAGTAAAGCCCAGAATGGGTTAAATGCACGACTACTTCACAGCCCATGGGCCTGTGCTTTTCCTCTTCCCTTCAGTCAATTAAATCTGTTGATCAGATTTCTCATAACAGCAGTTTCTAGTTTCCATTGCCTATCTCCGGCAAAGCATACATTTCCTTTGAAAGAATGTCCTTCTTATTGCACAAAAATGATACAATTGAGTATTTTGTTAGAGCAAAAACAACTCCCATTTCCCCCAACACACATACACACACGTTGATTGTTGTACTTTTCAAAGCCTCTCATGTACGTTTTCCATAGTCTTTAGAGACAATAAATTAGCCCTAAGGAAGGCTTAGATTTGGGTTATTGCCACTGAACTGCTAATGCTGACAGCTAACAAACTGGGGAGACCGCAGAAAGAGCCAGAGATTTCTAATGTTATAGATTTTAACATAATTATCAATGCATTCCTTTCAGCTATTATGCCATTTTAATTGCACAGAGCTGATTTCTCTGTATTTTATGGGGCTATATCCGCATCAAGAAAATGAAAACACCAAATTGAAAATGAAAGAATTATGCTAAGGGTTCCTCTGAATTCCGGCACAGCATTTGCTACTTTATACATGATTCATTCCCCTGCTGGTGCTTTCATGTCGCTGGTTACTGTACAACAGTAGTTTTCTTTCCTGGTTCCTTTGTTTGAAAACACAAGAGCCGCTCTGGCTGTTTCTCTCTCCGGGGGATAAGAGCTCTTGCACTGCTTCTCCTTCACCCTATAAGTTCATGGATCATTTTGTGACTTTATTGTGTGGGGATGCTTGGTTCATAGATGTGGCCTTCTGATTTCTGATCATTATTACAAGCTTATCTGTGCTTGGAAAACTGTGCCATATACTAGGCAGTTTGTTAAATTTGGACATCTAGGGAGACATGGATTTAAGTTTCCGCGCTTTCATGAAACTAAACTTTCATGAAACTAGCATCGTAGTTTCTGTAAAAATCCAAACTCATTGATAGGAAGACACAGGTTTGCAGCTTGGGAGTGATCCTGGACTCATCGCTGAGCCTGGAAGCCCAGGTCTCAGCGGTGGCCGGGAGAGCTTTTGCACAATTAAAACTTGTGCACAAGCTGCGCCCGTACCTTGGGAAGTTGGATCTGGCCATGGTGGTCCACGCTCTTGTTATATCCCGATTAGATTACTGCAATGCACTCTACGTGGGGTTGCCTTTGAAGACTGTTTAGAAACTTCAATTAGTCCAGCGGGAGGCAGCCAGATTAGTCACCGGATTGTCATACAGGGAGCATACCACCCCTCTGCTATGTCAGCTCCAGCGGCTGCTGATCCAATTCCGAGTGCTGGTTTTGACCTACAAAACCCTATACGGTTCCGACCCAGCGTAGCTGTCCGAACGGATCTCCCTCTATGTCCCAACTCTGAGCTTAAGATCTTCTGGGGAGGCCCTGCTCTCGGCCCCGCCTCTGTCACAAGCGAGATTGGCGGGGACGAGAAGCAGGGCCTTCTCAGTGGTGGCCCCTCACCTATGGAATTCACTCCCTGGGGAAATTAGATCAGCGACATCCCTCCTTTCCTTTAGAAGGACCAGGCGTTTGGCCAATCTGGCAGATAAATAAAGGACTATGACGACGGATAGGAATAGATAATGTAGAACGAAATATGGACTCTGAGTTGGCGAACACTGAGCTTGAGATTGGTTTATTGATTGTGATATATATTGATTGTTTTAACCTTCTTAATTGTTTTAATTGCTGTTTTACATGTTTATTTGTATTATTGTGTAGGCATCGGATTGTGCTTTTTTGTAAGCCGCCCTGAGTCCCCCCTCGGGGGTTGAGAAGGGTGGGGTAGAAGCACACGAAATAAATAGGAAGCACTTGCAAAAGCCTGGGATGATACAGTTGGAAGGGATCCCAAGAGTTGTGTAGTCCAAGCTCCTGCCAACTTTTGAAGCCAATGCTAAAGTTCAACTGCGATGTAACCATCCAACTGTTATAAATTATGCTCTGAAGTAGGAAAATTCAGACAGGATTGCTAAGAATCTACAGGTCCTGGCGACAGCAGCCTCCCCAAGTCAGAAAGTCTGGGGACTGAGACAGGAGATGGCAGACTTGGAGGATGTGTTACTGCTGTGAAACCAAGAGCCCATTACCAAACAGGAGATTAACAAACAGTGTCTGTGCTGGTAGAGCTGTACCAGGAGCTCCAATTCTGTTTGCTTTGCATTAAACGTTTGTTTGCAATCCCAGGCTTGGGATTTTGCAGCAGGGTGGCTTCCTGTTATAGTTTGCAATTATAGGGCAAGCCACCTGTCAATTATCATTAGGTTCCCTGGTCCCGCCCCTTTTTGAGTTTTGGAGGGAATAGGAGCCTTTTTGAATCAGTTCTCACAGAGAAGCCTTTCGCACAGGACATAAAACGAAGAGCTCCTGTAGAAAGCTTCGTCTTCTACAGCTTGGCCGGGGTTATACAGCCCTACAGCTTAGCCGAGGTTATACAGCCCTATGGCTTGGCCGGGGAGATATACAGTCTACAGCTTGGCCGGGGTTATACAGTCCACAGCTTGGCCAAGGATCATAGAGCCTTACAGCTCCTTTGCAGAGGGACTTCAGCCAGCCATCACTGAAACCTGAACTCCTTCTTTTCCCCTGGAAGTCTACAAAGCTCTGCTTGGTAAGGGTCGCTGGCGGAAGCCAGGCGCAGTTGGTGCCAGGTGCAGGGGCTCCATGCCAATAGAGGCAAAGACAGACTTCCCAGTTTAGAAGTTAAGGATTTCCCCATTAGTTAGTATACAGTTATGAAGATAGTGCCTGTTCCCAGTGAACAAGATTGTAAGAGCCAATAGACTGTTAAGAAAGCTTGAAAGTACCTGTTTGTTTTCATCAATAAAGAACTTTGTTGAACCTTTAAGCATTCTAGAGACTGTGTTTTAAGGAAATCCAAGGGCCTTTAATCTGAGGCAGCCCCGGCGTCCTGTTGGGCACACGGAATTTATGTCCTGTCTTCAGCCTTATTCACAGGCCCAGCGTGCGACAGCACAGTGTCCAAACCACAGAATTCAGCCGAAGAGACACAAACTGCAGCGAATAACATCAGGGAAGCTGATAGTGCATTACAAATACTAGAATCTGAAGTTAATCCAATGATCTAAAGCGATAGTCCAATGTTCATGAAAGCAAAGATCACCAACAGTCCAAGGTTGCAGTTCGAAACACTGAAGATGCTGCTTGAAACAAGGTGCCATTTTTGAGCACCTTTTATGTTAGCTTCTCATGTGTTGCCTTTTGATAGCTCATTTATCTGCTAACCTAGAGGGCCTGTCAAGTTGAGCCCTTCCTCTTGGCAAGTTTAAAAGAGTGAGAACACTTAACTCTTTGAGGTGTGCAATTTGGGCAAACCCCGTGCTGCATTCAGTGTCCAATTTTCAGCTGCCTCCATTCCATTTTTTTTCAGGAGTTGCCTGAATTCAGGAGGGCAAAATTCTATTTTTTGACCTGGCAGCTGGAAGATCCGTTTTGACTCCAGGAAGCTCCAGCCCATTGGTGGTAATGGGGAAACTTGAGAGGCTTTATGAAAAAAAGATTTTGTTTTTAGAAAATTTAAGAATTTCCTTTAAAAGGTGCAAAATTGAAGAGGATGATGGTGTGGGTATGCTGATGATTCCTTGATTGACTTAAATGCCCAGTTTTGAAGAAGACAACGGTGCAAGGCACAGAAGACAAAAGGTTATAATGCTGGGTATCCAGAGGCTTGGCTGTCCTTTCAAAAGGCTGGTTTATGTATCTTTGTTTAGCCTTGCCTTTGATGAGAATGTTTTATACTGTTTACCTGGACACACCTGGACAGGTAAACAGTATAAAACAAAGCCCTACTGACAAAGGAATCACCTGTCTTTCACTCATACACAGAAGAGATTACATTTTCAGGTCTGGGAGATCACTGGAGGAATATTTTAGGATGGTTCAGGGATCCGCAATCCCATGGGTTTGTGCTAATAAAGGGGACTGTGGGGACGGGTGCCTTCAGAATACATTTTATTTTAGCTGTATACAAGTAACTAGCCGTCCCCTGCCATGTTTTGCTGTGGCCCACATGGGGGTTCTGTCTGGGAGGTTTGGCCCAATTCTACCGTTGGTGGGGTTCAGAATGCTCTGTGATTGTAGGTGAACTATAAATCCCAGCAACTACAACTCCCAAATGTCAAGATTCTATTTTCCCCAAACTTCACCGGTGTTCACATTTGGGCATATTGAGTATTCATGTAGAGTTTGGTCCAGATCCATCATTGTTTGAGTCCACAGTGATCTCTGGTTGTAGGTGAACTACAACTCCAAAACCAAAGGACACTGCCCACCAAACCCATCCAGTATTTTCCAGTATTGGTCATGGGAGAACTGTGTGCCAAGTTTGGTCCAATTCTATTGTCGGTGGGGTTCAGAATGCTCTTTGATTGTAGGTGAACTATACATCCCAGCAATTACAACTCCCAAATGACAAAATTATAATTTTTTGAGTGATGGTCACTCCTTGTGTTGTAAGAAGTTTTGTTGCCTAATTTGGTGTGATTTCATTCATTGGTTCTTTTGTTTTTTAAGGTACGCATTATGCACAGAGCATTTATATATATAGAGAGAGAGATAACACACAATTAATACAATGTATGCCAAAAATATCATTCAGTAAAATTAATAAAATATTTTAGTAAAAGGGTTTAGTTTTGAATATAGTTTAGGGTACAGCTGCCACTGGATGTTCCTAAGGCTTTCAATGGCTTTGGAACAGCAAAACTTTGATAGAATGGGGAAAGATTAATAAAATAAATTAAAATAAAATCATATAACTTTGTGTGAAGTCTTCAAAGGTCTAGATTAATTTGGGAGGAGGGTACAGTGGTTCAGTAACATAACAATCTTAACTATAACTCCTTTGGTTCCAGAGCATTGAGGTATAAATTGGCACCTGCATTTTCATTTTTATATATCTGGCAAGATGTGTCCTCTCTAGCCATTTTCTAAGTGCTCCAGAGTGATTATATAAAAGCCCTTCATTTCAATAGAGTTTGCAATTATCTGCAGTTTCACATATCCACTTGCAGTCTGGGAAGGTTGTACTTTAGTTGTAAAAGGAAACAACTCTCTACTTTCCTTCTCTTTCTTTTTCTTTGGTTTTAAAATATTCTAGTTTATTTTTAAAGAAAATTCAAAGCTGCAAGCAGTAGTGCAAAATACACAAATATTATGCAAAATACATTGTAATCTCATTTGGGTCACCATTGCCTCAACACTCACAAAAATTACAAGAATGAAATATTTTAGCCATCTGATCTACTTCCTCTGCCACTTGATGATTGTGGATTCTTGAACTACTAAAACTAACAAAAAGTGATAAGAGTTAGGCAGAATGAATGACGTGGGCACCACAATTCAAGAGAGATATTGACAAGCTGGAATGTGTCCAGAGGAAGGTGACTAAAATGATCATGGGTCTGGAGAACAAGCCCTATGAGGAGCAGCTTAAGGAGCTGGGCATGTTTAGCCTGAAGAAGAGAAGGCTGAGCATTTATGATAGCCATGCATAAATATGTGAGAGGAAGCCACAGGGAGGAGGGAGCAAGCTTGTTTTTTTGCTTCCTTGGAGACTAGGACGTGGAACAATAGCTTCAAACTACAAGAGAGGAAATTCCATCTGAACACAAGGAAGAACTTCCTGACTGTGAGAGCCGTTCAGCAGTGGAACTCTCTGCCCCGGAGTGTGGTGGAGGCTCCTTCTTTGGAAGCTTTTAAACAGATGCTGGATGGCCATCTGTCAGGGGTGATTTGAATGCAACATTCCTGCTTCTTGGCAGAATGGGGTTGGACTGGATGGCCCATGAGGTCTCTTCCAACTCTTTGATTCTTTGATTCTATGATTCTATGACCTTGATAAGTTCTAACTGTTATATAAAACATTTACACTTTCATTATTGGGGAAACCAACTATTCATTTGTGATTGTTTACTTCCAAGAGTTGTCACCCATTCATATTTTGATTTCTTTTCTCAAACAGCAAGACATCACAGTCTTTCTCAGCAGGTAAGTGTCTATCACCGTCCACTTTGACTTCCAAGGAATTTCAGTATGATTAATGGGATTGCAAAGACTGCCAAAAGAATTAATAATAATTAGCTGCTTATTACTGTGTGCAGCCAGAAACATAGATAAACCACCTGCCTTTCCCTTCACAATTCATTTCTTTCTGTTGCTTACTCATATAATGAAAAGAAACATCTTCCAATTGTGACTTCACTTCCATGGCAACAGACTTGTGCTGTGGACTCCTGTTTGCTGAAGGCAATGGGTACTCCCACTCACAATCTAGGCAAAGTTGAGAGAAAGCCCTAGGTAGAGGGGTTGACCTGATCAGACTCAATGGAAGAAGTGCTCTTATAAAGCCATTCAGCCTTCTAAACCTTTCAACTAACAGGAAACATGTAGTACTACCACTATGCTGATGGCGGAACGGTGACTTCTCTTTTCAATTACACAGAATGAGACTAGGGACAATGTTCCACAAATCCTCTATTCTACCACAAGGAAAGAAAGAAAGAAAGAAAGAGAGAAAGAAAGAAAGAAAGAAAGAAAGGGATGAGGGGGGAAGATGGAAAAAAGATAGAAAGGGAAAAGAAAGGAGATAAGGGAAAAATAAAGAAAGAGCATTAAAATGAAAGAGTAAAAGGCTTATGAGGGAAAAGGAGGCAAGAAAGAAAAAAAGAAAGAAAGAAAGAAAGAAAGATGGGGAGGAGGGGAAGGTGGAAAAAAGATAGAAAGGGAAAAGAAAGGAGAGAAGGTAAAAATAAAGAAAGAGCTTTGAAAATGAAAGAGCAAAGGCTTATGATGGAAAACAAGGCAAGAAAGAAAGAAGGAAAGAAAGAAAGGGAGGAAGGGGAAGGTGGAAAAAAGATAGGGAAAAGAAAGAAGGGAAAAATAAAGAAAGAGCATTAAAAATGAAAGAGCAAAAGGCTTATGAGGGAAAAGGAGGCAAGAAAGAAAGAAAGAAAGAAAGAAAGAAAGAAAGAAAGAAAGAAAGAAAGAAAAAAGGAAGGAAGGAAGGAAGGAAGGAAGGAAGGAAGGAAGGAAGGAAGGAAGGAAGGAAGGAAGGGAGAAGAAGCTGAGGGAAGAAAAAAGAAGGGATGAAGAGAGGGAGGGAAAGGAAAGTGGAAAGATGTATGAGGGCAATGAAGGAAAGAAAGAAATGGAAGGGATGAAGGAATAAAGTGGAGAAAGAGAGAAAAATGGAAGAGAAAGGAAGAAAGAGAAGGGCAAAAAAGCAAGAGGGGAAAAGGTGTATGAAAGGAAGCTGGGGGAGAAGGAAAGAAGAGTATGAGAGAGAGGGAGAGGGAGGATATGAAGGACAGGAATGAAGTAAAGAAAGAGCCAGGAAGAAAATCCAAACCTGGACAATGCTGGATATATTTGCTAACATTAAATAAATGAAAAACAGTTATATTGATGATAGTGAGGGGAAGAAGAGGAGAAACCCGGCCACTGATTGTCACTTTTCCGCTGGCTTAGAAACAGAAGGGACCCATTGTTCAAATAGTAGAAATGTGGTACGACTGGGAGCTATTGGTGGATTTTACCTGTCTATATTTTGGGATGGGATAATCCCAAACGACCTCTTTGGTCTCCTCTTTGGTGGAGGAAGCAAAGCACCTTCGCCCCCAGCTGCACGGGTGAAGGGAAGTCAATTATATACATTTAAAAAAAAATATTGTGTATAGAATTAACTATACATTGTGTGTATAAGGTGCAGTTGAAACAAATGAACTTCATGTTTAGACTTGGGTCCCATCTCCAATATTATGTTTATGTGAATATTTATTTTATTATTTATTTTATTTATTTAGACCATTTTTACCCCGCCCTTCCCCAGGGCGGCTAACACAGGCAACAATTCAATGCCAATGGTATCAAAACAACAATATAAAACAGCAATATAAAATCCATTACATAACAATTAAACAGTGATATTAATTAAAATTTGAAGTTGAAGTGCTTTGGCCACATCATGAGGAGACAGCAAAGCCTAGAGAAGACAATTATGCTGGGGAAAGTGGAAGGCAAAAGGAAGAGGGGCCAACCAAGGACAAGATGTATGGATGGCATCCTTGAATTGACTGGACTGACATTGAAGGAGCTGTTGGTGGTGACGGCCGACAGGGAGCTCTGGCGTGGGCTGGTCCATGAGGTCACGAAGAGTCAGAGATGACTGAACAAATGAACAACAACAACATTAATTAAAATTACATAACCACATAGAACAGATCACATAATTACAGGTCATAAAGCCATTTCCAATTTTCAAACAATCCTATTGTCCGAGTTCAGTGCCTAAAGTGCTGTTGTGCCCACTAGCCAAAGGCCTGGCTCCAAAACCACGTCTTTAGTTTTTTTCATAAAAGTAAGGAGGGAGGATGCTGATCTAATCTCCCTGGGGAGCGAATTCCATAAGCGGGGGGTCACCACCAAGAAGGCCCTGTCCCTTGTTCCCACCAGACGCATTTGAGACGCTGGTGGGACCGAGAGCAGGACCTCCCCAGTAAATCTTAAATTATGAGGTGGAATGTAGAGAGAGATACGTTTGGATAAGTAAGCTGGGCTGGATCCGTATAGGGTTTTATAGGCCAAGACTTGTGCTCGGAGGTGGACCAGGAGCCAGTGGAGCTGACGCAGCAGGGGGGTGGTATGCTCCCTGTATGACGCTCCGGTGAGTAATCTGGCTGCTGCCCGTTGGACTAGTTGAAGTCTCTGAACAGTCTTCAATATTAAACACCCCCTGTCCCCCCATCCAAACAAAAACCAAAATATAAAATAATTCAAGACACAATATTTTAGAAAAGGGATGCTCAACTTCTACCACCTGTCCCACCCCTGAAGTTACATTTCCCCTTTTTGCACACAGGCAGAGTGGATTCCTTTCCAGATTTGGAGGAAATGGACTCTAGAGAAGTGCTGACCCAACTCCCTATCATTCTTTCTTCTAAAGAGCTGGCTTCACACATCTCAATCAGAAATTATGGCATTCTTAACCTCATCAGGCGATTCCAGGCACACACCTAATTATATAGCAATAATTAATGCAGTTATATCAAATGGAATTGCTTCAATTATTCTCTTTTTTCAAAAAAAAGCTCCATTCTATTCTTCTCTTTCCCCCTCCACAGAGACACACACATATCATCCTTCTCCCTTTTAAATAAATATGTATAAATATACGAACTGCCAGCCACCGTGTGGAAGAAAAATAGGAGGGTAGCAAATGTCTCGGAGATAAGAGCTTCTTTTTAAATGTTAATTTTTTTATATCTAACTGTAAACTTCACCGGTGAAACTTTTTTCCCCCCTCCTATTATCATCCCCATACCTGGAGCTTATACAGACAGAACATTGGTTGAGTTTGACCTTTCTGAAATCATAAGCAATTCTTTCTCTTTGTCATAGTGATAATGGAATGGATCAGATACTTCCTGAAGACATTATAATAGAGTTCAACTGTCTACGTTGCACGCTAATGACAAATGTAAAATCCATCGCTTCTCTACAGTTGGCTCGGGTAGAACAGAGCGAGGGAGAGAGTCTCCTGCATGGCAGCCTGGATTTGGAAATATTTCTCATGCTTCCTGGGTAAGCCGGATAATGTGCATGCTGGCATGGATTCTGCACTTAAATCTTCCAGGTAATGCTACCAGGAGTAAATAGTAAATACTAGGCTTGGGTAACCACGGAAAAATTTGGTTCTAAACTTGTTTTGTTTTTAGGGGGCCCTTGCGTTTTGTTTTTTTTTAGGAATTCCGAAATTTTCCTTTTAAAAATTTCGAAATATACGAAATTTCGTAAAATTACGAATCGATTCGTTAATGGCGGATGCGATTGCGCAATATGCTAAAAAAACCTCCAAATGGGACAGGGGGAACTTCTGAAGCTTCCCTCTCCCTCTGTTGTTGACTGTTGGTGTGATAAAACAAACAACAACTATAAAACTTGCACCAGACATGCAAAAATAATTACGAAATAATTACAAAATAATTACGAAATAATTACGAAACAATTACGAAACAATTACGAAACAATTATGAAATAAATTGAAAAAATTGTTTTGAATCTAATTTACTCCTCACACTATTCCTGCATGACTCAATATTGGATCGTAAGCTAATTTAAATACAAATTAATAACGAATTACGAAATTAACGAACGAAACCTAGTAAATACATATCCTCCCCATGTGTTTTTTTTTTAAAAAAGTTGAGATTCCTTCCTGCTTGTGAGTAAACAGTATTTCTTGTTGTTTCTTTGTCAGTGTTGACGTGGAGATTGTCTGGTTTGCCTACTCTGGAACATGCAACATATCATTGCCCTTCTTTAGGGGTCCCTTTCAGATCTATGTACTATATCTCTCTGTGTGTGAATCATATCTATCTATCTATAGATAGATAGTAGGCCTGGGTAACAACGGAAAAATTTGTTTCTAAAATCGATTCGTTTTTTGGGGGGTTTTGCGTTTCGATATTTAAAAGAATTCCGATTTTTTTCTTTTAAAAAGTTTGATATTTACGAAATTTTCGTAAATGTAAAAAAAATTACGAAACATTAACTAAACAAATATGAAACAATAACGAATCGATTCGTTAATGGCGGACGCAACCGCGCAATACGCTAAAAAACCTCCAAATGGGACAGGGGGAACTTCTGAAGCTTCCTTCTCCCTCTGTTGTTGACTGTTGGTGTGATATTATAATTTTTTTCACTAATTAAACAAAAAACAACTATAAAACTTGCCCCAGACATGCGGAAATAATAACGAAACGACCTCAAACTGATAACGAAACGAATACATAACGAATCCGAAGCATTCACGAAACAAATTTAAAAATTCATTTCGTTTTTAAGTTGCTCCAGAATGGTTCGTTATTGCTTCATTATTAAAAAAATAACGAATTTTAAACGAATTACAAATTAATGAAACGAAACCGCCCAGCCCTAATAGATAGATAGATATAACCAACTATCCCACTTTGGCAGAGTTCATCCTCTATCATCCTACATTTCCAGCAGCTTTTAAAATACATTGGTTTTTCTCTCTTCCTTTTTTTGTCCTCAGTTTACTACAATTACTGCAAACTGAGATGATTATGATTATGATTTACCTTATTTATATCCCACCTTTCTCTACGCCGAGGGGATACAAGGCGGCTTACAATCACATCTCCATGTTGCCTTAAAACATACCACAGTGAAAAAAGCAATTTGTGCCAAATCATCTCAGAAGGAGATGAGAGGAGGCAGAATCTTGTCTCAGGCAAAAGAGAAAGTGCTGCAGCGTCTCCTGATTTGTGTTCTTTCCTCCAATAAAAGCATTCACCATCTTCTTCAAGCTCTGATAATTGCTTGATAGTAGTTTTCCTCTGTGAAATGCTAGTATGTTATGTGCATTGGATTCCACATTGCTATTGGGAACAAGGCGTTGGTGGTGGCCAGGAGGGCCTTCGCACAACTAAGACTCGTGTGCCAGCTGCGACCATACCTCATGAAGGCAGATCTGGCCAGGGTGGTCCATGCCTTAGTCACCTCCAGATTAGACCACTGTAATGCACTCTACATAGGGCTGCTCTTGAAAACAGCCCGGAAATTTTAACTGGTTCAACGGGCGGCGGCCAGGCTACTAACTGGTGCTTCTTACAGGGACCAGTCAACCCTCCTGTTTAAGGAACTCCACTGGCTGCCGTTCATTTTCTGGTCCCAATTCAAGGTGCAGGTTCTGACCTACAAAGCCCTGAACAGTTTGGGACCTGCCTACCTACGTGACCGCATTTCTGTGTACGAACCCACACGATCTCTTCGATCATCTGGAGAGGCCCTGCTCACGCTCCCACCTCCCTCGCAGGCTCGATTAGTGGGGATGAGGGAGAGGGCCTTCTTGGTGGTGGCCCCTTGACTCTGGAACACACTTCCCAAGGACATTCGACATGCTCCAACATTGGCAGTCTTTAGGAGGAGCTTGAAAACATGGTTGTTCCAGTGTGCCTTCCCAGAATAAGAAGAACTCTCAGTAATATGCCCTCAAAATGCACTTTAACACTGACTTAGGATGGATTGTTGTTCCCTCGTTTCTCTCTGAAAAATCCTATCCAGTTATATTTTTACCTCTTCACGTCAGCATATTTTCAATTTTAATCCATTGCATTTGGCCCAGGCATTTTAAAACTGTTTATATGTTGATGTTGATAGTTGTTTTGTTATGTAATTTATATAATTTGTATTTTATTGATTCTTTTATTAATGTTGTGTTATTGGTGTTGTTTGATGTATTTTGGGCTTGGCCTCATGTAAGCCGCACCAAGTCCCATGGGGAGATGGTAGCAGGGTACAAATAAAGTCTTATTATGTCGAAGGCTTTCATGTCCGGAATCACTGGGTTGTATGGCCATGGTCTAGAGGCATTGTCTCCTGACGTTTTGCCTGCGTCTATGGCAAGCATCCTCAGAGGTAGTGAGGTCTGTTGGAACTAGAAAAAAGGGTTTATATATCTGTGGAAAGACCAGGGTGGGACAAAGGACTCTTGTCTGCTGGAGCTAGGTGTGAATGTTTCAACTTACCACCATGATTAGCATACAATTGCCTGACTGTGCCTAACCTTATTATTATTATTATTATTATTATTATTATTATTATTGTACAATCGATGCATAATTCTACATGATGAGATTTCAAGTATGAAAACTTGACATAAGATTTCGGCCATACTTTATCTTTTACTTTTACTAAAAAAAATAAAAAATAAAATGAGACAGAAGGCATTTCTGAAACATCTTTTATGAGACCATTGATCAGAAATCAAGCTCTTGTTTTGAAAGCAGCCATTAGGAAAGGGAAGGGAGAGGGGGGAATTTGCCCACCAAAGCCAACCTTGTGTGATCGTAATGTGCCATTCAGTCTGGAATTAATCAGACTGCAGCTAGGAGAGGGGCACCATGAGGAGCCGTTTGTGTCGCTTCATTCCCTTAATCCACAACACAAACCCATTTCAGTAAATAATTTACATAGGTTTGCATTAGCTCAATTTGTAGAAATTGAACAAACAGCACCATTTCCTGCAATTATGGCAGTGTGAGATTGAAAAAAGGAAGAGCGAGAGCTGGCAACAAGGGAGTCGTGTGGAAAGGGGGAGAAAGAGAGAGACAAAAAGGCATTCCATGGAAATGGGATGTGTGTTAAAATAGCGATTCAGATAGGTTTTGGTCAAAAGTAGGGGATAAACTATCAGTGTATTTATAAACAGCTTTTCAGTATGGGAAGCCAAGAAAAAACCTAAGGGAAGTAAGCTGTGAAAGTGTTACCTCATAGTATTGCTTTATGATAGCCCAGCTTCATGCAAATCCCTTACACCTTAAATGGACTCCAAATTCAGACTAAAACCTGGAAAGGATGCATTCCCAACATGGAAACCACCAGCCGCCAAATTTGGGAAGTGAAAATTGTAACATCTCCATTAGACATACAATAGTAAAACAAGTATTTAAGATATTGAAGCACAGGCTGAAATGAAAAACAAGATATATAAACATTGAGTGGCATACATCATATTTTTTTCAATAAAAGGAGATAATAATAATAATGTAATAAAAATAATAATAAAACTTTATTTGTACTCCGCTACCATCTCCCCAAGGTACTCGGTGCGGCTTACATGAGGCCGAGCCCACAATACAACAATAAACAATAGCAACAGTAATACAAAACAATAAATAAACTCATAAGTAAAAATAAGCAATAAACATTAACAATAACACGAAACATTTAAAACCTATGGCTGGGCCAAATGTAATAATTAATTTTTTTAAAAAATAATGCTGGACATGACAAGGTGACATATAACTGGGATATAAGTTTTGGAGAGGGAAGAAATGTGCAGACAATCTTAAGTCATTAATAAAGAGTGTTTAGGGACATATTGCTAAGAGTTTTCCTTATTTTGGGAAGGCACACTGGAACAACCACGTTTTCAGGCTCCTCCTAAAGACTGACAGAGTTGGGGCATACCTAATGTCCTTGGGGAGTGAGTTCCAGAGTTGAGGGGCCACCATCGAGAAGGCTCTCTCTCTCGTCCCCACCAATCGTGCTTGCGATGGTGGTGGGAGCGTGAGCAGGGCCTCTCCAGATGATCGAAGAGATCGCGTGAGTTTGTACACAGAGATGCGGTCACGTGTGTAGGCAGATCCCAAACCGTTTAGGGCTTTGTAGGTAAGCACCTGCACCTTGAATTGGGACCAGTAAATGAACGGCAGCCAATGGAGCTCCTTAAACAGAAGGGTTGACCGCTCCCTGTAAGGAGCTCCAGTTAACAACCTGGCCGCCGCTCGTTGAACCAGTTGAAATTTCGGGCCGTTTTCAAGGGTAGCACCATGTAGA
Organism: Anolis sagrei; assembly: GCF_037176765.1. Lineage (NCBI taxonomy): Eukaryota > Metazoa > Chordata > Lepidosauria > Squamata > Anolidae > Anolis > Anolis sagrei. The sequence continues at coordinate 294,631,195 of NC_090022.1, read as the reverse complement.
ATGCATTACAGTAGTCCAATCTGGAGGTGACTAAGGCATGGACCACCCTGGCCAGGTCCGCCTTCATGAGGTACGGTCGCAGTTGGTGCACGAGTCTTAATTGTGCAAAGGCCCTCCTGGCCACCGCCGATGCCTGAGCTTCAAGCGTAAGTGATGAGACCAGGAGGACACCCAAACTGCAGACCTGTGACTTCAGGGGATATACAACATGTCAACAAGATGAGGATGGGCTATTCATGTAGATTATTGTTCTGTTTCCATGCCAATCTTCTTTTTGATCCTAAATCGAACCAGAATATAATTATTGCCTCAATGGTATGCATTTATTTACATGGTGATTTATCGTTCAAAAGATATTTCAATGAGTTTAGTTGGCCCTATTCAAACAGCCATCTTCTCATGTGAAGACTCCCTTAAGTCATAAGACAACATCCACACCTTGGTCAAAGCTTAGGAATGAATCCAGACTACTTTGGACTAAACTTCCAGGGCGGATCACTTACATGGCAAACACTCAATGCTGTTTTGGATAGACAATATAGAGACAGACAGAACACAAAAGAGGTATGTTCTGTCAAAGTCCAATTCTTTGACCCTTGGAAGGTGGTGCTCAAATCAAGCCACAGGGAAGTGCTGTCACTCCATCCTCTATGACAAAGAGCCATCAGGACTTCCTCCTTCCTTTTGGTTGCTGGGTGTTTTCTGAACTTTTTTCTTTATGACATCATAAAATACCTTCCCCACTCGTATTAGCGGTACCTAATTTCTCTAATTACAGCTCAAACTGTTTTCAAAGTGCTTAGGTCAACAGTAAGCTGGGCTGACAGTTGGCAGCTCACGCCAATGCGGGGCTTCCAACTGGCAACCTTTCAGTTGGTAGATCTTATCATTTCTGGTGACTTCTCAGCTGTGCTAAAACCCCGACCAATTCATAAATACCAAAGGTCTCACAATCCAGAGAAGTTCCCCTAGGAAGCCATTTTATTTGTTGTTGTTATTGTTGTGGCTCAGCTTGATTCTGAGCCTGAAACTGAACCCTCTTGTGAGCCTGAAATGTTCCCTGATGAAGAGGATGATGGGATTCAGATTTCTGGGCCTGTTCGTATGCCTTTTTCTGTGCCTCTTGCAGACACTGCACCAGAGGAGTCAACAAGTCAGTTTTCATGGGGAAAGAATGCCAATGAAGTAGATAATGACCAGGTGCAGAGGCCTTCACTTGCTCAGCCATCTCACGCTGATACTGATAGAGAAGAGAGCAGCCTTGATAGTGATTTAATGAGCAGGCAGGAACGTTTAGATTGATGGGTCAGGAGGAGTTCACGGCTAGCCAGTAAAAAAAAAGCCAGGTCGGTGAAAGGTCACTGCAATGCTTTCATGTTGGCAAGAGCGTAATGTTTTCTTGTTGGCAAAAGGTATTTAGACTTCTGGTTAACAAGGGGAAGGTGTCAGTTCAACGTGGCTTTTAGCATGAAAGCTTCTATGGAATAACCTTGGCTCTAAAGCAGCTCGCTTTGAGCTTCCTGAATCATGATTCTTGGGACTTGTGTTTCACTGCTTTTACCATGGGCTCTTGTTTGACCATTGTTTAAAGGATTATGTTTTATGTTCTTACCTAAGGACCTTTGGAACTGTGTTTTGCATTTAACCTTTGTCTTTGGAACTCTGCATTGCTTACTCTATGTTTTGACTTGGATTTTTTCCTCAATAAACTACAAAATCTACAGCTCTTGTGTGATGGTATTTGGGAGCAAGGTGAAGCCTACTCTGAGTTGCAACAGTTATATTCTCCCCAAGGCTTGTAGATATTTCAGATGGAGTTCTGTAGATCTGTAATGCTGTCCTCCCTTTAGAGAATTCTTTGAAAACTTCAGGGCTGTTTTCCCTCTGATTGCTGTGAGGCTGAGAGGCTGTGAGCTCTCAACCAGAGCCTTGGGACCTTTTCCCTGGAATTTCTGTTTCTGTTTCTCTGGATGTTCTTGAGAAAAGAAGCTTTTCTATGGGACGAGCTGGTCTATGTCTTATAGTTTAGCTTCCTTATGAGAGACTGCCCCCCAAAAATGGCTCCTTTCCCTCCCAGAGCCCTGAACAAGGGGTGGAACCAAAGCTTAATTATGATGGACAGGAGGCCTGCCCTATGACTGCAAACAGATGACAGAAAGAAAATAAAGTTGGAGCTCCTGGTACAGCCGTACCAGCACACCGGTAGCAAACTATCTTGAGACTGAGACCACAGTGCAGGTTTGTATTAGCATTGGGCTTTCAAAGAAATTGCAGTGTTTTGTGTATATTTTCTCAGCACTGACCTTCACTTGCCTTGCATAGATTCAGTTGACATGAGATACTGAAGAGCTGGCTAACCCTAGCCTTAGCGCAGAGCAACCCTGGCACCATAGCACTGAGGTGTATGTCTGTCTAACCCCAAGGATCTCTCTCTCTCTCTGTATGAGTGTGTTTCTCCATAGACAAGGGGAGGTGAAAGGAAGATGAGAGTATGTTCACTTTATTTATTCCTTCAGGTTTCAGTTCTTATTTTATTTTCTCCCCAGCCACATTTCTTTTCCTATTTGAAATGTAGAAAAAAGAAAACCATAGCAAGCAATATTTCACACTTTTGGAAAGAAAAATAAAAGCCCAACCATAGCTCTTTTGCACTTTCAGCCACTGTGAAATTCACTTAGGTTGAAAAATGGATTTTTTTAGGTCATCATATTGAAAGGTTTTCTTTCTCTCTTTTTTCCCATTTGTTTTTCTTGTGCTTTCTTTCCTTCTCTGTTGTAGAAGACTGGTGATTGGGTTGGTCATTCTTGAAGCTTGCTTTTACTTCTTATTTTAACTTTCCACTTCATGGTGGACAGGTGCATATGTGTAATAAGAAATTCAATGTGCAAATTTGATAAATGTGAATTTAATAATTATGTGTGGGAATGAATGGAAGGATGGATGAATGGAGCTAATAATTTTGGAAACACCAGTATAATATTAAGGCCTGCAATGACTAACTACTAGGGCTGTCCAACCATGGAAAAATTTGTTTCTAAACTCGATTCGTTTTTAGGGGGTTTTTGCGTTTCGATTTTTAAAATAATTCCGAAATTTTTCTTTTAAAATGTTCGATATTTACGAAATTTTGGAAATTACGAAACAATTACGAAACAATAACGAAACAATTACGAATCGATTCGTTAATGGCGGACGCAATCGCGCAATACGCTAAAAAAACCTCCAAGTGGGACAGGGGGAACTTCTGAAGCTTCCCTCTCCCTCTGTTGTTGACTGTTGGTGTGATAATTATATATTTTTTTCACTGATAAAACAAAAAGCAACCCTAAAACTTGCACCAGACATGCGGAAATAATAATGAAACAATTTCGAAACGATTTCGAAACAATTACGAAACAATTACGAAATGAATTGAAAAATTCATTTCGTTTTTTAGTTGCTCCTGAATGGTTCAATATCGCTTCGTTATCAAAAAAATAACGAATTAATAATGAATTACGAAATTAACGAACGAAACCGCCCAGCCCTACTAACTACCTGCTTGCTGGACTTGCTAATGAGAAACCCTGATAAGAACTGGGACAGTGATAACAGAAATGTTTGCAACATTTCTTATGTTAAGAAGGAAGTCAACATAAGATCAACACCAATCAAGAAGATCAATATCTGGCCAGGAAACTGGGATGAAGCCAGGATGGAATTTACAACTTTGGGAATACATCAACAGAATATTCCTATAAAAGACTCAGTCTAATAATGATCAAATTGTGACAGACAGAGACGCTGTTCACCCGCCATACTCTGCTCCATGGGAAGGAGAGAGATGGTGTATTCGGAGAGAGGCAGATCCGCACGGGAGCAGCCTGGTTACTTTCAGGTTTCTTTCTCAAGGGAAGAGGAAGAAGTGGGTGAATTTTGGGGTCTTGGATTTTGTGCAGGGAGTCAGTTTCTGCTGTATGGAAAACAGAGATCTGGTCCTTGGCACTGTTCTTAGAGAAAGAAGTTTTGGTATCTCAGCGTTTTGAAGTTTTGCCGTTATGGAAGTTTTGGAACGATGCGTTGGCAAGCTGCAGGAAATCAGGGTTTGGTCTGACAGGTGCTTCTCCAAGGAGGGAGGAAATGATATGGCAATATTTGGATGCATGTGGATGAATGTGTGTACATGTGGCTGAATGTTGACTGAAAATGTAATTCCCCTTTGTTTGTTTGTTAACCACTGTAATTGTGAATGCAATATAGTTGCATAGAATCTGTATGTCTGTATGTCCAATGTCATTCTTTGTCTTAATGTTTTCTGTAATCTGATATACCTTCTCACACTGGAAATTGCAATAAAAAGAACCTATGCTTCAAAGTTATTGAAAAGTCATTCATGACATATGCAAACTTAGTCTCCCCACACAATGACCAGCCTTTGCTTTAAGTCAAGTTGATTTTAATCATGGTCTAAATTTCTTCTCTGAAGGACACCATTTCATTGATTTAAGTCACAACTTCAATTTTTTTGTGGGGTAAACTCTATTTAATTTAATTTCTTCTTTAAAAAAAAACACCATTATGCTTTAATATAACCTTAATGTTATTCAGATATGTACGTTTCATTAGGTACACACTAAGCAATTATCCTGAATTGTTTTCAATTAATTTTAAACTGATCAAAAAGGGGAAGTCCTTGCATTTATATCCAGACTTCTTTTCTAGGTCTGCTCCATTCTATGTTATGCACTGACCATCTTTATCTTTCCACTTGAAATGGGAGAGAGATATTGCTTCATATCTAACACTCACAGAGAAAGTCTGATCAGATTATCTGGCATCTCTATAAACTGTAATTAAAAGACAGAATATTCAGTAGTCCCTCCGTACTTGGGAGTTTAACTTTTGCAGAATTGATTATTTGTGGATCTCATTAATATACTATCTTTGGAAATTTCTCGTTTTCCAGGGTGTTTATGTGGTTACCTTCCACTCAATTTTGACCTAATGAAGCACCTAGAAATTCCCAGATACATGCTTTTTTATTCACAGTTTTTCTCCATTTTGGGTGTTCCTGCATCTTTAAATCCATTACATATGAAAAACTACTAAACTGTTTTTTGTCATTAAGTCAGTTTGAACTTACAGAGAGCTTATGAATGGGAGACCTTCAAGATCACAAGTCATCAATTTCCTGGGGACACAGCCATATAACCCAGAATATCAAGGCAGTAAATTCCACGATATCTGCTTTGAACTGGGTTATCTGAGTCCACACTGTCATATATTCCAGTTCAAAGCTGATAACGTGGGATTTCATGCGAAACGTCAGGAGAAATGCCTCTAGAACATGGTCCTATAGCCCGAAAAAACCCACAAGAACCTAGTGATTCCAGCCATGAAAGCCTTCGACAATACATTCTAAATTGTGTTCAGAAGTAGGGGGCACTAGCACTTCATTTCTAAATTCCTTTCTAATTTTTTGGGGGTAAAAGTTCCTAAGTACTTTGTTAATGGTGATTGTGCATGCGCAGTCGGGAAAACATCACTGGCAGTGGGGAAATTTCAGGGGATAGATTACTGCAACACACTCTACGTGGAGTTGCCTTTGAAGACTGTTTGGAGACTTCAGCTAGTCCAATGGACTGCAGCCAGATTACTCACGGGAGTGCCATACAGTCACAAACACGTCTGGTGGGGACGAGGGACAGGGCCTTCTCAGTGGTGGCCCCTCCCCTGTGGAATTCGCTCCCCAATGAGATTAGATCGGCGTCCTCCCTCCTCACTTTTAGGGAAAAAAATAAGTCATGGTTTTGGAGTCAGGCTTTCGGCTAGTGGACTTAGCAGTACTTAGACACTGAACCGGACCATAGGATTATGACAATGGGAAACTGATATGTGACTTTGATTAGGCGACTTTGTTAGTATATGAGTATGTGATTTTAATTAATATTATTGTTAATTTTTATGTATTTGATTATATGTTGTTGTACTGACATTATGGCATTGAATGGTTGCCCATGTAAGCCGCCCTGAGTCCCCCCTCGGGGGTGAGAAGGGCGGGGTAGAAGCAATGTAAATAATCATCATCATCCCTGACTTGAAAGGGATGAGCAAAGGAATTTGTGATTGAAAGCAAAAAAAAAAAAAAAAAAGTCCGAAAGTGAACAAAAGGGGTTCATAAATCCCAAAGGAGCAGTATTATGGTCACTCACCGCCCTCAATATACTTGCATGCAAATCAATCTTGTGACCCAACCTCATTAAAAGGAAGCAGAGTAGAATTAGATCCACTTGACTGTATACCTTTAATTATCCCTTGTCATGTACCAAGACAGTATAGAATGATTGTGACATGTGATAACTATGATAAATTACAATAAAAACAAAGATCTTTTAAGAGAGAAGAGCAAATGGTGTTCCTTTGTTTCATAGGAATTGCACTATTTTAGGTGTTTAAAATAAAAGAGATCCAATTTATTATAAAATCTAAAATAAAAGGAAAAATTGGGTTGTTGTAGGTTTCTTCGGGCTATATGGCCATGGTCTAGAGGCATTTTTTTCCTGACGTTTCGCCTGCATTTATGGCAAGCATCCTGAGAGGTAGTGAGGTCCTCACTACCTCTGAGGATGCTTGCCATAGATGCAGGCAAAACGTCAGGAGAAAATGCCTCTAGACCATGGTCATATAGCCCGAAGAAACCTACAACAACCCAGTGATTCCAGCCATGAAAGCCTTCGACAATACAAAAGGAAAATTGTCATATTGGAAATGGCAAAATGGAGGGGAAAGATAGGGAGACGAATCCTGCTGTCTTGAAAGACAGAACAAAAGGAGGAGAGGTCCTGAAAGTATGGGAAATTGAAAGGAAAAAGGAAAGAAGGCTGATTTATTCCATTCTGCATTGATTCAGAGCAGTCTACTCTACTTGGGAATTAGATGTACCACATACACACAATTATTGGGAGATTATTCCATGTTTTGCCCCAATATGTAAAAAAAAAACTTTGGCAAAGTTTCACCTTTAAATGGCCTTCTGTTTGCTTCGCTGACAACATTTCATAAAGTGAAGATGGGAGGGAAACAATTGGAATTGTTTGGGGTGGATGAGGGCAAGATGCACCAAAACAAGTCTTTCAATTGGAACTGTGAAAATCAATACATGTTCAAAAGATAGGGCAGTTGACCAGAAAGGATATTGCGAGATACAAAGGCCCAGATATGAAATACCATTGCTGTGAGGTTCATTTCTTGATCTTATTGCATCAGTGCAGTGGAGAAAACGCCGCACACATGAAAGGCAGGGAGTGCCAGCCATTTATTATTGCTGCCCCCAAGGTTTCTGAGAGATCTGATTCCAGCCACAATAAGCTTTAAGCTGTTGATTTGCTCGTGGCAGGCCTTATTAGCCAGGGGCAGGAGGGAGGAGTGGATTACCAACCTGTGTCCAATTCACAATTGATCACTTTTAGACAGTGATTGAGTGAATGCCCGCCAAAAATCCTAATTAATTCATATTCTTTTTAAGTGATCAGTTGAAAATTGTCAAAGGCTTCTAGACACTATAGCTTACTTACCTAGTAATATCACCTGAAGGGTAACATTCTGGAGCTCAGAGCTTCTACATTTTGAATTAAATTAACCAGATCATATCATGGATTTAGAGCAGAACCCTGTTGGTTAGTTCCAATATAGAGTAGAATTAGAATATCAATTATTGATTGGTGGGACAACTTGTAAGTCAATCTAATTGGTCTTTCAACTCTACTCTAGTGTGGAAACCAACTGCTATGAGGAGTGCCGTATGGAGCTGCATATATTTAGTAGGCCTGGGTAACAACGCAAAAATTTGTTTCTAAAATCGATTTGTATTTGGTTTTTTTTTTGTTTCGATATTTAAAATAATTACAAAATTTTCCCTTTAAAAAGTTCGGTATTTACGAAATTTCGTTAATATTTACAAAACATTTTGTAAAGATGGCGCCCTTTTTTTTCAATATTTTTTCAATATTTTTTTTAATTTAATTATTAATTTAGTAGAATAGGGAGGAGAAATTATTATTAAGGAGGGAAGGCAGGCACTCACTCTGGCGGGCCCTCAAGCGCTGCCGCCGAGTCGGGCCCGGCTCCTCTGAAGCAATGCGAAATTGGGAGAAGGGCTCCCCAAAGGCCATCTAGCCCAGCCCTCCGCTAAGGAATTGGGAGAACGAAGCACAGCCCTCCGCTAAGGAATTGGGAGAATGAAGCACACCCACCGCAAAGGTGAGGAAGGAGGGACGGGCTGCCTTCCCGCTGAGGGTCGCTCGCCCTCTCGCTCGCCCTCTCGCTCGCCCTCTCGCTCGCCCTCTTGCTCGCTTGCTCAGCCGGCGCCTTCCCTGCCCTCTCCTCCTCCTCCTCCTCTTTCAGGCTCTGCCTCTGACTGGCTAAGAGAGGAGAGAGAGGAGAGCTCCCAGCAAGCATCGCCAGGCCATCTTACGTAGTTCCGAAATGGACGGAAATACACAATTTTTTGGCGCCTGCCGTTTCGATATTTTAAAACACTTCCGGGTTTAAAAATAAGTTTTGTAATCGTTTTGTAATTGCTAAAATTAATGAATATTTAACGAATTACAAAATTAACGAACGAAACCGCCCAGGCCTAATATTTAGCTAGGAGATGAAAAGACAGAGAGGTGATATGACAGTCTTTTTTATCCGAAGGGGTGTAACACAGAAGGTGGAACAAGCTTATTTCCCACTAGAAGAGAGAATACGTTTTTTTTGTAGTGTCAGGAGTGACTTGAGAAACTGCAAGTCGCTTCTTGTGTGAGAGAATTGGCCGTCTGCAAGGATGTTGCCCAGGGGATGCCCAAATGTTTTGATGAGTTTTTTTACCATCCTTGTGGGAGGCTTCTCTCATGTCCCCGCATGAGGAGCTGGAGCTGACAGAGGGAGTTCATACATGCTCTCCCCAGATTCGAACCTGCGACCTGTCGGTCTTCAGTCCTGCCGGCACAGGGGTTTAACCCACTGCATCACCAGGGGGTTCTGAGAGTATAAGTGAACCAATAGTTTCAAAAGGCAGAAGATTCTAGCTAAACATAAGGAAGAATGGGCTGATACTATGAGGAGCTTAATTATCTAATGGACTACCTTGGAATAATGTATTGTCAAAGGCTTTCATGACTTTCTTGGGATGTTGTAGGTTTTTTGGGCTATATGGCCATGTTCTAGAAGCATTCTCTCCTGACATTTCACCTGAGGTCTCACAACCTCTGAGGATGTCTGCCATAAATGCAGGTGAAACATCAGAGGAGAGTGTTTCTTGAACATGGCCATACAGCCCGAAAAACCTACAACTACCTTGGAATAACCACAGAATTAGAAGAACTCACAAGGGATATCCAACCCACTGACATGCAGGAAAATACAATCAAAGCTCTCTCAACTTTGTTGGTCCAATCTTTGTTTGAAAACCACCAGAGAGGGAGATTCCACCAATCTCTGTGGTAATGTATTCCACATCAAAGAGTTCCTCCTAATATTTAGATGGAATCTGTTCTCCCATGGTTTGGCTCTATCTTCAACCTGATTCCATATTCAGCATGATATTCTTTCAAAGATTTAAACACAGCCATCATGTCACCTCTCAAACCTCTAGTCTCCAGGCTAAACAGTTCAATTTCTTAAGCTACTCCTCTTAGGGATTTCTAGACCTTTGACCATTTTGGCCACCCTCCTTTGGACATGTTCCACTTTTGTCAATATTATTTTGTAAATGTGAACTGAATGTGGTAGAATGCCCTTTCTTGCAAGTTTTAGAAAGAGGTTGGATGGCCAACTTTCTGGTGTGCTGTGGATTCCTTCATGACAAGGCAACAGAGTACATGATGCGTGTGGTCCTTTTCATCTCAGTGGTACATCTAAATCAAACAAACACATGAACAAACAAAACACTGATCTATACACATGGCCACAAAAATGGAAATCAGGGTAAAATGGAGACTGGATAAAAGTTCATTAATAGTTGTTGAATTACTTTTCGTGTTTGTGTGGTGTAGAAACCTATCTCTGTTCATTGCACAGTTTCTGGTACCAAATTTTCTGTTAGAAGTAATGACCAGGAATATATCTATTTTGTTACCTTTGCAACCTTCTTGCTTGTTCTATATCTCTCAGAAGTTTTTTATATGCTGTTAAGCATGCTATCTTTCTGGGACACATTGTTAAGTTGGAATTATCGCCCGTACTTTTTAAATTTCATGCAGAGGTTGTTGAAAGATTCCAACTGACCTCCATTTAAAATTGAACTGTCCTGATTAATGTGAGGATGGGAACAAAATTCTCCTTTAGCTTCTTCACTTTTGAACTCATAAAATCTCCAAATTCATAACAATATGCACACTTCAGGATGAATTACATTTAGAAATGTTTTTTAATGGAATGACTGTGTTTGTTTGTGTCAGTGCACATGTAAATGTAAATAACTGTGTATATTAAAAATCCACTGAACTGATGAATTTATTACAAACAAGAAAAACTATCCCTGAATAAAGTAACCTTGAATACCTTGAAGAATGATATCAGACTTACATAAATTCCACCAATGAAGAATGCAACTATTTTTTCCTATGGACAAGTATTTATTTGAACTAATTTCTAAATAGCAGCTGAAGTTTTTACAAATCTAGTAGAGTCTGCATTCAACTGGAATAGCCACACCACAATACAATGGCAAAGCATACCTTTATAGGAGGATAGGCAACAGTAATCCACGCAACAGTCACCACGAGGTTGGACTATTGCAATGCCTTATATGGCAGCCTTCCGAAGTCAACAACCCAGAAGATTCAGATAGTCCAAAATGCGGTGGCCAGGCTGCTAGTGGGATCATCTATAAGATCCCATATTACACCGATTCTACAACAACTGCATTGGCTACCAATAGAACATCGGATCTCTTACAAGATACTGATCCTGACATTTAGAGCTCAAAATGGCCAAGGACCTTTATATTCCTTTTCTCCATCAGTGGTTACCTCGATCCACCCAGGAAAATCTCCTATACATACTGGGCCCTAGGGAGGTACACCTGGAAGCTACAAGGCGTAGAGCTTTTTCGACCTATGCTCCAATTCTGTGGAACTCATTGCCTCCATACGTTAGAGCAATGTCGGAGTTGCGACCTTTTGTAAAGGCGCTCAAGACTTGGCTGTTTGGTTGTGCATTTAAGTAATCAGATCTAATTTGCCAAATAGTCACTGTTGAATGTTTTTATGTTGAATGTTTTTATATTGTGTAAATGCTATTTTAGATTGTAAGTCGCTCGGAGCACCTTGGTGGAGAGCGACTAAGAAATAAAGTGAAGTGAAGTGAAGTGAAGGATTGATACTGATATGGGCTATAACTTTATTGGCTGCTGCGAAAGACAGCTACCTGAATGTTGATAGTGACAATGTGAGAACATGTAACATAAAGTTTGTTGCAGCTGAAGGGGGTCATCATTGTGTTTCTGGGCCCAATTCATTCCTAGAAAAAGTAAGCCAAATAGATATGTCAGCCACAAATCACATTCACCAAGTCTCCTTTCCATCTCTTCCATTACATGGAGAGAAGGGTTGCAATTTTACAGAACAAAAGCAAATAATTTCCTTTACATTGAGTTCTCTTAATCTGTGATTCATCGGGAAGACACCAATTCACTTAGAGGCTATTCAAATACTTTTGGTATCTTTAGAAAAATTAAGAATCTGTCCAATTGGTATAATGCGTTTTTTTTCTGAATGTATTGGATACACCAATATTACTAGAGTTTATATTTACCAAACAATTTGGGAATATTAAAAAACAAAACAAAAAAAGTAGACAAGAACAAAAGTATGTGTTCAAAACTGCAAGTAACAAAGATTATGAATTGACAGATTTCACAATTTCCCAACCATGATGAGCATATTCTCTGATCTAGCACATAATTCATATCCAAGATATTATGCTATGCTTCTGAAGTGTGAACCACTCTTACTTAATGTGTTGTTGAAGGCTTTCATGGCTGGAATCACTGGGTTGTTGTAGGTTTTTCAGGCTATATGGCCATGTTCTAGAAGCATTCTCTCCTGATGTTTCACCTGCATCTATGGCAGGCATCCTCAGAGGTTGTGAGGTCTCTCACTTAATGACTTCCTTTTTGCGCTACACCATCTTCTGCTGAATACTGAATTTTGCAATCAGTTGTTTTCTCTTCCAATGTTCATCTTTTCCTCCCATTGAGGAATGGTCAGTGGCTACTTCTGCTACTCCAGTGAAGAAAGGAGTGCTGGTGAATAGTCACACACCTTTCAAGAAAGCACTACTGAATGTGAAATAGTTACACTATGGATCTCTGCTTGTGCAGCCATGAACTGAATGGGCCTCTTACACAACAGTCAGAACAATAACACCACAACTAAATGTATAAGATAGCTTTCACCTGGGTATGAAACAAAGGAGTATCTTGTGTTTGTGTTTTGCAGGAATCTCAGAGTATTTCAATTATTGTATTGTCGAAGGCTTTCATGGCCGGAATCACTGGGTTGTTGTAGGTTTTTTCGGGCTATATGGCCATGGTCTAGAGGCATTCTCTCCTGACGTTTCACCTGCATCTATGGCAAGCATCCTCAGAGGTAGTGAGGTCTGTTGGAACTAGGAAAAAGGGCTTATATATCTGTGGAATGACCAGGGTGAGACAAAGAACTCTTGTCTACTGGAGCTAGGTGTGAATGTTGCAACTGACCACCTTGATTAGAATTCAATGGCCTGACTGTGCCCGGGGCAAACTTTTGTTGAGAGGTGATTAGATGTCCCTGCCTGCTTCGTCTCTGTTGTGCTGTTGCAATTTTAGAGTTTTTTTTAATACTGGTAGCCAGATTTTGTTCATTTTCATGGTTTCCTCCTTTCTGTTGAAATTGTCCACGTGCTTATGGATTTCAATGGCTTCTCTGCATAGTCTGACATGGTGGTTGTTGGAGTGATCCAGCATTTCTGTGTTCTCAAATAATATGTTGTGTCCAGGTTGGTTCATCAGGTTCTCTGCTATGGCTGACTTCTCTGGTTGAAGTAGTCTGCAGTGCCTTTCATTTTTCCTTGATTCGTGTCTGGGCAATGCTGCATTTTGTTTATTTTCATGGTTATTTCAATGATTATACCCTGGACTTCACAGCTAGTGTGTTTAAAGCAGAACTATGTCCCTCATTTTCTGGTTTCTTTGTTTCCTCCTCATTCTCTTTGAAATCTCTCCAACTTCAAGCTCACCCTGCATTGTGTATGCAAGTCAGAGTATGAAATGAATTAAGGGTTATTAGCCCAGGAGAATGGATCATGTAAACAAGCCCTCAGGGGTATCTGCGCAATATTCTAAGTACAACCAACTGCATCGTCAACTGAGAATGGTGCTCTCATCGTGAAGACCACAGGGACCTCACAGTGCTGAAATAACACTAGACAATGCAAAGGATCCAGCTCTCCGTTTGAAAACGCAGCACTCAGATGAATGGCTGGATATTACAGATCTGTATTCACTTGAGGGTGTTGTTATGGTGTAGTTAAACTGAAATAAATTGCACACTTTTAAACTTGCAAGTTTCCTGGTGGGAATACTTGACTGCAGAAACATGTTCTAAATATTGGAGTAAACGGTAGGGTAGGACCCTTGTGGAAATCATTCCTGAGATGTGGAAAATGAACCATTGTTCTTTAAATATTGAATGGCTTTCCAAATGACAATTCAGCGATACAGAGTGTCATTTGCTTTATTATTATTATTTTTATGACCAGCATAAAGCAAGCAAAAGAATGACTGAGATATGATGGAGAAGGTCTCTCATGTTTGATTTGCAGATTCGGTTTGCCTTTGTAGTCATCCTTTGCACATAACAGAATTGATGTCAGAACTACTTTCTTGGGGATTCGGCTAGAGGTGGAAAAATGAGGCTACGTGGAGCCCATTCATAAATTTGTTCTGTCCACGTTCCATAGCGGTTTCCAGATTTAACAACATGAAAATTCAATGCATATGCTTCCTGTAAGCAATTTCTCCCAATATCCTCACTTTTTTCATATAACATTCCCTGAGTAACACATTGTCTCTACACTGTTTACCCTAATAGGCACATTTTTGCATATAATTTACTTTGTTATACCCATTTCAGTATTTTTCCCCTGAGCAATGTAATATCAGAAAATACTATCACAAAGTTAGAATGTTCTGATATCCCCCAAAACCGCCATTACCTTGTTTAACTGCCCCCCTTTTTTTCTCGAAACAAAAACTGACAGTTATCCCTCCACATCTGCGGATTTGACTTTTGCAATTTGATTATTCATGGATTTGATAAAAGCATGCTCTCTAGGAATCTCTGGGTCCTACAGTGCACTTCTATGGTCAATTTCAAATTGAGTTGACCATTCACTTCATAGAATCGTAGAATCATAGAATCAAAGAGTTGGAAGAGACCTCATGGGCCACCCAGTCCAACCCCATTCTGCCAAGAAGCAGGAATATTGCATTCAAATCACCCCTGACAGATGGCCATCCAGCCTCTGGTTTAAAAGCCTCCAAAGAAGGAGCCTCCACCACACTCCGGGGCAGAGAGTTCCACTGCTAAACGGCTCTCACAGTCAGGAAGTTCTTCCTCATGTTCAGATGGGATCTCCTTTCTTGTAGTTTGAAGCCATTTTTGTGCTGAAGAACATAGATAAGATGTTTCAGAAAATCATCATTATGCCCCCAGCTGCATGAGAACCTTGAAATATTATATTTGTCATGTGGGATGAACCCAGAGTAAAAATACTTAACAGGAGAGATATAGCACGTAAAGGGCATCTCTTTCCAGCCAATTGACACAGAGAAGAGTTTTGAAACATACTCATCAACAATTTATTGATACATGAAAATTTGTATTAATCATTCAGTATCCACTGGCTTAACTTTTCAATTGTCCTGGGTTGTTAGAGTAAGTACATACAAATTGTAGAGAAAAATGTTCTAAAGGGAAGTTCATTATGTCCTGCATCTTAACATTGGTTTCACTTACCAATGTGCATAGGAGCATACTTCAGCTCCTAGAATTCCTGAATATTATGGTTGAGTTTTTGAGGGATGAAGCCAAAACATTTGTATTTTCAGTATATGAGAACCACTGGTCTAGGGCTTATCTAACCCATCTTCTTATTTGCAGCCAGTTTGGACCATCAATACTCTTCACTGGCCTTGGAGGTGGCCATACATTACATGCTCAACCCGTAGAGTCAATTGAGCAAAGTCTACACAGTCATGAGTTTGGCTCCCCTGAACTATCCCTTTAACATCTCTGAACCATAATTTTACCATCACCATTACTGAATGACTGCAGACCTCCAAGAGAGCCTCCTGGCCATTGTGGTGTCCTGTGTTAAAATCAAAAAAGTGATCAATTTAGCCAGGCAGAAAGAGGTGCTAATCAAGAAAAAATGGATGGTTTTGACTCATGTAGACAGTAGACCATTTCTCATTGATGCAGATTTTCAATCCATACTTTGCTTGAAAAAAAAAAAAGGGGTGGGGGTCATGAAATCTCCAGAGCATCTCCCAACTATCCTTATCATGGACCTAAACTGATCCAATCTCATTTACCCACATTCAAAACCAAAAGTTTCTGGGTATCATTAAGAAAGCTAGTAGACAAGTATAGACAAGACTTTAGAATATCTATTGAATCAATGCCTTACAACTTCCTATGGTTTCAATAAGCAAACTCTAATTGGGGCTGGAAATAGGATTTCTTCTTGAAATTCATCTTCAAACTGGATGTTAAACACACTGTGGCTCATTGATGGTCAATGATGAAGTTCATCTGAAGAAGTAGGATTTCATGCTCCATTTTGAATGTGCCACAGTACTCCTTTTCCTTTCTATTTTTATATGCATATGATTAAGTTGGTAAAATCTGTGTCTTGAAAAACAATAAAAGATATAATGGCAGAGAGATCAAGGTGAAAATACATAATTGTACAGTAACAGAGCTGCACTGTGATGGTGAAATATCATCTTGTACATGCAGTATGGCACAGATTCTGAATATACAGACTGAAAATGCAAAGAAATGAGAAATCAGACAGTATGTTCAGTTGGTCATGGTGGCTCTGGGTGCCAAGTTTCAACCCAGTCTATTGTCGGTGGGGGTCACAGTGTCTCTGAATGTAGGTCAACTACAACTCCCAGAAAACAAGACCAATTCCCCCCAAAGCGATCCAGTATGTTCAGTTGGTCATGGGGGTTCTGTATGGGGGATCACAGTTTCCTTGGACGTAGATGGACTAAAACTCCCAAAATATAAAGGGCAATTCACATTTGGATATGTTGGATATGTGTGCCAAGTTTGGTCCAGATTCATTATTTTTTTTGGGGTTTACAGTGCTCTCTGGATCTAGGTGAACTACATTTTTTATAAATCAAGATCAATTCACCCCAAACCTCTCCAGTATTTATGGCTGGTTGTGGGGGTTCTGTGTGCCAAGGTCAATTATCCGTGGTGGGCACAATGCTCTATCTTGATGTAGTGTGAACTACAACTTCCATCAAGTTGAATCAGTCCCACAAATCCTTCCAGTATGTTCAGTTGCTGATCAAGAACCAAACAACAGACAAAATGTGGTATGGTTAAAAAATACAGATTTTCCTAACCTTAAGATAATTGGCAATGCATTTGGACCCTTCAAAGGTCTGTTGAGTCAAATGTTATAAACTACAAAGAGGAAGAGACACTTTGGCACATAAAACAGCAAAATTTGTGTATGTGATGTTTTTAAAAAGCACATAAAGGTTTGGATCTATGTGGTGATTATCAGTTATTTGGATGTAATAAATTTAATATACAGAGAGAAGGACAAGGGTGGAGTGAAGGAAATACCTGAGAAAGCTGTTTTTGTACAAACTGCTGCTGTCTTTGTTTGTGAAATGTGGTTAGCTGCTCTGTTTACTCCAAAAGTAATCACTTCTTCATTCAAACAGCTTCACCAGTAAATAGAATATCTTAGGACATTAATTATATCGGAGAGAAGTCCACACGAAGGAGCTGTTGCAATTCATTACTGTACATGAGCTATTCAGAGGAGGGAGAAAATGTAAGGCCAGAGATAATTGTTATTGCCTTGCTTTCTTGCAGTATTGGGGTAGATGGATTGGAAATGGGTTATCTTTCTCTCTGGTAATAAAGTGACTACATATCCATACCCAGACAGCGCATAAAAGAGAAATGTTCACATTGAGTCAAAGAGCATTACAGCGGCTGAAAGACACAGAGCCCACTCTGAGCCTCACAGAGGGAAGACAGATGTGGAAAGTGGGTGGCAATGGACAGGACAAGATGAGGGCAAATACATTGAAACATAATCCAGGCAGAACAAAAGGCAGATGGGATGACACTCCCCCTTTAGACCCAAGTTCACACTTTGGGTGTTCTCCTGGGTGCAGCCTTGAACTTGGAGGCCCAAGTCTCTGTAAGGCCAGAAGTGCTTTGATATATTTAAAACTTCTGCACTAATTTTACCTATTTCTTGAGATACCAGATCTATGCCTTTGTTGCATCCATTTGAATCTCTGCATCATGCTCTCCATAGGGTTGCCTTTGAAGAGTGTTCAGAAACTTAATCTGACCCAAAGAGCTGAAACCAGATTAACTGGGGCAGACAGCAGAGAACATTCTGTGCCCCTGTTGCAATAGCTCCACTGACTTCCAGTTTTTTTCTGGGCACATCCCTATGTAAGTATTTGTTTTATTAATATGCCACCTTTCTCTTGGAGTGGGACTGAAGTGGGGTTGGTTATGTCAGAGTGCGACAGAAGCTTTGAAGCTTGGAAGAATTGACACTTTGAGATTTGAGTAAAAACAAACATATAGCTTTACTCAGTAGAGCAAATATACAGCATCCACTTGTATTGACATCCAACCAGAAACAAGACAAAAGCACCAAAGTAAGAAAGGACGAACAAAATCTTATCTCTGGATCCTCCCTACGCGTTCCAAGCACACTCAGGGTCACAACTTCACACTTCACTAGAGGCTTGACTGATTAACCCTTTCAGTGTCAATACACTCTCTGCTAATGCAATCAGGTTACATTAACAGGCATTGCACAAAATTACATTTAAATACTCACATTACACTACTCTTACATTAACAGGTTATGGCCTATAAAGTCCTATATGGCTCAGGTCCAAACTATCTCACAGACTTCATCTTGCATGAACTCCTACGTTTCTCTCATCTCCACTGCCATCACAAGTACCATTGTTAGGGACATAAGAGAGGGCCTTTTTGTTGGTTGCCCCTGGACTCTCTAACTTCCTTCCTAAGGAGGCCAGAATGGCACCCTCTTGGTTGATCTTCCGTCAGTTGGTTATTACCTTTTTATTCCAAGAGGCTTTGAAAACAGAACACTTTGAAAGAATGAACTAAAAAGTGCTGCATTATTTTAAATGAACCTTTTTAGTTTTTATCATTTTCAATTGCATTTTTGCTTTTACTGAGCTGTCAATTCATTTTAATATTGTAAATAGTTTAATTCTGCTTTAATTTTTTAATGTTTTAGTAGTATAAATTTTGTAAATTGTGATCCACTTTGAGTCTTAATTCTGTGGGGAATACACACACACACACACATGCTGGGCCTGTGCATAAGACTGTAGACAGGACATAAATTCTGTTTGCCCAATGGGACGCCAGGGCTGTCTCAGATTAAAGGCCCTTGGATTTCCTTAAAACAGAGTCTTTAGATTGCTTAAAGGTTCAACAAAGTTCTTTATTATTGAAAACAAACAGGTACTTTAAGGCTTTCTTAACAGTCTATTGGCTCTCTCTCAATCTTGTCCACAGGGAACAGGCACTATCTTCATAACTGTAACTAATGGGGAAATCCTTAACTTCTAATCTGGGCAGTCTGTCTTTGTCTCTGTTGGCGTGGAGCCCCTGCACCCGGTACCAACTGCTTCTGGCTTCTGCGAGTGACCCTTACCAAGCAGAGCTTTGTAGACTTCCAGAGGACGAAGAATTCAGGTTTACGTGATGGCTGACTGAAGTCCTTCAGCAAAGGAACTGTAGGGCTGTATAACCCCAGCCAAGCTGTGCGCTGTATATCTCCCCGGCCAAGCCGTAGAAGACAAAGCTTTCTACAGGAGCTCTTGGTTTTATGTCCTGTGTGAAAGGCTTCTCTGTGTGGACTGAACTCAAAATGGCTCCTATTCCCTCTAAAACCCCAAAAGGTGGTGGGACCGGGGAACCTAACTATAATTGACAGGTGGCTTGCCCTATGATTGCAGCCAAAAGAAGCCACCTATCTGCAGAGTCCCTGAAACTTAGGACTATAACAAACATTAAATGCAAAGCAAACAAAATTGGAGCTCCTGGTGCAGTTGTCCTGCACACACACACACACACACACAATAAGGAGATTGAGGTTGGACTGGGTGTCTTTTGTAGTCTCTTCCCACTCTATGATTCTGGGTTTTTTAGTTCAAATGTTAAAGAAGCTGTCCAATATTTTAAGCCTATGTAGGGTAAGATTTTGTTGAGAAATATATGAGATAGAAATAGATTTCTAGAGTAATCCAATTGATGAGGCAGAAGCTGAACATCAATAACTTTGACACCCACCTGCAAGTAGTCCATGATTGCAGCAACCTTTCTTGCTCATATTCACCAGTAGTTGATACTGGAGAGAGAATACCAAATTGCAGCCAATAGCCACAGATAAACCCCTGTATGAATTCATCTCATTTTTAAAATTCATCTTAAATGGTGTCTATAACTGTCCAAAATCCTGTTTCAGTCCTGAATAGAACAGACCTATTCAATCAATTTCCTCCATCTATGTATGGATTCACTATTCTACAATAGATTCAGTGAGTCCATGCCAGCTTGAATCAACCAACAACATTCTATTCACTTTATCTTGTGGTTGTAAATTCCAACGTTTAACTATACATTCCTTTTTTATGGTGTGAAAATCCGTGAACTGATTTATTCTAGACCCAGAGCCCAGGAAATGTTCATCACAGATACTTCATTGCAAAACACTTTGGCAAGGAGATGGTGCATAACTTTATAATTGTAGAGTTAGACAATGAGTATCCAACACCACCTCATTAGTGAATTATGAAACTATACTGTACATGCCCAATGGAAAAGGTGAAATATCCACATGTATCTTGTGTGTGTCAATTGCACCATAGGGACATCTTTACTTACTTAACCTTGTTCCACATGAGACACAAATATCCAAATATTCAGCACCTAAATAACCAAACCGCATCTAAAGTTGACCAAGAACGGAAAAAGGAATGTTGGAGGACAAGAAAAGAGACTTAAAGATGGTCTCAAAGCCAACTTTAAAAGGTCTGGCATAGACACTGAGAACTGGGAAGCCCTGGCCCTTGAGCGCTCCAGCTGGAGGTCAGCTGTGACCAGCAGTGCTGCAGAATTTGAAGAGGCACAAATGGAGGGCGAAAGAGAGAAATGTGCCAAGAGGAAGGCGCGTCAATTCAACCCCGACCAGGACTGCCTCCCACCTGGAAACCGATGCCCTCACTGTGGGAGAAGATGCAGATCAAGAATAGGGCTCCACGGTCACCTACGGACCCACCGCCAGGATACTACACTTGGAGGACCATCATCCTCGGACTACGAGGGATCGCCTAAGTAAAGTAAAGTAAGTAAGTAAGTAAGTAAGTAAGTAAGGAGGGTCGGCAACCTCCAAGTACACAAGTACAGATTTACATAATAGAAGAATGGCAGGGGGTTGGACTGGATGACCTGTGTGGTCCCTTCCAACTTTTATGATTTTATGATTCCATGATTTTAAGCAAAAGCTTAGATTTTGTGTATAAATGTGCATTCTGTCTCCTTGATGTAGGATCTTCTATAATTCAGAATTATAGAAGATCAGCTTCAATGAGACAGGAAAATCCTGTTTGTTGAAAATATATATCTTCTTTTATGAACAACAACCCTACATCTGCAATGTCACCTTTTATTGAGTCAGAAATATCCAAGGAAACAACAAGGAATATATTGCACAACACCATTAATGCTGGGCTTAATTTGCAGCCTCCTATAATTCAGATGCTATATAATAGGATACACAGAAGCATATTTTTAATAATAGTGGCTTCATTATCTTCTGTTTCTGTCATGCCTTTGTGTTGGGTCCTTTTACGAGCATAATGTGGAAGTTCTGTATTGATTAATGCATTAACTTGCATCGCTACAATATCATCACTTTGGTTTTCACAGAGACAGCTTGAACAGCATCTCCAAATATGTGTTTGCAGGAGATTTTCTGAAATAAAGATAAACAAGTAGAGGGGACTGAAATATACCACTGGGATGATCGGTAATGCAGTGGGCAAATGCAGATGTAGGGAGTGACTCTTTTCAGGTGGACTTTCCTTATTAGCTTTCAGTTTTAGACTTGTAACTAAACTGATCCCCAACCCACCTAAAACACAGACATGTGCCTTTCATCTCAAGAACAGAGAAGCATCCCGAGCTCTGAAGATCACCTGGGAAGGAATCCCACTGGAGCATTGCAGCACACCCAAATACCTGGGAGTCACTCTGGATCATGCTCTGACCTACAAGAAGCACTGCCTGAACATCAAGCAAAGAGTGGGTGCTAGAAACAATATCATATGAAAGCTGACTGGCACAACCTGGGGATCACAACCAGATACAGTGAAGACATCTGCCCTTGAGCTCTGCTACTCTGCTGCTGAGTATGCATGCCCAGTGTGGAGCACTTATCACCACGCTAAAACAGTGGATGTGGCTCTTAATGAGACATGCCGCATTATCATGGGGTGTCTGCGCCCTACACCACTGGAGAAATTACACTGCTTGGGTGGTATTGCACCACCTGACATCCGCCGGGAAGTAGCAGCCAATAGTGAAAGGACCAAGGCAGAGACATCTCCAGCTCATTCCCTATTTGGGTATCAGCTAGCATGTCAACGACTTAAATCTAGAAATAGTTTTCTAAGATCTACAGAGACACTCGCTGGAACACTTCAGCAAGCGAGAGTCCAAAAGTGGCAGGTTCAAACCCAGAACCTCAACCAATGGCTGATACCAAATGAGAGACTCCCCCCTGGGTACACAGAGGACTGGGCAATTTGCAAGGCACTGAACAGACTGTGCTCTGGCACCACGAAATGCAGGGCCAACCTTCAGAAATGGGGCCACAAAGTGGAATCCTCGACATGCGAGTGAGGAGAAGAGCAAACTACTGACCACCTGCTGCAATGCAAGATGAGCCCTGCTACATGCACAATGGAGGACCTTCTTGCGGCAACACCAGAGGCACTCCAAGGGGCCAGATACTGGTCAAAGGACATTTAACCAACTACCAAACTCACAAATGTTGTATTTTGTCTGTTTGTTTGTTTGTTTGCTTTGTTCTGTTGGAAATGTAATATAATTGACTGGTTGCCCTGACACGACAAATAAATAAACTAAACATATCACTAGCCTGCCCTTTGTGCTAAGTGGTATCATTTCAATTTTCCACAAGAACCAAATGAAACATAATTTTATAACATTGTGGAAAGCTTAAATAGGGCTACAAGCTACTTAATAACCATCATAGCATAACATTCCCCATTTTTTTCAGATTTCAAAATCTTTACAAAGGAGTTGCTTAAAAAGACAAATTAGTGTGAACAGATTTTATAGCAATGATGGTCTAATAATAATAATAATAATAATAATAATAATAATAATAATAGGTGAGAGGATCCCTCTTGTGCTTTGCTGAACGTAGCATTTATTGGATTTTCTTGGTGGGTAGATAGTTTGTATGTTGTGTTTCCTCATCAGCTTCCCTATGCGGTCAGTGGTTTCCTTGATGTATATCAAGAACACTTTTCCTCTGGATGGATCTTCATCTTGACTCTCATGGCTTGTTCTCGGTCTTGCAGCTCTTCTGATGTCTGAGGTGGGGTTCGCAGATTCTTTTTGTAATGGCAACATATGCAAAATTCCACCTCCTCAACCTTACTTTGAATGTGAGCATTCCACTTCAGGCAAAACTGCCCATTGTCTTCCAGAGGGGAACTGGCACATGTGTAGAACATCAGTACATTTGGTGATATATACATTTTGCCTTAATTTGGGGAAATAGTAAGAGCTATCCTTTGAGGTATAGCAAAAGCAATAATAATAATATGGATCAATTTTAGTTGCATTTATATTCAGTAAGGTGGACGTGTGCATTAATTTTGTTATGTACTTATAAATTCAGACTTTTATTAGACTGTTGAGTATGTTCTGTGCTTATTGAATGTTTATATAAAAATGTTGTTGAGTTTGTTTAAGTTATTTCTGTCTTATGGTGACCCTGAAGTGGCCCTATCAGATGTTTTTCCTTCTGAGGGTGAGAAAGTATGATTTCTCTAAGGCCAACCCATGGGATGAAACCAATGCACTATCTGAGTGGGAATTCAAACCCTGGTCTCCATAGTCATAGTTCAGTCCTCAACCCAATGCACCACATTGGCTCTTAGCAGTCAATTAAGACTTCCTAATTACTTTTTGCATTTTCTATTTTCAAGTCACAAGGCCTAATAATCCAATGGACCCATTCCAGTTGGGACCAAACCTAGGATTTAGGCTATTAGTGTGTTTTGATTGGTCGGTGTTTTACTGTGAATTGTCCAGAATGGAAATGAAAGAAACAAATGTTAAATAAATCATTTCGAACAAGGATAACACAAAGGAACTTAAAGAGATTTATGACTTGTTCTGTTCTGTCACGTGCTGCGCCTGTAAAGAATTTCCTTTAAAATAGGACGTGCAACCTTTGCCCAGTGGGAAGCCAGGGGCCCCCAAAGAGAAGTTCTCAGGGATTTTCCAGAAGTGATGGTCTTTAGAGTCTTTGATAATCCAACAAAGTCTTTATTATGGAACAAACAACAAATCTTCAATGGTTCAAACAACACTTCAAGGCTTTCTCAGTCTAGTCCTCAATGGACTAGATTAATTAATTACACTTTCTCTGTAGGAAAAACTCTTTTTAACTTCTCCCAGGCTGACTGTAATCTAAGTCTTACTGATGTGGTCTCCACTACCGGGTCAAACTGTGTCTCAAGCGCCGAGTGGACCTACCAGTAAGGCCAGTAGATTCTCCAGCTGGAATTCTTTGGTCTTCCAAACTGTTTACCCTCTGAAATTCTTCAAAGCTTTAGGGCTGTTTCCCTGGTAATCTTTGAAGACTATTGGATGCTCTTAAGACTGTTCTCCCCGGAAAGTCTTAAGGGTTGAAGCTTTTGTACAGGAGAAGCTTGAACATGTCCTCTACATTAGCTTTCCTTACTGAGACTAACTAAAAATAGTTCCCTTCCCTTCCCAATTGTCCTGAGCAAGGGGCGGAATCAAAACTTAACGATGATGGACAGGTGACTTGCCCTACGACTGCAACCAAAGGAAGCCACCTTTCTGCAGAATCCCTGAAACCTTGAACTGCAAGCAAACATTGAATACAAAGCAAACAAAGAATGAATCCACTTTAAATCCAGTTTCTATCTTCTGCAGAATTCTGGGGTTTGTAGTTTAGTTACGCTGTTAAAGGCTCCTTCCTATACTACAAACACTGGAATTTTGCAAAAGGCAATGACTGGCTTTAAAATGGATTCATTCTCTAGTGCAGTGATTTTCAACCTGTGGGTCCCAGGTGTTTTGGCCTACAACTCCCAGAAATCCCAGCCAGTTTACCAGCTGTTAGTATTTCTGGGAGTTGAAGGCCAAAACATCCTGGGACACACATGTTGAGAATCACTGAGCTATATCTCTATAGTCAAAATGAAGTAGATCTACTGCTCAGCTGTTGAGGAGAATCCACATAATGCTTGGCTGGAGTTGTATTTCTGGGAGTTGAAGGCCAAAACATCTGGAAACCCACAGGTTGAGACCCACTGTTCTAGTGTGATGAGGTCATAAGTAGGAGTGGTAACTTTTCTCAGCACAATTTCATGTCTCTCTAAATTCTGAATGGATTTTATAAGAGCTCTTTACGAGCTTCTGTCTTGATAAAGTTTCCTGTTGATTCTCCTTGCATGGAGGATGACAATGGTTTGCAGATAAGGAAGAGGAAGAAGCAACAGCTTGAACAATTATCTCTTTGGGGAAGCATTAAATCCACAATCTCCTCTTTTGCAGAAGCTGGTCCATCAGATCCCTTTGCCTGCTGTGAGTCTGACCGAGAGAGACAGAAAACATCTCACATATTAAAACAGCCAAATGCGAGATGCGGCGTGTTCCACTGGGGCATCGGCTGAGCCAGCTGTGCCAAACGGGAAACCTCCCTCCGGCTGCGCTTCTAGGAGGCCTGCTGAGACTGTCTCAGCTGGATGCCACCTTTGGCACTTATTACGATGCTGCAGCTGTGTTAATAATCTTTGGCGACTCCTTTGTTTCCAATTTTGAGGCTGGAATGTGCAATTTGTACAGGATACGAGCTTATTTCTAAATCCCCCGGGATGAATGTTCTGTATCTTAATAAATTATTTGTGGAATATAAAACCTCCTTATAAATTAAGGCCTGTGTTCCACTGAAGTGCATGTGCCTCTTAGAGGATGCCAACTGGCTTTCTGGAGGCCTCATATATTTTGCATGTTTTTTGTTTCTCTATTTTTCCAATTGGAATACTCTGCTTGTCGGCTCCGGAAATAACAAAGGCACACAACCCCAGGCTAGGGATGTGTAGCTTATCAGCTTGGAGAAGGTTTTTGATGCCTTCATGCCATTGTTTGAAGCAATATAGTTGGAGTGTGTAAATGGCATCCATTCTAGGTCACTTCCCAGGATATTCTGCAACTTCAGTTCAGAGTGGCTCTTTTCTTCCAAACTTTTCTGAAGGATTCTTAGAGAAAGCTTAAGCTTTTCCTAAAACTTATGTGAAATCTCAGAATAGGTCTTTGCTCACATGAAAGAGTTCCAAATCACTGATTCCCAGTTTGGTGAGACAAACAAACAAACAAACAATAAATAAATAAATAAATAAATGAAAGAGAGAATGCAGTACAACACGTTCCTAGGAGTCAACCATCCATAGTTTCAAAGTGTTGGTTTTGACCTACAAAACCCTATATGGCTCCGGCCCAGTATACCTGTCCGAACGTATCTCCTTCTACGTCCCATCGCGGAGTTTAAGATCTTCTGGGGAGTCCCTGCTTTCGGCCCCACCTTTATCACAAGTGAGACTGGTGGGGACGAGGGACAGGGCCTTCTCGGTGGTGGCCCCTCACCTGTGGAATGCGCTCCCCGAGGAAATTAGGTCATCAACATCCCTCCTCTCTTTCAGAAGGAAGCTAAATACCTGGATATGGGACCAGGCCTTTGGGTAAACTGGCAGATGGATAAAAGACAATGGTGACCAGAGTAGGAAAGGACAATGACAATGCTGGATGGATTATGGATTTATGAATTAGGTTCTTGTGGGTTTTTTCGGGCTATAGGGCCATGTTGTAGAGGCATTTCTCCTAACGTTTTGCCTGCATCTATGGCAAGCATCCTCAGAGGTAGTGACCTCACTACCTCTGAGGATGCTTACCATAGATGCAGGTGAAACGTCAGGAGAAATGCCTCTACAACATGGCCCTATAGCCCAAAAACCCCCACAAGAACCTAGTGATTCCAGCCATGAAAGCCTTCGACGATTTATGAATTGATGAACCTTGACCACAAGATGATTTTATTGCTGCTGTTGTTTTAATTTGACTGTTTTAATCAGTTACAACTGTCGTCATTATATTGTAAATTGTATATTGTATTTTGTAAATTGTTGAGCATCGAATTGTGCCTTTTGTAAGCTGCCCTGAGTCCCCCCCTAGGGGAAGGGTGGGGTAGAAGCACTCCAATTAAATATAAATAAATAATAAATAGTTTGAAAATATTATTTTAAAATTCAATAAATAAATAAATAAATAAATAAATAAATATTGATTTAGCCACTTTAACTTCTTTGAGATTCATTTAAAAAGAAGGAAAGAGGGATACCACTTGTTGTTATTGCTATTGTTGCTGTTGTTGTTGTGGTTGTTGTTATATGGGGTATATAATGGGATTTGAGATACATGGGAGTCCTAATATCAACCCCAATAGATACCAAGAGCTCGCTGTATTTCAAATGCCACCCCCACTGTGTGGAATCCTAGTATTTTGGGACATCATCAGAGGAGAAATAGGTTTTTGCAAACAAACAAAATAATAGTTTGCATAAATTATGGCTTTTAATCAAGACTTTCTCTGGTTTCGTACTCAATATGGTTTCTGAGCATAAAAAAAACCAATCTCATGGAGAGTGATAATTCAACCTCATTCAATCTCAGGGTGACACCATTTTTTCATGGCAAGATGTGTCAGTTTGGAAAGGTATCTCTACAGCCAAGGACAAGATAAAACTATGATTATTTTTTAGAATCATAGAATCAAAGAGTTGGAAGAGACCTCAGGGGCCATCCAGTCCAACCGCCTGCCAAGAAGCAGAAATATTGCATTCACATCACCCTTGGCAGATGGCCATCCAGCCCCTGTTTAAAAGCTTCCAAAGCAGGAGCCTCCACCACACTCCGGGGCAGAGAGTTCCACTGCTGAACGGCTCTCACAGTCAGGAAGTTCTTCCTCATGTTCAGATGGAATCTCCTTTCTTGTAGTTTGAAGCCATTGTTTCATGTCCTAGTCTTCAGGGAAGCAGAAAACAAGCTTGCTCCCTCCTCCATGTGGGTTCCTCTCACATATTTATACATGGCTATCATATCTCCTCTCAGCCTTCTCTTCTTCAGGCTAAACATGCCCAGCTCCTTAAGTCGCTCCTCATACGGCTTGTTCTCCAGACCCTTGATCATTTTAGTTGCCCTTCTCTGGACACATTCCAGCTTGTCAATATGTCTCTTCAATTGTGGTGCCCAGAATTGGACACAATATTCCAGGTGTGATCTAACCAAAGTGGAATAGAGCATGGGGAGCATGACTTCCCTAGATCTAGACACTAGGCTCATATCGATGTAGGCCAAAATCCCATTGGCTTTTTTTTGCCGCCACATCACATTGTTGGCTCATGTTTAACTTGTTGTCCACGAGGACTCCAAGATCTTTTTCACACGTACTGCTCTCGAGCCAGGCATTGTCCCCCATTCTGTATCTTTAAATTACAAGCTCATTCCTTGGAGGCTTTTAAACAGAGACTGGATAGCCATCTGTCAGGGGTGTTTTGATTGTGCTTTTCCTGCATTGCAGGGGGTTAGACTGGATGGCCCATGTGATCTCTTCCAACTCTTTTTTTTCCCTTCAATGGAGCCTAGGTTTCAGCAACGTGGTTAAGAAAGCAGGCTCAGCTTACATACGACACATTATCTTTGTGTGCCACATTACGGATGGGAAACCATGATGGCTGGGCCCTTACGGCCATCTGGCTAAGCTGAAGAAGCCAGATTGGCTAAAGGAAAATGGCTAAAATGGATCTGTGGACAAGCCTAGTACTCACATCCCTTTGTTGCATTCTCCATCAGTATGAGATTATCTGAAAACATATAAGATGACTAACTTAATGAATCCAAGAAGGACAGGTAATTGCTCGAAGCAGAAAGAATCTTGTAATTGGGGACATTGTTTTCTGGGCTCGTTCCCAATTTTGAGCCCCAATTTTTGGAGGGAGGAGGGATAGAAAGAACAAAATAAAACACTAGATTCACATGATCTTGGATTGCCCAAAGGATGAACTGTGTCTAATCTTGGCTGACTCCATACTTCCAGGTCTTGCAATTAATTTTAGCAAAGGATATAATTAGAAATTGTATATTTTTGAGTGGGGGGAATCACTGTAGTCAGTGAAAATGTATTTTAAAAAATGACTTTAAAACAGCAACCTTTCAAAACAGAGTTGAACCAGGAGTAGGGAGACAGTTGGAAGGATTCAACTGCCATCTAATGTTGTTTCAACATAATATTCATAGAAGTAAACAATTGAAGGAGAGCATAAGGGGCATCCAGAGAAGGAGAATTCATCATATTCCAGGGCACACTCTTATTTTGCCATAATTGTGTATTTTTAAAGATGTGTTGTTGAAGATATAGGCTGAGTCCTTATATGTGGGTTGTATAGCTTCATGAAGAGTGAAAGTGTTGTAGTACAGCATGATAGTAACGTTACTACTACTGGTAGAAGGGAGAAGAGGGCTGCGCAGGTGTGGGAGGAGGAGGAGCAGCAAAAGCGGATTAGAGACATATTCACGGCTCCAACTGATTCTCAGTCCTTCGAGGGTTTCTCAGATTGTGAAATGGGGGAAGGAGAGGAAAGCAGGGGAGTTAAGCAGGCTACTCGAGAACAAGAATCAGATGAGGAGATCCAAAGGAAGCGTATCCGTGATATACTTAGTGCTCCAACAGAAGATGAAGACTTTGTGGGTTTTGAAAGGAGTGATGGGACTGGGAGTGATGATGGGGAGGAGGATGCTTTAGACTGGACCCATGTGCAGGAGATTAGGGACATCTGTACTCAGCCTACATCCAGTGATGACTTTGAGGGGTTTACAGAGGACTGGCAATCTGGGAACACTTGGGAAGAGCTAAGTCTTGAAAGACACTGGCAAAGGTGGAGAGATGGGTGTCAGTGCTCAGCTGCAGGGATGGGGCAGCTGAAAGTGATGATGAAAGGGTGGGGAGCATTTCATCCTCTGATGAGGAGTTATAGGATATAGGTTGGTTTGAATTCAATGGGTCTTTGCAGAAGGCAAAGTGTCTTATTAGGTTTGGATCTTTGTTACTGTCATTATTCTCAAGTTTGGGTCCTTGGACTACAGATCTCTGTGTTTCCGTGACTTCTGGCTGGACCTCCGTAAGTGCTGACTTCAACCTCCCCTTTGACTCTGGACTGTGTTTTGACGACGACTTTGCTTTTTGGACTGCTTCATCGCATTTTGGACGTGCCTGGACTTCGGACTGTTTTGGGATTTCGATTTTGCATGCTCCCACCTTGTTTTCTTGTGCTTTTTGGACCCTTTGAATTTCAAGCAGATTGCTGTAACTTTTTGTTATCCCAGATTATACTCTGGTATAATCCAGATTATATTTAAGTTGAGGTTTTTTTCTTAGCGGTTGCTGTAGACTCTTAGCTTGTGCTAGAGGCACTGAGTTAAGTGTCTCTAGGCCTTTTTTGTGTTTAATAAACCTCTGTTCGGACCTTTTATACTGTGTTTGACATTCTTGAGGCTTCTGGGTCTTGACAGAAAGACTGGTGTTGAAGTGCAATGTTGAACAACTGAACCGAGACACCAAAAGTATAACTGAAACCATGTGCCTTGCATAATACTACAGCCAAAATCCTACTTTTCAGCAAACTTTGATTGAACAAAGATTCCAAAAGAGACAAAACTGTTCAAATGCTTTCATAGGGGCCACAACTATGCATATAACAGCAACAGGATTCAAGACATACTTTCCTCACTGACAAAGTTGTACTTGTTGAATTTTGCCTCCAGTGCAGTTTTTTAAAAATAGCAATAGATTGTAGCATAGAGGACGGGAACATGGTAATAGAAGACTGGATATTTTTCTTTCTCTGACCCGTCAAGAGTCTGATGTGAAAATCTACTTTGCAAACATCAGGCTTGAAACAATAAATGGCCGTTACTCTGCAAGCGACTGAAATGAGGTATTGATGGCATGGTTTATATGCACCAGAAATATAACTCCATTAGCTTCAGTTATATTTAGGTTCCAAATCTTCCTACCTTCTGTTGTTTACTCTGCTCAATGGAGAAACTCGTTAAAAAAGAAACTAAGAATTATCTAAGCTTTAAAAGGAGGTTTTACAAGATGCTGTGGGGGGTGATCATGATGTTTTCCTCCCCTGAACAGAAATGAAAAGAATTCATAATTCACCCTGTTGATCTTTTGTAGGTCGATGAATATATTTTCCAACAATGCATATCTCAAGGTTATGTCTCCATATCCTAGAAACAACTTCCAGACTTTGGTCCTGCAAGCAGGGGCGTCTCAACCCATTACACAAAGTAAGCATTTGCAGTACAGTTGAGTTTGCCCAGGGGCGCTCTTGAGGCACTCTTGGGCTGAAATAGGCCTTGACATATGCGAGTTGTAGTTACTGGGATGTATAGTTCACCTACAATCAAAGAGCATTCTGAACACCACCAATGATGGAATTGAACCAAAAATGGCACACAAAACTCCCACAACGAACAGAAAATATATATCAGTGATTGGTTGGGGGGGGGGGGGGGCAAAATACTGTTTGCTTACCATTGAAAATTACCTAGGGCCACCTCTGCCTGCAAGAAGCATTTTTAGTGGCCTAGAGAGAGTTCTTTGAACTGTGGTGTTGGAAGAAAGTTCTGAGAGTGCCGTGGACTGCGAGAAGATCCAACCAGTCCATACTTCAGGAAATAAAACCCAACTGCTCATTGGAGGGAAGAATATTAAAGGCAAAGATGAAGTGCTTTAGTCGCATAATGAAAAGACAGAAAAGCTTAGAGAAGATAATTATGCTGGGGAAAATGGAAAGAAAAGGGAAGAGGGGCCGACCAAGGGCAAGATGGATGGATGATATCCTTGAAGTGACTGGATTGACCTTGAAGGAGCTGGGGGTGGTGATGGCCAACAGGGAGCTCTGGCATGGGCTGGTCCATGAGGTCACGAAGAGTCAGAAGTGACTGAACGAATAAACAACAACAACAGAGAGAGTTACTGTAACAAAGGATGGAGTTCTAACATGTCCACATGTACGAAGTTCTCTAATTGACTATAGCAGCTTTGGCCAATGGCTGCTGTTTCCACCTTGGCTCTGTCTTTGCCACTTGCTCATGCATCACCTAGTACAGCTTGACATACAGTGACAGATTGAAACTAGGAAAAGAATTTGAATTTGTTATGATTTAGTTCAAAGAAATTTGAACCATTTCAGCAATGTGGGGATATTCAGTAACACAGGCTCCTTCCCATGGCTGGAGTGCATCCACCAATTCACAGCCAAAACATGGAAAGATCTTCCTTATATCTCTGTGCCAGAAGATGACCAGTTCTGCAGGAGGAAAGGCGGAGCAGACATGATGGTGGTGGTAGCCAGAAAGGATGCCTATAGCAGCTGTCAATTATTGTCATGAGTTGTAAAGCTACTCTAAGATTCTTGGGCAACCATGCTGGAGAATTCTTAAAACATGTTGGAAAATTATTATATTATTGGTTTTAATCTTGATGATTAATTTCAACAATTAACTAACTATTCATGAATAGTCTCTCAGCACTTGATGTAATGTTCTGCTGTTGTCAAATAGGAAATTATTTTTATTTTTGGGTTTCCTCTTGTGGTCATGCCTAGAAGGGGTGGGCTATTTGCTTATGCCAATGAAGAGACCAAGTTAAGCAGGCAGAGTGAACACTTTTGATGTCCACCCCTCTCAGTTCCAGCATTGGAGCAGTGAAAGCTGACTTACCTTCTCACCCTACAGCAGTGTACAAAGAGGTCGCTTCAGGGCCAGGTCTCACAACCAAGTAAAGAACTCTAATCCCTGAAGTTTCTCAACTTGGGGTTTGAATACTCTATGCAGCTTTCTAAGCAGTTGCCCTGGTTATGACTCTTGGTGAGTTACGAGGGGAACCCAGGTGTACAGTTTGCACGAACCAATTGTACAGGTGTGGGTGATTATGGAGGGAATTAATCTCAGGCCTCAATTGTGTATAAGAATATATTATAGAGGAGGCCAATTATTATTTGTAAATTAAGGTAACTGCCACCAACGTGAGATATTTGAGGTACCACCGATGAGATCTGGCTTTACAGACGCAGATTAATTGAGATGAGACGGTCTTCAACAAAAAATAACAAGTTTATTGTGTACAAAGTGTATGGTTACAGGCTGTTAAAAAACGTATAGAACTTTGAATATCACTTGGTTTGTAATACAGTCCACTCTTCCAAATAACACAGCTCATGGCTAACTTTTACTGAGGTGAAGCTCTTTAGTGAACAATGTTTCCTACTATGAATAACCTTCCAATTTGATCTTTCCTTGATCAAATCTCATCTCTAGTCCTTCCTCGACTAGGGATCTTAACAAGCTTCCTTTAGTCTTCCTTGACTAAAGAAACTGGCCAGGTTTTTCTCTTCATCCCTTCTAGACTGAAAACCTCCAGCTGCTCACACACACCTCTCTCCCAGGCTTTTTCAAGCCTTCACACTCACTGCCCCTTTTCCAAAGACGCACATAACTTTTCCTGCTTGGTTCCGCCCACTTCTCACTTTCTGAGCTATCCTGCCTGGTCTCCTTGGCAATGCTCACTGTGGATTCAAACCAGATAACTCTAGTTTTAGTTACTGTTACAAACACAAATATATACTCTAACAGTTAAACACATACATAGTATCAATGACTTTCCAATGTCAGCTGAGGAGTGGGTCTGGGATGGCCACTGCCTCTGCTTACACAACATCAATTTCAAATCCCATTTTTAGTTGGTTGCAGTTCATGAAGAAAGCTTAAATAGGTAACATTGTAATAAAAGTTGCCCATATTTATCCCAACACAGTTATCTGGTCTTGTTATTTCATTGATGGCTGGGCAAACACCTTTTTCTCAAAACTGGGACTCGAGATGGCTGTGGAAGAAGAGAGGTCACTAGAAACACTTCTTTAGATGTTCCCAGCATTCTGGAATATAGACAAGATTCCTATAAGAGCATGAAAAAGGAATTGAGAGATCAATAAAAGATTACTATTGGGTTCTGAAGGACAAGATCTGGGAGGAAGAGGTTGTGAGATAGCGGAAGGAACACAAGGACTACAATTTTCTCTTTTGGACTACAGTTGCAAGGGAAATGAAGGCCTGTCACCCAGGTTTTTATTAGTAACTGGCAGAGTTAGGAGGGAAATAAAAAAAATGTGGTTCCATGATAATAGGTGCTCTGGGAACACTTTCACATGGACTGACAAAACATCTCAATGAAATTGCCGTAGACAGGATCACAATAGCACAATTACAAAAAGTGATGCCACATGGAAGATGCTACATCTGGTGATACATCATGAATCCCTAGGTTCTTGGAAAGACCAACCCTCCAGGCAGTAACAGCTGGGAGACTATGAAACTCATGGTAATGATGGTAGCAATGGTGTTTAGATCATAAATCCCACAAAAGTGAATACAATTGGCCCTCTGTAGTCATGGATTCGACCATCCACAGCTATAAAATATTGTTAAAAATCCAAAAAAGGAAAGCTTGATATTGCCATTTTACTACATTAATGTATATAAGGGAACTCCAGCATCCATTGATTTTGATATCCACTGGGGATCCGGGAACCAAATCCTGGTGGACACCAAGGGTCTACTGTAATTTTGTAAATATCATCCATTTTAATGGGATGGGATGTGAAGGAATGGGAAAAAAGGATTCTTTCTAGCCTATTGTAAACATGAACATGTACCTTTGGGGTCACAAGGAATACATATTTTGGTTCTGCTGGCAGATATATGACTAACTTACATCAAACACCCCACTCCCTTCCTTCTGCAATGCTACTTTTCCTTTCCATACAATTTATTTATCTTTATTGCTCTCTGTGTGGTTTTTCTCTTGTAGGTGCCAAGAAAGGCTGCCAGGGTTTCTCTATGCCCAGAAGAAATAAACTCAGATCTAAAAAGTGTTTTATAGGCAAAATAAATTACCAGTGAGTCTTGGAGATAGTTGCTGGGCAAATTGATTTCTGTGTACAAATGTCCCGTTCCTTGATTTGTTGATAAAAATTTAATGTTCTACATGTAAAAACTATTTAAACACAGTACAAGGACATGAACAATTTATTCAAGCAAAAGTTTTCTCTCTTTGGTTTGTCACTTGCATTTTGGTAGGAATAGGGAGAACTTCTTGCATAATATTGCAAACCCAGCAGGTCAGAAAGATGAAAAGCAGACTGCTTAACCATTGAAGAAATCCATATTTGCAAAAGGGAAATATATACATATTTATTCCATATTAAGGAGAGATAGTGTGGTCTAGTTATTTGAATGCTAGACTAGGATTTCACAAGATCGGGGCTCAAATCCCCACTTAAGTCACGGAATCTCGCTGGATGACTTTAGGCAAGTCACAATCTCTCAGCAATGGCAAACCTCCTCTGAATAAATTTTACCCAGAAAATCCTAGGAGACAACCTCCAGAAGTCAAAGCTTATTTGAAATCACATAACAACGGCCTTTTCTGAACAATGCCAAGGACCAGACCTCTGTTTTCCATACAGCAGAACCTGACTCCCTGCACAAAATCCAAGACTCCAAAAGCGCACTTCTTCCTCTTCCCTTGAGAAAGAAGCCTCAAAGTGACCAGAATCATGCTTTCCTATAGCATATTTGACACTCTCTGAATACACCACCTCTGTCCTTCCCATGGAGCAGAGCATGGCGGGTGAACAAGACTCCTCAGTCTGTCACAATTTGAGCATTATTAGCCTGAGTCTTTTATAGGAAAATTCTGTTGATGTAGTCCCAAAGTTGTAAATTAATAATATACATATTCCATCCTGCAATGCAACCTGAGCCCTGCCACATGCACAATGGAGGACCTTCTTGCAGCAACACCAGAAGCACTCCAAGTGGCCAGATACTGGTCAAAGGACATCTAATCAACTACCAAATTCACAAATTTTGTATTCTGTATTTTGTATTTTTGTATTTTGTCTTTTTGTTTGCTTTGTTCTGTTAGAAATGTAATATAATTGACTGGTTGCTGATGACTCGATAAATGAATCCTGGATCCATCTCAGTTTCCTGGCCAGATGTTGATCTTCTTGATTGGTGTTGATCTTATGTTGACTTCTTTCTTAGCATAAGGAAGGTTGCAAACATTTCCTTTATCACTGTCCCATTCTTATCAGAGTTTATTCTTCAGATCCCATTAGCAAGTAGGTAGTTAGTCATTGCAGGCCTTAATATTATACTGGTGTCTCCAAAATTATTAACTCCATCCATACATCCTTCCATTCTTCCATTCATTCCCACACATCATTATTAAATTCACATTTCTCAAATCTGCACATTGAATTTCTTATTACATATTGATTGAACTGTGATACAAAGTTGAAACATTTTTGGCCCTCATGGATTTTCAGATATCAGTGTTCATCTTCATTATATTTGTTGGAAAGATTCCCTTCCCTGTTTCCATTTTGTGAAGTCAGGAAACTAGAACAGGAAATACCTGCCTTAAGCCACACATAGTAAGGCGTTATTATTGGGAGAGATGTTCCTTCAAGTATCAAGGACCCAAGCCCTCTCTCATGAAGGCTTGTCAAAACAAAACAAAACCTAAAATAGGTAAAAACAAAGAAAAAATGTCCATAGAAGTGATTGAACTACCTTTGACATGGAAGGCATATCCTATGGCAAACCATAGCTAGAAGTGACCCAGGACCCTTCCACACAGCCTTATATCTCAGAATATCAAGGCAGAAAATCCCACAATATCTACCTCAGAGTGAGTTATCTGAGTCCACACTCAGATAATGTGAGATTTCCTGCCTTGATATTCTGGGATATAGGGCTGTGTGGAAGGGCCCCCATTCAGAAAATAGTATTAATGATTCACCACCCTTCAAGAACTGATAGCCAAGTTGGAATACTTGAAATAGTTGCCTTGTTTCCTGCTGCTCCAGAGACTAGTTGTTTACCCATACCAGCACCAGAAATGTACCATAAGTCACTCCTGGATGTCTAAATGATGTTTAGGGACTTCCGGTCCTTAATGTAGGGGTAAACAGAGTTGAACCAGTTTAATATTGTGTTAAACTAAGTCCAGTAGTGGCCAGGAACTTTCTGGAGCTCTCTGCCAACCCACTGTACCAACAGGGGAACAGAAAAGGTAAGAGTGATAATTCAGCTAGGCCTAAATGGTTTTGAACTGGTTGGACTCTAAACCACAACAGCTATGAGTTGGAAATATGGCATCTGAACACCTCTGAGGACAGTCTCTAGCATGGGTTGTTATAGGTTTTTTCGGGCTATATGGCCATAGTCTAGAGGCATTCTCTCCTGACATTTCACCTGCATCTATGGCAAGCATCCTCAGAGGTAGTGAGGTCTCTAGCATTTTTGCTTTCTCAGCATTTTCAGATTGGCCCTTTAGTTTTTGGTAGATATAGTTGGTTCTCAACTTGTGGGCTGAGGCGTGCTGGTGGGCCGTGAAACCTAAAATAAGGGCCATGGATTTATTAAATATGGTGTTCTGTGAGCGAGCAAATGGGGACTACTGGATATGTTCTGTATCAGAAACTAGAGCTGACATGATCTATCCAATACTTTGGGGTGCTGATTTTTGAATCAGCACCCAAAACCAAATCTAAAGTTGACCGAAAACTGTTTTGTAACCCTTTTGGTACTAATGTTGGAGAGTGATCCCTGGTCAACATGGTCCCTGGTCAAATGGTTGCTGACCATGTGGTTCCTGGTCAAAGTTGTCCTTGGTCAAATGGTCCCTTGTCAAGTGGTCCCTTGAAAAAAAAGTTGGAAACCACTGGCATAAAGAAACCCATCGTCACATTAAGAAAAGTGATTTCCTTAGGAGGAACATCAAGAAAAGAGATTTCTTAAGGGAGAACTGCCTCAGAGTTTGTTAGGGTCTCCTTATCTGGACACTTTGAAATAGACATGGAATGGACGTATGTCTGGACTGTTTTGATAAATCTATTCTTGAATGGCAGGATGTTGGACTGGGTTGCCCTTGGGGGTCTCTTCCAACTCTGTGACGTGACAAATCTAAGAGTTCCTAGTGTGAGTAGGCTCCTTCAGCTTCGATTTTTCAAATACAGACAAAACCGAACTGCAGCAGCAACTGGTGGCTCTCACATCAATGGGAGTACTTCAGTCAAAACTTTAGAAGATTGATTGAAGGTTCTGTGCTCATTTTGGGGAATAGAGTTCAGCCACTTGAATAAATGTGTATCTGCATGCCTCCAGGTTGGCTTCCAGCTTATGGCAACCCTATGAATTTCATAGAAATTTCATATTCAAAGAGTATTCAAGAGATGGTTGGCCCTTGCCTTCTTTTGAAATAAATCCTAGAGCATGTGGCATTCACTGTCAGTCCCTCATCCAAACACCAATAAAAGCTGACCTTGCTTAGGCATTGAATGTTTGCCAAAATTTGGGGGGGGGGGGGGACAATTTTGAGCTCCCCTCAGGGTGAGATAGAGTGGGGGTAGAAATAAAGAAAATAAATAAATAATATTAGTTTCCAAGATCAAGCAGGATATGTGTATGATGCCTTCAGAGCCTTAATTCCTCTTTTTCATTTCAGACTATATCTTGTAGAAGATTCACTGCCCTACTGACTTGGACACCACCCATACACCACTAGGGAATTTGAGAATAGAGGACAGAGAGTTCATGAGATGCAAATGTACTGGATGACTTTTTCCTTTTTCTCAGGAGGTCATCTTAACATCCCTCCAGGGACAAGGCAAAAGTGGTGTGCTGCTTACACTTCATTCTGCTTTATGGAGCTACAATAGGGGTCCTTTGCTCAATTGCATTCCATTACTCTTCATTATGCTTTTCAAGCAGCTCTAAACCACCCCTCCCTTGGTTATTTGCACTCTCAAAAGTATCTTTGCCTCTGGATTGTTCCCCAGCTCTTCCTCTTTCCTTTGTATCCCCTGTTCCTCATCTCCCCATATTGTAATATAATGCAGGATGGTGACCGGGAAGCTTTAGCGGCACTCCATTCTGAGAACAAGGTTAAGATGACATTTCTCACCCAGCTCTACCCTTTCATTATTGGTGCTTAATTGATCATGG
Source organism: Anolis sagrei (assembly GCF_037176765.1). NCBI lineage: Eukaryota > Metazoa > Chordata > Lepidosauria > Squamata > Anolidae > Anolis > Anolis sagrei. Next base: position 294,592,376 of record NC_090022.1, on the reverse strand, counting down.
TAGATAGGCTGTTACAGTCAAGTGGTGGAAGGTGTTACCTACTGGAGCATTTTCCCAGCAAATTTACTTAAACTGTTTCTGTTTACCGCATGCCCAGCAATGCTCTGCCATGCATTAAAGGGGGACAGGGCAAGGATTAATAACAGCTTGTTCTCCTACCACCTCCACCCCCCAAAAATATTGGAGCCACTTTATATTTATGGCAAGCAACTCATTAAGTTTAAATGGTCAGAAGCTGTAATTTTCCCTGCATCTCTCCTGTCAGCTATTATTTTGTTAAGTGGTACAAAGAAGAAAAAACGCATCCCAAATGTGTTTTGATCATTTCTGGAAGTTCAACAGGGAGGAGGTGGGTGATGAGAGAGGAGAGAAAGGGGGAAATGAGAAAGAGGAGAGGAAATAATGGGAGGACCAATCTGTATCTGCTGGATCAAGTAACTATCCATGATGTTTCAGGGAAGGTCATCCACCTCCCACCCCCAAAATCTCAGAAATAATTGAATCTGGGGACAGAACAAAAATGGCATCCATTTATTCTTGAGCATTGGCTACAATGGCTAAGACTTCTTGGAGTCAAAGCCCAAAATATCTAGAAGACCAAAAACTGAGAACTATCGGCAGACTTGAATTAATACAGTTTGACACTACTCCTTGGGGAGATAGAACAGGTTATTATTATTATTATTATTATTATTATTATTTGAAATTTCAACAAGATGAGTCCACAGCAGACAAGATCACTCTGCTGGTTGTTGTATTGGATCACACGTCGGACACTTCCCAAGTGTCTAGGACTGTGTGATGTGTCGGCGAATAATGTGCGCAGATCCCAGTAAGGTGGCCTTCTGCAGCTGGCAGATTGTAATTTTGTCAGCGCCGATTGTGTTAAGTGCAGGCCAAGGTCTTTAGGCACTGCACTCAGTGTGACGATCACCATTGGGATCACTTTAACTGGCATGTGCCACAGTCTTTGCAGTTTGATCTTTAAATCCTAATATCATGTCAGCTTTTCCAGTTGTTTCTCTTCAAATCTGCTGTTGCCTGGGATTGCAACATTGACAATCCATACTTGGTTTTTTAGCAGGATCATGAGGTCAGGAGTATTGTGCTCCAAAACTATGTCTGTCTGAATTCAGAATTCCCAGAGTAGCTTGACATGTTCATTCTCTGTAACTTTTTCCAGCTTATGATCCCACCAGTTCTTTGTTGCATACAGATGGTATTTGTGGCACAGGTTCCAATGAATCATCTGAGCAACGGTGTTATGCCTCTGCTTGTAGTCTGTCTGTGCAATCTTCTTGCAGCAGCTGAGAATGTGATCTATTATCATGATTATCGTTATTATTTATACTTTGGTGGGGAACCAGCACTGTTTAGCAGAAAGGGTTACGGGTTAGAAACAATGTTAAACTACAAATTTCAGTATTTTGTTTTATGGACAATGGCTCATTGGCACTTCTCCAGCTCTCTGCGCGAGATATGATGAATGCAAGACACGCCACAAGTTGAATTCCAACTGCAGAAGCTGTTCATTGTGGGTCAAAGCAATAGCAACAGAATGCATGGAGCATAAAAAGGTGTGCCCTACCCCTAAATGGGGTGGCAAGGCTTTTATCACTTTGAGAATTAAAGATACATTTTCATTGGTGTTCAAAGATCCATCATTTCATTGGTCTAAGATGGATATACAGATGTTCACCGGCTCTCTATAATTGGAATAGGCAGAACAGCACATGTAGGATCTTAACTATTTATTTATTTATTTATTTATTATTCAAACTTATATGCTGCCACACCCCAGGGGCTCGGAGCGGCTTACAAGAACAGGCTAAAATCTAACACAAGTTAAAAACAATTTAAAACAATTTAAAAACAATTTTAAAAACAGCAATATCAAAGATCAAAGGCCAGTCGAAACAGATATGTCTTACATGCCCTGCGGAAAGCTGATAAGTCCCGCAAGGCATGGACTTCAGGTGGCAGAGTATTCCAGAGTGATGGTGCCACTGCTGTAAAGGCTCTGCGTCTGGTTTCTGTTTGATGCAAGGTCTTGACACTGGGTATTTCCAATAGATCTTGGTCCTCAGAACGGAGGGATCTTTGGGGTTGGTAGGGGGTGAGGCGGTCCCTCAGGTACATCGGCTCCAGACCATGCAAGGCCTTAAAGGTGAGTACCATCACTTTGAAAGGGATATGGTGCTCAATTGGTAACCAATGCAGCTGCAGTCAGATTGAGGTTATGTGGCATCTCATCGGAATTCCCGCAAGAAGCCGAGCACCAACTTGAGCTTCTGGATCACCGACAGAGGAAGGCCAATGTAGAGGGCATTACAGTAGTCCAGTCTTGAGATGACCGTAGCCTGGATCACCGTAGCTAGGTCATCCCTGGACAAGTAGAGGGTCAGCCGTCTAACCTGCCACAGAGGAAAGAAGACGGTTCTGCTCACAGCGGAGACCTGGGCCTCCATTGTCAGCAGAGGGTCCAAAAAGACTCCCAGACTCTTTACCAATGATGACGGGTGTAGTGCCTCACCATCCAGGGTAGGTGGCTGGATATCCCCACTGCCCGGTTGACCCAGCCATAGGATCTCAACTGGCACAACTGTAGTCTATTGTTAACTGGCCATGAACACTCAGTTGTAAAGTATCTATAGGTCGATACTTCAGGTGGCTGGGAAATTAGGGGAGTAGAATCATAGAATCATAGAATCAAAGAATTGGAAGAGACCTCATGGGCCATCCAGTCCAACCCCATTCTGCCAAGAAGCAGGAATATTGCATTCAAATCACCCCTGACAGATGGCCATCCAGCCTCTGTTTAAAAGCCCCCAAAGAAGGAGCCTCCACCACACTCCGGGGCAGAGAGTTCCACTGCTGAACGGCTCTCACAGTCAGGAAGTTCCTCCTCATGTTCAGATGGAATCTCCTTTCTTGTAGTTTAAAGCCATTGTTTCACGTACAAGCTAGTAACGAGTTTGATGTACTTTTATCCTTGAAAAGTAACTTCCTCTCTGCAGCAACGTTTTCCCAAACAAAGGCCTCTGCAAATCAGGACATATGGCAGTAAATCAGGACATATGGGACTTTCAGTCATTGAAAGCATCCATGAAAATTCCCTTTTTAAAAACGTCTCCCTCACCATCACATTGAACGATGGCCGTGAAAATGATTTCAGACCGGATTAATTCAAATAGGAACAGTTGGAGGGTATCAGCACTGCTTTTCTCATATTCTTAAAACATTGACTTCAATCACTAAAGTCAAATGGAGGAAAATATCCCACATTCCTTGTTTACGTAGATAGAGTAGTGCATTGTTTGCTTAGTGCTTCGGGGCATGAACTCTGCTTATGGGGAAGTTGAAATAGAAAGGCGTGCTACGGCTTAAGCAAAGACTGGGAAAAACACAACAGGTGACATTATCTATTATGAAGCTCCTTGCCTGGTGCTTACTTACCATCTCTTGCAAAGAGATTATGCTTCATCCCCAGTCAGCATGCTTTATGCTCCTCGTAATATGTATTTTTATCTGAATGAATTTTTTATCCTGCAGTATAAATATTTTTTTTCATCATATAAATAAGTTAAAGCATATTTCTGGAAAAGATGCATTTATTTAAATCTGTTCTCTTTCTCTTTTCAAAATACATCACCTTGCCTGGAACAGAAAAATAGTATTCTATTTGATTGTGGAAGGAAGCAAGAGCAATTGCAGCCTGCCGGAAAAGAAATAAACAAAAAAAATTAACACTGATTGCCATTCCCATATATATATAAAAAGTGAGTATTTCACGGCAAACTTTGGAGCCTTGAACTGAGGTTCTGTGCACAGCTAGAAAATGTCACCGGAGCTGAATTTTAAATCAAGAGCTCATATTTCTTTGGGGACTTTCTGATGAGGAGAAGAAATAGAATATTTACAATTTAGTGCATAATTCATTTTCTGCAGGGAGCCTCCAATATGCTTCCCCACCTTCACCCCTTGAAATAATATTTATGTGTTTATTTATTTATTTATTAGTTTTCAGCTTTAATTTTTTTCCCCTATTTGGGTAGATCGTACAAGCCAAGTCCAAAGGAGACATCACCGGAGATGGGAAAGGTATCGACAAAATAAAATAAGTTATACCCATTCACATTTGAGGTATTTGAATTTATTCACAGTCTGTGGGTTTTGGTGAACATTTTTTCAAAGAAATACATTTCTAGGGCAGTGTTTCTCAACCTGGGGGTCGGGACCCCTTGGGGGGGTCACGAGGGGGTGTCAGAGGGGTCACCAAAGACCATCAGAAAAACACAATATTTTTTGTTGGTTATGGGGGTTCTGTTTGGGAAGTTTGGTCCAATTCTATCATTGATGTGGTTCAGAATCTGCTTTCATTGTAGGTGAACTATAAATCCCATAAACTACAACTCCCAAATATCAAGGTCTTTTTCTCCCGAACTCTACCATTTGTACCAGTTGGCACATACAAGTATTTGTGCCAAATTTGGTCCAGATCCATCCTAGCTTGAGTTTCTGTAGTTGAACTGCAACTCCAAAACTCAAGATCAATGCCCACCAAACCCTTCCAGTATTTTCTGTTGGTTATGGGAGTTATGTGTGCCAAGTTTGGTTCAATTCCAACTCTCGTGGAGTTCAGAATGCTCTTTGATTGTAGGTGGATTATAAATCCCAGCAACTACAACTCCCAAATGACAAAAGCAACCCCCCCAACCCCCCCCCCCAAAAAAAAACCCTCACCAGTATTCAAATTTAGGCATATCGGGTATTTGTGCCAAATTTGGTCCCGTGAATGAAAATACATCCTGCACATCAGATATTTACATTCCGGTTCATAACAATAGCAAAATTACAGTTATGAAAGTAACGAAAATAATTTTATCTTTGGGGGTCACCACAACATGAGGAATGATATTGGGGGGTCGTGGCATTAGAAAGGTTGAGAAACACTGTTCTAGGGTGTCCTACAATGAACTTTTAGGTCACATATCCCCCCCCCTCCCCACTTCCATCAGCCCCTAAATGGATGCTCGATTATACAGACAATAGAAATTCGCGGCTCCCATGCTGTTGGGACAGATTTTTTTTTCCCTGTCAGGAGCAACTTGAGAATCTGCAAGTTGCTTCTGGTGTGACAGAATTGGCCATCTTCAAAGACGTTGCCAAGGGGATGCCTGGATGTTTGTTGTTTTACCATCCTTATGGGAGGTTACTCTCATGTCCCCACATGGGGAGCTGGAGCTGACAAGGGGAGCTCCTGAATTTGAACCCCTGTCCTGTCAGTCAGCAGTCCTGCCGGCACCAGGGTTTAACCTATTGCACCAGCAAGCACTCCATTGTTGGGTCAGTGAATCCACATGAGTTTTAAGTCATAATCTTAAAGGAATCATGCAGGCTGATGAAGCTCATCCTGAAAATAGATTCAGTGCCTTGGATAGGTCCCTTGAAGCTATCTTACACCTGGAGGTCCACCCTTGAACAATCACACTGCAAATGGCTTTACCACAGCCACATTCTCAGCAAATTCTCTCATATTTATGAATAATTTTGTGGGGGGGACGGGACCAGAAGCCCCCTAAGAGACACCTGATACATTCAATGTCACAAGGAACAAATATAAACAGGCTATGCCATCATGATAGTAGGTAATCTCTCATGGCTGAGTATGATTGCCTCCCAGGTGTAGTGGCGGTGGGTCTGGAGGAGACTGTAGAGACCTGTTCTTAATCTGCACATTCTTTTGCAGCGAGAGCATCAGTTTCCAGATGGAAGGTGGTCCCGGTCAGGGTTGGCTTGATGTGTTTCTCCCTTTCCTCTTGGCACGTTTCTCCCTTTTGCCCTCCATTTGAGCCTCTTTGAATTCTACAGCACTGTTGGTAACAGCTGACCTCCAGTCAGAGTTCTCAAGGGCCAAGGCTTCCCAGTTCTTGGTGTCTATGCGAGGGGGTGTCAGAGGGGTCACCGAAGACCATCAGAAAACACAGTATTTTCTGTTGGTCTTGGGGGTTCTGTGTGGGAAGTTTGGCCCAATTCTATTGTTGGTGGAATTCTGAATGCTCTTTGATTGTAGGTGAACTATAAATCCCAGCAACTACAACTCCCACATGTCAAGATCTATCTCCCCCAAACTCCACCGGTGTTCCCATTTGGGCATATTGACTATTCGTGCCAAGTTTGGTCCAGATCCATCATTATTTGAGTCCACAGTGCTCTCTGGATGTAGGTGAACTACAACTCTCAAACTCAAGGTCAATGCCCACCAAACCCTTCCAGTATTTTCTGTTGGTCATGGGAGTTCTGTGTGCCAAGTTTGGTTCAATTCCATCAGTGGTGGAGTTCAGAATGCTCTTTGATGGTAGGTGAACTATACATCCCAGCAATTACATCTCCCAAATGACAAGGTCTATTTTCCCCAAATGTAGTCCAATGAATGAAAATACATCCCATATATTGGATATTTACATTGCTATAGCAAAATCACAAAGTAGCAATGAAAATAATTTTATGGTTGGGTGTCACTGCAACATGATGAACTGTGTTAAGGGGTTGTGGCATTAGAAGGTTGAGAAATACTGATCTACACCATTCCATATCTTCTCAACTTCCTCAGCTACATTTTATAAAATGCTGAATTTGTAGTTTGGTGGCGTTCTTGAAGATTTTTAAACACACACTGGATATTCATCAGGTGGGACTGGTTCAATGATGTATTCCTTCATGGCGGGGGTTAGACTGGATTGCCCTTGGGGTATCCTCTAACTCTGATTCTATGAGTTCTATTAATTCTTCAGCTATGGCATTATAGATACCAAGGTGAACCTATCTTGGAGTTTTCTTGAGAATATTTTTTCATAAACAGAGTTGCCTTTGTGTTCCTGTGTAGCTGAGAGACAGTGACTTGTTGAAGATCACGCAGAAGGTTTCCCTGGACCATCTTTTCTCAATCTCTCAAAGTACAATGTATTGTTGAAGGCTTTCATGGCTGGGATCACTAGGTTCTTGTGCGTTTTTTTGGGCAATAGGGCCATGTTCTAGAGGCATTTCTCCTGATGCTGGACCACACCAACAACCACCATGTCAGACTACACAGAGAAGCCATTGAAATCCACAAGCACGTAGACAATTTCAACAGAAAGGAAGAGACCATGAAAATGAACAAAATCTGGCTACCAGTATTAAAAAAACTCTAAAATTACAACAGCAAAACAGCAGAGAGGAAACAACCAGGCACATCTTAACACCTCTCAACAGGGGATTTTCCCAGGCTTAGCCAGGCCTTCAAATGCTAATGAAGGTGGTCAGTTGAAATATTCACACCTAGCTCCAGCAGGGAAGAGCTCTTTGCCCCACCCCAGCCATTCCACAGATATATAAACCCATTGTCCTAATTCCAACAGACCTCACTAGCTCTGAGGATGCTTGCCATAGATGCAGGCGAAACGTCAGGAGAAATGCCTCTAGAACATGGCCTTATAGCCCGAAAAAACTCTCAAAGTACAGTCACTTGGGGGCATTTACTCCACTATCAAACCACAAAAAGGACTATAATGGAAAAATCTCTCCCTGCAACCCAGCTTGGCACAAATGTTAAGGAATATTGACAGAGGAGAAAGAGACATTCTGATCCAAAAGAGAGGTCAAACACATTTTTATTTACTTAGTTTGCTACTTTCCTACACAGATGAGCTGAACTGAGGAGCGGCATCGCTGGAGCCTGGTCAATAGTTATGAAGGTAATGATGAAGACAGCAATAAGGTGCCGTCCTGTATCAGCTGCACGAATGATGGAAAACTGACGTTTGAGTAATATATTACATTTCACTTCAGGGGCAAAAGAAGAAGGAGGAGGAGGAGAAGATGAAGAAAAGTGCAAGAGAAAAGCCTTCTGCAAAGGTCGTTTCGTCTCACTGATAACCTGATATACAGCAGATAAAAAGTTTCAGCCTGATTTCATGCCTGTCATAGCTCCTATATCACTCTGCGTTTATGGAATATTTCAAAGTTGCAGATGTTCATTTCCACCTCAGATGAATCTCAGGCAGGGCTCCGCGCTTGATAACGGAACGCCTTATGAAAAAGGAAGCGGCAGGAGCACAGTTAACCAATTCTGAACAAATTGCATTGGCTGGCAGTCAAATATAATATTGATCTTGGAACATCACTCTCACCTTATAAATGTGCTGTGGAGGCCTAGGCCAGCTGACCTTCTTTTACCCTATACTTCCCACTTGCTTTTTTAAAGGAAAAGACTCATGTTTATCAGGCACACTTTGCTTCATTACCAGATTACCAGGGGTGGAGGGGGGGGGGGGGAGAGATAAGAAGAGGAAGACACAAAACAGAGAATCTGGCCAGCATTTGCGATTATCATTGTTGTTGCTGCCATTGCTCCTGAGCTATAACAACCTGAAAATGAACCTATCATGGGATTTTATTTGCAATATATTTTGATGAAAAAGTTTGCTTTGCCTTCCGCTGAAACTGAGAAAGTGTGACCTGCCCAAGGACACTCAATGGGTTTCATGACTGAGGGGGCATTTGAAGTCTGCCCAAGCCGTTAAAATGCAATTACTCCTTTGATACATTAATCCCATTGGTTGTTTCCATTTTTTATGTAGCCTTTCTCATCCATACTTGTGTTGTTGTTGTTTTGCAATTTCAAGTTGACTCCAACGTATGGTGACTATCCTTGGAAAGATTTTTTATATAGCTTTTCTCATCCATATTTGTGTTGTTGTTTTAGACTTTCAAGTTGACTCCAATGTATGGTGACTTTATCTATCTATTTATTTATTTATTTATTTATTTATTTATTTAGTAATGCGCTTGTATACCGCTAATATCTCAGCCTAAATCGGCGACTCATTGCGGTTTACAACACTTAAAAAACAACAATATTCAGTTTAAAAGCATAAAACACATATACAATACAAATTATTGGGCCACCAATAACCATCCAATGCATCTCGTAACTGGAGTCGCAATCCAAATTCATTGTCCATGATTACCAGTCCTTTAGTCATCATAATTCGTTGCAACGGATTAACCGAATGCTTGTTTAAACATCCATGTCTTCAATCTTTTCCGAAACACCATCAGCGAGGGGGCTGATCTTACCTCTATGGGGAGGGTGTTCCAAAGCCGAGGGGCCACCACAGAAAACGCCCTATCTCTCGTTCCCGCCAGCCGCACTTGTGAAGCCGGCGGGATAGAGAGCAGGGATTCCCCAGAAGATCTTAGGGTCCTGGTGGGCTGAGATACGTTCGGATAGATAAGTTGGGCCAGAACCGTTTAGGGCTTTAAAGGCCAACGCCAGCACTTTGAATTGAGCCCGGTAGCAGATCTATCCTTGGAAAGATTTTTTATATAGCCTATCTCATCCATACTTGTGTTGTTGTTGTTTTGCACTTTCAAGTTGACTCCAACGTATGGTGACTCTATCTATCCTTGGAAAGATTTTTTATATAGCCTTTCTCATCCATATTTGTGTTGTTGTTTTTCACTTTCAAGTTGACTCCAATGTATGGTGACTCTATCTATCCTTGGAAAAAATCCTTCGGAAGGAGTGTACCTTTTCTTACTTTTGAAACTGAGAATGTGTCACCTGCCACATGTCACATGATGGGTTGAACAGACAACATATGCAAAATATACATGTTCATAATGGTTTAACGTGTACAACTATGCAAATGTATGTAGAGGTGTACAAAATTTCAGACGTTGTTTCAGGTTTTGGATAAACTTGGCAATTTTTAGATATGAACTGCTGAAATAAAATATGGAAAATCCCCACCCACCCAATCCAAATGAATCAAGGCAGGACCTAATCAAATGTGTTAAAATTAAAAAAACTGATCATTTTTTCCATGTTGAACCAAGCAATCTCTCTGTGGGCCAATGGGTCTGAGTGCAGTCATACTTGCTGCCTTACATGCTCTTCCTCAGTCTGTCACAGGGCTGGTTTTCCTTTCCTTTCCATTTCCCTCCCCTGTTGTGACATTTTTGGACTTCAAGTCCAAGAAATCCCTGTGCTGGCTGTTGAATCTGTGTTTTTTCCTGCAAGCTGTCTCCTTCTTGTGCTGTAGGAGGAAAGAGATAATTTTTTAAAAAAAATCAGTGCATGAACAAAATGTTTTGAAACTTGGGAGAAATTATGCCTAAATATGTTGTCTCATTGTCCAGAAGTTCAAGAGACCTCTCTTGTAGTTTTCTTCAAAACTTTTTAAAATCCAAAAAAAAAAATAATGCATGAAATGTTCTGAAACGTAGAATCATAGAATCATAGAGTTGGAAGAGACCTCATGGACCATCCAGTCCAATCCCTGCCAAGAAGAAGGAAAATCACATTCAAAGCACCCCTGACAGATGCCCATCCAGCCTCTGTTTAAAAGCTTCCAAAGAAGGAGCCTCCACCACACTCCGGGGCAGAGAGTTCCACTGCTGAACGGCTCACACAGTCAGGAAGTTCTTCCTCATGTTCAGATGGAATCTCCTTTCTTGTAGTTTTAAGCCATTGCTCCACATCCTAATCTCCATGGAAGCAGTAAACAAGCTTGCTCCCTCCTCCCTGTGGCTTCCTCTCACATATTTATACATGGCTATCATATCTCATCTCAGCCTTCTCTTCTTCAGGCTAAACATGCCCAGCTCCAGAGTGTGGACTACTGTATGTGAAGAAGTTTTTCAGTACATCAAAAGGAAAATTTGAGCTACTGTGGAGGAGTAAAAAAAAAAAAAGATCCATCCCCTATAGCACCTGAAAAAGAATGGCACATAAGTGAAATTTATTGCTGTTGTGTGCCTTCAAACCATTTCCAACCTGAGGCAACCCAAGGCAAACATATATGGGGTATTCCTGTATATATTTGCACTAATCTCGATATGAAAAAAAACTGAAGGTAAATGAATCGCTTATAACAAACCCAGTCATCATATTAGCATGGAAGACATTAGCATGGAAGACATCCAAAGTATATACTGTGTGACGTCATACCAAAGGTCTGTGTTATGATTGGACAACGGGGATGTATATATATATAAGCTAGACTTGAGATGTTATTCACTGATTTCTAAATGGAACCTGTAGAGAGAATAAAACCAAACCTTTTTGAACCGAAAAGCACCAGATTTTGCTCTCAGCCAAGCTGGCCCGCTTCTTGACTGCTGCAGCACAAAGCAATAACTGATAACCTGAACTTCCGCGAGGGGTTAGCTATATTCCTTTCCTGATGGATTTAGTTATCTAACACCCCCCAAAAATGTCAATGTGGAAATAGTTGTAAACAAACATGCTGGGAGAGGGATTGCAATGCTTTGCTATAGTTCTACAAGAGGCAAAAGTCTTGTTATAGGAGTGTGTCTAGCCTGATTCAAGGTCTACGGAAACTGCGCCGCTGAGAACAGCATGTTTATCTGTGTTATCTGTTCTACAAGAATAAATGTTAGTCTAAAGCTGCAACTTGTCCTTCTGTTAATTTCCTGATAGGCCAAGGCTTAAGGATACTGGAAGGGAATACAGATATCGCTCTGACTATTTGAGAGCGCCAGGATTTCCAACCTTGGGAGCCTAGAAGAACAATAGGACAAATCAGAAAAATCCAAACTTATTGAGACCAATAGATTGCTCACCTCTGGACTATATGGATCCTGGTACAGAATCAGCCCAATCCCTTCAGCATAGAGATGGAGCCTATTAGCACAAGTCACCTAACTAATAAAGTGGAAGGGGTATATGGGAGGAAGTCATGTCAAACCTGCCAGGATCCAGTTGACAATTTGTTGGTGACATAGACTGATGCAAATTCCTCCAAAGACATAACTAGACATCTTTGTCTAATGCAGAATGAATGGATTCAGGCCAAGGTTCTGGAAGTGATGCTATTGTGGTTTAATGTGTGGTGATAGGCATCACAATGTTTATTTGGTTATGCAATGTTGTTTTCATAGAATCATAGAATCATATAATCAAAGAGTTGGAAGAGACATCATGGGCTATCCAGTCTAACCCCCTGCCAGGAAGCAGGGATATTGCATTCAAATCACCCCTGACAGATGGCCATCCAGCCTCTATTTAAAAGCTTCCAAAGAAGGAGCCTCCACCACACTCCGGGGCAGAGAGTTCCACTGCTGAACAGCTCTCACAGTCAGGAAGTTCTTCCTCATGTTCAGATGGAATCTCCTTTCTTGTTTGAAGCCATTGTTCCGCATTCTAGTCTCCAGGGAAGCAGAGAACAAGCTTGCTCCCTCCTCCCTGTGGCTTCCTCTCACATATTTATACATGGCTATCATATCTCCTCTCAACCTTCTCTTCTTCAGGCTAAATATGTCCAGCTCCTTAAGCCGCACCTCATAGGACTTGTTCTCCAGACCCTTGATCATTTTAGTTGCCTAATTCTGGACACCCCAATATCTCTCTTGAATTGTGGTGCCCAGAATTGGACACAATATTCCAGGTGTGGTCTAACCAAAGAGGAATAGAAGGGTAGCATTACTTCCCTAGATCTAGACACTATGCTCCTATTGATGCAGGCCAATATCCCATTGGCTTTTTTTGCCACTTTGTTTATTTTGAGGCATTGCATAATATATGGATCCTGGTACAGAACCAGTCCAATCCCTTCAGCATAGAGATGGAGCCTATTAGCACAGGTCACCTAACTAATAAAGTGGAAGGGGTATATGGGAGGAAGTCAAGTCAAACCTGCCAGGATCCAGTTGACAATTAGTTGGAAGCCACAGGGAGGAGGGAGCAAGCTTGTTTTCTGCTTCCTTGGAGACTAGGACATGGAACAATGGCTTCAAACTACAAGAGAGGAGATTCCACTTGAACATGAGGAAGAACTTCCTGACTGTGAGAGCCGTTCAGCAGTGGAACGCTCTGCCCCAGAGTGTGGTGGAAGCTTTTAAACAGAGGCTGGATGGACATCTGTCAGGGGTGCTTTGAATGCAATATTCCTGTTTCTTGGCAGAATGGGGTTGGACTGGATGGCCCATGAGGTCTCTTCCAACTCTATGATTCTATGATTCTATAGGCTGATGCAAATTCCTCCAAGACATTACTAGACATCTTTGTCTAATGCAGAATGAATGTATTCAGGCCAAGGTTCTGGAAGTGGAGCGACTCAAGTGATGCTATTGTGCTTTAATGTGTGATGACAGGCATCACAATGTTTATTTGGTTATGCAATGTTGCTTTGTTTATTTTGAGGCATTGCACAACTGCTCCATCAGCATGAATTGAGAGATTTCCTCAGATTGAAAGCCCTATATGGCTCTGGTCCACATTTCTTGCAGGACAGTATTCTCCATATAAACATCTCCCATGTTTTGAGAGTCTCTGTAGAAGACCTTCTTCTTGTTCAATGTTCCTCAATGGTATATTTGGTGGCAGCACAGAAAACAGCTTTCTCAGGGACAGCTATACACTGGAAAACCCCTTCCAAAGAAGAGACAGTGTCTTCCTTGCTCCCTTTCTCTTGGCAGGTTAAAACTGTAAAAGTCCATGAAGAGTGACTGCAGATATGGACTGCATAATTGTGTTATTTTGTTTATCTATTTAATGCATTTGCCATCTAACCTCCAAAATAATAAGACCAGGCAACAAATATAGGTTAAACTATGGGCAACTTTTATTAATGTCACCAAATTCAACTTTAGAACTTGCCGATAATTCTAAAGTGTGGCATGAACTTTGCGTGGATCAAGCCAAGGTGGACCTACTCCTCAGCTAATGTGGGGGATGATTAGCTGCCCCTGATTGTTTCTTGTCCGGAGTTCCCCTGTGTTTGAGTGTTGTCCTTTATTTACTACCAGAGAATTCAGCCATAGCAGAGCACCCGATGAACCAAACTGGACATAGCATATTATTTGAGAATACAGAAGTGCTGGACCACCCGAACAAACACCATGTCAGACTACACAGAGAAGCCATTGAAATCCACAAGCATGTGGACAATTTCAACAGAAAGGAAGAGACCATGAAAATGAACAAAGTCTGGCTACCAGTATTTTAAAAACTCTAAATTTATAACAGTCAATAAAGAACAACATTCAAACGCCGGGGAAGTCCAGACAAGAAACAATCAGGGACAGCTAATCACCTCTCAACAAAGGATTCCCCCAGACAGTAAGAAGTCACACAAAAAAAAAAAAACCCTGGAAGGCCATCAAATGCTGATCAAGGTGGCCAATTGAAACCTTCACACCTATTTACAACAGACAAGAGTTATTTCTCCCAACCTAGACCTTCTACAGATATATAAACCCAATTTTCCTAGTTTCCAGCAGACCTCACAACCTCTGAGGATGCTTGCCATAGATGTAAGTGAAACGTCAGGAGAGAATACTTCTAGAACTTAGCCAGACAGCCCAAAAAAACCTACAACAATGTAGTGATTCTGGCCATGAAAGTCTTCGACAACACATTGAGCCAATGATTTCTACCTTGTTATCCTACAACAGTTGCTGCCCACTGTACACATCTTAACACTTATATTAGATTTATCCCTATATGGCCACACTTTCTACCTTACTTACTTACTTAGGCGATCCCTCGTTTTCCGAGGATGATTGTCTTCCAGTATTCTTGTGGGTCCGTATGTGGCTGTGAAGCCCTATTCTTGCTCTGCATTTTCTTCCGCAGTGAGGGCATTGGTTTCCAGGTGGAAGGCGGTCTCGGTCGGGGTTGGCTTGACACGCCTTCCTCTTGGCACGTTTCTCTTTTTCACCCTCCACTCGTGCCTCTTCAAATTCTGCAGCACTGCTGGTCACACCTGACCTCCAGCTGGAGCGGTCAAGGGCCAGGGCTTCCCAGTTCTCAGTGTCTATGCCAGAGTTTTTAAGGTTGGCTTTGAGCCCATCTTTAAATCTCTTTTCCTGCCCACCAACATTCCGTTTTCCGTTCTTGAGTTCAGAGTAGAGCAACTGCTTTGGGAGACGGTGGTCGGGCATCTGGACAATGTGGCCGGTCCAGTGGAGTTGGTAGTGGAGGACCATTGCTTCAATGCTGATGGTCTTTGCTTCTTCCAGCTCACTGACATTTGTCCGCCTGTATTCCCAAGAGATTTGCAGGATTTTCCGGAGGCAGCGCTGATGGAATCGTTCCAGGAGTTGCATGTGACGTCTGTAGGCAGTCCACATCTCACAGACATCTAGCAGGGTTGGGAGGAAAATAGCTTTATAGACAAGCACCTTGGTATCCCTATGGATGTCCCGGTCCTCAAACACTCTCTGCTTCATTCAGAAAAATGCTGCGCTTGCAGAGCTCAGGCAGTGTTGTATTTCGCTTACAATGTTGACTTTGGTGGAGAGGTGGCTGCCAAGGTAGCGGAAATGATCAACATTTTCTAATGTTACACCATTAAGCTGTATCACTTGTATTGGAGAGACACCAGCCAACTTTCTACCATTGTAGTATTTCTCCACCTTGTCCAAATCCTCCCCTAACCAAGCTGTCTCTCCCTTATGCTTCCACACCTTTCTGCTCATCCCTCTCCCCACCTCCCATTCCACATAATAAGCTAACACAAGATATTTCCCCCATTGTTCCTTTAGAGCAGATCTCAGCTACATTTCTATTGTTCGCTTCCCCAGATCTGCTGCTCCCTCCCGCCCTTCACTTCTATTCACTTTCCGCCCTTCTCCATCCTGATTGTTACTCTGGGAAGGATGCTTAAGGAGTTCAGGGAGCAACCAATCTATCTGAAGTGATCTTGAGGTTGTGCTCTGTCAAGGGTAGGTCAGAATGAATGGGTTACTTCTGTTAATAATTGCAATTAAAATGGATGTACCCAATGCAAAGGAGCAATGAATTAGTCAAACAATTAACTGATTTTTAAAAATATTCTGCTAAAAATGGGTTGGGAAAACGAAGGCAATGAGAGAGAGGAAAAATATGCTTTTTTTCTGAGCATAGACACAGGTTGAGAATGTATGAAGTGAGGCTCAACATGATTTTGATTATTTTTGCTTGCTTCTTAATCAAGATTTTAAGGGAAAAAATCACATCCTAATTTGTTGTCCTGAAATAATGTGCAAAACTTTGGGAATTTCTACAAAGGTAATTCTGGACCCTTGGTGACGCATCGGGTTAAACCACCGAGCTACCAAACATGTTGACCGAATGGTCAGCGGTTTGCACCCGGGAAGTGGGGTGAGCTCCCACTGTTAGCTCCAGCTTCTGCCAACCTTGAAGTTCAAAAACATGCAAATGTGATAAGATCAATAGGTGCCGCTTCTGAGGGAAAGTAAAGGGGCTCCCATCAGTCATGCTGGCCACATGTCCTAGGACAGTGTTTCTCAACCTTCCTAATGCCATGACCCCTTAATACAGTTCCTCATGTTGTGGTGACT
Organism: Anolis sagrei; assembly: GCF_037176765.1. Lineage (NCBI taxonomy): Eukaryota > Metazoa > Chordata > Lepidosauria > Squamata > Anolidae > Anolis > Anolis sagrei. The sequence continues at coordinate 294,576,023 of NC_090022.1, read as the reverse complement.
CCCAACCATAACATTATTTCCATTGCTACTTCATAACTGTAATGTTGCTACTTATTATGAATCATAATGTAAATATTCAATTCTTGTGCGTTTTTTCGGGCTATATGACCATGTTCTAGAAGCATTTCTCCTGACATTTCACCTGTATCTATGGCAAGCATCCTCAGAGGTGAGGATGCTTGCCATAGATGCAGGCGAAATGTCAGGAGAAATGCCTCTAGAACATGGCCATATAGCCCAAAAAAAACCCCACAGAAACTGAGTGATTCCAGCCATGAAAGCTTTCAACAATACATAATGTAAATAATATCTGATATGCAGGGTGTATTTTCATTTACTGGATCAAATTTGGCACAAATATCCAATATGCCCATATTTGAATACTGATGGGGTTGGGGGGATTGATTTTGTCATTTGGGAGTTGTAGTTACTGGGATTTATAGTTCACCCACAATCAAAGAGCATTCTGAACTCCACTAAGGATGGAATAGAAACAAACATGGCACACAGAAATCCCATGACCAACAGAAAATTACTGGAAGGGTTTGGCATTGACCTTTAGTTTTGGAGTTGAAGTTTACCTAAATCAAGGACTCAAACAATGATTGATTTGGACCAAACTTGGCACAGATACTCAATATGCCCAAATGTGAACACTGGTGGAATTTGGGGAAAATAGACTTTGGAGTTGTGGTTGCTGGGATTTATAGTTCACCTATAATTAAAGAGCATTCTGAACCCCACCAATGATAGAATTGGGACAAACTTCCCACACAGAACCCCCATGACCAACAGGAAATACTGTGTTTTGTGATGGTCCTTGGTGACCCCTCTGACACCCCCTTGTGACCCCCTCAGGTGTCCTGACCCTCAGGTTGACACTGTCCTAGGAAGTGCTTATGGACAACACAGGCTCTTTGGCTTACAAATGGAGATGAGCACGACCCCACATACACAACTAGACTTGCTATCAAGGGGAAAACCTTTACCTTAATGCTGTCATATCTTTTATGCATATCTTATGCATCTCATTGTACATCTACACTGCATGATATGGCCATACAGATGGGGTCTAAATCATTCTCCAGAGAAAGGGGACCAGGATGGTGAAAAGCCGGGAAGCCAAGTCCTGTGGGAACTAGCTGAAAGAGCTTGGCGACTTTAACCTGCAGAGGGAAAAGCTAAAAGAAGACATGATAGCTGTTTTTAAATATCTGAAGGGCTGTCATGCAGAAAATGGAGAAAAGTCATTCTTTTTTTGCTTCAGAGAGCAAAACTAGGACCAATGAAAGAAAGCAGTCTTTTACAAAACTTTAGGACAGAGCTAGGTAACTGAGCCAAACTATTTCATATCCTACATCATGGGCAGGCCACACTACTACTCCCAATTAAAACCAGATGTCAAGTTGACCCTCACTGTGTTAATGGCATAAGATTGCTGAAAGAGTGGAAAAACATGTGATAAAAATATTATATTTTCTCTGAAATAACACTTTGCCAGGAATATCTAGGGCCCCATCTGCATTGCCATATAATGCAGGTTCAAACTGCATTATATGGTCAGTTTGACTGTATTATATGGTCTATACCAGTGGTTCTCAACCTAGGGTCCCCAGATGTTTTTGGCCTTCAATTCCCAGAAATCCTAACAGCTGGTAAACTGGCTGGGATTTCTGGGGGTTGTAGGCCAGAAACATCTGGGGACCCCAGGTTGAGAACCACTGGTCTATACTAACCATACAATAGGCTTGGTTGACAGGGGGTGCTGGTGGTTCAATTCTAAAGTCACTTCTGAATTTTTCCAAAAAATTTGGAACTTTCCGAAACTTCTGAAACTTTCGAATCACTTCATTAATGTGCAGTAGGGAAAACAGCACTGGCATTGGGGAAATTTCAGGGGATTCTTCTGCCCTCATTTTAGACCAATCCTGATGAAACTTGCTACAGTGATAGAACTTATAGACCACTGTTAGCTCACCAAATTTCATATCCTTTGACATATCCATGGATTTTTTGTGAATTTTCAAAGTTTTGATAAAAAAACATTTTAATAATAAATAAATTTGTTCTTTTGTTTGAAAGTGTTATTTCCTGTTTCACTGGGTGGTCTTTACTTTGAAAGTAGTTGTTCTATTCCAGAAAATTTGTTTGTGTGGCACAAACTGTGTTAAATTGGTGGAGAACAGAAATCAGTACATCTCATCAAGGGACATCTAGACTGACTCCCTTCTTCTGGGCAGAAAGGCACCATCCAAACTCTCTGGACATCCATTTGCTTCCTCTCCTAAACATAAAAAACCAAGATTATGCAGCTAAACATAAAAAAGCAAGAATGATTGATAACTGGGAAATAGAGGGAGAAAACGTGGAGGCAGTGACAGACTTGGTGCAAAGATGACTGCCGATGCAGACTGCAACCAGGAAATCAGGAAACGCGTATTTCTTGGGAAGAGAGCAATGACCAATCTCTATAAAATAATTTAGAGTAGAGACATCACACTGGCAATGAAGAACCGCACTGTTAAAGCCATGGTATTCCCCATAGTCACCTACAGATGTGAGAGTTGGACCATAAGGAAGGCTGAGCAAAGAAGAGAGATGCTTTTGAACTGTGGTGTTGGAGGAAAGTGCTGAGAGTGCCTTGGACTGCGGGAAGATCCAACCAGTCCATCCTCCAGGAAATAAAGCCCGACTGCTCATTAGAGGGAAAGATATTAGAGGCAAAGGTGAAGTACTTTGGCCACATCATGAGAAGAAAGGAAAGCTTAGAGAAGACAATTATGCTGGGGAAAATGGAAGGAAAAAAGGAAGAGCCTGACCAAGGGCAAGATGGATGGATGGCATCCTTGAAGTGACTGGATTGACCTTGTAGGAGCTGGGGGTGGTGACGGCTGACAGGGAGCTCTGGCTTCTGCTGGTCCATGAGGTCACAAAGAGTTGGAAACGACTGAATGAATAAACAACAACAAACATATGGTAGTGTAGATGGGGCTTCGATCCAGCAGTGTGGCTCTGTGGTTAATGTCAACCATAGAATCACATTAGAAGATCTTGAAATTCCAAGATAGAATCATAGAATCATAGAATCAAAAAGTTGGAAGATACCTCATGGGCCAACCAGTCCAACCCCCTGCCAAGAGGCAGGAATATTGCATTCAAATCACCCCTGACAGATGGCCATCCAGCCTCTGTTTAAAGCTTCCAAAGAAGGAGCCTCCACCACACTCCCAAGCAGAGAGTTCCACTGCTGAACGGCTCTCACAGTTAGGAAGTTCTTCCTCATGTTCAGATGGAATCTCCTCTCTTGTAGTTTGAAGTCATTGTTCCGTGTCCTAGTCTCCAGGGAAGCAGTAAACAAGCTTGCTCCCTCCTCCCTGTGGCTTCCTCTCACATATTTATACATGGTTATTATTTATTTTTATTTATTTATTTCAAAGTTTTCTATACCGGCCTTCTCACCTCGATGAGGGACTCAGGTCGGTTTACAGCATATATAAAATACAATAATATAAAGAACAACAAGTGCAAAGTCATTACATATTAAAATAGTACAGTGCAGTACAATAAAACATCATCATTACAATTACCTAAGCCAAATCATCAATCCAGTTATAGTCATAGTCATACTCACAGTCACCGTTCATCATTATTCATCACAGGGGGAGGTTCTAGGTTCAGTCCTCGAATGCCACATTCCAGAGTCAGGTTTTTAGTAATTTCCTGAACATCAGGAGGGAGGGGGCAGATCTGATCTCTAGTGGGAGGGAGTTCTAAAGCCGGGGAGCCACCACTGAGAAGGCCCTGTCCCTCGTCCCCACCAACTGTGATTGCGAGGATGGTGGGACCAAGAGCAGCCATCCCCCCCCCCCCCCGGAAGATCTTAATAGCCTTGATGGTTCATAGGGGAGAATCCATTTGGACAGGTAAACTGGGCCAGAGTCGTTTAGGTCTTTATAGGTCAAAACCAGCACTTTGAATTGTGCACGGAAGCTAATCGGCTTCTCAGCCTTCTCTTCTTCAGGCTAAACATGCCCAGCTCCTTAAGCTGCTTCTCATAGGGCTTGTTCTCCAGACCCTTGATCATTTTAGTCACCCTCTTCTGGACACATTCCAGCTTGTCAATATCTCTCTTGAATTGTGATGCCCAGAATTGGACACAATATTCCAGGTGTGGTCTAACCTGAACATTTTAATCAAATCTGTAAACATGAAGGGCAGACTGTAGCAAGTTTAAGTGAAAACAGGTAAGAATTCATGGCCAAAGCCACACAACCAGATGTCTCAGGGCACTTATGCCTGTGTGACTAATCTATATCTCTTGTTGGCCCTGGCTTTTCTTCAGAACTTTAATCTCTCACCTAGATCTTTGCCTGAAGCAAAATTCAAGCTAAATCTGGCAGTTCCTGCTGAGCCAAAAAGTTCGAGGAATTTGGAGATCATTTTAAAAAGGAGGATATTCCAGAATTAGCTGATCATGCAACGATCCTTATGCACCTTCTTGCTCTCACAGGTAATTTTCCACAGCTCTCTGTTTGTGTTTCCAAATAGGAAACTATGAAACTTTAACTAGTGTAGGTTTCTTTTCAGAATCCTCTAAAAAATAAACTCAAACTCCTATTTACATTTCTGTTCAAACTGGTTTTCCTGACAGACAGTTGTCCACAGCTCAGTGCCTGCTCTGTTCAGTGTACTTTAATTTTGAGCTTTCGGGTTTTTTTCTCTCTCTCCCACCAGCCCATTCAGAAGTAAATTCTCAGGGAAAATTGAGCTTTGTCATGGATGGATTACTGCTGTAATAGTTGGTCACATATCTCGCATGAAACCTTTCAAAAGGAAGGCAAATGAGAAGGAAATGAAATTCATTTCATACTTCTTCAAGCACGCTAAAAGACTTTCTCTCCAAGTAATCGGTGAAGTACCACTAGTTTATTGGAGATTCACATAACTACCATTACATTATACCTTGTCACAATCTCATATATTGGGTGACTGCCCATCCTGCTCTGGCGGCTCTCGCTGAGCATTCGCCATAGGCTCTGAGGGGAGACTATGGGCTCTTTGATCGAAATATATAAAACCCAGGAATGGCATAAATAAAAGTACTTGAAGAAAATGGTGACATTATGGGTCATAGGTCAATGAAAAGTAAAAAGGAGAGATGGGAAAGAGATGTTACATTTGCCATCTGATGTATTGATGAACGGAGAGAATGGGGCCAGAGAGGAGGATTGGGACAGAAAAATGAGAGTTCGACCAGAAATCTAAGTAGCAGAAGACAAATGCTTTCTTCATAGGAGCCTCTCCACTAGATTGCTTTCTGAAGACCTTACTGTTTCTTTTTCACCTTAAGTTGAGCTGAAATTGTCCCCTCAATGTAACCACTCCTATTTGCGGATGATGTAGCTACCTCATTCGGTGACAGTACATTTAAGGCAGGTTTATGGTTATCTTTCCCCAGTGAGAAATTTAAAAGCATTTTAGGAATTTGAAGGCATGTTTGAAAGGGGCACACTGAAAATGTATGCATTGAAAACATGTAAACATGGTCATAGAATCATAGAATCAAAGAGTTGGAAGAGACCTCATGGGCCATCCAGTCCAACCCCATTCTGCCAAGAAGCAGGAATATTGCATTCAAATCACTCCTGACAGATGGCCATCCAGCCTCTGTTTAAAAGCTTCCAAAAAAAGGAGCCTCCACCACACTCCGGGGCAGAGAGTTCCACAGCTGAACGGCTCTCACAGTCAGGAAGTTCTTCCACATGTTCAGATGGAATCTCCTTTCTTGTAGTTAGAAGCCCTTGCATCAAATCTGTCCCTTGCGTGCTAATCTCCATGGAAGCAGTAAACAAGCTTGCTCCCTCCTCCCTGTGGCTTCCTCTCACATATTTATACATGGCTATCATGTCTCCTCTCAGCCTTCTCTTCTTCAGGCTAAACTTGCCCAGCTCCTTAAGGCGCTCCTCATTGGGCTTGTTCTGGCCCTTAAACATTTTAGTCATTCTCCTGTGGACACATTCCAGCTTGTCAATATCTCTCTTCAATTGTGGTGCCCAGAATTGGACACAATATTCCAGGTGTGGTCTAACCAAAGCAGAATAGAGGGTTAGCATGACTTCCCTAGATCTAGACATTATGCTCCTATTGATGCAGGTCAAAATCCCATTGGCTTTTTTTGCCGCCACATCACATTGTTGGCTCATGTTTAACTTGTTGTCCACGAGCATGTTGCCTTTTATGCAAAAGGAAAGCAGTGAACTGTGTATAGCCTCTGAAAATGGTTTCACTGTTGGGTTACATCTCTGGAGACAAGATTTTGAATCCCAACTCAGCCAAGGAAAACTACTGGGTGGCCTTGGATGGATAACACAGTCTTAGCCCCAGAAAACCCTATGATAGATTCACCCTAGAGTCACCACAAGTCAGAAATGTTTTGAAAGCACTCAGGAACAACAACGGTGTAGATATTAGATCAGAAAAGCTATCATAAAATTTCACATGGGTGGAATGACATCCTCACAACCTCTTAAGGGATGCTTGCCATAGATGCTGGAGAAACATCAGGAGAGAATACTTCTAGAATATGGCCATACAGCCTGAAAAACCAACAACAAACCAAACTCTCTTCTGATCAGTCCCACAAGGCCCATTTTCTAGTTGATTCAGCCCATCTCAAGTTAATACAGTGGCTGGTACAAAATCCTCCAGTTACATTATAATAGCTGGATGAATAACAACATGTCTAGACTTGGAATACCTCTGGCCTAAGTACCCATAAAAGAGCTAAACCACTGTAATTAGGATATGGTGGTAAATGCAACGGGAGTAGTATATAGGTTGTAGTTATAATTGAGTAAGGTTGATGAGGGTTGCTGAGGGACAGATGGTGTTTTGGGGAGTGGATTGGAGAACTGCTGCTGTGAGTAGAAGCTGTAAAATTTGCATGGGCTTAGGCTCATGTTAGCCGCCCTGAGTCCCCTTTGAGGAGATGGTGGTGGGGTATAAATAAAGATGATGATGATGATGATGATGATGATGATTATTATTGTTATTGGGTTGTTGTAGGTTTTTTCGGGCTATATGGCCATGGTCTAGAGGAGAGAATGCCTCTTGGCCATGGCCATATAGCCCGAAAAAACCTACAACAACCCAGTGATTCCGGCCATGAACGCCTTCAACAATACATTATTATTATTATTATTATTATTATTATTATTATTATTATTAGAAACAAAAGAAGATGAGTCCACAACAAACAAGATCACTCTACTGGCTGTTGTATTGGATCATTTGTCTAGGACTGTGTGATGTATCGGCGAATAATGCGTGCAGATCCCAGTAAGGTGGCATTTTGCAGCTGGCAGCTGGTAATTTTGTCAGCGTCGATTGTGTTTAAGTGCAGGCCAAGGTCTTTAGGCACTGCACACAGTGTGCTGATCACCACTGGGACCACCTTGACTGGCTTGTGCCAGAGTCTTTGCAGTTTGTTCTTTAAATCCTCATATCGTGTCAGTTTTTCCTGTTGTTTCTCTTCAATCCTGCTGTCACCTGGGATTGCAACATCAACAATCCACACTTTGTGTTTTAACACAATCGTGAGGTCAGGAGTATTGTGCTCCAAAACTCTGTCTGAATTCGGAAGGCCCAGAGTAGCTTGACATGTTCATTCTCTGTAACTTTTTCTGGCTTGTGATCCCACCAGTTCTTTGTCACAGGCAGATGGATCATCTGAGCAACAGTGTTATGCCTCTGCTTGTAGTCTGTCTGCGTGATCTTCTTGCATTATTATTATTATAATTATTATTATTTGGTATATACTTTATATATTGCTGCAACAAGAGAGAAAGAAAAGCCTTCCTGCCTTTTTGGGAAAGAACAAAAGTCTGTGTGTTTTGTTTTCCAAGCAGAAGACCACTACAACTGTCTTTTTCGATAGTTATTTAACTGGAACTAACAGAGTCACTTCCTCAAGAACAGGAATTTTATGACTGCATAAAACCCCTGAATTTGATTATGGGCCCAATGCACCCAGTAACAGTGCAAGGACTCTAAAGACTAGTATGCACAAGAATGGTGAAGAGCAACAGAGCAGCAATGTCTCTATCTGTGTTTCCCTTTTGAAAGACTGAATGCTACCAACTACTCAGTTTCTGTATCTTTGTTCTTAAGTTGAATTTGTATGTTCCTTGGAACAGGTACATTTTTAACACCTCTGTGGTTGTTTGTTTAGATGTCTGTCCAGAAAATTTCACCTCACTTTCTGTTCCTGTGATAATTTGAATTTTTTTTTAAAAAAAATTGCTTGCTATGGAAACAAGGACTGAAGATAAATTTAATTATTTATTATTTATTTATTTATATTATTTCTATCCCGCCCATTTCAGCCCGAAGCCGACTCAGGGCGGTATACACAGCACAATTCGGTGCAAAAAAAATGTTTTTGCTTTACATTGATAAAGCAAAAACATTCAGTGCAATTAAACATAAACGACAGTGCATAATAACAATTTAAAAAGAAACTATGTCCTCTGTTCAAATCTTGATCCATTTACATTGTCTTGGCCGTTCCTGGGTCAAATTCCAACTCTAGTTTGTCTGTTTACTCCAGGGTTCTGAATGCTTGCTCAAAGAGCCAAGTTTTTACTCTTTTTCGGAAAGTCAGGAGGGAGGGGGCTGACCTAATATCCCTGGGGAGGGAGTTCCACAGCCGGGGAGCCACCACAGAGAAGGCCCTGTCTCTCGTCCACACCAGAAGTGCCTGTGAAGCAGGCGGGATCGAGAGCAGGGCCTCACCAGACGATCTTAGATTCCTGGGGGATTCGTAGGGAGAGATGTGTTCAGATAGATAGACTGGGCCAGAACCGTTTAGGGCTTTATAGGCTAAAGCCAGCACTTTGAATTGAGCCCAGTAGCAGACTGGCAGCCAGTGGAGCTGATTCAACAGGGGAGTTGTATGCTCCCTGAGCCCAGCTCCTGTTAGCAGCCTGGCTGCCGCATGCTGGACCATTTGAAGCTTCTGGGCCGTCTTCAAAGGCAACCCAACTTAGAGTGCATTGCAGTAGTCTATATGGGATGTAACCAGAGCGTGGACCACCGTAGCCAAGTCAGACTTCCCAAGGTACGGGCGCAGCTGGCGGACAAGTTTTAATTGTGCAAATGCTCCCCTGGTCACCGCCGAAACCTGGAGATCCAGGCACAGCGATGAATCCAGGATCACACCCAAGCTGCGAACTTGTGTCTTCAGGGGGAGTGTAACCCCATCTAACACAGGCTGTAACACTATGCCCTGTTTGGCCTTTCGACTGACCAGGAGTACCTCTGTCTTGTCTGGATTTAATCTCAATTTGTTAGCCCTCATCCATTCTGACACAGCGGCCAAGCACCAGTTCAGGACCTGAACAGCCTCCTTAGTAGTAAAGCTTCAGTGGAGACACCTTTTGTCCCCATGATAATTCTTTCAGAAGTGAATTTCCCTTCCAAGAGGAGGATTTCTTTCACTTCCTGTTGCCTTGCCTCCATTCTTAACTATGCACCATTTGTAAGTCTGATGTTTGTAACTCGGAGACTGCTTGTGCGTGCCTTTCATCTTGAGTTTTAAGTATGCAAATAACATTCGCATATGGCTTCATCCTTGGTGACAAAGTGTGTCCGGATATACCACGTATATTGGTGGTGCTAGTAGTGTTTCCATTGTTATCTCCCAGATGGCTTTTAACAAGCAGAGTTTTCATCACATGCTTCAAACTGTAGAGAGTTCCATACCACCAGATCCTAAATGAATCATTTTGTTAATGGAATATTACCCAGTAGTTTCATTCCATATAATTAATACAGTAGTTTTACAGTCATCCTATTTTCATTTCTGTTTCCCGAACTAATAGGAAATACATTACATACTGCTACAAAATTAGCGAGAGCAGCAGCTGTGAGCTAGGCACCGCACAGATCACATGCATAGCATGGTGCCTTCCCAGGGGGTTTACACTCTACCTTAGATAAATAGAAGTGGTTGAAGCTTATATGCCTCATTCACAAATGCATCACTTGGGTTTTTTTCCCATGCTCTTTTTACGGCACTCTTGAAAACCGGCAATGGTATGTGTGAATGAATGTATCTTCCCCCATAAAACCATGCTCATTTTTCCTGATTAAGGGTATGAAATGGAGCAAATGCAATGAGCTCTTGATATCCACTGGAATATCATGCTCAAGTCACGTTATATTTTATTTATCGTATAAGGGTACAGTTGTGACGTATTTGAGAAAACACAAAGTTTAAACACTTGGCATTCTATTAAATGTCTATTGTCGAAGGCTTTCATGGCCGCAATCACTGGGTTGTTGTAGGTTTTTTCAGGCTATATGGCCATGTTCTAGAAGCATTTTCTCCTGACGTTTCGCCTGCATCTATGGCAAGCATCCTCAGAGGTAGTGAGGTCTGTTGGAACTAGGAAAATGGGTTTATATATCTGTGGAAAGACCAGGGTGGGACAAATGACTCACCCATTGTCCTAATTCCAACAGACCTCACTACCTCTGAGGATGCTTGCCATAGATGCAGATGAAACGTCAGGGGAAATGCCTCTAGAACATGGCCCTATAGCCCGAAAAAACGCACAAGAACCTAGTGATTCCAGCCATGAAAGCCTTCGACAATACAAATGACTCTTGTCTGTTGGAGCTACATGTGAATGTTTCAACCGACCACCTTGATTAGCATTTGATAGCCTGGCAGTGCCTGGAGCAATCTTTTGTTGAGAGGTGATTAGATGTCCCTGATTCCTTTCCCTCTGCTGTTTTGCTGTTTAATTTTAAATACTGGTAGCAAGATTTTGTTCATTTTCATGGTTTCCTCCTTTCTGTTGAAATTGTCCACATGCTTGTGGATTTCAATGGCTTCTCTGTGTAGTCTGACATGGTGACAGTGAGGTCACTACCTCTGAGAATGCTTGCCATAGATGCAGGCAAAACGTCAGGAGAGAATGTCTCTAGAACATGGTCATACAGCCCGAAAAAACCTACAACAACCCAGTGATTCCGGCCATGAAAGCCTTTGACAATACAGTGTTCTGTGTTTTCTTTTTTTAACAGAAATGAAACAATTTCAGTCTTTGTGGGGGGAGCATATATGACTTTATATGGCTTGAAAAGAATCTTATTCTTTGCAAAATACACACTTAAAAAAAGCATTTTCTGTGCAGAAAACAGCAATATTTCTTATTCAGTACAATTTTATCTGCAGGGGAAAATGCATTACGTGTGGGGAGAGGGAAAGAACTGGGGACAAAATAAATCTCCAACTAGTCTTCTCTGCTCAGGGAACATTTCCCCCCTCAGAAAATAACATTTCTGCATACTACTCATATATTTTGTGCATAATAGGTATATCCAACTGAAGATAGGTTTCCAGGTCTTTGAAGAATTGCTTACAATGGACAGAAAATTGCTAAAATTATCCACTGCTTCTATCAAGGATGAGATTGGTAAATAATTATATCCTGAAAAGAGAAAGAAGAGAGAGCAAGGGAGGAGGGAGAAAGGGAAAAATGAAAGAACTGTGTTTTGAAGAAAATACGATTTTACTTAATCATAAAACAAAATTAGGTTTTGAAACTTCTTCTGACATATAGAACACAGAAAGATCAGACATTCATGGTACGAAATCCTACCTTTAGAAGATAAAATGCGACAAAGAGTTATATTGGGGTTCTACAGTGACATCTTGGTCCCATCTACATTGCCATATAATGCAGCTTGAAATTGAATTATATGGTAAGTATAGATTCATATAATGCAGTTCAGTTCTTGCAGTTCAGTGTAAATTCATTAAATGCAGTTCACTTCAGTGATCAGACCATATAACATTGGCCATATAACATAGTTTCAAACTGCATGTTAGTGTAGATGGGGCACTTCTTAGTGAATTGTGATTGTACAATTCACATCTATGTGCAACCATTTGCAATGCACACAGGAATTCATATGATATACATTAATTGCTGGTTACCACCTGACAAATGATGCATCTATACTGAGCATTCAATGCAGTTTCAAACAGGTATTTATGAAAGTGGCTTTGCTGTGCAGATGCTAACATAGGAAATTATGGAACCAGTTTGAGGCCTAAATGGAGAGTACAAAAGTCACAAAGCAGTGATATGCATTAAGGACTTTCTTTTGCACACTTTTAGAATCATAGAATCAAAGAGTTCGAAGAGACCTCCTGGGCCATCCAGTCCAACCCCATTCTGCCAAGAAGCAGGAAAATTACATTCAAAGCACCCCTGACAGATGGCCATCCAGCCTCTGTTTAAAAGCTTCCAAAGAAGGAACCTCCACTACACTCCAGGGCAGAGAGTTCCACTGCTGAACAGCTCTCACAGTCAGTAAGTTCTTCCTCATGTTCAGGTGGAATCTGCTTTCTTGTAGTTTGAAGCCATTGTTCTGTGTCCAAGTCCCCAGGGCAGCAGAAAATAAGCTTGCTCCGTCCTCCCTATGACTTCCTCTCACATATTTATACATGGCTATCATATCCCCTCTCAGCCTTCTCTTCTTCAGGCTAAACATGCCCATCTCATTAAGCTGCTACTCATAGGGCTTGTTCTCCAGACCCTTGATCATTTTAGTCTCCCTCCTCTGGAAACATTCCAGCTTGTCAACATCTCCCTTTCAGTTGTGGTGCCCAGAATTGGACACAGTGGGATTCCAGGTGAGGTCTAGCCAAGGCAGAATAGAGGGGAAGCATGACTTCCCTGGATCTAGACACTATGCTCCTATTGATGCAGGCCAAAATCCTATTGGGTTTTTTGCCGTCACATCACATTGTTGGTTAATGTTTATTTTATTGCCCATGAGGACCTCAAGATCTTTTTCACACATACTGCTTTCGAGCCACGTATCATCCATTCTGTATCTTTGCATTTCGTTTTTTTCTGCCTAAGTGGAGTATCTTGCATTTGTCACTGTTGAACTTCATTTTGTTAGTTTTGGCCAATCATCTCTCTAATCTGTCAAGATTGTTTTGAATCCTGCTCCTGTCCTCTGGAGTATTGTCTCTCTTTCCCAATTTGGTGTCATCTGCAAACTTGATGATCATGCCTTCTAACCCTTCATCTAAGTCATTAATAAAGATGTTGAACAGGGCCGGGCCCAGGACAGAACCCTGCGGCACTCCACTCGTCACTTCTTTCTAAGATGAAGAGGAAGCATTGGTGAGCATCCTCTGGGTTTATCCACTTAAACAATTACAGATTGACCTAACCATGGTTTTGCCTGGCCCACATTGGACTAGTTTGTTTGGGAGTTTGTTGCCTGGCTCAAATGGGGCCAAACTTAACCTCCACAAACCAGAAATGAATAGGGATGTTCTACATTGTTGAAGTACTATGGCCACACCATGAGGAGACAGCAAAGCCTAGAGAAGACAATTATGCTGGGGAAAGTGGAAGGTAAAAGGAAGAGGGGCCGACCAAGGGCAAGATGGATGGATGTATGGCATCCTTGAAGTGACTGGACTGACCTTGAAGGAGCTGGGGGTGGTGACGGCCGACAGGGAGCTCTGGTGTGGGCTGGTCCATGAGGTCACGAAGAGTCGGAGACGACTGAATGAATGAACAACAACACTGGATAAAAAGTACAATTGTTTTCCATGGAGAAATATAATACATTATGGATGATGACAACAGGATTTGGTTATGGACTTTAGGTTCTTCTCCTATGGCCAATTTTAAACATATCTGATCCTATCAATGCATATCTGCAGAGATATTGTGCAATTAAGTTATCTTGAAAGAATAGTGGTACAGATATTGGAAATAGATAGAATGAAATGCTACACAGAGAATGAAACGGCTGTTGCAAGGCAACCATATAATTTATAACAATGGGCTCAGAACCCAAGAAAGCTAACTGGCGTTATTTGGAGTGGGTGGCGGAAACGATGCCTCACTCCATCAGGACGTGGCAGGGAAATAAATGTAGCCATCAACTGTGTCTCCAGCATGTGCCTTGAAGCCACTGGCATTAATTAAGATTCTATGGCTTGCAAACAATTATGACATAATTAAAGTAAGATTCTTCCTACAGTAAAGCGATAAGAAATGACTTTTAGAAACCGTGGGAACTATTAAAATGGTGCATCAGAATCAAAATGAGCAATATTTACTAGTATTAACGCTATTAACATGGCTTTTGAAGACAAACTTGGGCCATTATTACTCAGAAAAAGCACCCACATTTGAAGATATAGAGCATCACTAATTAAATCTCTTTTTTTCTCTCCTCTGCTCCTTCTCTAGTTATATGTTTGGGGTGTTTGACAGAATGGCGCCTTTAACAGAATCTATTTTAATGGCCTTGAATTAGCACGACTTCAAAGACAGAGAACACTTAGCAGGAGGTTGATATCTACTGGAAGAGCTTTATTATTAGTAGTATTTTAAAGGTCATGAAGTTGCATTTAAGACCTTCCTTTTTTCTGGCACAAAAACACAGGCTCTCAAGTATTTTAATATCTGGCATCCTGGAAAATTGCATCAGTGTGCCGAGGAACACTAAACATCTGCTATTTAGTGGATATTTTAACTCACTCCCTGCAGTTGCCGCTTCACTATTTTAATATTGTTCATCTTCTGTTGGTGGTAGTACGAGATGGTGGTTATGATGTGCATGTATGTGTGTTGTTATTGGCTCAGAAACAGCACCACAATTACGAATCTGTAACCTAAAGTTGCAGAACTGTAGCTGCTCTGAGTTCAGTAAGACTATTTGGTCTTGATGAATGCAGACTGGCTATAGTTGTGTAACTCTAGGTTACAAATCTGTAACTGCAATGCTGCATTCCAGAACACACTCCTATTAGAAACTATGTGTTATCCCAGCCCAGCTTAAGAGCCAGTAGCTAATTCAGGCAAAGTTGTCCTATTGGCAGGAGGGGAAAGGGAATACCATCTGTAAGTACTAGAGCAGTGGTTCTCAATCTTCCTAATGCTGTGACCCCTTAATACAGTCCCTCATGTTGTGGTGACCCCCAACCATAACACTGTTTTTGTTGCTACTTCATAACAGTCATTTTACTACTGTTATAAATCATAATGCAAATATCAGATATGCAAGATGTATTTTCATTCACTGGACCAAACTGGGCACAAATACCCAATGCACCCACATGTAAATGCTAGTGGGGTTGGGGAAGGGTTGATTTTGTAATTTGGATGTTGTAGTTGCTGGGATATATAGTTCACCTATACTCAAAGAGTATTCTGAACTCCACCAACAATGGATTTGAACCTAATTTGCCATACAGAACTCCCATGACCATCAGAAAACACTGGAAGGGTTTGGTGGGTATTGACCCTGAGTTTGGGAGTTGTAGTTCACCTATATCCAGAGAGCACTGTGGACTCACGCAATGGTGGATCTGGACCAAACTTGGCACAAATACTTAATATGTGCAAATGTGAACACTGGTAGAGCCTGTGGAAAATAGACCTTGAGTTTTGGGAGTTGTAGTTGCTGGGATTTATAGTTCATTACAATCAAAGAACATTCTGAACTCCACCGATAGAATTGGCTCAAATTTCCCACATGGAATCCCCATGACCATCAGAAAATACTGTGTTTTCTGATGGTCTTTGGCGTCCCCTCTGACACCCCTTCATGACCCCATCAGGGGTCCCGACCCCCAGGTTGAGAAACACTGTACTAGAGGTTAGCTTTTTTTTTTTCATTTGCCTCGCAATTTGGATTAAATTTGTTAAATTTTGTACTTACAAGGCAATATCCAATACATGGGCATAACCTGTCCCAAAAATTGAAGAATCAAAACTTCCCCATAGTTTTCTAAATCTCTGAAATCTCCCAAAAGTCAGTTTCCTTTTCAGCGCAAAGGAAGCAAAGCAAAGCCAAAATGGCTGCCTTAGTGCCTTGCTTATTCTCTAAATTAATGGAGTCTCAGCATTAGGAGTGGGTAAAAGAGGAAGCAGCACAGAACTCTGGGAAATGTAGTTTGGAAAGGTAGGAGCTCTATGTCAGATAATTTAAAAGGCCCTGTGTGACGGCGCGACTGGCGCCACCTATATGTAAAATTGTAAGTTGCAGGATTTGAACTGTTATATCATGCCTGATTTTGCCTTTTTACCCTGTAAATGTATAGTTGGATTGATTGGTTATATAAATAACTGTCAATAAATGTTGTTTGCACCAGTTAAATGGCTCCTCCTGCTCAATTGTTTGACCCCACCTCTTTGTAAAGAGCAGGACAGTGTTTCCTTTTCCATTCCACCATCAAACTTTCTTTCAGATTGATGTTAGAGAGAGACTTGGCTCTGAAGCCCATGATTAAGTTACCTCTTAGCACCAATTCTGAGGTTCTTACCCTTGAGACTTATGCTTCATGTTCAGATCAACCAGGACGGCGTTGAGAAGTCTCAAGTGTCTTCAAACCAGTTCTTTGGCACCAGAGGAGGGCTTTGTGCCTTCAAAATATAGGCCATTGGAATTGGGGTTGTGATTATTCCAATATTCACAACCATTGAGAAAGAGGGACCTGGAAAAGCTTCTCAGCTGCAAAACTTTTTGGACTCTAGACAACCAGAAACTGTAATGTATATTTTCCTTTACCCCTTTGAAACCTCCAGCTTATTGCCTTAAAGGGATAACTCTTATTTTGATTTATCTACAGTGTTTTGGTCCTTGGGAGTTCCAGTTTTTCTAAAGAAGGGCAAGAAGCAATCCCCTGGGGGAAAGATGTCACGTCCATGCCTCTTTCACTAAGAGTTATAGCCTCCAGGCGTGATGGCACACCCTGCCCTAAACTACACTTCCCGGAATGCATCAGCATCAGAAAGCACCAATCAGGGTAACAAAGAGAGAGAGATTTGTCCCTCCCTAACAGCAGCCAGGGAGAGTTCCAATGAATGGTTGAATTTGCAGAGGAGGACTGATGGATACTTATAGTAAGTAAATCTCTGTGCTGGGCTGAGAAGGAATCCCTAAATGGATGGCCACCATACTATAGGGGAAGCATATTAATTAGTTTAGAGGCTGCACAGCTATCTGTCATGAGAGTTTTGATGGCGCCCTTCTGCCTGGAAGAAGGGTGCTGGACTAGATGGCTCTTGGGGGTCCCCTCCAACTCTAGGATTATATGAAAATGTAGAATTGGCCAATACTGGTTTCTATTGCTTAATATGAGAGACATTAAATGAGCTAGCTGTTGTGAGTTTTTTTATAAATGTTTTTGCAAAACATTTTTTAAATCCCTAAAATCAATGTGAGGCTGATCAGATAGTAATTGTTTGGATCGTCCTTTTTCCCTTCTTGAAGATAGGGACCACATTGGCCTTCCTCCAATCTGCTGGGACTTGCTCTGTTCTCTAAGAACTTTCAAAGAAGATTGCCAGTGGTTCTGAAATGACTTCCACTATTTCCTTCAATACTCTTGGATGTAGTTGATCCAGCCCTGGGGACGTGAATTCATTTAGAGCAGCCAGGTATTCATGTACAACTTGTTTTCCTATTTGGGGTTGGATTTCCCCCAATCCTTTCTCAACTCCATGTTGCTGAGGTTGAGAATGGCTTTCTTTTTCTGAAGTAAGGAAGGCATTAAGTAGTTCTACATTTTCCCTATCCCCTGCCAACATTGCTCCATCTTCTACCCACAGAGGCCCTGTCATCTCCTTGTTCTTCCTTTTTCTACTGACGTAAGCAAGGAATCCCTTTACATTGTTTTTAATGTTTGTCTAATGAAGAATGGACAGATTTACATGAAGGTTGTGGGTCTTTAGAAAAAAAATGTCTTTTTTAGGGGTTATTTTCCCATGCAAAATATAAAGGCCACTTCCTGTAGGAAAAAATGAATTAATATTATGATAATACAACAAAAGATTTATGTTAATTTTGCTCAAAAGTAAATTTCAATAAGAAGACTGCTGTGGGTCAGCTTGAATGAGAAGCTGGCAAGATATAGTGGCTTTTGACATGGAAATGCCTATGCCATCAGACAACCAATGTTGGAATTTAATTTCAATATTTCATTTCAATAGGGGTCCACAAAAAGGGCTAAAAATCCTGATTCACAAAAGCATATACTGGAAAACAGAACCAGAGCTCCAATAACTCATTTTGCTGAACAAAGGTACACTTGCTTCATGTAATTAACATGTGTGTGGTTCTCTCCCCCTCTCCAAAGACATATTTCAAAGTAATAGGAAAAAAACCTGATTTTTAAGTATCTCTTTTTTTGGTGCCCATTTCAAAGACTCTCTGAATCCCATAAATGCACTCCCCAGGGGTCCCCAGGCTACAAGTTAACCCCCCCCCCCCCACTGGGCCACGGTGCTGGTGGGCTGAATGGGCTTTGTCAGAATCCTGCATTTTTGCACAGTCCCTTTGTGTCAGTTCTACCTTCTCCTTCGTAAAGATGAGGCAAACAAATTAAACAAAGGTGAAGCAAATTAAAGCAAATTACACAAACACAAGCTCAATGAAGGCAAGTAGAATTAATTAAGAGGAATTAATCTATTCTAAATCTGAGGAGAGGTTATCTCCAGATACGAATACAAATTCTAATATTCATTAAAGGCAGCAAATGCCCGAGTTTGATTCATGATGTGAAAATCAAAATCCCATTAGTTTCTGCCAGACTGTTGGATGCTCATAGTACTTTTGCCTACCAATATGAAAGCTATGCAGATGCTGCAAGGGAACCTCTCATTAGTCCACTTGATAATGGAGACCTTGATTAGAGCTCCAGTTTCAATTAATATCTTTTATTGACTTGTCAGGTGCTAGGGCCTTGATCCAGCATGGAGGAATTTGCATGTGGAAATGCACTTCAGTATAGTGATTCATATACTGTATATAAACATGCTTCACTCCTTACTCTATGTACAAGGTTGGTAAGCATAGGGTCTAGATCTAGGGAAGTCATGCTACCCCTCTATCCTGCTTTGGTTAGACCACACCTGGAATATTGTGTTCAAATCTGGGCACCACAATTCAAGAGAGATATTGACAAGCTGGAATGTGTCCAGAGGAGGGCGACTAAAATGATCAAGGGTCTGGAGAACAAGCCCTATGAAGAGCGGCTTAAGGAGCTGGGCATGTTTAGCCTGAAGAAGAGTAGGCTGAGAGGGGATATGATAGCCATGTGAGAGAAAGCCACAGGGAGGAGGGAGCAAGCTTGTTTTCTGCTTCCTTGGAGACTAGGACGTGGAACAATGGCTTCAAACTACAAGAGAGGAAATTCCATCTGAACATGAGGAAGAACTTCCTGACTGTGAGAGCCATTCAGCAGTGGAACTCTCTGTGTGGTAGAGGCTCCTTCTTTGGAAGCTTTTAAACAGAGGCTGGATGGCCATCTGTGAGGGGTGATTTGAATGCAATATTCCTGCTTCTTGGCAGGGGATTGGACTGGATGGCCCATGAGGTCTCTTACAACTCTTTGATTCTATTCTATTCTATTCTATTCTATTCTATTCTATTCTATTCTATTCTATTCTATTCTATTCTAAGAATGATAAAATAAATGACTCCTCCTATAGAAGTGCTTCTCAACCTGTGGATCCCTAGGTGTTTTGGCCTACAACTCTCAGAAGCCCCAACTAGTTTATCAGCTATTAGGATTTCTGAGAGTTGAAGGCCAAAACATCTGGGGACCCACAGGTTGAGAACCACTTCCCCACAACAACAATTTCCAAACTTTATTCCTTCAAGTATCTTGGACTTCAGCTTCCAAAAGTCTCTACTGAGGCTGTTTGGGTCAATGATCAGGGACTTTAGAAGCTGAAGTCCAGAATACCTGAAAGACCAGAATTTGGGAAACACTGTCCTAAACATATTCTCCTTCTATGCTCCTTCACAGGGGCGGCTCAACCCATTACGCAAAGTATGTATTTGCAGTATAGTTGATTTTGCCCAGGGACGCTCTTGAGGCGCTCTTGGGGGAAAATAGCCCTTGACATATGTGAGTTGTAGTTACTGGGTGGGAAGATGCGAACACAACGATGGACAGGGTATAGGGATTTTATCTTTGAAGATCCCACCGCTATCACCAATTGCGAGGAGGTGCTTGTGTGTTGCTGAGGTTGGCAACGGCAGACCCTAATAATGGAGGTATTTTACCTCAGGCACTTTTTAATCTGACCGCTGCTACCAATTGTACAGATGTGGATGTTATGGAGGGAATTTACCTCAGGCCTCAATTGTGTAGAAGAGTATATTATGGAGGAGGCCAACTATTATTTTTAAATTAAGGTAACTGCCACCAACGTGAGGTATTTAATGTACCACCGATGAGATCTGGCTCTACAGACGCAGATTAGTTGAGATGAGACGGTTTTCAACAAAAGATAACAAGTTTATTGTGTACAAAGCTTATGGTTGCAGGCTGTTAAATAACTTATGGAAATTTGAACATCACGTAGTTTATAATACAGTCCACTCTTCCAGATAACACAGCTTGTGGCAAACTCTCTAGTGAACAATGTTTCACTACTATAAATAGCCTTTCAATTTGATCTTCCCTCGATCAAATCTCTGATCTCTAGTCCTTCCTTAACTAGGGATCTTTACTAGGCTTCCTTTTAGTCTTCTTTGACTAAAGAATCTGGCCAGGTTTCTTTCTTCAACCCTCCTAGACTGAAAACACCAGCCGCTCACACATACAAGCCTCTCTCTCAGGCCTTTCCAAGCCTCTCTCTGCTGCTTTTTTAAAAAAAACGTACATAACTTTTCCTGCTTGGCTCCACCCACTTCTCCCTCTCATGAGCTAGCCAGCCTCGTCTCCTTGGCAACGCTCACTGTGGATTCAAACCAGATGACTCCAGTTTTAGCTACTGTTACAAACACAAATACATACCCTAACAGTTAAACACAAACATAATAACAATGACTTCTGCACACTGGGATGTATAGTTCACCTACAATCAAAGAAAATTCTGAACTCCACCAATGATGGAATTGAACCAAATATGGCACACAGAACTCCCACGACAAACAGAAAATATATATCAGTGATTGGTGGGGGGAGGGGGGGGCGCCAAAATACTGTTTGCTTACCGTTGAAAATTACCTAGGGCCACCTCTGCTCCTTCACCATGGATGATATGGGAATGCATGCATGACAACCTTCTCAATTGGAACAGGGGAACTCCAGACAAGAAGGAATCAGGAACAGCTAATCACCTCTCAACAAAGGATTCCTCCAGGCAGTAAGAAGCCATACTTTGAAACTGCTAGGCCATTAAATGTTAAACAAGGTGGCCAATTGAAACACCCGCACCTATCCCAAACAGACAAGAGTCCTTTCTCCCACCCTGGACATTCCACAGATATATAAACCTTATTTTTCTAGTTTCCAGCAGACTTCCTCCCCACTTGCTTTGTTCAAGGTATAAGCACAAACACCTTCAAGACCTAATTGATTTAGCTCCCAATGCACTTTGATTTAAAGTGTTTTAACCTGTTCTACAATTTTAACTGTTATATTATTTAGCACATGTTAGTGTAGCTTGAACTATTTCTAATGGTTACCATTTAATTTATTTTTTTCAGACTGTTGAAATGATTTGATCCGTAAGTTGTAGGTCAGGGAACAATGGTGGAACAATGGCTTCAAACTACAAGGAAGGAGATTCCACATGAACATTAGGAAGCATTCCATCTGAACATGAGGAAGAACTTCCTGACTGTGAGAGCCGTTCAGGAGTGGAACTCTCTGCCCCTGAGTGTGGTGGAGACTCCTTCTTTGGAAGCTCTTAAACAGAGGCTGGATGGCCATCTGTGAGGGGTGATTTGAATGCAATATTCCTGCTTTTTGGCAGGGGGTTGGACTGGATAGCCCATGAGATCTCTTCCAACTCTTTGATTCCATGATTCTATGACTTCTTACAGCAGCAATAGTGTCAGAATTGTGATTAAGCAGCTATTACGGATATGGAACATTTATGGATTAGTCAATCTAGCTAACTAAATACTTAACTAAACAGCTGATAGAGAATACTGGCCCATATCTGAATTTTTCAAAAGTGTGCATGCTGTCAAACACATTTTCTCTCTCTTTGTTCACACATAAGCTGGGAAATATATGGATTTCTGATCACAAAGCATGCATCACCTCATGCTAGGTGAAAAGGTGTGGAATTAGGTAAACACTTTAAAAAGTCACTCAACAGATGGAAATTCTTTCACACTTCTAAATACCACCCACCGATGTACAAATCCAAAATACTTTGCTAGGGTGGCATTTTAACAGTTTGCAGGAGTTTATTTGGGCATCACTGACAAAAAGCATAAGTACAAAAAAATCTCAATCAATCAACGAGTCTCAAGATAAATGCATGAAGATATAAACACTGTAAGACCTTTTCCCCACAATATTTTGTTAGGATACATGTCTATATCCAATGGTAGCATTTGGAGAATGACAGAACAGAAGATATTTAGATCTACTAAAAACTCTGATGTGTTAATTTTAGAAATCTTTAGAAGAAGAACCGAGGTGAAAAATGCGAGGCAGACCAAACTCATTGGGTAAAAGGGAGATATTGCAGGAGCTGCAATTAAAAACAGAAAGCAGGCATTTGCATTTAGAACTAATTTTATTTTATTTCCCAAGGCAGCTTCCAAAAACAAACTAATCGGGATGAACATGATCAAAATGCCATTGATGAGTCACTTCCATTCTCCATACTTTCTCTCTTCTCCCAAAAGTAGAGGATGGTTTAGTAATGACTGTGCCATTATAAGTTTGACAATGTGGAAAAAAATAATTGGTTGTCATAAAGTCTGTGAAGGTGTGGGTGGCACTACCTATATGTAGAACTGTAAGTTGCAGGATTTGAACTGTTGTATCATACCTGATTTTGCCTTTTTACCCTGTAAATGTATAGTTGGATTGATTGATTATTTATAGCTGTCAATCAATGTTGTTTGCACCAGTTAAATTGCTCCTCCTGCTCAATTGTTTGACCCCAACTCTTCCTAAAGAGAAAGACAGTGTTTCCTTTTCCATTCCACCATCAAACTTTCTATCAGATGGACGTCAGTTAGAGACTTGTCTCTGAAGCCCTTGACTAAGTTACCTCTCAGCACCAAGTCTGAGGTTCTTACTTTTGAGACTTATGCTTCTTGTTCAGATCAACCTGGACGATGTTGAGAAGACTCAAGCACCTTCAAACCAGTTCTTTGGCACCAGAGGAAGGCTTTGTGTCTTCAAAATATAGGCCATTAGAATTGGGGTTGTGATTATTCCGATATTCACAGCCATTGAGAAAGAGGGACCTGGAAAAGCTTCTCAGCTGCAAAACCCCTTAGACCCAAGACAACCAGAGACTGTAATGTATATTTTCCTTTACCCCTTTGAAACTTCCAGCTTATTGCCTTAAAGGGATAACTCTTTGTGAAAAATTAAAACCTATTTTGAGTTATCTATAGTGTTTTGGTCTTTGGGAGTTCCAGTTCCCTAAAGGAGGGCAAGAAGCAATCCCCTGGGGGAAAGATGTCATGTCCATGCCTCTTTCACGAAGAGTTATAGCCCCCAGGCGAGACGGCACAAAGTCATTGAGTTGGAAGAGACAAGGGCCATCTAATAACACACAGTCCAAGTACTCTGAACAGATAGCCATCCAAACCTCCAGAAAAGGAGACTCCATTGGACTCCAAGGCAACTTTTTTCAACAGTTTGAATCCATTGCTCTGTGTCCTAGGCCCCATCTACATTATGTAATGTAGTCTGAAGTTAGTTTAAAGCTATGGTGGCCAGACAACAAAGTCCTACAAAAGCACGAGAAAGAAAGCCCTGAATGTGCACCAGTGCTCCGTGAATTGTGTAATCACCAACTAGGTCTCAACTAGGTCCTGGATTTCCTTATGTAATCATCTGCATAGCAAACTACTTTTTTCAATTCCAATTTGAAACTGCATTAAATAGTCATTGTAGATGGGGCCAAAAATCTCTAAACCAGAAGAAAACAAGCTTGCCCTCCCCTCAATATGGTATTATATTAAATATATATTTCTAGATAAGCATGCCCAGCTCTCTAAGCTATTTCCCATGGGTTCCAAACTGTTGATCATTTTGGTTGCCCTCCTCTGGAGAAATTCCAGTTTATCAATATCCTTCCTGAAGTACTATAATCACCATTCATTGAATCATACATTTGTTTTTACTGGCTGCACAGAACAGTGGCTGTTGAAAACCAGCTGCTTTCGGTTGCACTTTGAGTTTGGGGAGGGAGTCGGCTGCTGGAAGTAAAAGGAGCCCAGTAAGTGAGGTTTCTTAAGCCAGTACACCCAGGTATACTCTAAAGACAAAAGATAAAGGATCCCAGGAAATGAGGATTGAAGATATAAGGACAAAGAATGACTAAAATGCTGCTAATGGGTCAGTTAAAATATGTAAGATAAAACTGAACCACCTCAACTGGGCTCTACAGGCCAATACAGACTCCACCTCAGACATCAGAAGAGCTGCAAGACTGAGAAGAAGCCACGAGAATAAAGACTAAGATCCACCCAGAGGAAAAGTGTTCTTGCCATACATCAAGGGAACCATTGACCGCATAGAGAAGCTAATGAGGAAACACAACATACAAACTATCTACAGACCCACCAAGAAAATAAAACAAATGCTCCGTTCAGCAAAGGACAAGAGGGATCCTCTCACTTCTGCAGGAGTCTACAGTGTACCATGCAGCTGTGGACAAGTCTACATAGGGACCACCAAACGCAGCAGCATTGCCCAAACATGAATCAAGGAACATGAAAGGCACTGCAGACAAATCATCCATAGCAAAGCACCTGATGAACCAACCTGGACACAGCATTTTATTTGAGAACACAGAAATGCTGGACCACTCTCATAACCACCAAGTCAGACTACACAGAGAAGCCGTTGAAATATACAAGCATGTGGACAATTTCAACAGAAAGGAGGAAACCATGAAAATGAACAAAATCTGGCTACCAGTATTAGAAAACTCTAAAATTACAACAGCACAACAACAGAGAGGAAACAAACAAGGACATCTAATCATCTCTCAACAAAAATTTGGTCCAGGCACTGTCAAGCCATTATATGCTAATCAAGGTGGTCAGTTGAAACATTCACACCTAGCTCCAGCAGACCAGAGTCCTTTGTCCCACCCTGGTCATTCCACAGAGATATAAACCCTTTTCCCTAGTTCCAACAGACCTCACTACCTCTGAGGATGCTTGCCATAGATGCAAGTGAAACGTCAGGAGAGAATGCCTCTAGACCATTGCCATATAGCCCGAAAAAACCTACAGCAACCTAAAATATGTCTTTCTCAGCTTCCCAGATGGAAAACGGATTTCTGACCTCCCAAATTCGGGAGGATCCTGAAAAAAAAAAATTGGGACCCCCACCAAAATCTGGGAAATCAAAATGGATCCTGGTTTACCTGGATTACGTATGCCTAGTGCTAGCTATACTGGGTGACACCATCAGAGGGGTTATCAACAGAAGGACTCTCTAAGTTTTTGGATGTTTTTCAGCAGAAATATCCCTGATTTTTTCAAAAGGCAGGCTCAATTCATGTCCCAGCATCTTATGTGGAAAGACCATAAAAGAGGCATACATTTGGGAAGTGGATATTTAAATGTGTAATTGTATTTATTTCCACACTGTTTCAAATATTGCTTAAACACACTTTGGCCAATGGGAGATTTGTTATAATTTAAAACGTAAACATGCAAAGAGTGAGTCCCATGCAATATTTTCTTTTACTCTCTCTTTTGTGAGAAGCTTCACCTGATATTTTCCTGCTTTTTGATAGAGAGATACAACTTCCTAGAAATGGAGCCTGACAGAACGCACTGCATTCAGTACCATTCGGAGAGACAGAGAGCATATCGGCACCTAATTGCACCTGTCATCCTGAAAGGAATGGGTCTCTCCAGTTTGTGAGAGAAATGCATCACTGTAATATTGTCCAATCTGACCTGGTCTTTATTGAATACAACAACTTGGAGCTTAAATATAGATATATATCTGTTTCACTTTGGAGGGAAAGACACTTAGTCTTTTCCAAAATCAAAATCTACAAAGGAGGTGTACTATACCATCTTCCTGCAGAAAACCCCAACATGCAATCAGTTATGAGACCTGGGTTGCTGTGGGTATTCTGGGCTGTATGACCATGATCCAGAGACATCCTCTGAGGATGCCTGCCAGAGATGTAGGTGAAAGCCAATGGGATTTTGGCCTGCATCAATAGGAGTATAGTGTCTAGATCCAGGGAAGTCATGCTACCCCTCTATTCTGCCTTGGTTAGACCACACCTGGAATACTGAAGAGAGATATTGACAAGCTGGAATGTGTCCAGAGAAGGGTGACTAATATGATCAAGGGTCTGGAGAACAAGCCCTATGAGGAGTAGCTTAAAGAGCTGGGCATGTTTAGCCTGAAGAAGAAAAGGTTGAGAGGAGACATGATAGCCAGCCATGTATAAATATGTGAGAGAAAGTCATAGGGAGGAGGGAGCAAGCTTGCTTTCTGCTTCCCTGGAGACTAGGACGCAATGGAACAATGGCTTCAAACTACAAGAAAGGAGATTCTACCTGAACCTGAGGAAGAACTTCCTGACTGTGAGAGCCATTCAGCAGTGGAACTCTCTTCCCCGGAGTGTGGTGGAGGCTTTCTTTGGAAGCTTTTAAACAGAGGCTGGATGGCCAACTGTCGGGGGTGCTTTGTATGCAATTTTTCTGCTTCTTGGCAGGGGTTGGACTGCATAGCCTATGAGGTCTCTTCCAACTCTATGATTCTATGAAATGCCAGGAGAAAATGCTTCTGGAACATGGCCAATCAGCCCAGAAAACCTACAGCAACCCAGTCATTCCAGCCTTGTAAGCCTTCGACAATGCATGTTTATGAGACCATTTATTATTCTATAGTGTGATATGAAATGCACAGATGTTTCGGAAATCCTAGTAAAGTAGACTATTCAAGGTATGGCTGCACAGCTGTGCACCATCCAAGAGCATGTAACTGCACTTTAAATATTGCCTTTGCAGAATTCCACTAATGCAACAATGAACCCAATGTGGCTATTAGCAATATATAAAAATGAAATTTACAGACATGCATGAGATCAACAGGATTCCAACCTCTGTTTCCAGTATTGACCAATATGGCAGGACTTGTGAATAATAATAATAATAATAATAATAATAATAATAATAATCCTTTATTTATACCCCACTAACATCTCCCGAAGGACTCGGTGCGGGTTACAAGAAGCCGAGGCCCAACACAACAGTAAACAACAACATAACAAATACAACAATAAATAAACTCATAAAAAGAAAACGATAAGCATTAAAACAATAACAATACCCATTAGACAATAACACCACGATGCATTTAAAACTAAGTCCGGGCCAAATGTAATGATTAAAAATTTTAAAAATGCTGGGCATGACCAGGTGAAATGAATAAGTTTTTGGAGATAGGTGCGGTATGTAGACAATCTTAAATCTCTAGTAAAGTGCATTTGGGACATGATGCTTGGAGTTTCCTATTCTGGGAAGGCACACTGGAACAGCCACGTCTTCAATCTCTGCCAACGTTGGGGCTTGTCTGATGTCCTTGGGGAGAGGGTTCCAGAGCCAGGGGGCCACAACAGAGAAGGCCCTGTCCCTCGTCCTCACCATTCGTGCTTGCGACACAGGTGGGATCATGAGCAGGGCCTCTCCAGATGATCGGAGAGATCGTGTGGGTTCATATATGGAGATACGGTCACGTAGGTAGGTGGGTCCCAAACCGTTTAGGGCTTTGTAGGTAAGCACCTGCATCTTCAATTGGAACCGGAAAATGAACGGCAGCCAATGGAGCTCCTTAAACAGGAGGGTTGACCTCTCTCTGTAAGGAGCACCAGTTAACAACCTGGCCGCCGCTCGTTGGACCAGTTGGAATTTCTGGGCAGTTTTCAAGGGCAGCCCCATGTAGAGCGCATTACAGTAGTCCAATCTGGAGGTGACCAAAACATGAACCACTCTGGCCAGATCCGCCTTCATGAGGTACGGTCGCAGTTGGCGCACAAGTCTTAATTGTGCAAAAGCCCTCTAGAATCTAAGCATGTTATAAAGACAATAGAATCCTTCTCATTTGGAACATAGTGGATTACTTCTTTTCTTTTTTCTTTTTTATTAATTTTTATACCATTTTCTTTTACAGTGAAAGAGGGAGAACAATTATTGTGATAGAAAGTTGTGAAGTTTAGACAGACCGTGGGGGATAAAATAAAGGGTAGGCGGGGTAAGAGAGGTAGGGAGGAGCCCAGAAGTAGAATAGAAAGGATAAAGGGGAGGTAGGAATGGTGGAGAATGGGATGGGGGTCAGACGAATGTGTGCATCACTTCCGTTCAGTCCGCAGAGGAGTGATTATCTCGTTGTATTGTTCCTTTTTCCTGTTCCCTGCTATCCTTGCTGTCCTTGCTCTTCTTACCCGACTTTTAAGTGTCCAGTTTGAATTTGCTTTTCAAATATTCTTCCATGTCCTTCCAGCTTATTTGTTTGGTCTTACTGAGTTCTTCTATTTGACTCGATAATCTGTCACAAATTCTGAAATCTGTTATTTTCTTTATCCAATCTTCATTAGTTGGGATCTCTTTACTTTTCCATTTCTGGGCTATCAATATTTTGGCTGCTGACGATAAATAAAACAAAAATTTTTCTTCATTTTTCTTCAGACCTAAATCTGTTATGTTCAATAAATAATATTCAGGTTTGAGCTCAAACTTTGTTTTAATAATGTTTTGTGTATGTAAATGAACCATCGTCCAAAATTTTTTAATCTTCTTGCAATTCCAATACAAATGGAAATAGGTTCCAGCTTCCTTTCCGCACTTCCAGCACTGCGTATTGTTATTTTTACTAAATTTCGCCAATTGTACAGGTGTCAAATGCCATCTATAGAAAACTTTGTGCCAGTTCTCTACTATGCTGCTGGCTCTAGTGTATTTAAGCTTGACCTTCCATACTTGTTCCCATTCGCTTATTAGTATAGAGTGGCCTATATCCCTGGCCCACTTGACCATATTTTCTTTTACTATTTCCGTTTCAGTATTCCACTCTAACAGGTTTCGATACAAGATTCTAACCAGCTTCTTATCCTTTTTCATAATTATATCCCAACACGTGTCCTTTTCGCTAAATCCCACTTTTAGATCTTCCTTTAAAGTTTCTTTAATTTGTATATATTGTAGCCAATTTAGTTCTTTATCTTCCCTCTTTAATTCTTCCATAGACCTCAGGTGCCATTCATTGTTGATTTTAACCAATAGTTGCCTGTAATTAAGCCATCTACTTTTCGGTAACTCTCTTTTATGATATGCCTCTATTAGCGATGTCCACATGGGTATTCTGGGGTAAATGATGTCTTTATACTTGTTCCAGGTCTTTAGTAGGGGGCCTCTGATGTAATGATTAGTAAAGTTTTTTTTCTATCCTTGCCTTTCCATAGCTTAGGTAAGCGTGCCACCCTCTTCTAATGTCATAACCTTCTATAGTTAATATTTTTTTTGCTCCAGAGTAGCCCATATTTTCACCCATGATAAGGCACAGGCCTCAAAATACAGCTGCATGTCCGGCATGGCCAATCCTCCCCGACTTTTGGCATCTGTGAGATTTTTAATCTTAATTCTGGCTTTTTTCCCCTCCCATATAAAATTTAATATTTGTTTGTTCCATTTTTGAAAACATGTATTTGTCTTAATAATTGGTATCATCTGGAACATGAAAATCATCTTAGGTAATACACTCAATTTTATGGCTGCGATCTTTCCTAGTATAGATAGATTTAAATATTTCCAGTTGTTGAATTTCTTTATTATATTACTCCTGGTTTTTTCATAGTTATCCTTAAACAGATTCATATTTGAAGCCGAAATTACTATGCCTAGATATTTAATTTTATTGACCACTTCAATTCCAGACTTTGAAACAATCTTTACCTTTCTTTCTGCCTTAACATTTTTAGTAAGAATTTTTGTTTTATTTTTGTTTATCTTAAATCCTGCTAGTACACCAAATTTTTCAATTTTAGATATCCATTTTTCAATAGTTTCTAATGGAGACTCCATAATGCAGACCACATCATCTGCGAACGCTAAGGTTTTGTATTCTTCTGATCTTATTTTGAGGCCTCTTAGCTCTTTATCCTTTCTTAAGTCCTCCAATAAAACTTCCAACACCAAAATAAACAAAAGAGGGGAGAGAGGGCACCCTTGCCTTACCCCTCTTTGTATTTCCACTTCCTCTGTTCGCAGGCCATTGATTAGTACATTTGCTGTTTGTTTGGAGTACATTGTCTTTACTACATTCATTATAGGGTAGCCTATATCCATTTCCCTCAACAAGAGTAGTAGGAAGTCCCAGT
The DNA here is from genome assembly GCF_037176765.1 of Anolis sagrei. Classification (NCBI taxonomy): domain Eukaryota; kingdom Metazoa; phylum Chordata; class Lepidosauria; order Squamata; family Anolidae; genus Anolis; species Anolis sagrei. The sequence goes on along the minus strand of NC_090022.1, from coordinate 294,545,622 downwards.
TCGTGTGGTCAAAAGCTTTCTCCGCATCGAGAAAAAGCAGACCTACTTCCTTTTGGTGTTTTTTTTCGTAATACTCTGATGTTAAGGAGTAACCGGCTGTTATCTCTCATCTGCCTTTTCAAAGATGTACATTTACTTGAGAAATGTTGAGAAAGATGCACTGATTTTTGGGACACTTTGCCATGAATGCGCCTCTTATGCAGATTTAGCCTCTTCAAAGTTACCTGGAAATAATTCCCAAAGAAGTAAATGTGGCCCACTTTTGGGTATACAAGAACCCGATTGTAAAGCTTCATCCTCCCTTTAAAAGAAGAGTTAAGAAACTCATATCTGCAGCCAGCGTCGCTTTTGACAAGCTCTAACATTTAAGTACTATAAGGATGCCATGACCAAAGTAGAGCTGGCCTATTTGCAAACTTTTCACATGACATCTTTGGAAATGAAGAGTCTTCAGCTTTCATTTCGCTTTCTGCAAATGCACAGCATCCATCAAATGCGATTTCCCCCCTCTCCTCTCTCCCCTCTAAACGTTCTTTTCAGCTCTATTGATGAGCTCCAGCCTAGAAACTGGCAAAATGGAATTATCTGAAAGAAAAGAAGTCCTTGACTGGGATATGATTGGTGCTGAATCTTATTTAGACTGAACTTTTATATTATCATGATTTCATGGCATTTTAATTTATACTACATCATTGGGCTGTTAACTCGCTTCCACTACTCAATTAAGAAACGGCAGCTGATATTGTTTCCCTTTTAATGTGATTCACTTGCTTTTCCAGGTATCATAATTATTAGAAGGCGCTTCCTATTTGCCTAATGTCATTTCTTCTTCCGATTAAGCACAGGCATTTTCAAGTGCCACTGAGCTATCGGCAGACTTCAAAGGGAGGAAAATGATTGCATGTGTTAATAGTAGTGTGGTTAGGAATGGCTTGGAATAGGACAGAAATTAATGAAATAATGGGTGCATATCTATCAGTTCTTTCTTCCAAGTCATACTGCAAACACACAACACAAAAGCATATTTCTGCATAGTCTCATTCATCTAGGTGAAACCTTGCATTCAGAGTCATTATTTAGATGAGGTATACCTGAAAGGGTGACTAATTATTCTGAAGATGTCTTCTATCATTCACTGCATGTGCCATTACTGCAACTAATTCTACTCCTAATGTTCCCTCTACTTTCTTCTCCCTTTTCTTTGGCTAATTTTGTATGCCTTGACTGCAAAGTGGCCGCTGAATCTGATTTAAATCAAACTCTAAAGTCTGAGGTGTATGCAAGAGTTTTGAACAATCCAAACTTTTCAATTTGAGGTGGGCAATCTCTTTCACATTCTCCTACCTTGGATTCCTAAAAATGGAAACAAGTGCTTTTTATTTATTTATTTATTTACGACATTTATATGTCACCCTTCTCACCCCGAAGGGGACTTGGAGCAGCTTACAAGATATATATTATATTATATTATATTATATTATATTATATTATATTATATTATATTATATTATATTATATTATTATATTATATTATAATATTATATTATAATATTATATTAATTATATTATATTATATTATTAGCATAGTACAAGATCAGTATTAAATATCACTATATTGTACTATACCATTATATTTTAATATTATTAGTAATATTACAATATATATCTTCTATATATATAAAAATGTTCTGTGCGTAATGAGTACCTTAAAAACAAAAGAACCAATGAACGAAATCACACCAAATTTGGCAACAAAACATCTCACAACACAAGGAGTGACCGTCACTCAAAAAATTATGATTTTGTCATTTGGGAGTTGTAGTTGCTGGGATTTATAGTTCACCTACAATCAAAGAGCATTCTGAACTCCACCAATGATGGAATTGAACCGAACTTGGCACACAGGACTCCCTTGACCAACAGAAAACACTAGAAGGGTTTGGTGGGCATTGACCTTGAGTTTTGGAGTTGTAGTTCACCTACATCTAGAGAGCACTGTGGACTCAAACAGTGATGGATCGAGACTAAACTTGGCACAAATACTCGATATACCCAAATACAAACACAGATGGGGTTTGGGGGAAATAGATCTTGACATTTGGGAGTTGTAGTTACTGGGATTTATAGTTTGCCTACAATCAAGGAGCATTCCGAACCCCAACAACGATGGAATAGGGCCAAACATCTCACACAGAACCCTCAAGACCAACAGAAAATGCTGTTTGCTGGTGGTATTTGGGAACCCTTCTGACACCCCCCTGGTGACCCCCCCCCCTGGAGTCTTGACTTCCCAGGTTGGGAAATGCTGCCTTAAGGCCATCCAGTCCAACTCCCTTCACCAGGGCAAGAAAACATAATCAAAGCCCTCCTGACAAAGCGCCATCCAGCCATTCACACACACATATGTATATGACAGATGCAGTATCCTAGATTTGAAAGGGACCCCTAAAGAAGGAAAATGATATGTTGTATGTTCCAGAGTAGGCAAACCATACAATCTCCACATCAACACTGGCAAAGAAACAACAAGAAATACTGTTTACCCACAAGCATAAAGAAATTACATAGAACAGAAACCAACACTTTCTCATTACTTTATTTTCCAGATCACCAGACTGAGCCACAGCAACGCGTGGCAGGGGACCGCTAGTGTGTCTGTGTGTGTGTGTGTGTGTGTGTGTGTATATATATATATTGTATTGTATTGTATTGTATTGTATTGCAATATAATATTATAAATGTTCTATGTATATACATTTATATTATATTATATTATATTATATTATTATATTATTAGCTTAGCACAGGAGACAAGGTGGAACTGTTCCCTGCCCCCCACCCCTCTTCACTCAAGGGCTATCCAGTCCAACCCGCTTCCTTCTGCCAGTCAGGAAAAACACAATCAGAGCACCCCCAAGAGATGGCCACCCGAAGCAGGTGGCTACCTTTGATCTGGCAGGTGTTGGGAGCGATGTTCTCCACCATCACGTTCTTGTGGGTTTTTTCGGGCTATATGGCCATGTTCTAGAGGCATTTCTCCTGACGTTTCGCGTGCATCTATGGCAAGCATCCTCAGAGGTAGTGAGGTCTGTTGGAATTAGGACAATGGGTTTATATATCTGTGGAATGGCTGGGGTGGGGCAAAGAGCTCTTCTTTGCTGGAGCTAGGTGTGAATGTTTCAACTGACCACTGTCATTAGCATTTGAAGGCCAGGCTCTTACTTCTTGCTCTCTGGAGCAGTAGAAAACAAGCTCACTCCATCATCTAAATGATAGCCCTTCACTTATTTAAATATAGTTGTCTTATCACTATTAACTTTTTTCCAAGCTAAACGTACCCAACTCCCTCAACATTTCCTCACAGGACTGTGTTTCCATACATTTTATGATCTTGATTTTCCTTTTCCAGGCCCATTTTAGTTTGTAAATATATTTCTCAAGCTATAGCACTCAGAAATGGACATAGTTTTACATTTGATTTCTGATCAAGGTTGAGTAATGCAGCAGAAGTCCAGATTCACTGACTAAGCGCCCAACATGGAACCCATAAGGTGGCAAAAACATTCCTGGTGATGGATGACCACCCAAACCAAAAATATATAACAAGATTAGGGATTCCAAACTTTTCTCCACTTTGATCCATGAATATGTGTGCCACCGAATGTATGAGTAGAATTTGTTTCCCACTTAATATATGGGTAATTGTGTCTCTGGGTGGGGAGGAGGAGAGGGCTGGGGAGAAAGCTGTTAATTAAATCTGAAGACGAGATTCTGCTCTTTGCAGCTGAATTAAAAATAAAATACCAATTGAAGTTTAATTAGTGTCTTTGCTTACTTGTGCATTCAAACTTGAAAGATGACTTTGCGCTCAGTTGTAAGTTCCCGTAGCTAAGAGATGATTATAGAACCAGAGGCTTGTTTACCACACTGCGTATAAACACTTTGCCCCTGTGCTGGGACATGTACGCTGTGGGGACAGTTGGCAATACATCAAATCTCCAGACCCAATTCGGAGAGGGACTCTGGTGTATAAAGAGACAGCTTGAAAACAAACGGTATGAAAACCAAAAGAATAATTGCTTATTCTCTACCAGCATTCATGCAGATCTTTGCAACCATTGAGATGAATCAATATTCAAACAACTCCCAGACCAAACTGAAATGTTTTGAATTTGCAAAGTGAAAAATCCAACTTTCCTCTTCAGTGGAACATCACATAGAACTGTTGCATGCAGAGTAATGTTGGCTTTGGCCAACATCCCCTCCATGGATTGTATCCATGTGCTGTTTCAACCGGAATCTAGTTGGTTCAAAGGAATTAACTCTATGGTAGAAAGGGAATTTGTGGATAAGATCTGCTTGAAAGTGGAATAGTCTTCCATGGAAGGCAATTAACTCTCTTCCTTTAAAACCTTCTAAACTATTTATTTTATTTATTTTATTTGTCGTGTCAGGGCAACCAGTCAATTATATAACATTTCTAACAGAACAAAGCAAACAAACAAACAAACAGACAAAATACAAAATTTGTGAGTTTGGTAGTTGATTAAATGCCCTTTGACCAGTATCTGGCCACTTGGGGTGCCTCTGGTGTTGCTGCAAGAAGTCCTCCCTTGTGCATGTGGCAGGGCTCAGGTTGCATTGCAGCAGGTGGTCTGTGGTTTGCTCCTCTCCACACTCGCATGTCATGGATTCCACTTTGTGGCCCCATTTCTGAAGGTTGGCTCTGCATCTTGTGGTGCCAGAGCCCAGTCTGTTCAGCACCTTCCAAGTTGCCCAGTCCTCTGTGTGCCAAGGGGAGAGTCTCTCATTTGGTACCAGCCATTGGTTGAGGTTCTGGGTTTGTACCTGCCACATTTGGACTCTTGCATGCTGAGGTGTTCCAGCGAGTGTCTCTGTAGATCTTAGAAAACTATTTCTAGATTTAAGTCGTTGACGTGCTGGCTGATACCCAAACAGGGGATGAGCTGGAGATGTCTCTGCCTTGCTCCTTTCACTATTGGCTGCTACTTCCCAGAGGATGTCAGGTGGTGCAATACCGGCTAAGCAGTGGTGTAGGGCGCAGACACCCCGTGATAATGCGGCATGTCTCATTAAGAGCCACATCAACTGTTTTAGCGTGGTGAGATGTGTTCCACACTGGGCATGCATACTCAGCAGCAGAATAGCACAGCACAAGGGCAGATGTCTTCACTGTATACAGATACAGCTTCTAAACTGAAGTTCATAGAAGTGCATAGTTGGAAAAAACCCCAAGGACCATCCAACCCAACCCCATTCTACCATGCTGGAATACATAATCAAAGCAGATGCCTAAGTAGCCTCTGTTTAAAAACCTCAAAAGAAGTGAGTTTCCAGGAGAAAATTTCAGGAATGTAACATCTAAATACAAAACTATTCAGTGTTAAATGCTCTTATTAAAAATAGATGTAGACAAGAGTACCACAGAGAAAGAAAGTGGCATCTCTCAGCATGACATTTTCCACATGGCAAACAATGCTCTTTTGATAGGGAGAATCACCTTTGCACACACATTAAGAAGAAAAGAAGCAGAAACAGATGGCGGGGGTCTGCTATTTAGAAGCTCTCACTATCGGCTGGAGCCTTCTATATCAGGGAGGTGATGAATCCATTCCAAATCCTCACAGAGCTTTAAAGGAACTATTCAAGGTACTGAAACTACTCATGGAAAATGGTTTGACACATTAGTTAGCTCTTTTAATTTTGGATTCTAACTGAGAATGGGATCATATCTCTACTCCCATGGAATCATACTTACTTATTTACATACTTACTTAGGTGATCCTTCATTGTTTGAGTAGGATCGTCTTCCAAGATCAGTGTACTGGTGGGTACGTAGGTGACTGTGGAGCCCTATTCTTGATCTGCATCTTCTCCCACAGTGAGGGCATTGGTTTCCAGATTTAAGGCAGTCTCGTTCAGGGTTGGCTTGACGCACCATCCTCTTGGCATGTTTCTCTCTTTCGCCCTCCATTTGTGCCTCTTCAAACTCCACAGCACTGCTGGTCACAGCTGATCTCCAGATGGAGCGCTCAAGGGCCAGGGCTTCCCAGTTCTCAGTGTCTATGCCAGAGCTTTTAAGGTTGACTTTGAGCCCATCTTTCAATCTCTTTTCCTGCCCATCAACATTCCATTTTCCATTCTTGAGTTTGGAGTAAAGCAACTGCTTTGGGAGACAGTGGTCGGGCATCCGGACAGTGTGGCCGGTCCAGCGGAGTTGATGGCAGAGGACCATCACTTCAATGCTGGTGGTCTTTGCTTCTTCCAGCATGCTGATATTTGTCCGCTTGTCGTCCCAAGAGATTTTCAGGACTTTCCAGTGGCAGCACTGATGGAATCATTCCAGGAGTTGCATCAAATCTACTAGTTGCTCTTAGCTCTCAGATAGTGTGGCTAGTGGTGAGGCTGGAGTACATGCGCCCTTTCTTGACATGATCACATCAACTCTAGTCCCAGTGACAAGCCACTTGTAGTTGTTCAACACTGATCAAATAGCATTTTTGGAAGACCATGATGAGTCAGATGCCATCCGCACATTTTTGGTTCCAAGCAAAACTGCTTTTCAAAGTGGTCACAAAGCATGCCCACTTTCATAGTCCTAGAGACAAGCCATGTGAAGGTCATGTGACATTGATCAGGTATCATCAAGACCATGCTAGGCCAAATGCCTGGAATAGATTTACCATGATGACACTTACATGGAAAACCGCATAACTAGAGAGACAGAGCTCCTAAACCTGTAGCTGTACGATGGTTAAGGACCTGAGGTTGCATGGATTCAGTTGAAGTTCAAATTCCCCATGCCAATCAGAAGGAATCCCTACCACACTCTCCTTCTTAGTTTCCATCCTTTTTCTTTGGAGTTAAATCTTTCTAGCACACTAAGAAAAAAAAGCATAGTAGGAGAAAAGGAGGGGGAACTGTTATTCAGAGTAAGCTTGAATGATGCACTATTTAAAATGGTATGATTTTTTTCTTGGTCAGTTTCTTGCAATATGCAAGGTAATTTTTTTCAATTTATTTGGAATTAGTCAAGTGCGCCACTGAAAAGGCAGAATGAATTGATGTTAAATAGTTTTTGGAAGATGTAATTGTCTGATGATTTGTAAATAGCCAAGCTTATCAAAAAAGTAATTTAAATGTTATGCTGACAATTTGGTTCAGTTTGGTATACTCTGTAAACTTGCGAAACCAATTTTTAGCCCACATTAATGTCCCAAATCTCTTTGTGCTGTTAAATGATTTATGAAGTATTGTCATCTTCTCCAAACCTCTCTGTGAACTTTTGCAGAATCGTAGAATACTAAATTTGGAAGGGTCTCTCATAAGACATCAAGCCCAACCCTTTGCTCAGTGCCAGAAATCCTGCTATAGCTTCTCCATATATCTAGCCTCTTTTTTTAAAAAGATGTTCAGAGATTTCCAAAGAAATCTGCCTGTCCAAAGTAGTCACAAAGATTATCCCAAGGAGACAAGCCACACAATAGTCATGCTGGGGACATGATAGCCATCTGGAGTCCTGGCTATCATGAGAATGTTGCAATTGGCCACCTTGATCAGCATTGAATTGTCTTGCAGTTTCAAAGCCTGGCTGCTTCCTGCCTGGAGGCAACCTTTGTTGGGAGGTGTTTTTAGTGTTGTCCTTTATTTACTGTTCTGATTTTGGAGTTTTTGAATACTGGTAGACATTCCAGAGATATATAAACCCCACTTGCCTAGTTTCCAACAGACCTCACAACCTCTGAGGATTCCTACCATAGATGTGGGCAAAATGTCAGGAGAAAATGCTTCTGGACCATGGCCATGCAGCCCAGGAAAACTCACAGCAATCCAGTGATTCTGGCCATCAAAGCCATCAACAACACATTAAAATGAGGTATATTGAAGTATACAGTGTCCAAAGTTAGGGTTTGAAGTTAGTTATCACACATTTTGGAAAGCTCTCTCTATAGTTTGGAGGTAAAATTTACATGTTTAAAAATATAATGGTAATTTGAGGACATTCTTGGTGGCTTCAAGAACCGTGGAAATGGAGTTTAGGATATCCATCCCTGCTCTACTAAGTGACCTTGGACAGCCATTGTCTCTTAAGATGCCTATGCACTATACAATTAATGCATTAATGACACCACTGCCATGACTTTATACTATTTTTTTGTCATATCAGGAGCGACCTGAGAAACTGCAACTCGCTTCTGGTGTGCGAGAATTGGCTGTCTACAAGGATGTTGCCCAGGGGACGCTGGATGATTTGATGTTTTATCATCCTTGTGGGAGGCTTCTCTCATGTCCCCGCATGAGGAGCTGGAGCTGATAGAGGGAGCTCATCCGCCTCTCCCCAGATTCACTTTATTCTATGGAAATCCCTCCTGGGCTCGGTCCTGTTCAACATCTTTATTAATGACTTAGATGAAGGGTTAGAAGGCAGGATCATCAAGTTTGCAGACGACACCAAATTGGGAGGGATAGCCAATACTCCAGAGGACAGGAGCAAGATTCAAAACGATCTTGACAGATTAGAGAGATGGGCCAAAGCTAACAAAATGAAGTTCAACAGTGACAAATGCAAGATACTCCACTTTGGCAGGAAAAACGAAATGCAAAGAGACAGAATAGTTGAGGCCTGGCTCGAGAGCAGTATGTGTGAAAAAGATCTTGGAGTCCTCGTGGACAACAAGTTAAACATGAGCCAACAATGTGATGTGGTGGCAAAAAAGCCAATGGGATTTTGGCCTGCATCAATAGGAGCCTAGTGTCTAGATCTAGGGAAGTAATGCTACCCCTCTATTCTGCTTTGGTTAGACCACATCTGGAATATTGTGTCCAATTCTGGGCACCACAATTCAAGAGAGATACTGACAAGCTGGATTGTGTCCAGAGGAGGGCAACTAAAATGATCAAGGGTCTGGAGAACAAGCCCTATGAGGAGCGGCTTAAGGAACTGGGCATGTTTAGCCTGAAGAAGAGAAGGCTGAGAGGAGAGATGATAGCCATGTATAAATATGTGAGAGGAAGCCACAGGGAGGAGGGAGCAAGCTTGTTTTCTGCTTCCTTGTAGACTAGGACGCAGAACAATGGCTTCAAACTACAAGAGAGGAGATTCCATCTGAACATGAGGAAGAACTTCCTGACTGTGAGAGTCATTCAGCAGTGGAACTCTCTGCCCCGGAGTGTGGTGGAGGCTCCTTCTTTGGAAACTTTTAAACAGAGGCTGGATGGCCATCTGTCAGGAGTGATTTGAATGCAATATTCCTGCTTCTTGGCAGAATGGGGTTGGACTGGATGGCCCATGAGGTCTCTTCCAACTCTTTGATTCTATGATTCTATGATTCTATGAATTCTGGGCTTTGTAGTTTGATAAGGCTAAAGGCATTGTAAAACTAACTCCCATAGAATGGAAGCATGGCAGTTAAATGATGTCAAACTGTATTGATTCTACAGTGTAGCCACACCATTAGTTTCAGAGTTATCTACTCATAGTTTTTTATGGGAATGATCTCCATGGATGATAGGTGATCCTTACCCAAAATATGGCATGGCCTTTTCTTTCGATTACTTACCTTTGTGGAAATCCTGTTTTGCCCATAACTATCAATAACGCTCGATAAATGAATGCAAAAGGCAAGTAGGAAAAGGTAGCTCTGCCTGTCCATTAGACACTTATTTCTTTCCTCTTTCAAAAATGTTATATTCTAGCCAGATTGCAAATGCAAGAGAAGTGGGAGGGAGGAAAAAAACATGAGTCTCCCAAAATACTGCAGGCATTGCTGGTCTGTCGTTACGTTCTACTGCACTGAAGAAAATGAATCTTTTCAAACAGGTGAATTTTCCAACAGAAATGGCCCAAACAGTCTCAGTTCATTGAATAGAAAGTGTAATGGTGATCTAAACCTATTACCTTCAATGGAGTCTGTGACATTTTCTTCAAGCACATTGATCTACTGGAGACAGAGGTAGAGGCAGGAGAAAGAAGGGGAAAATGAAAATGCATACATGCATCTGTGAATATATGTGAATATATATATATATATATATATATATATATATATATATATATATATATATATATCACTGTTGTAAGGTAAACCCAATGAATGAAATACTATTAATTTTGAACTGGATTTATAGCAGTCATAATGCTAGTGAAGGAAAATTCACTCTGCTTTTCTCCTTTTTTTGTTGGAAGCGTACAGAAAGACCTTTGTGGTGGATGTTCTATTCTTCTGGAGAGCAATATCCAGCATTCCCTATTCAACATGAGTAGTGGCCAATCTAACTAGGAGATTCTGGGAATGGAACTTCAAAAAGTAACTTCCGTAAGCTTAGAACATTAATTTTTGTTGTTGTTCATTCATTCAGTCGTTTCTGACTCTTCGTGACCTCATGGACCAGCCCACGCCAGAGCTCCCTGTCGGCCGTCACCACCCCCAGCTCCTTCAAGGTCAGTCCAGTCACTTCAAGGATGCCATGCATACATCTTGCCCTTGGTCAGGCCCTCTTCCTTTTTCATTCCATTTTCCCCAGCATCATTGTCTTCTCTAAGCCTTCCTGTCTTCTCATGGTGTGGCCAAAGTACTTCATCTTGGCCTTTACTATCCTTCCCTTCAATGAGCAGTCAGGCTTTATTTCCTGAAGTATGGACTCGTTGGATCTTCTTGTGGTCCAAGGCACTCTCAGAACTTTCCTCCAACACCACAGCTCAAAAGCATCTATCTTCCTTCGCTCAGCCTTCCCTAAGGTCCAGCTCTCACATCCGTAGGTTACTACAGGGAATATCATTGCTTTAACTATGCAGATCTTTGTTGCCAGTGTGATGTCTCTACTCTTCACTATTTTATCAAGATTGGACATTGTTCTTCTCCCAAAAGTAAGCATCTCCTGATTTTCTGGCTGCTGTCTTTTTAAAAAATATATGTTTATTAAAGTTTTTCTTACAAATATTTAAAAACAGAAAGAAGATTGGAATGGAGAAGGGTAGTTGGGCAGGGTTAGGTATAGGGGTGTGGTGGAGTAGCTTAGGGATGTGTAGACAGTCAAAGATAGGGGTAAGAGAGAAACTGGACAGAGAAGAAAGAGAAAGAAAAGAGAAAGAAAAGAGAAAGGGGAAAAAAGAAAATAAAAAAACCCATCTCAAATAATATAAAAAAATGAGGTGAGTTTTGATTGTTGACTTCCACCTTCATCTTCCCTGGGTTGTCTTAGTCCACCATGTTTTATGACATTTGGGTCATCCCCAATTTTTAGGGATTTTTTTTCTTTCTAAAATAAAATCTCCTTAAAAGCATTCCCTCTTTCCCTTCCTCTCACTCTGCAGAGGAGACCTGAGATTAAAAGTATAGATGAAGATACCACTGATTCTGAGACATTTTCTTCTGGATCTGTAGAAGAGACCTAAGGTTATAGGCAGGGATTAAGATACCCTTGATGGGGGCAGTCTCCCCATATTTAGCCTGTTTACTTGGGCTCTGATTGGCCCAAAAACCTCCTCTTCCTCCTCTGGGGCATGCGGAAGGCCACATGAGTGAAGCCACGTGACCCAAAAACCAAACAAAGCTATGATAACCATGCAACTTTCTCCTTCATTTCACCCCTTCTTCCATACAAAAATTGGATTTTTGTTTCATGTCATCTGAATGGACGGTACAAAATGAAAACCCAAAAGAAACAAATTAGACTAATACCAGGCCCATGTCTAATAGACAATGATTTATTCAATCAGTACAAAAGCTCTCGGTGGGGCAGTGGGTTAAACCGCCGTGCTGGAAGGATTGAAGACCGACAGGTCGCAGGTTCGAATCCAGGGAGAGGCGGATGAGCTCCCTCTATCAGCTCCAGCTCCTCATGCAGGGACATGAGAGAAGCCTCTCACAAGGATGATAAAAACATCAAATCATCCAGGTGTCCCCTGGGCAACGTCCTTGCCGACGGCCAATTCTCTCACACCAGAAGCAACTTGCAGTTTCTCAAGTCGCTCCTGACACAAAAAACAAAACAAAAAACAGTACAAATATTGTGCCAGTCTCAGACATATGAGAGGGGAAGGCCTGTTGTTCCCCAAATGAAATAGTATAGAAAGCACTGACTTAGAATAAGAAGCTTTCCTCAATGTACAGTTGTCTCATGAGTCCCAGAATTTGCAGGATAAAATCTAATGCAGGATGAAATCAATATTATTTCACAGTGTTCTTTTAGTCAATTGTGTTGAAATGCTGTGGAGAAATTATTAAGTATGTTGTTGGGTTTGGAGGTGGGGTGGAGTAATAGCCCTTTTTGGTTATGTTTGAAAAATATGCCCTCCTTTTTTCCTAAGCAAAAGGCATTTTTTCTAGGAAAAAAACAGAAACAATGTTTTCTGTCCAGAAAGCTCATTTTCCATACAGAAAACAGGGTTTTTGTGCAAAAGATTAAAATCCACATGAACTTTTGGAACAAAACTCAGGAGAGCCACTCCTCTGAAATATGTTTGAATGTCAGGAGAAAATTATGCAATTGATCCAATTGAGTTTCCCAGAAATTCAGAAATTAATTTTGGCCTGATAATGAAAAATGGCAAATAGTTCTCCCCACACTATCTTAAATACCACACATTCTTCACGTCACCATAAGCCAAAGGGAAATTTTGTTTTCTTTCCATTTAGTAAGGACAAAAAGACCCGTAACTGTTTTCAGATGCTTAACCTGTATTTGTGGCTCTCTGGATATTTCTTTGCAGCAGGATTCATTTCAGATCTTGTTCAACCTAATTTGGATTGGCAATGTGTCTTTTCGGAAAGGAGCATAAATAAAAGCAGCCAATCCCCTACATGCTTTCTGGATTTTTTTTTTCCTTTCCATGTTGTTGTGCGATCTTGTCCCTAGAGTCTGGAGAAGCTGTCAAGATGCCACCTCATTATAGAGCTGCTACTTGTTCGACTGTAGTTAAGATCATGTCAGAGTTTCCATTATAAGAGAAGAAAGCTTGTTCTCTTTTGGAAAGCAAGATTTCCTTTCATTTGGGGAAGGAAGAGCCTCACATCAAACTAGATTTCCTTGCCATTCATCTAAGAAATTAAGCTCTTCTGAATTTTCTTGCACTGTATTTTAAGAAAAAAGCAAAGTAAATTTTCCCTGAACATAAAACATCTTGATGAACATGTTGGCCTCAATCCAGTTGGTTAGCTCCATCTAGTGAAAACTCACTGAACCTATTGTTGTATTGTTTGGCCACTGTTTACTAAATAAATCTTCTTGGTGTAATTGGTCTAGTCATGTTTGAATGTCCAATAGCACTTAGTTTATCTGTGCCCTTAGCATACAATAGCTGAAATCATCATGCCTTGAATATGGCTTTCATTCACCTCAAGACTGCCATTCTTTAATCCATGTACATATAGGATAGACTACTGTAACGCCTTGTATGTTGGCCTTCCTATTTCTATGACCCGAAAGCTCCATATTGTCCAGAATGCTGCAGCCAGGTTACTCACAAAAACGCCCATGAAATGCCATATAACACCAGTGCTGCAGCATCTACACTGGCTCCCAATTGAGTATTGTGGTTTGTATAAGATGCTGGTCCTGACCTTTAAAACTTTATATGGCCAGGGTCCATTGTATCTTAGAGACCATCTCTCCTTCTGCCATCATCGGAGGTCACCATGACCATCCCAACGCGATTTGCTCTATATACTGGGTCCTAGGGAAGTGCACTTGGAAAGCAACAGACATAGATGGGCCTTCTCTATTTCTGCCTCTGCCTTATGGAATTCCTTGCCTCCCTATCTGAGAGCCATGCGTGACTTAGGGCATTTTATCCTAGCATTTAACACCTGGCTTTTTACTAGAGCATTTGACCCATGTTAATTTTAATATTTGTATGTGTGTTTTATCCTGTATAATTCCTGCTATGTAAATCGCCTGGAACATCTCGGATGGAGGGCGATTAATAAGTAATTAAAGATGATGATGATGATGATGATGATGATGATGATGATGATGATATATTGTGAATTTCCTTGTTTTCCATCTGGAAGAAAAACAGAACAATTCATAACTTGTTTTTCAACCAATCTGGTATTGTGACTTGAGTGTTGGACTATGACTCTGAAGACTAGGCTTTCAATCCTCACTCAGTCCTGGAACCTACTGGATAAGTCACACTGTTACACCCTCAGAAGAAGGCAAGGGCAGACAACTCTCTGATCAAATCATGCCAAGAAATCCCTGTAATAGGTTCACCTTAGTGTCATTTCAGGTGGAAATGTCTTGAAAATACACAACAATAACAGGTCCAGCTTTATTTTACAACTTTTCTAGATTCCATCTCATAGGACCCCTGACCACTGCCCATGCTGGAACAGGGGTTGACTCTTGGGACTCCCTAATTCAGCCCCTGAGGACCCTCAAATATTTCATACTCTCGTAATTATTTTTAATAATTCAAACCAATTTCAGGCTATTTTTGTCCCCCAAATTACCCAAAATGTATTACTTGTTCCTACAAGTAATGTCTGAAGCACAAAGGTAATGGGAAATCTTAGAGTGCTTTCTCTCCTCTAAGATTGCAAAGTACCTACATTTCCTAAAAATGTATTCTGGTGGAAGGATGAGAATCACCTGAAAATTCATCATAATGGTGGCCAGATGTTAAATTACATCACTTTGGGTGCCCTCCCCTCCCCAGTGTAGTTGTTCACTCCGAAACTAGAGCACCACAGCTTTGAATACTTGATACATAAGATTAAATAAATATGTTTGATGACCAACCATGAAATAACGAGACAGACACAAAAACATGGGGATAAACAAGAGTCACTTCATTTGACTTAAACTATTTGATATTAGTTAGTTATGTCTGAACAAAAGGAGGAATGGAGAATGTGTGTTGATCTTAGATCAGATGTCCATACCCACAACACAATCAGCTAAACTCAAACTGCACAGGTAATGGTAGGATAGGTTGATCTCCAAACCTGGAAAAAAGCACATAGAGGGGCATAGCAGGCTCAAATAACCTTCTGGCTTTTCCCCTTTGGACATGGTACATTCAACTGCATATTAAAGAGCCTCATTAGATATATGAACCCACACGTTCCCTTCAATCATCTGGAGAGGCCCTGCTCACCATCCCACCTGCGTCGCAAGCTCGTTTGGTGGGGACGAGGGACAGGGCCTTCTCTGTGGTGGCCCCCCGACTCTGGAACTCTCTCCCCAAGGACATCAGACAAGCCCCAACGTTGGCAATCTTTAGGAAGAGCCTGAAGATCTGTCTGTTCCAGTGTGCCTTTCCAGATTAGGAAACTCCTGGCATCATGTCCCAAATGCACTTTGTTAGAGACTAGGATTGTCTGCACATTGCACCTACCTCCACAAAACCTCTACATACCTCCTGTCAAGTTCAGCACTTTTAAATTTTGTCCATTATGTGTCATTGTTTTTAGTGTTTTATTGTCTTTGCTTGATGTTTTATTATTTGCTTATGAGTTTTAGTGTTATATTTGTATGTTGTTGTTTGTTGCGGCCTTGTCCTTTGTAAGCCACATCGAGTCCTTCGGGAGATTTTGCGGGGTATAAATAAAGTTAATAATAATAAAAAGAATAAGAATAATAAGAATAATAATACAGATGAGCACCCTCACCCCCATCTTATTCTGTTACATTGGCAATCTCTGGTGAAGTGGAAGTCCCCCCCCCCCCACCTACATCTCATGTGGCTTATGGGACAAGGTGTGTTCCAGCTACCATCAGACAGGGGGAAAGAGTAGAAACATGTGTTGACATTTTGCCCTTTCCCTCACCAGGTGAAAGGGCAGAAAAATGTGGGTCATTCCAGTGGAGCTACCCAAAACATGCCTTATTTTGCATTGCTGGTGAGAAAGCATTTTGTGAAGCTTCCTTGCTACTTTGGGGTTCAATGGGGCAAGGCTAAGCTAACATTGTGTGATGATGCTCAACAGGCCCCACACCAAAGAAGAACAATGAACCAAAAGGCCCTTGTGTGATAAGGTGGTAGTCTGGTGCCTCTTCAAGATGGCCATATGTGCTGTGTGGTTCTTTGTGTGACTTTGTCTTGGTCACAAATTCAGAAGTAAAACTCTTGGGCAGAAATTTCTAGAAAACGTATTGCAAGTTAGAGATTTCCTCATCCTATGGGGTGTTCAACTACAACAAGCAATGCTATAAACAGTAGGCTTGGGTAACCACAGAAAAAATTGGTTCTAAATTAGTTTCGTTTTTAGGGGGGCCCTTGCGTTTCGTTTTTTTAAAGAATTCCGAAATTTTCCTTTTAAAAAGTTTGAAATATACGAAATTTCATAAAATTACGAATCGATTCGTTAATGGCGGACGCAATTGCGCAATATGCTAAAAAACCCTCCAAATGGGACAGGGGGGACTTCTGAAGCTTCCCTCTCTCTCTGTTGTTGACTGTTGGTGTGATCATTTATTTTTATCACTGATAAAACAAACAACAACTATAAAACTTGCACCAGACATACGGAAATAATTATGAAACAATTACGAAACAATTACGAAACAATTTCGAAACAATTTCGAAACAATTTTGAACCAATTACGAAACAATTACAAAACAATTACAAAACAATACGAAATAAATTGGAAAAATTGTTTCGATTTTTAATTACTCCTCACAGTAGTCCTGCATGGCTCAATATTGGATCGTAAGCTAATTTAAATACGAATTAATAACAAATTACGAAATTAACGAACGAAACCACCCAAGCCTAATAAACAGTACTCTTCTTCTGTGAATGTGTTGAAGATGACAGATAACCATTTATAGGAATTCTGCTGTTGGAAAGCTCCTAAATTTCAGAAAGTGAGTTAGATGACCTCCAAGATCCCTTCCAACTCAAATCCAATGCTCTGTGAATATACTCTCCTTCTGATATAATATAGTTCTGGGCCCTATGCACAGATTTCACAGACCATGATACACTCACTGTGAAGTTCTTCAAAAAGGCCCCAGATCTCACATTGCCTTTGTGCTTCAGCCATTACTTGTGGGAACAAGTAAGCGTTCTCTCTTTCTTTTCATAGCATTGTGAGCACAGTTTTGCAAGGCAACCATATGTAGAAGATGTATTAAGAAACCCCTAGCAGCCTCGCAGTGCAAAACTTGTGTGTTATTAACATAATACAGAGTCCATTTATTATGGCATTATCTTAATTTGATCCATTTTCCACCTTGTCCACAGCCTATATGCTATTTCGTTTTGCCTTTGTGGTAGTGCATAAAATGAGCTCACGTCGCCGTAATCGGAATTTTATCATCTTGCCTATTACTTACAAGCAATCTGCCACTACAGTTGTTTCTAGGTGTTTCTCTAAGCTAATTTAACATCTGTTTGTACTATAGAACTATATCAACCTACAAACGACCAATGAAACCTAGCCTTCCCGAGAATTACCATGCAGATAAATGGAGTTACATTAGTAATTGCAAACACTGCTCTGTGCTTCATGGCAACTTGGTAAATAAGCTTCGTTATCAGGGCCTGTGTTATATTCGCCGCAGCTCCCGTGCTGAAGAGTTTAAGTTTATTTACAAGAACGTAAATGTGTGCTTTTTAAAATGAATTAAATCACGCTTGAATTGAATTAAATAATCCCAAATCGTTCTTCACCCATGATGGGATTGCAGTGATTGGGGATTTATACAGTATACATTGGGAGTTGTGTGAGCTGAAAGGGAAGATGAGAGTGCTTCCTTGAATAATTAAAAGACTCTGACTCTTTGAAATGCAAAACCAAGTAGTACTAGGCCTCAAACATTCAAATAAATGGAGTTTGCAAACAGAGAAGAGGGGATTGGAAGTGCTTCCAGGGAGTTAAGGGTTGGGCAGCCACTGCTCAGCTCTTTCACTGTACATATTTCTCCTACACTGAGGAGAGGGGGGTAAAAATAACCTTTAATGTGGTCCCTGACTATCTCAGATTAAAGCGAAACACACAAAGATTCACATGCATAGAAACCTAGGCTGATTTCCTACCCTGTGGTCATGAATCAACATTCGAGTTGAAAGGCAATGTTATGCAACTGAGCCAAGATACTAAATACAAAATCAAATATACAGGACCATCCATTCACAATACCCAGGTAAGTGCATGCACACACACACACACACACAATATGCTTTCATGTACATTGGCACTATACGTGCAATTCTGTTGCCACAACCTTGAACAAATTGTGGATATTCCACTTCAGACCAAAATGTTCTGCACAAACTTGTGCATGTAGGAAATACCAATGTAATTCCATCCATAAAGTAGGAAGACTCCAAGGACCATCTAGTTTGAGGGCAATAAATCAACCATTAATCCACTTGGTAGATGAGCATCCAACCTGTTTTTTAAAAAAATCTTGTTGGAACAAGAGAGAGGCACCTTTGAGATTTTTCCACTGCTGAACACCTACTTCTGTTGGAAAGTTATTTTCAATGTTTAGCTAGAATCTTACTTCTTGTAATTTGCATTCATTGGTTTGGTTCCTAACCCCTTCAGCAATGAAGACAGGCTAATCTCATTTACAACATAATTGCTTGTGTCTGTAAATGGGAATATAGTCATGCCTTCCTATTCTATTGATGTATTATGGGCTTGGCCTCATGTAAGCCATACCGAGTCCCTTGGGGAGACAAAAGTGGGGTACAAATAAAGTTATTATTATTATTATTATTATTATTATTATTATTATTATTATTATTATTCTATGTCCTCAATCCATGATCTCCTCAGCGTAGGAGTGTGGCAGAGGCAGCTACCTCCCGGTCTGAATGTTAATAGGAGAGAGAGAGAGAGAGAGAGAGAGAGAGAGGGAGGGAGTTAAATGCTTTTCGTTTTCGTGGGGTTTTTGAATGGAGAACATACATTGGGTTGTTAGGGGTATCGTGTCCAAATTTGGTGCCAATTGCCTCAGTGAATTTTTGAGTTCTGTGAATACCACAAACAAATATTACATTTTTATTTATATAGATTATTTGAAGCACATCACTCAATGAGTCAGATGTGTACAATTATATTCTTCTGGATAGGAGTACAGAGAACAAAATGAAGTAAAGAAAATGCTCTCAAAGCTCTTGGGGATTTAACAGAAAAAAAGAAAAGGAAAGGAAAAAGCTCTCATATTTGTCTATGGAACCTATTCTGAGCAATAATAGGTTCCAGCCTGTAAAAAGCCTGTGCTAAATCCATGTTCCATTCTCTTCAATAGCTGGGATCAGATAACTGGGGAAAAAAATGAAGAGCTGAAAAGTAACAACAGAATCATGGCATTATGATTATGGGGTGTGAAAGGGTCACAGCTGGCAACTGTGGATCACTTATTTACAATGGCCAGAATCCTGTGTCACCTACATTGTTAAGTATGCTGAACTAAGTAACTTATCTTGGTACGGTCCCAGTAAACCTGATGAACCAACATATCATCCATGCTTCAATGATCAACAGAAGAGAACGCCTTCTTCCCATGCTGTTGATGGTTTATGGCCAATAAGGTAAGTTATGGGGAGTGTCACAATTATAACTAGTGATTATGGATTTACTCGTCTATTTATTTACAGTGTTTATATTCCACCCTTCTCACCCCGGAGGGGACTCAGGGTGGATTACATTGTACATATACATAGCAAACATTCAATGCCATAGACACACAACACATATAGACAGACAGTCAGAGGCTATTTAACATTCCAACTTTTTTCTGGCCGCCAGGGGAGCTGTCGCTTCACCGTCCATCCATGACACTGATGAAGTACTTCTACATTCCCTGCATTCTTACTGGAGATTTTTATGGCCTAATAAATTAGTTAAATTAGCTTCCCCACAAAGTGGTACCTACATTTCCTTCTTGAGAGATGCAACTGTCTTTTGGGCTGCAAAAGTCAACAACAAGCTACACAAATTTGGTCAGAAGCTCACTCCAACCCGGGTTGGCTTCAAACTCATGACCTTTTGGTCAGTAGTGATCTTGAAGCAGCTGACTCCCAACCAGCTGTGCCAAAGTCCCGATATTTCATATACAGTATTGCTATTGCTACTTAATTATAGTGCCACAATTATATTTTCTCCAAAGCTATTTTACCAGACACAAACCACATGGCCTGGAGGAGATAGGCCTGCTAATGACTAGACCTTGGGTGGATGACCTTTCCATAGGGTTCTTTTTGGTGGATGCAGGGTCAGGACATGATAGGTTACTTAGGTACACCCAACTAGTAAATATATAAGTATTGCTAGCCCTCTGCATCCACTGATACATTCCAAAAAACATTTATTTTGCAATTTTATATAAGGGGCACTTATATGGAGAAGACTGAGCAAAGGAAGATAGATGGTTTTGAATCGTGGTGCTGGAGGAAAATTGTGAGAGTGCCTTGGACCTCAAGAGGATCAAGTCAGTCCATACTCGAGGAAATAATGCCCGGTTGCTCACTAGAGGGAAGGATATTAGAGGCAAAGATGAAGTACTTTAGCCATATAACGAGAAGACAGGAAAGCTTGGAGAAGACAATGATGCTGAGGGTAGCCACAGCCGACAGGGAGCTCTGGTGTGGGCTGGTCATGAGGTGACGAAGAGTCGGAAGCGACTGAATGAATAATCAACAGCAAGGGCCACTATTTTACTATATTATTGCATAGAACCTATTTGAGCATTCATGGATTTTAGTATCCAAAGGAGATCCTGGAACCAAACTCCAGCAGATATGAAGGGCTCCTTGTAAACTTAAGTAACCAGCTGATACAAGATTCTGTCCAGCGTGAAGAAAGTGCCACTCTAAATTAGTCTGACATCATCTACCCTGCCACTTATTAATAGAGTGGATACAATTGAATCTGGCTTGAAACCAATTAGTTTTCCCTTTGACTTTTGAACACATAACCTGCAAGAAAATCCCCTTAAATTCAGAGGGAAAATTGTTACCTGTATTACTGTTAATTTTTCAGGCTGCACAGCCATGTTCCAGCAGCATTCTCTCCTAACATTTTGCCTGCATTTTAACAATACAATGTCACCCTGGTTTGAATGCCACTGGTATTCAGTAGATGAGTGGAACAATAAAACTATCATTCAACTACTCTGTTTTCCATAAAATAAGCCACAGCATGATTTCTAAGCATTCATGCAATATAAGCTATACCCTGAAAATAAGACATAGTGATAGAGCGGCTATGCAGCATAGAAGGTCAGTCCTGGTTGTTCTGTGGGTGCTGCAAGCTGAGACATAGAGGGAGGCATAGTAAGTGAAAGTAAAAGTCTCCTCAGTGAAGTGAGGAGCAGGAAGCTCTGCTTTATGTGTTGCATGTCCTCAGGGGGAAGAATGATGATGATACCACTTTGATTGCTGAAATCGAGGAGGAGCTGAGGAACCTTCTCACCAAGGTGAAAGAAGAAATTGCTAAAGTTGGGTAGTAGTTAAACATCAAAAAAGCCAAGATTACGGCAACCAGACTGATTGATAACTGGCAAATAGAGGGAGAAAATGTGAAAGCAGTTACAGACTTTCTATTTCTAGGTGCAAAGATCACTGCAGATGCATGCAGCCAGAAAAGTAGAAGACGTTTACTTCTTGGGAGGAGAGCAATGACCAATCTCAGTAAAATAGTGAAGAGTAGAGACATCACACTGGCAACAAAGATCTGCATAGATAAAGCAATGGTATTCCCTGTGGTAACCTATAGATGTGAGAGCTGGACCATAGGGAAGGCTGAGCGAAGGGAGATCGATGCTTTTGAACTGTGGTGCTGGAGGAAAGTTCTGAGAGTGCCTTGGACCACCAGAAGATCCAACCAGTCCATACTTCAGGAAAGAAAGCCAGACTGCTCATTGGAGGGAGGGAGATGAGAGGCCAAGATGAAGTCCTTTGGTCACATCATGAGCAGAAAGGAAAGCTTAGAGAAGACAATTATGCTGGGGGAAATGGAAGAGGGGCCGACCAAGGGCAAGATGGATGGATGAGATCCTTGAAGTGACTGGATTGACCTTGAAGGAGCTGGGGGTGGTGACAGCCGACAGGGAGCTCTAGCGTGGGCTGGTCCATGAGGTCACAAAGAGTTGGAAACAACTGAATGAATGAACAACAACAGCATGACTTCCCTGGATCTAGACACTATACTCCTATTGATGCAGGTCAAAATCCCATTGACTTTTTTTGCCACCGCATCACATTGTTGGCTCATGTTTAACTTGTTGTCCACGAGGACTCCAAGATCTTTTTCACACATACTGCTCTCGAGCCACGCGTCCCCCATTCTGTCTCTTTGCATTTCATTTTTTCTGCCTAAGTGGAGTCTCTTGTATTTGTCACTGTTGAACCTCATTGTGTTAGTTTTGGCCCATCTCTCTAATCCAGGGGTCCTCAAAATTTTTAAACCAAGGGCCAGGTCACAGTCTCTCAAACTATTGGTGGGCCGGATTATAATTTGAAAAAAATATATGAATGAATTCCTATACACACTGCACATATCTTATTTGTAGTGCAAAAAAAAAAACACTTAAAAGCAATACAGTAATTAAAATGAAGAACAATTGTAACAAATATAAAATTATTAGTATTTCAATGGGAAGTGTGGGCTTGCTTTGGGCTGATGAGATAGGATTGTTGTTGTTGTTGTTGTTGTGTGCTTTCAAGTCATTTCAGACTTAAGTTGACCCTGAGCAAGGGCTGGGTAAATGTCCTTGGAGGGCCGCATCCGACCCCCTGGCCTTAGTTTGAGGACCCCTACTCTAATCTGTCAAGATCGTTTTGAATCCTGCTCCTGTCCTCTGGAGTCTTGGCTCTCCCTCCCAATTTGGTGTCGTCTGCAAACTTGATGATCCTGCTTTCTAGCCCTTCATCTAAGTCATTAATAAAGATATTGAACAGGACCAGGACCAGGACGGAACCGTACTTAGGGCACTCCGCTCGTCACTTCTTTCCAGGATGAATGCAGATTGTTGCACCATACTTAATAGTAATAATAATAATAATAATAATAATAATAATAATATAACTTTATTTATACCCCACTACCATCTCCCCAAGGGACTCGGTGCAGCTTACATGAGGCCGAGCCCACAACACAATAATACAAGCAATAACAACAACAATACATGCAATTAAAATAAATCACTTAGACAATAACATAAGCATTGACAATAGTACAACACACTTTTAAAATCTATGGCTAGGCCAAATGTAATTAAGATTTAAAATGATGCTGGTCATGGACGAGATAAAGAGGTGGGCCATTGGTGGGGGCATATGGGCTGACTTAAATCAATGTAAAGTGCTTTAGAGGACAAAGTGCTGAGGGTTCATTACTCTGGGAAGGCACACTGGAACAACCACGTTTTCAAACTCCTCCTAAAGACTGCCAGAGTTGGGGCATGCCTGATGTCCTTAGGAAGTGAGTTCCAGAGTCGAGGGGCAACCATTGAGAAGGCCCTCTCTCTTGTCCCCACCAATTGCGCTTGCGATACAGGTGGCAGCGCAAGCATAATCGGAGAGATCGTGTGGGTTCGTTTACAGAAATGTGGTCACACAGGTAGGCAGGTCCGAAACCGTTCAGGGCTTTGTAGGTAAGAACCTGCACCTTGAATTGGGTCTGGAAAATGAATGGTAGCCAGTGGAGCTCCTTAAACAAAAGACATCCCTTGAAACTTAGCCATGGTGTGTCTTCCTGAGGAAAAATAAATATAAGACAGTGTCTTATTTTCGGGGAAACCCGGTATACATGTGAAGATTTGCATTATGCTGTTATGTAGAAACCTTATATTTTTTTGCTACCTATATTGAATTTTCCCTTATGTGCAAGATTTTGTGAAAATAAAAATCCTTTATAAACTGTTTGGGAAAAGGAAGCCCCCAATGTGAAAAATATCCCAAATATATAAGAACTGTTGTAACCTCATGCAGGTGGGAGAGGACTTTTGACATGTGCTGTTCCCCCAAGTAAAAAGGAAGTAAGCAAAAACATTTACATCCCTAGTGTGAGACAATCAGCACAAAATCTCTGTGCAAGAAAGCATTTTGCTACAAGCAAGCGAGGCTTCCTCCCTTTCTTCCTTCCTTCCTTCCCGGCTTTTCTTCTTCTTCTGGGGGAAAGTGATGAGCTGCTCTTTTTTCCTTGTTTGCCTGGTCTCACCTCCGCCAGCAGGTGGCTTCAGTACTTTCATCAGACTTTGAACGTAGAGACAGCATTAATCTCCACATTGGATCATAATTGCTCCTCACCTGGGGTTTGATGCACACTGAATAGCCATGTGCTGCTGTGAGCAAGTGCTTTTCGCATTAGTGTGTGATCAAGCTCTGGTTTTGCTTCAAAAGCAGGGGGTAAAGTGGGGGGAGAAGTGACTGCTAGCAATCTGCAAATGGCTTCTTTCTCTTTCTCCCTCTTTTATAATAATGTAAAATGCCTGTGTCGATTGGGCTAAACTAAAAAGGCCAAAAGACTATTGTCATAAATGTTATGCATTGTCATGCTTGCTTTCTCTCACACTTAACAGAAACAGCTCATCATAAAAGTATTGGAGTCCAGCATTGTGGCATGCAGGGGGAAGCTGGATGTCCTTCCTGGTCTTTGTTATCAACATTGCAGTTGACTCATGCTTTTGTTACTGTTTGGCTGTAGGATCTGGCCTTCATTTCTGTGAAAAGAATTGTGAATCCAAAAGACTTCAAAGGCTATGTTTGAATTTCCACGTCATAGCTCCAAAGTGCAAATAGACACAAGTGGTTAAAAGGTGACTGTGCTACACAAACTTTCTTTGGATAGTATTCTCATGGAAATACTAGTGTACCTGACAACATTTTTTTTTCCTATTTGTCCCCCTGTGCAATGGGGAAAGAGGGACAAATCACAGTTGGTGGGGACGAGGGACAGGGCCTTCTCGGTGGTGGCTCCCCGGCTTTGGAACTCCCTCCCACTAGAGATCAGATCTGCTCCCTCTCTCCTGACGTTCAGGAAATTACTAAAAACCTGACTCTGGAATGTGGCATTTGAGGACTGAACCTAGAACCTCTCCCTGTGATGAATTATGATGAACTGTGACTACAGGTATGACTATTACTATGACTGGATTGACGATTTGGCTTAGGTAATTGTAATGATGATGTTTTATTGTACTGTATTTACTATTTTAATATGTAATGACTTTGCACTTGTTGTTCTTTATATGATTGTATTTTATATATGCTGTAAACTGACCTGAGTCCCTCGTCGAGGTGAGAAGGCCGGTATAGAAAACCTCTAAATAAATAAATAAATAAGAAAGTGAATTTATTTTATTTTATTTTATTTTATCCAGGTAAATTATGTGGTAAATAAAGGCACTCATACAAAATTGGACATCAACCATGAATGAGCAACTGCATATAAAACTCAAGCAAACATTTCAATCCAGAATTTTTGGACTTAATTAGATCCCACATTAAGGCAATAGGGGACAATATATGCTTATGTAGCTACATGACACTTCATTATTGAATTGTGATTTTGCACAACTGAATATCTCACCTTACGCTACTTTGTCTATCATGCATTTGTATTAGGACCTCTTAGAAACAATACCAGTGGTGCTATAGCTAACATTTATTGACACCGTGTAGAACAGTGTTTCTCAACTTGGGGGTCGGGACCCCTGGGGGTGGTTGCAAGGGGGGTGTCAGAAGGGTCGCAAAAGACCATCAGAAAACACAGTATTTTCTGTTGGTTATGTGTGTTCTGTGTGGGAAGTTTGGCCCAATTCTATCATTGTTAGGGTTCAGAATTGTCTTTGATTGTAGGTGAGCTATAAATTCCAGCAACTACAATTCTCAACAACAACTATAAATCCCAGCAACTACAACCAGTCCATACTTCAGGAAATTAAGCCCGACTAGGGCTGGGCAACCACAGAAAAATTTGTTTCTAAACTCAATTTGTTTTTAGGGGGTTTTTGCGTTTCGATTTTTAAAAGAATTCCGAAATTTTCCTTAAAAATTTTTCGTTATCCACGAAATTTCGTAAATTACGAATCAATTACGAATCGATTTTGAAACAATTACGAATCGATTCGTTAATGGCGGGCGCGATCGCGCAATACGCTAAAAGAACCTCCAAATGGGACAGGAAGCTTCCCTCTCCCTCTGTTGTTGACTGTTAGTGTGATAATTTATTTTTTTTCACTGAGAAAACAAACAGCAACCCTAAAACTTGCACCAGACATGCGGAAATAATAACGAAACAATTTCGAATCAATTACGAATCGATTTCGAGACAATTACGAAACAATTACGAAACGAATTGAAAAAAATCGTTTCGTTTTTTAGTTGCTCCTGAATGGTTCAATATCGCTTCGTTATAAAAAAAATAACGAATTAATAACGAATTACGAAATTAACGAACGAAATTGCCCAGCCCTAAGCCCGACTGCTCATTAGAGGGAAGGATATTAGAGGCAAAGATGAAGTACTTTAGCCACATAATGAGAAGACAGGAAAGCTTGGAGAAGATAATGATGCTGGGGAAAATGGAATCCTTGAAGTGACTGGCTTTACTCTGAAGGAGCTGGGGGTGGTGATGGCTGACAGGGAGCTTTGGCGTGGGCTGGTCCATGAGGTCATGAAGAGTCAGAAGTGACTAAACTAATAAACAACAAACAACTCTCAAATGCCAAGGTCTATTTTCCCCAAACTCCACCAGTGTTCACATTTGGGCATACTGAGTATCCGTGCCAAGTTTTGGCGAGATCTGTCATTGTTTGAGTCCACAGGGCTCTCTGGATGTAGGTGAACTACAACTCCCAAACTCAAGGCCAATGCCCATCAAACCCTTCCAGTATTTTCTGTTGGTCATAGGAGTCCTGTGTGCCAAGTTTGGTTCAATTCCATCATTGGTTCAGAATGCTCTCTGATTGTAGGTGAAAAATAAATCCCAGCAACTACAACTCCCAAATCAATTCAACAAAATGAATCCTCCCCCCAACCCCATCAGTATTTAAATATTTGAGCCAAATTTGGTCCAGTGAATGAAAATATATCTTGCATATCAGATATTTACATTACAATTCAGAACAGTAGCAACATTATAGTTATGAAGTAGTAACGATAATAATTTTATGGTTGGGGGTCACTACAACAGGAGAAACTGTATTAAGGGGTTACAGCATTAGGAAGGTTGAGAAACACTGGTGTAGAAAAAAGCATAGTAAACCTCTTTTGAATCTTTGTTGTTATGAAAATGCTATGATGAAACAAGAGATAATGCCGTAAGATGACACTCCTAGATCAGAAGGCAGTTAAAGAGCTTTTAGGATACAATGGAGGACAACTACAAGTAGTGCCGTCATTAACAATACAATTAGACTCAAGCCACAAAGATGTTGAGCTTCTGACATGAGTGATGAATGGAAAGTATGAAGCTACCCAACCCAAATGTAAAAAATGGAAAAGAAGAAGCTTCAACTGAAGAAGCTAGACATTCAACTATTAATGGGTGATTAGATACATAAGTAAAATCAATTGCTTCAAAGGGCCTACTCTAGCTGGGACTAAGAATAGGATTTAGATCTTTGGAATGGCTACACTTGTGGCATCTAACTGTGAATTGAACATAACTATTTCACAATAATTAAATAAGCCTGACCACATGTGCAGTGGAACATATGACATCAACAGCATTGCAGCTTTGAAATCCATTTGCTTATAATGGGGCTTGCTTTCTTTAAAACCACTGCACATGTTTCAGTCTGTCAATATGTTTGCATTCTAAATGATAGAGTTGTTTGTTTAGTGTTCATAGGTATTATTTTGCAGATACTCATCAGCATCTGTTATTTTGCATGAAAAGACCTGCTTCTTGCTGGGTAGGTGGCTGGACCTCCTCTCCTGGTATCCCAGTTTGGTATCCACTTCGCTTTGGGCCTTCTATAAATATGTTCCCAGGGTGGTGAGCCAGTTTTCAAAATGTAGAAGAAGAGAAACATATAAAATATCAGATTGGCTCAACGAGGTTCTTCTAAAATAGATTACCCAGTCTAATGTTGTGGAAAAATGACTACTATAAATCAGTGAAAGAGGTCAGGAAATTACATCCTTGGTATTCTGTCTGGAAAAAGGAACAGGAACAAAGACTTGTGCACTCAGAAAAGGAACATTTGTTGTCATGAAAACTAATTTGATATTTCAACTCTGGTCTCCAAAGCAAACTTGGTGCTGCATGGGACAAATGTCATTGGGCTCTAGGGAGTAGAAATCCTGACAAACATATGCTTGGAGGTGAAGGAATGTGCAAACCTCCAACAAAGGCTGTCTCTTGACAACAAAGCTTGCACAAAGCTTCCTGGTTTCAAGGCTTTGGAAATTAGGCTGTGCATTGCATTTGATGGTGCACTAAACTTGAGTAAATAATAGTCTGAGAATAATAATAATAATAATAATAATAATAATAATAATAATCCTTTATTTATACCCCGCTACCATCTCCTGGAGGACTCGGTGCGGCTTACAAGAGGCCGAGCCCAAATACATCAATAAAACAACACAGCAATACAGACAAATAAACTCATAAACAAAGCAATAAACAGTAATAATAACACCATGACACATTAAAAACCTATGGCAGGGCTAAACATGCCAAGCTCCTTAAGCCGCTCCTCATAGGGCTTGCTCTCCAGATCCTTGATCATTTGAGTCGCCCTCCTCTGGACACATTCCAGCTTGTCAATATCTCTCTTCAATTGTGGTGCCCAGAATTGGACACAATATTCCAGGTGTGGTCTAACCAAAGCGGAATAGAGGGGTAGCATTACTTCCCTGGACCTAGACACTATGCTCCTATTGATGCAGACCAAAATCCCATTGGCTTTTTTTGCCGCCACATCACATTGTTGGCTCATGTTTAACTTGTTGTCCATGAGGACTCCAAGATCTTTTTCACACGTACTGCTCTCGAGCCAGGCATTGTCCCCCATTCTGTATCTTTGCATTTCGTTTTTTCTGCCTAAGTGGAGTATCTTGCATTTGTCCCTGTTGAACTTCATTTTGTTAGTTTTGGCCCATCTCTCTAATCTGTCAAGATGGTTTTGAATCCTGCTCCTGTCCTCTAGAGTATTGGCTATCCCTCCCAATTTGCTGTCGTCTGCAAACTTTATGATCATGCCTTCTAGCGCTTCATCTAAGTTATTAATAAATATGTTGAACAGGACCGGGTCCAGGACCAAACCCTGCGGCACTCCACTTGTCACTTCTTTCCAGGATGAAGAGGAAGCATCGGTGAGTACCCTCTAGGTTCGTATTTAAATAGAAGTTTGTTAGCCTTCTCTCAATTATGTTGCAATTCCAACATTAGAGATTCTGGGTTGCAAGGAGAAAGTTGAACTAGGTGGCTTCCAAGGTCTCTTCCATCTCTCAGATCCAATGAGTTTTGGTCCTTGAAATGATAAGCTTTAATATGACAAATGCATCTTATAAAATGCAGCTCAGTCAGTTCTTCTTGGTGTTGACAGATCTATTTCAGTTGGACGTTCCTGTCCTCCTCTCTCTCTCACTCATTGTCTTCCTCCACCCACACATCAAAACCTCATGAGCCACATTTCATTCACAAATTGGATAAGATGTGGAATTACTGGGATGGCAGCTGATTCCCTGGAGGTGGTTATGGTTGTCTCAGTCAATATAGAATGCCACTCTCTGCTTTGCACACATGTACTCTGCTCAACAATCTGCAGGAGAAAAGAAGCAGCTGAAATGAATAGTGAGGGATGCTGATTATGAAGCACATATTTAGAGGAAGCATACAAGAAGTGAATGCAAAATGCAGAAAAATATATTCTACTTAAACATTAGGAAGAACTTCTTGGTGGTAAGAGCTATATGACAAAGGAGTACGTTGCCTGGGAGTGTGGTGGACTCCCCTTCTCTGGAGATTTTTAAACAAAGTCTGGATGGCCATTTGACAGGAATGCTTTAATTGTGTACTCCAGTATGACAGAAAGCAGTTGGATTTTGATGGCCCCTTTGATATCTCCAATTCCATGATTCTATAATTCTGGAGATGGACACAAACATCAAGGGAGAAATGTCATGCAACATTTAGACCAATACAGAAACAAACTGTCCCTCAATCTGGATTTGGGAACTGAGAAACAAATAAAAGTCCAATCTATATAAATAAAAATGTAATGTTCGTTTGTGGGATTAACAGAACTCAAAAACCACTGGGGGAATTGACCCCACATTTGGACAACATACACCTAAAAACCCAATGTATGTCCTTCACTCATAAAAACACTGAAAAACACAGCAGAAGGGACTTAAAAAGCCCCCAAAAGCTGAATGACAAAAAGCTAAATGACAATACAGAAAAAAGAAAGAAAGAGGGAGGGAAGGGGAGAAAGAAAAGAAAGAAAGAAAAGAAAGAGGGAGGGAAAGAAAGAAGGAAAGGGAGAAGGAAGCATGGAAGCAAAGAGAGAAGGAAGGAAAGAGGTAGCGAAGGAAGAAAGGAGAGAAAGAGGGAGTGAAAGGGGGAAGGAAAGTTAGAGAAGGAAGGAAGGAGAAAAGGAAAGAAAAGGGGGAAAGAAAGAAGGAAAGAAGGAGCGAAGGAAAGGGGGAAGATGTAGAGAAAGAGGAAGGGAATGAAAGAAGGAGAGAAGGAAGAAAAGAGAGACAGCAGAAGAGAAAGAAAAGGGGGGAAGGAAAGATAGAGAAGGAAGAAGGGAAGGAAAGACTGGAAGGAAGGAAGGAAGGAAGGAAGGAAGGAGGGAAGGAGGGAAGGAGGGAAGGAGGGAAGGAAGGAAAGAGGGAGTGAAGGAAGGAGGGAAAGAAGGAAGGAGGGAAAGAAGGAAAGAGGGAGTGAAGGAAGAAGGGAAAGAAGGAAGGAGGGAAAGAAGGAAAGAAAGAGGGAAGGTTGGCCACAGCAACATGTGGTGGGTACAGCTAGTGAGAAATAAGTAAGAAAGTTCTTGCCATGAGTTGGAGAAATGGACCTAAGATGAGATTGCTTCAAAATGGGTTTTTATACATTTAAGACAGCTCAGACTTACTTACTTACTTACTTACTTACTTACACAGGTGATCCCTCATAGCCCAAGGATGATGGTCCTCCAAGTGTAGTGTCTTGGCAGTGGGTCCATAGGTGGCTATGGAGCCCTATTCTTGATACACATGTTCTCCCACAGTGAGGACTTTGATTTCCAGGTAGAGGCAGTCCTGGTCAGTTATGGTTTGATGCATCTTTCTCTTGGCACGTTTCTCACTTTTGCCCTCCATTCATGCCTTTTCAAAGTCTGCAGCACTGCTGGTCACATCTGACCTCCAGTTAGAGTTCTCAAGGGTCAGGGCTTCCCAGTTCTCACCGTCCATGCCACAGTTTTTAAGGTTGGCTTTAAGCCCATCTTGAAATCCCATTTTCTGTCCACCAACATTACATTTCCCATTCTTGAGATGGGAGTATAATAACTGCTTTAGGAGATGCTGATCTGGCATTTGGACTACGTGGCCAGTGCAGTGGAGTTGATGGTATAGTAGCATCACTTCAATGCTTGTCTTTGCTTCTTCCAGCATGCTGACATTTGTCCACCTGTCGTCCCAAGAGATTTGAAGATTTTTGGAGGCAACACTTCCAAAAAGGGACTTAGTTATAATGGCAACGTGCAGCCACTAGATTAGGAGTTTAAGGAGTATTTGAAAATGCCCAAGAAGCTCTTCAGAAATCTGTTTTATGAATGATTAGAATCCCTGATGAAAAGAATCATGGGCTGAGACAGACCTTCATAGGTTGCTCCTTATTCTGCAGAAAAATTGAACACTGATGTTTTGCATAAGAAACCATATTTTCTGTTAAAATAAATATATGCACAAAGTACTTTCTGTGCAAAGCATGTTCAAATGTTGCAGAAAAAAAGTCCCGAAATGTGAAGAGGCTTTTGAAAACTGTGTGGTTGTTCAAAAGATTGTATTGTAAATCCTTCTTGCTTCTTTTGAGAATAAAATGAGTGCAGAATTACATAACTGCTCAAGAGGTAAATTCCTAGAGACATAATCTTGTTGATCTTTGACAGAAGATGCCGGTGTAGATGTCTAAAACATTGGGTAAAAGATTTCAAATCTGTCTACTTGCAAAGGAAATGAGGGAGGGATTCAATAATTAGAGTGTTCATCAGAATGGGCCAAGAGAATATGGCAATGTCTACATGAAGCAGATTACTCTAGAATATTTTTGACCCAGGGTTAACCCAGATTCCTGCTGAATTCAGAGTCAGAGTCCAGGTCCATCCCATCCCCATGCTGGCCATACTCTTGTCTGCTGCCGCTGCAAGCATCTGGCTATCATCTATCATGTCTGCTGCTGTGAGAATGAGTTGTCCATGAGATTAACCATGAGAAGGTATAGTGTCTTCTTCGTGCTGTTCACAAAGGCACCCATGCCAGGTGACCGTCCTAGACACTTGCTAGGAGGTCTGCGGCCAATAAGGAGTAGTGGCGGCAACACAAGACAAGCCATTGCATTCCCCTATGCTGATCAGTGCAGGGAAATGGTGATGGTAGCAAATGTCTGTTTGGATGGTCGGTTGGGTCTAAATGGACCTAATTCAGCTATTCAGATGGCTATGAATCATAGAATCATGGAATCAAAGAGTTAGAAGAGACCTCATGGGCCATCCAGTCCAACGCCCTGCCAAGAAGCAGGAATATTGCATTCAAATCACCCCTGACAGATGGCCATCCAGCCTCTGTTTAAAACCTTCCAAAGAAGGAGCTTTCACCACACTCTGGGGCAGAGAGTTCCACTGCTGAATGGCTCTCACAGTCAGAAAGTTCTTCCACATGTTCAGATGGAATCTCCTTTCTTGTAGTTTGAAGCCATTGTTTCGTGTCCTAGTCTCCAGGGAAGCAGAAAACAAGCTTGCTCCCTCCTCCCTGTGGCTTCCTCTCACATATTTATACATGGCTATCATATCTCCTCTCAGCCTTCTCTTCTTCAGGCTAAACATGCCCAGCTCCTTAAGCCGCTCCTCATAGGGCTTGTTCTCCAGACCCTTGATCATTTTAGTCACCCTCCTCTGGACACATTCCCGCTTGTCAATATCTCTCTTGAATTGTGGTGCCCAGAATTGGACACAATATTCCAGGTGTGGTCTAACCAAAGCGGAATAGAGCATGGGGAGCATGACTTCTCTGGATCTAGACACTATGCTCCTATCGATGCAGGCCAAAATCCCATTGACTTTTTTTGCTGCCACATCACATTGTTGGCTCATGTTTAACTTGTTGTCCATGAGGACTCCAAGATCTTTTTCACACATACTGCACTAGAGCCAGGAAACCCCAGATTTTCCTGAAAACTCTGGACTATCCTCTCTCTTTGCCTAAAACAGAGCAAAATTGGGCTAATCTGAGATACTCATTGGAAGTCACGTAGGTAGAGTATTACATTTGAGGTGAATCTAGGTTGTTGTTGTTGTTGTTCATGTAGACAATACCTCAGATGAGCTTTTTCACATTCATATGTGTGAATATGTATTAAAGGTAATGCTTTGTCTCATTTTCTAATTACCCTGATGTAAGCTAAAAGGGAAGCTCCCCTTCTTACACAAAAGGCATTATCCTCTCACAAATAAGTTCCATTTGCCCTCTATGATGCCTGCAAATCGCTGCATTGGATTTCCTGGGCTGATGTCTTTGCCTCGAATGTCTGATCCCTGGTTGTCTGGGATTACTAAAGGATGAATGAAGCAGAGAGAGAAATGCACCTGGCACAAATAGTGGTTGTGAACAGATGCAAACCACCATGGGCAGCATAGGATTAAAGTCTTTCTTCAGTTCAGGAGATAAACTAAAAGCATTTTCTTTCTGACCTGAAACATGTAGTGAAGGCTGCCAATTTGGAAAGTTTGTCTAAAAGGGGATTAGACAAATTCCTAGAGATTAGGAATTTATCTGGAAAGCAGTCAGGATAGTTCGATATCACGAACGTAGTATGCTGAGAAATATGAGATGGACAGTGCCTTCATATCCATTTTTTGGCTTCCCAGAGGGAACAAATTGGTTATTGTGTCAATAGAATATAGCACTAGAAATGTTTCCAGTCTGATCCAGCATTACAAGGCATTTGAAATGGAACTAGGCTATACCAGTGTCTAAACATGTAAAAGGCTTCATCTCTTTGTCATACCATTTTTGCTCTTCCAGAAAAGGAAGAAATGAATGTAAATGGCTTCTTTGTTGACACCAACACAGTTCAGCTTATAGAATTGTAGGAGAAGCAAAGCACAAAAGGAACTGAGATGGGCAGAAGAAAATAATAGTAGAAGGCTATAGGAGTGAACATTGCCCGCCTTCCTATAAGATGCTCTTTGTGAACTCAAACATATACTGGCTGACTCTTACAGAAAGAAATCCAGTTCTTTTTTACCTTCTCCAAGTGATAAGAAATGCCTGCCTCAAAATCATTCAGTATAATCTCATTCTGGTCCTAAATAGAAAGGCCAGAAGCATTGCTTCTTGTGATTCAAAGACCTGAAGTGTATCTGAAAGTCATTGTGTCTAAATAATACACAAATGCATACACCACACATAGCAAATAGTGTATTACTTCCCAAATCACACCAAATTTGGCAACAAAATGTCTCACAACACAACAAATGACAATCACTCAAAAATTATGAATTTGTCATTTGGGAATTGTAGTTGCTAGGATTTATATTTCACCTACAATCAAAGAGCATTCTGAACTCCATCAACAAAGGAATTGAACCAAACTTGGCACCAGAACTCCCATGACCAACAGACAACACTAGAAGGGTTTGGTGGGCACTGACCTTGAGTTTGGGAGTTGAAGTTCACTTACATCCAGAGAGCACTGTGGACTCAAACAATGATGGATCTGGACCAAACTGGCACAAGCACTCAATACGCCCAAATATGAACACAGATGGAGTTTGGGGAAAATAGACCTTGACATTTGGGAGTAGCAGACTCTGGGATTCACAGTTCACCTACAATCAAAGAGCATTCTGAAACCCATGAACGGCAGAATCAGGGAAAACTTCCCACACAGATGGGTTGTTGTACCCAAATTTGTATAAAATACTAGCCGTCCCCTGCCACGCGTTGCTGTGGCCCAGTCTGGTGATCTGGAAAATAAAGTAATGGTTTCTAATATATGTAATTCCTTTATGCTTGTGGGATCAGCTGAAACATTCACAGCTAGCCCCAGCAAACAAAAGTCCTTTGTCTCACCCTGGTCATTCCACAGATTTATAAACCCATTTTTCCTAGTTCCAACAGACCTCATTACCTCTGAGGATGCTTGCCATAGATGCAGGCGAAACGTCAGGAGAAAAATTGCCTCCAGAACATGGCCATATAGCCCGGAAAAACCTACCATGGATTCTGTCCATGACAGCCTTCGACAATACATTTCCCACACAGAACCCCCATGACCAACAGAAAATACCTAAGGCCATCCAATCCAACTCCCTTCATGAGGGAAAGAACACGTAATCAAAGTCCTCCTGACAAAGAGCCACCCAGCCATAGATACATAAATAGATAGATAGATATAGATAGATATGATTCACACACAGAGAGATATAGTATCATAGATTTGAAAGGGACTCCTAAAGAAGGACAAATATATATCCCATGTTCCAGAGGAGGCAAACCAAAC
The DNA here is from genome assembly GCF_037176765.1 of Anolis sagrei. Lineage (NCBI taxonomy): Eukaryota > Metazoa > Chordata > Lepidosauria > Squamata > Anolidae > Anolis > Anolis sagrei. Next base: position 294,509,970 of record NC_090022.1, on the reverse strand, counting down.
AATCTCAACATCAACACTGACCTAGAAACAACAAGGAATACTGTTTACCCACAAGCATAAAGGAATTACATATATTAGAAACCATTACTTTATTTTCCAGATCACCAGACTGGGCCACAGCAACGCGTAGCAGGGGACCGCTAGTGTGTGTGTGTGTGTATATATATATATTGTATTGCAATATAATATTATAAATGTTCTATGTATATACATTATTATATTATATTATATTATCTGCAAATGCCTGACTCCAAAGCCAGGATTTTAGCTGCTTCCTGAATGACAGGAGAGAGTGGGCAGACCTAATCTCATCAGGGAGTGAGTTCCATAGCTGGGAGGGGGCACCACAGAGAAGGCCTTGTCTCTCGTCCCCACCAAACATGCCTGCGAAGATGGTGGGACTGAGAGCAGGGCCAAAGTCCTTAATGGTTTATAGGGGAAGATATGTTCGGAAAGGTAAATTGGGCTTGAGCTGTTTAGGGTTTTGTAGGTTAAAACCAGCACTTTGAATTGTGCTCGGAATTAATTGGCAGCCAGTGGAGCTGGTGTAACAGGGGAGTTGTACGCTCCCTGTACCCCACTCCCGTGAGCAACCTGACAGCTGAGTGTTGGACTAGTTGGAGCTTCCAAACAGTCTTCAGAAGCAACCCCACATAGAGTGCATTACAGTAGTCTATTCGGGATTTTATTCCTAATATTTACAGCTTCTGCATGTTTACAGCAATTGACTGCCATGGTTAGAGAACCACAGTTTGATTGAGTCTGAGTTGATGTCTTGATATATGCATGTAGATACTTTCTGTAAGAGTCAGCCAGTATATGTTTGGGTTCACAAAGAGCATCTTATAGGAAGATGGGCAATGTTCAGTCCTATAGCCTCCTACTATTATTTTCTTCTGCCCATCTCAGTTCCTTTTGTGCTTTGCTTCACCTTCAATTCTATAAGCTGAACTGTGTTGGTGTCAACAAGAAATCAAGAGGGGGTAATGTAAGCAAATAGGAAACTCTTTCTGCAAAGTACTGAAACAAACTGCAATTTTACCACCTTGAAGGTTCTCTTCATGAAAAAAGTGAATAGTTTTTAATGTCTTCCTAGCATACAGACTGATTATAACAAAGCAAATAGTTGAATCACAGTCCCATAACCAAGAATTCTTGTTCTCCTCCTTTGCCAATAGATTTGGTTCAAATTATACTCTGAAAAGTAGAAGTGGAGAGGGAAAAGGAATGAAGTGATTACAAATGAGGTCTCTAAAGGAAAAAGTAGAAATATTTAATGTAGATAATTATGCAAACAAGATTTTCATAGCCTAAGTTTTAATAAAATTAGGTTTAACAAAGCTGTCCAGAGTGGTAGCCCTGAGGAGTTTATCAAGCGAAGCATTCGGAAGAGGAAAATTGAGCTTAAGGCTAAATTGATTTAGCAGCGAAAATTTTTAGAATTCTTCAAGATCTATTGGCAAGGGATAGACAACAATTCTCTCTCCCTCCCTCCCTCTCATCTCTCTATGCATGTTCATTCAAGGAACAACATTTTTTGTTCCGCAATGCAAAACTTGATAGAACACAATGAAACAAACAAACAAAAACAAAGCAAACATGGTACACGTAATTGAGAAACTTGATCTTTTTGTTTTCTGCCATATCATTATTAACAAAGTTTAAGAAGCAGTGGTTCCAGTAGACTGCCATCCTTGATATACTCACATTGTTCACTGGGAAGAATGTAATAGGGCATACATTGTGTAGAGAGAGTAGACAAAGAAACATAAGGATCCAGGATCATCTGTAGGAGGATGAACCCAGAACCCACAAATTATCCCCATTTATCACATTCTGGCAGCAGTCCTGTTGGTTAACCACAATTAACATAGCTCCATTGACTCAATTGTCAACTGAGGCCCATTGATTTCATATAGATTCATTGATTCATTTGTTAAATAGTGAGTCAACACATAAGTGGTTCCCACTGATTCAATGCGTCACTCGTATCAATAAAATACGAAAGCTGACTAGCACAACCTGGGGATCACAACCAGATACAGTGAAGACATCTGCCCTTGCGCTATGCTACTCTGCTGCTGAGTATGCATGCCCAGTGTGGAACACATCTCACCACACTAAAACAGTGGATGTGGCTCTTAATGAGACATGCCGCCTTAACACGGGGTGTCTGCGCCCTACACCACTGGAGAAATTACACTGCTTAGTTGGTATTGCACCACCTGACATCCACCGGGAAGTAGCAGCCAATAGTGAAAGGACCAAGGCAGAGACATCTCCACCCCATCCCATGTTTGGGTATCAGCCAGCACGTCAACGACTTAAATCTAGAAATAGTTTTCTAAGATCTACAGAGACACTCGCTGGAACACCTCAGCAAGCGAGAGTCCAAAAGTGGCAGGCTCAAACCCAGAACCTCAACCAATGGCTGAGACCAAATGAGAAACTCCCCCCTGGGTGCACAGAGGACTGGGTGACTTGGAAGGCGTTGAACAGACTGCGCTCTGGCACCACAAGATGCAGAGCCAATCTTAAGAAATGGGGCTACAAAGTTGAATCCACAACATGCGAGTGTGGAGAAGAGCAAACCACTGTCCACCTGCTGTAATGCAACCTGAGCCCTGCCACATGCACAATGGAGGACCTTCTTGCGGCAACACCAGAGGCACTCCAAGTGGCCAGATACTGGTCAAAGGACATTTAATCAGCTACCAAGTTTGCAAAATTTGTGGGTTTTTAAAATCTGTTTGTTTGTTTTGTTCTGTTAGAAATGTAATACAATGTTCTGGTTGTGGATGACACGATAAATAAATAAATATCATATCTAACTCTTTAATAAATGTATCAACTTGATGATTAATGTGTAACTTGTACCATTTATATATTGTGTCCATACCTAAATGTATAAACTGCATCAAATGTATCTAGAAGACAGCAACCTCTCTGTGCCCTCTGTTTGCATAATCCCTTGGGAAAGGAGATCATGACCAGGGTCCCTCCAGCTATTTCCCAAGCCAGATAAATATCAAAAGCTTTGTGTGTATATGAAGATAGATGATCCTCTTTGTCACCAAGATGAGCTCAAGGTGTTTGCCCATTTAACTTGAGGCTGAAAGTATGTTGCTCCTGCAGAATTCATTAACTCTCTGAAAGGAAAGCCAAGCTTCTGATTGTCTGGAACTGCAACCTTAGTTTCTTGAGTCTTCCACTCTTTGTCTCACACCATATGACCACTTCCTCGAGGTCCACATCTTCCCGAGGGGCATCTCTGCAATGGGTTGGTTCTTCATTCTGACCGAATACCAGCTGTCTTTCTTCATGCCATGGGAAACCCTGGGCAGTCCTGGCATGGGTCCTTGCCTGTCTCTCCAGACAATTAGGGGAGGGAGTGAGAAGTCCAAATAGCTGTCAAAACTTTATAAAATGTCATGTATTTTTCTGTGAATCTGTGATTTTACTTTTTGAAGTGTATTGCTTGTTTGTTGTTCATTTGTTCAGTCGTTTCCGACTCTTCATGACTTCATGGACCAGTCCACGCCAGAGCTCCCTGTCGGTTGTCACCACCCCCAGCTCCTTCAAGGTCAATCCAGTCACTTCAAGGATCCCATCCATCCATCTTGCTCTTGGTCGGCCCCTCTTCCTTTTTCCTTCCTTTCCCCCCAGCATCCTACTCTTCTCTAAGCTTTCCTTTCTTCTCATGATGTGGCCAAAGTACTTCATCTTGGCCTCTACTATTCTTCCCTCCAATGAGCAATCAGACTTGATTTCTTGAAGTATGGACTGGTTGGATCTTCTCGCTGTCCAAGGCACTCTCAGAACTTTCTTCCAGCACCACAGTTCAAAAGCATCTATCTTCCTTCGCTCAGCCTTCCCTATGGTCCAGCTCTCACATCCGTAGGTGACTATGGGGAATACCATTGCTTTAACAATGCAGATTTTTGTTGCCGGTGTGATGTCTCTACTCTTTACTATTTTATCAAATTTGGTCATTGCTCTCCTCCCAAGAAGTAAGTGTTTCCTGATTTTCTGGCTGCAGTCTGTGTCTGCAGTAATCTTGACACCTAGAAATACAAAGTCTGTCACTGCCTCCATGTTTTCTCCCTCTATTTCCCAGTTGTCAATCATTCTTGTTGCCATAACCTTGGTTTTTTTGACGTTTAGCTGCAACCGAGCTTTTGTGCTTTCTTCTTTCACCTTGATTAGAAGGCTTCTCACCTCCTCCTCGCTATCGGCCATCAAAGTGGTGTCATCTGCATATCTAAGGTTGTTAATGTTTCTTGCTTGAACTTGCATCCTATTTGGCCAAATCGTAATAAACCTCACTAGCTTTGCCTTCAACTCAGAGCACTTGTTGTCAATCTGGGCTGATTTGATTTAGCAGTGGGCTTGGATGCTCAGACCTCAGATGAACCTATGCTGGTTGAGAGTATGTGAGGACCCAAGGTTCCCCAATGGGTCTCCAGAATCATAGTCAAACTACTACACCGTGCTAGCTTTCCAGCTATTCATGTTTAATTAAATAGCCAATGTAGAACATTGACAATTGTGTTTCATTTAGGAGTATATATAAAACCATGTTCCCAGAAGTCAGTCCCATCCATCTGAGTCTCCTGTATTAGTGTTCTTTTTTATATATTCATATGAAAAGAAAGTCAGGTTGCCCTCTCAACAGAAGAAATTTCAGTTGATTAATTATATGTATTTTAGTCAATTGATTGATGAATCAATTACGTTTGCATAGAGTAAAACCAATATCCCTCCCAACTTTCTCCCACAAGACCCACAGAGTAGCTAATTTTCTGAAGTTAAAAAGACAGTGACAGTAAAACAGTAAAATACAGTCAAAATTAGAACCTTTAATTACATTTGCATAGGTGAATCATCTTCATCCTTGTGTTGGTCTTTGATGCCAGGTCACCATATTTCAGTGAAACAATAAAATGCAATGTCAAATTCAATAATCACCACTTTAACCATTAACTAGTAATAATTATTTCCAGCACCACAAAATTCTGGAGCAGACCATTCACAGGGCAGGACTTATTCTGTGCCAAATTCACACATGATTTCAATGTTTAAAAAATCTCAGAATTCTTATCATAAGACTTTACAGGCATTCAACCAACATTTTTGACATTTATTTTACATTACATTATCAAATATGTCCAAGTGCCTTGAAACAACAGGCAAAATACTGCACTTGAGACAATTGAGAATTTGGTCTTTGTTAACAAGGATTGCTTGAAAAAAGTCATGAGTAGTGTTCAGTGGGAGATCTCTGACGTTTGCATGTACAACATCCATGTTTCAGGCCCCAAAATTTCCAAAATGGTCTAGGATATTTCTGTCTGACACCCAGAAGAGCCACTGCTAGATTATATAACACTTAGATGAACCAAAAACTACCAATATGCTTCTCTCGGCTTGTCTACATGAATTAAAAAATAGTGACATCATCTTGAGTATTTATAATGCACATGGAATTCCAGTAAGTATCCTAATCCTAGAAGATTATTAGAGCCCTGAATGGCTTGGACCCTGCCTATCTTCATGACCACATCCCACCCCGCACCCCCCATATTCCTGCTCGAGCATTCAGATCTGACGGGGAGGCCCTCCTCGTGGTCCCGCCACCGTCACAAGAGCAGTTGGTAGGAACAAGGGAAATGGCCTTCTCAGTGGTGGCCCCCCAGCTTTGGAACACCCTCCCTAGGAAGATTAGTCAGGTCCCCACACTGTCCTCCTTCTGGAAGGAGTTGAAGACTTGGATGTTTGGACAAGCCTTTCAGGATGTTTAGTCCCAATGGTCTGCAATTAATGATACAGTACTGCACTTTAGTCCTATGCCCTAGTTTATTTGCTACACCTTGCACTATCCTATTCCCTTGTTCCTGCCTACAGTTGGGTGTTTGATGACAGTTCTCACCATGGGTTATTGGGTGCTGTTTTTGAGCTTAAATTGTTGTTTAATATACTAGTGGTTTTATCTTATATTGTATTTTATGCGTTGTTTTAGGCTCTTTAAAGCCTAAAGCTCTTTAAAGCTCTTTAACCTTTAAAGCCCTAAACTATTCCGGCCCTGTTTACCTCTCCGAACGTATTCTCCCCTATGAACCATCAAGATTATTAAGATCGTCTGGAGAGGCCCTGTTCTCGGTACCACCGGCCTCACAAGTGCGTCTGGTGGGGATAAGGGACAGGGCCTTCTCGGTGGTGGCCCTGCGACTGGAACTCTCTCTCACTGGAGATCAGAACTGCCCCTTCTATCCTGACTTTTAGGAAACAGGTGAAGACGTGGTTATGGAGACAGGCTTTTGATGAGTGAGACAACACCCTAAGACATGGATGGAAGATGATGTATAATTGTTTTTTAGTATGATGACTGACCACTGTAGTTTTGGATATATTTGTGTTTTAATGTGTTATTGTAATATGAACTATGATGTTTTTATCGATTGTATATGTTTTTATGGTTGGAAACCGGTCTGAGTCCCTCAAAAGAGGTGAGAAGGTCAGTATATAAAACTCTGAAATAAATAAATAAATTTGTTTCATATGTAAGCCGTCTTCAGGGAAATGGAGGTGGGGGTACAAAAATTATCGTCATCATCATCATCATCATCATCATCATCATCCTTAACCCAACTTTGTTCTGCTATAAGCAAAGGTGTTGCTTCAGCAGTTTCTCAAGTCACTCTTGATGTGACAAAGAAAAAAAGCAAAGGTGTGACTACTTTGGCCCAATCCAATGTCAATATGGTCACTGACAGTATTGCTCATCAGTCCTGGGAAAGGGGTTAGGTCATTACTCTGTTTCCACTGGTCACTGAACTCCCTGCAAGTTCTTGGCCACTACAATTCTGTCTACTGAAGTTGGAACCACAAAAAGGAAAGGGTTCACCTTACCCTGTCCTTGCTGGCTACATGGGTGCCTTGTTATGACCTCAGTAGATGCAGTCATGATGGTCAGGCACTCACAGGGACTTCCATGGCTGACATGGAGCAGCATGGCAAAACAGAGGACAAGCAAACACTTCAATAGGACTGATATAGTCTTGGTCCAGTTGGACAATCTGAACACCAATACAATTTGACTTGGGGTCTACAAGGCCAGTCTGAAACCTAATGCTATCAGTGGATTAAGCAGTTGTTGTAGATACAGTCCGTATCATCTTCTCTTTGAATGTGATTTTCTTGCTTCTTGTCAGGAGGTTGGACTGGATGGCCCATGAGGTCTCTTCCAACTCTATGCCTCTATGCTCTATGATTCTATGATTCATTCCTGTAACTGCAATCAGGATTAATAGTGGTGTTACTGGTGACTAGAACTCCTAAGATGAAGATGATGAAGTGTTCTTCAATATCTTCTTCTAGATCTAGTGACCATGGTAAGTTCCTCTATGGAAGTAGGTGGACATTTCTCAATTCAAGGTGGCTGAAATTGAGTTGTGTAGTCACCCTGTTGTTTAGTTGTGTGTTGTGTATTATACATAGAGATACACATTCACATTCTGCAGTATATCTCCACGTGTTCATTGTATGTGCAGATGTGTAGGCATAATTTTTATTTATTTATTTATTGTGTCATCCGCAACCAGAACATTGTATTACATTTCTAACAGAACAAAACAAACAAACAGATAAAAAAACCACAGATTTTGCAAATTTGGTAGCTGATTAAATGTCCTTTGACCAGTATCTGGCCACTTGGAGTGCCTCTGGTGTTGCTGCAAGAAGGTCCTCCATTGTGCATGTGGCAGGGCTCGGGTTGCATTGCAGCAGGTGGTCAGTGGTTTGCTCTTCTCCGCACTCGCATGCCGTGGATTCCACTTTGTAGCCCCATTTCTTAAGATTGGCTCTGCATCTTGTGGTGCCAGAGCGCAGTCTGTTCAGTGCCTTCCAAGTCGCCCAGTCTTCTGTGTGCCCAGGGGGGAGTCTCTCATCTGGTATCACCCATGGATTGAGGTGCTGGGTTTGAGCCTGCCACTTTTGAACTCTCACTTGCTGAGGTGTTCCAGCGAGTATCTCTGTAGAAAACTATGTCTTGATTTAATTCATTGACGTGCTGGCTGATACCCAAACAAGGGATGAGCTGGACAGGCATAACTGATTGCACATATGGTTGTTCAAATTCACAAATGAGGTGGCATTGAATGGCTACCATCCTACTCCACGAGAGTAAATTTATGAATTGCCTTTTGTAGAATCTTTACTATTGTCTGCTGTCAAGACTGGACCAGATAGTTCTGAAAACAGGGTTAATTCCACCCCCATCATTTTTTCCTGGTCTTTTCCCTGGCCCTCAAACCTGCACATTGCTTGGTTGTAAGTGTCTGAGACAGCATTGGGAGGCCTGCTAATTTTACATCTGACTCGTAAAGTCCTCCTTCCTTCAATTGTATCTATCAATCAAATCACTTCTTATTTTTTTGCAAGACGATCAAACAAAAAAGGGGCCATTTATTTTTGAAAGGGAGGGATTCTGTACTTTATCAGAGCAAGGGTGTTTAAGAGGTGAACAATCATGTGTAATGTAGAAAGTCTTTAGTGGCAACCTTTCCCATTCTAACTAGTGCATAATATTGGTTTTGCAATCATTTAGTAATTATATAAGGAGGACATATTTATTAGGAATTATTGATTTTATAATTACTGCTGCTGCTGTTCACATTATTCCACAATGAAAACCTTTTAATATACAATGTCCCTTTCCCTCAGCTGGCAAGAAGATAGTGCGCTGCAATTTACAGAGTACCCAAGAGTTAGATTTTTATCGGTTTTCCTCCCCCCTGTCCTCTGCCCCATCTTTTCGCCAACTACCTAAGTGGTTTGCCTTTAGTGGGGAAGGTGGAGAGAGGGAACAAGAGAAGGAAGAAGAAGAAAATATTGCTAATGGCACTTAAATCAAGACAAATGTTTGGTCTCCCAAGGTCATTCCTAGAAGATTATTAGAGCCAGCCAACAACAAGAGAGACAGAAAGAGAGAGGGGGACTTTCCATTTAATTGTAAAGTTCTTTTACTGCTGATATTGCTGGGAATGAAAAGTTATAGCTCGAAATCGGTAGGAAGTTAAATGGACATGTAAGGCCACCGGCCGACATGGGGACAATGACACCAGAAGAAGATATATCCCTTATGAGGTTGACTCGTTGGTGTCCTCTTGTAGATGCCAGGGGGAAATGTCTGTATTTTAGTAGTCTCTAATTGCTTTTCTCCCCCCACCACTCCCATTTCATTTATCCAAGCTGAAGTGATGTACAAGTTTTCCTCACTAGGTGGAGCTTTAAAGAAATTGATGGGCCATCTTCTGGAAAGAAACATCTATAATGCCAAGGTGCCTGTGTGTATTTTAGTGATTATTCATTGATCTCATCTGAAACATGTATTTCAAAGGAGAACATAATGTTTTTAGAAGTCACAAGGTATTCCAAAGCTGTACTCAGCTGTAGTCATAGTTGTAATAACCACAGTAATATTTTCAGTAGAAAGCCATTGGTTTGTAGTGGTTTCGGCATTCGGTGAGGATTTGGAGACCAAGGTTCAATTACTCGCTTGGCCATGGAAACCCACTGGGTGACCATAGCTGAGACACACACTCTCAGACACAGAAATCATAGATTTAAATTAGGGTTACCATAGATTGGAAATTACTTGAGGGCATCCAACAACAACAACAACAACAACAACAACAACAACAACAGAGAAGTCATTGAAATCCACAAGTATGGAAGAAACCATGAAAATGAACAAAATCTGGCTACCAGTATTTTAAAAAAAACCTCTAAAATTACAACAGCAAAGCAACAGAGAGTAAACAACCAGGCACATCAAATCACCTCTCAAAAAAAAAACAACAACAACAACAACAACATTCCCCCAGGCACTTCCAAGCCATTAAATGCTAACCAAGGTGGTCAGTTGAAACATTCACACCTAGCTTCAGCAGACAAAAGTCGTTTGTCCCACCCTGGTCATTCCACAGATATATAAACCCATTTTTCTACTTCCAAACAGACCTCACCTCCTCTGAGGATGCTTGCCATAGATGCAGGCGAAACGTCAGGAGAAAAAATGCCTCTAGAACATGGCCATATAACCCGGAAAAACCTACAACAACCCAACAACAATATTTTCAGTGGTACAAGGAGAAAAGAGGGAGAGTTTGAGGTTGGATCTACACTGCTATATAACCCAACTTCTGATCCTGGATAATCTGCTTTGAACTGTATTATATGGCAGTGTAGATTTATATAATCTAGTCCAAAGCAGATAATCTGGGATCAGATACGTATGGGGTTATATGGCATTGTAGATCCAGCCTGAGCAAACATCAAGATGTAATGTGTATTTTGCAAAATGTAAAAGACCTTTGTCTTATGGAGCTTCAAACCGACAGTCGGTAAGATTTTATTCTTTCTTTCTTTCCAAACTATCAAAATTCTGAAAAGTAGAATGCCAACCACTTTTATAAAAAATACAATAATGCTAACCAACACAAAATGGCTAGGATAAACCCTCCTATATTTTTTTTCAGGGATATTATGGAAAGGTGGCTTGGTTTATAGGGATGTAAATCTTCCACTATTTCATAGAATTGCAGAGTTGGAAGAGTCCACAAGGACCATCCAGTCCAACCCCCTGCCATGCAAGAATGTTTTTCATCCTCACATGCAGGGATAGAAAATTATCATAGTGTTCTTATCACTGCAGGGGAGAAAGAATGTTCCTCTGTAGTATTCTCCCTGTCTTCAAACATCCCAAAAGTTTCCTGAGAAAGTAATACTTTCAGTATGCTTTTAATCCAGGTCTCAATGAAGGATATTGGAAGGGGAGTCCTCTCCCCCATAATGAGTTGGATTGTTCTGGTACGACTGTACCAGGAGCTCCAATTTTATTTGCTTTGTATTAAATGTTTGCTTGCAGTCCAAGGTTTCAGGGCCTTTGCAGATAGGTGGCTTCCTTTGGTTGCAGTCATAGGGCAAGTCACCTGTCCATCATCATTAAGTTTTGGTCCCGCCCCTTGCTCAGGGCAATTGGGAAGGGAGCCATTTTTTAGTTAGTCTCAGCAAGGAAAGCTGATGTACAGGACATGTGCAAGCTTCCCCTGTACAAAAGCTTTGATCCTTAAGGATTTCCAAGGAAACAGCCCTAAAGACCAAAGAACTCCAGCTGGAGAACATCTAAGCCTTTACTGGTAGGTCCACTCGACGTTCGAGAAGCAGTTTGACCCAGTAGCGGAGCCCACATCAGTAAGGGTTAGATTACTCTCAGCCTGGGAGAAGTTAAAAAGGGGACTTTCCTTTAAAGTAAAGAAGTTATTGAAGACAGTTGCTTGTCCTTCGTGGGCAAGTTTAGAAAGCTACCAGTTGCATAAAAGCCTGGAATCATTTGTTTAACTTTCTGAAGACAAGAGAAGTTTCTGTTTGATTGTTCATTAATAAAATACTTTGTTATACTTCACAAGCCATCTAAAGATCATTTGTGGTGGAAAACCTCTGAGAACTTCTCCTTGGGCCCCCTGGCTTCCCGCTGGGCAAAGGTTGCACGTCCTGTTCTAAAGGAAATTCTTTACAGGCCCAGCGCATGACAGAACATGGAGAGAGTGCTTTCTTAATCCTGTTGCTGACACCAAGGATCCCTTGAAGGAAAAAAGGGAAACAGTCCCAGGAACAGAAAGGGGAGCCTGTTAAGTTCCCCACTTCTGGCAATAAGCCAGATCTAGCCTCAAAACGGCTACCCAGCTACCCACCTGTTTCGGGAGTCATGTGAAAATGGGTATGGGGGTCTACTGGTATCTTGCCAGAAGAAAGGGATCAAGGTTTAGTCAAAATGCACAAGCCTACCTGACAGTCTTTCGCTAGTATGTCAGTCTTATTTTCTCAAAGCTGTTCCTCAGATTTGTTATTTAAGTTTTCCCAGAACAGATTAAGCTCTTTCAACACTCTGTTCAGAGATGAGTCACTTTTTTAATAAGTATTAAGCACTTACATTCATCAGTACAGCATTGACATTCATCTGTGGATGAACTGCTCATAATAATTCTCCTTCCTAGTATTTTAGAAATCTTGAATTGTTACGAGGTTGTTAGTCTGGTCATAGCTTAATTTTGAAAGGTTTCAAATGTGATTCAAATGTGACTCTCTAGTTGAGAGTCCTGTTGGATATCTCAACTAGAGTAGAGCCAGACAATGATTTAGGCCACATCTACAGTGCCACATAATGCAATTTGAAACTGAATGAAATGGTAATGTAGATGGGGCCAAATAGACAAGTAAGTCAACAAATAGGTAAATTCAATTGATCCAATCGAGCTGCTTTTTAAATAAGACTAGCAACAGGCTCATATATGTGACAGTCTGGAATAATGATATGTAGCATATAGCTTTACATTCAAAATTAATAATTAGCATCAACTGCAAAATTAACGAATAAACTCCAAATGAGTAAAGGAAGGCCAATATCTTTCTTTATTGATTATATGAAGGGAATGAAAGGATAATGCTGGGTTTCCAAAAGTACTGAAGTAGTTTTCTCTGTCTAAAGTATCAGCTGGATTAAGATCACTTCTGACCAAAAGGTCATGAGTTTGAAGCAAGCCTGGGTCGGAGTGAGCTTCCAACCAATTGTGTAGCTTGCTGTTGACCTTTGCAACCCGAAAGACACTTGCATCTGTCAAATATGAAAATTAGTTGCCACCTATGTGTGGGGAGGCTAATTTAACTAATTTACGAGGCCATAAAAAAAGACTCCAGCAAAGCACTCCAGCAAAAGTATGCGGGGAATGCGGAAGTACTTCATCAGTGTCGCAGATGGACGATGAAAGTGATAGCTTCCCTGGTGGCCAGAAAAGTTAAATAACCTGTGACTGTTTGTCTATATCTGTTGTGTGTTTTTGGCACTGAATGTTTGCCATATATGTGTACATTGTAATCCACCCTGAGTCTCCTGAGAAGGGCGGAATATAAATACTGTAAATATTTTGTACACCACAATTGTATCTCATACTTGTGTCACTTGTTGCATAGATATCATGTAAAAGCATACAACTGACTGAATTTTACTTTTTGAAAACAGACAAACTAACAACATTCAGCCCTAATGAGTTGAAATGATAACCAAACACAACTAAACCAAACCAAATATGCTGTGCTACACATATGTGTTCAACCAACGTTCCACTGCTTGAAGGAGCCAGGAGGTAGGAAAAGGGTTAGATGGAACCAGAAACAGGGCTTTCTGAGCTGGTTTTGGATAAAATGAAGGTCTATTGGTTGAAATGTGTTTCATCAGCTGCTTTCAGGTTCAAGTGTACCATAAGAGGTTGGTAAGATTACACATATATTCTATGTGATAGAGAGAGATGACTGACCTCTCAACATATAGAATGTATGTGATAGCTGACTAAGCAATGTGTGTCATTTTTCTAGCACCTGTGGTGTTTATTCACAGATAAGGACCACTTCATTCAGAAAATCAACTTAGCAACTGTTTTTAGGGAGAGAAAAAACCTAAACGCCTTCCTTTGCAATATTTATAGCACCTTTTAAAAGCTTTAGTAGAGGATACACAAACCATAAACTTAAACTAACAATTAACTCTGAGTGCTAAATCTTTGCATTTTGGTTTGTGAGAAGCAAGATTGGGAATTGAATGATACAGCAAAGGGCTGGCTATGGACACTTCTGATCTTAAAGCACCTGGAATTCAAACTGCTGAGCACACGCCTGGAAATTGGAAACAAAGCTTCCAATTCAAAAGATGTTTGATGCTCCATTTATACAGTCCATTCATTCCGTGGAATTGCTTTGGGGAATCTTTCAATAAAATGTAGCAAATTTTAGCTGAGTAATGTTAGGATCTTTATTGTGTAGTTCCATTTGTGTGTGAGGGTGTGTGTGCACAAAATGTGTTCTCTGTTGGTTGTTGTAGGTTTTTCAGGCTGTATGGCCATGTTTTAGAAGCATTCTCTCCTGACGTTTCACCTGCATCTGTGGCAGGCATCCTCAGAGGTTGTGAGGTCTGTTGAAAACTAAAAAAACTCAGGTTTATATATCTGTGGAAAGTCCAAGGTGGGAGAAAGAACTGAATTGAAACATTCACATTTAGCTCCAACAGATTACTTTCTCCCACTCTGACTTTCCACGGATATATAAACTCAATTCCCCCCAAGCACTTCCAAGCCATTGAATGCTAATCAAGGTGATCAGCTGAAACATTCACACCTAGCCCCAACAGACAGAAGTCCTTTGCCCCACCCCGGCCATTCCACAGATATATAAACCCATTTTTCCTACTTCCAACAGACCTTACTACCTCTGAGGATGCTTGCCATAGATGCAGGCGAAACGTCAGGAGAAAAATTGCCTCCAGAACATGGCCATATAGCCCGGAAAAACCTACAACAACCCTCAATTTTCCTAGTTTCCAACAGACCCTATAATCTCTGAGGATGCTTGCCACAGATGCAGGTGAAACTTCAGGAGAGAATGTTTCTAGAACATGGCCATACAGCCCCCCCCCCAAAAAAAAAACACCCTACAACAACCCGGTGATTCCAGCCATGAAAGCCGGTGATTCCAACCATGACAATATATTGTTCTCTGTCCTGGAAATAGTAAACTTAGTATCCTTTATACCAAAAAATTCTACATGGGGCTATATCAGTGCTTCTCAACCTGTGGGTCCCCAGATGTTTTGGCCTACAATTTCCAGAGATCCTAGCCAGTTTACCAGCTGTTAGGATCTCTGGAAGTTGAAGGCCAAAACATCTGGGGACCCACAGGTTGAGAATCACTGAGCTATATCTCTATAGTCAAAATAAAGTAGATCTACTACTCAGCTGTTGAGGAGAATCCACATAATGCTTGGCTGGATTTGTAGCACAACTGATGCATCCAGCCATTACTCTGCATCTGTGGAAAACATACAATTTTTGGAGCTTCTAGGAATCTCTGGAGTAATCCTGCAGATTTAGAGATGTAGGCAACTTAATCGGGTTGAATCCAGCCTGATCCAGTGTCCACACTGCCTATGGTCCCAGAACTACATCATTGTCAACAAGAAGCTCTCTACCAAAGGCTTGCTGGCAATGTCACAGTTCCGATCATATAATTTCTGGCATCAAGACATGTGACCAGAATTACAGTGTTATCAAGAAGCCTTTGTGAGAAAGCAGGGTGCTGGTGGTGATGCAGTGGTAGGTCCATTGTCAGGACACCCTTGGACCGATCAAGCATGTGGATGGCCAAAGGGCTCTGGGGGTACTTCTCAGGAGGCATTGGAGCTACTTTGGAGTTCCTTATGCTGGATTGATACAGTTAGTTACCTTTGTACAACTAAGTGACATCTTCCAGTCTTCCCACCTTCTTCACCATTAGCCACAATGATAGAAAGAGGTGTATTCTGCTGGCAATTGGGGTATGGATGCATGATATTTCTAGAAAGTGAGATTGTGACTGGAAATTCTTCTTCTGGTTGTTGTAGACTCATTCTCTTGTAGAAAGAAGGTAGAAATGCCCATAGCCCAGTCACCAGAATTAGGTTTCCTTGTCAAGGCAAGGCTACTGCTCAGTAAAGTAGGCCAGAAGAGCAGTTATGATAGCAACAATAGTACCACATTTGTGAGTACGTAGTAATCATGAATATGATTAGTTACAGATGCAGAGGTCCAGGCTGCATATCTGTGCATATGATAGTAAATTTAATAACTCTCAACAGTGCCTTTTAAAAACAAAAAAAATGAAGTTTTTCAGGGCAGAAAGAACTTGCATTTCTTCTCAAAACCACCTTCCAAGAACACTTCACAATATATGATTACAGGGAGGCTACTCTTATTTGTCCTTGCACACAGAGATGAAATAGGCAAGTAGATGCTTGATTTTCCAGTGAATAGGGAGATATTTAGAGATGGGGCGGGCTGTAGCCAAGATAGGAATTACTTCATTAAAAGATAGGAATTTGACTCACTAAAGACTGTGAGGGACACAGCAAAGTTATTTAGGGGACAAGAGGATGGCTAATTTCTTCGTCCCCATGCGATTGTTATTGATTTAGCTCTTCTATGTTTGGTCCCAGAACCTGTTTTCACAGCCAAAAGTCTGATTTTATCATGTCATTGATGTTTAGGAAGGATGTTTGTTCCAAGAGATGGATTGCTACTTGCTGCTCCATTGGGCAGTAAAGGTAACCATAAATAAATAAAAGTAAATATAGACACCACAGTATTATCCCATCAGGGCTCCATACAGTGGTACCATTTCCGTCACTGGTCTTTTTTCAAAGACTGCTTCCATGCTGTCTCCAATACAGTTTGCTGTCTCTAATGACTGTTGTGTTAGCCTCATTCTCTATTGTATTGTTGACAGCAACTGTGGACATGTGAACAGAACCTCAGTTGGCAAAAAGGTGGTTTCTGAAGTATTTCCCACTACAGTCAAATTCCTTTGTCATTGCCTAAGAACGCTGAAGATCAAAACTGGACAGAAGCAAGAGGCAATGGACTATTTCTGAAGGCATCCTTTTGGCAATGGTTTCATAGAGTTTCCTTCAATGGCCACAAAAGGTAAGAGAGCAAGCTATGAAGGAAGGAAACAGATTGGAATAATCGCTAGGGTGTGCCTCATTTCTAAGGTAAGCCTGGCTTCCAGTTGAGAAACCTCCTCAAATGGTACAACACAAGCTCTCAAAGTGATTTCTATACTGGAATTCACATGTCAAGAAGAAAAAATGTTTTCACCGCTCAAATATGCCTACCCCTACCATTAGGCAATATGAAGCATCTGCCTCATACCGTCCAGTTTACTTGTTTCATGTGTCTAGTATACATGAGTTAAAAATGAAGGTGTTGGAAGTCTTCATGATGCACAATGACTTCTGGAAAGAAAAATTGAGACCTTTTAGCCTTTAACCCAGTAAGCAAAGTCGGGGAATACTTTGAAATGTCCTCAGAGTTCACAGGTATGTAGATTGTTGGATAGGTTACATTCAGCCTGATCCATTGTACACACCATCATCAGGAGGGAGCAAGCTTGTTTTCTGCTTCCCTGGAGACTAGGACGCGAAACAATGGCTTCAAACTACAAGAAAGGAGATTCCATCTGAACATTAGGAAGAACTTCTTGACTGTGAGAGCCGTTCAGCAGTGGAACTCTCTGCCCCAGAGTGTGATGGAGGCTCCTTCTTTGGAAGCTTTTAAACAGAGGCTGGATGGCCATCTGTCAGGGGTGATTTGAATGCAATATTCCTGCTTCTTGGCAGAATGGGGTTGGACTGGATGGCTCATGAGGTCTCTTCCATCTCTTTGATTCTATGATTCTATGATTACCTGTTTCCCTGATCAGCACACAGTCAGGTCTGGGTCATCCCTGTATCACACTGCCAGTCCTCACTGGCCATGGACACCCTGCAGCAAGAAGGAAAAAAATGCTCTGTCTGATCAACAAGTGTGAGAACTGTAATTGCTAGCCTGATTGCCTTCAAAATGTAGAAAATATGAGGCTACAGAGGGAAGAAATGTCAGTCATCCTTCATCTTTGTCTTGCTTCCCCCTCCCCACTTCATTATTTGACATTTGCTAAGCAGCTGTGCTGCCATTAGGGTAGAACTCTCAGGCAGCAATTGAGGGTCCTACCCAGAAGAGTGCCCAAATTGGACAGGGCAACCTGTTAACATCAAGAGCACAGAGTTGGAGTAGGTATGAGATCAATAATTTCAGAGAACCAAATGGTCTACTGAACTATACAATGATGAAACAAATGAAAGGGAAGAAGGAAAAGCAAACTCTTAGCATGAAGCTTCCATGTGCCAGTACTTGTATAAGAACATCATATGTATGCACTATCTTAATTGTTGACTTAATACATGGATTTTAGAATTATTCATTCCTTATTCATTCAGAGGCAGAGGTCTTTCACCAGGGTATCGGAGTCCAGCATGACTGCTTGGATCATCTTATGCCTTTCCCACCAAAGTGGTATCTATTTATCTACTCACATTTTCATGTTTGCAAACTGCTAGGTTGACAGAAGATAGAGCTAACAGCGGGAGCTTACTCTAGCCTGTGGATTTGAACTGCCAACTTTCAGCTCAGCAGTTCAGCAGCACAAGGGTTTAACTCATTGCACCACCATGGCCCCTTAGGATACTCCAGTTTCCAGCAAGTGCCAGAGTAACTTCCAGATTTGCCTAAAGAAGGCCAAAGTCAAATTAAAGAAAACCCAAGATATTCACAGGAAGTCATTCTATGTAATGGAGAGAGAGATGGATTTGAGGTGAGTCTACTTTTTCATCCTGATCCATTGTACACTTACCCAGAGTATAATGTTAAGTATTCAAAATTATACAACACTGTCTTTGTAATAAATGGCAACATTGAGCAACTGACTATGTGGCCAACTGTGTATGCACATCTGCTTGTCCAATACCCTTTTGTGTTTTGTTTTTTCTTCTACCATGAGATTTATGTTGAGCCTGCCAATCAATGGGTCCTGGCTCACCCTGCCCACCTCTGCCAATGGAGAGTGACCTTAGCATACACAATCCTCTCATTTCTGGTCATTTTTCTTCCTTCTAAGGCTGGCTTTTATCTTTGCATTTTGGAGAAAATCACCCTTCTGGCTCCAGCCACTCAGCAGTGTTTATTTGGCAGGACCTCAATGGCTTCAAAGAGGAAGCATTCCAGGGTGCAACAGACTTCATCGATTACGTAGGCTGAGCTCATGACTTATAAATGATCTGAAACCAAGCCAGAGAATAAAGAGGTTGGTCCTTCTAGAACAGGCTCCATTTAGATATATCCCTGCCAAATGCCAGTCCATGCAGCTCCAGCTGCTCCTGACAGATTATCTTCAATCTAGGATTTAGCAGCTATCAAGTCATAACTGGGTATATATAGTTTCTTTTTGATAACTGAGTAGCTCCACAAAAAGTAACAATGGTGGCTGTATATCCACACTCCAGAATTACAGCAGTTTGGCATCATAATAATTGCCATGGCCCAATGCTACTGAATCTGAGATTTACAGATTTATTTGATATTTATTCTTCCCATTCAGAGAGTTCTGGCACTAGGCTTATGCACAGAGGGGAATGTATTTCAAATTGGGAACAGGGGAGCAAACACGTGAAAGATGAGCTCCTGCATTGAGAAACATACATCTGTCATGTATCCATATCTTGGTACCTACGACTTCTACTTCAACACTCCAAATTACCCTTTAAAGAAATGCAGGTCCACCCAACACAGCCATATTCATATCTTTGGGGAGTAGAGGGATCCGTAGAAACATATCCATATGTTTTCTTGCAGATAGACATGATATCAAAGACATCTACAGTCACCTTTACAGGTCCTTGGGAACCTTTTCAGTGCACCCAGTTACAGGAAAATGGCTCCCCTGCTTTCAAAAACAAAGACATGGCTTTGTGAGACTCTGACACTTATAGGTGTCATTTCTTTGAGTCAGGGGATGATTTTTTTAAATATCAAAGTTGGTAAAAATGACCAAAAACATAAGCTACACTAGCACAATTTGAATTTAAGCTATTGGTAGGATTTCAGCCTAAATGTTCTAAAATCTCAGTGGTATAGTCCCTGGCATGAGTTCTATCATCAAGAAGGTCTATCTGCATAACTTTAAAAACTTTAAAAACTATCTTTATTGAAAGACTATTTAGGATAATAATGTATGTGTTGTTTTCCCCTCTGTATGTTGATGAATGGAAGTTTCAATGTGTCCCAGTTGCAAATACATCTAGTACAATTTTTTCAATAGAGAAGTGCTTTCAGTATAACACTATATTCGGAAGCTCAGCAGACCCATTCTAGATGCAGCTTAAAGATGATCGTGAAGTCTAGAGATGCTCTGGATTTGGTTTACTTGCATCAACCAGAGTATTGGACCTCATGAACAATAAGGCCCCTTCAGATCTGTTTCAGATAGACTATTCCCATCCCATTTCCACTGTTCAAATAAAGGTAACAAGAAAGGATAATTGATCTTAGGACCATCATTTTGGACTACTTTTCACTTAGTAGGTCTGTTTTGTCTCATCTGGTCACAACAATGCTTTTTAGAAAGGACTCTTTTTTTACCTACCTGCATGACCACATCTCTGTGTACGAACCCACACGATCTCTTCGTTCATCTAGAGAGGCCCTGCTTACGATCCGACTGGCATTGCAAACGCGATTGGTGGGGACGAGGGATAGGGCTTTCTCAGTGGTTGCCCCTCGACTCTGGAACTCTCTCCCTAAGGACATCGGACAGGCCCCATCACTAGCAATCTTTAGGAGGAGCTTAAAAACATGGTTGTTCCAGTGTGCCTTTCCAGAATAAGGAAACTCCTAGCATTATGTCCCAATGCACTTTATCAGAGATCCAGGATATCTGCATGACAATCCCCCTCCAAACACCCCACCTTGTCATGCATTTTTAATTTTAATTTTAATTATTACAACTGGCCCGGCCATTGTTTTTAATTGCGTCATTGGGTGTTGTTTAATGTTATTGCTTTGTTTGTTGAGTTATTGTGTTGTTGCTGCTGCTGCTGTTTTAATTGTTGTATTTGGGCTCAGCCTCTTGTAAGCCACACCGAGTCCTTCGGGAGATGGTAGCGGGATACAAATAAAGGATTATTATTATTATTATTATTATTATTATTATTGCAGCTTAATTTAATTGATATATTTAAAAAGTTACCTTTCTCTACTACAACTCTCAGAAAGCTCTACCAGCATGACCATTGGCTATGCTGGAAATTGTAATCTAAGGTCATGTTTACATGGCCAAAATATAGTAGACTCATTGCTTCGCTGCTGTGGGAGTTCACACAACACATGGCTGGATTTGCAGGACCTCGCCCAGCCAATCATGTGGGTCAAGAGGACACAAGATTTAATCTGGAGTTCCCAGAATAAATGTAGACCGATGAACTGGGACAGATCTTGCCAAATGCACTACCTATACCCCGAAGGACCAATCACTGCTTCTCCACCAAGAAGCAGGTCCTTGTTAGAGCTTGCTGGTGACATTGCTTCTGGTGATGTTACACCAGACACCCATGTAACAGGAGAGGTGGTGTCACCAGCAAGCCTCTGATAGGGAGCTGCTTGTTGGTGGTGACATGGCTATGACCCTAGTATGTACTTACTTAGCCTGGGTGCCATGTGGATGACCAAAGGGCTCCAGGGACACATTCAGGGTACACTAGAGTGGCTTTGGAGTACTTAAACTCATATTAATTGGGTAAGCATAGACACCCACTTAGACATTGACTTTCCAAGAACTTTGCCTGAATTCCACTACTTGATTCTACTCTTGTAAATGGATCACAATATTCATCAGTAAAGTTACTGGCTTAAGCTATAACTTCTTCTAAAAGTGCAGTTCTTTTCTTCTGTCAAGCTACAGATGGAAAAGAAGCATATTACAGCCATGATGGCAACAAAAGGCAGAAAAAGGAGGGTCCAGCTGCCTCTGCTCTTTGGTGATGGATGAGGCTCTAAGTCATTCACTCAGCTGTTTTATGACTTGTCTCTAAGTTCTGATGAGTTCCAAGCAGCTGTGCCTCACTGAATCCACCATAAAGGGCCAACAATTGTCCTGCTGAATAATAAGAACGGCTAATGACACCAATTAAGAGCTGTAAATGCCATTTACACTTGTTTGTTATTTTTCAAGTCAATAAGGGTTGCGGATGGCAGAAGAGCCGGAGACCATTTCGAGGAGAGCAGTTTTGTGGGGACATTTTAATTGAAATATGACACAGTATAATAAAAAAGAAATTACAAAGCAATTGCCTTGCTGATTGGGTCAGTTGGGGAATAGTGTCAGATGCATCCAGATAAACTGCACTTTAGAAGGGGGAGGAAGGGGAGGCGATCTGACACCAATTACAGTGGGATTGATGTGAAGCATTGCTTGTAGTGATTTGCAGGTTTTCATTGGACTGGCATTTGGAGATCAATTGGCATGCAGCGGGAGGGGAGCTTTACACTGTGTTATCTTCTGAGTCCGGAAGGCCATGTGTTTCATTGCATTGTTTGGAAAGTTTGAGGAGGGAAAAGCCTATACTGTGATAGCAAAAATGAAATTTGGGTTTAGGTTTCCTGTTCAGGTCCTCCCTTTCGGAGAATGCCAGATGGTATGCTAGAGCCATCATGACCCATTTGGAAGTTGCCTAGTGGTTTCTGAGCAACAGCTACACTTCATACATTTCTAAAAATATAATAGGGTATTGTACTATGATTTGGTTACTTCTTTGTTCCATTTTGTTCATACTAAAAGTTTACATTGGTGTTGATGGAGTTGATTGTATTCTGAAATCATTTTAGGTTATGATCGTCACTTCTTAAAATGTAGTACATTCCATCTAAATTTTACCCCAAAATGAGTTTTTGCTTATTTTTGCTATTAGGCTTGATTATTATTATTATTATTATTATTATTATTATTATTATTATTATTAAAATATTTGCTATTTCTAGTGCCATAGGACACTCCATGGTCATCCCTTTTATTTGCCAATAGAGTTATTCCAATTTAATATATTTATGTTAATATGAAAATTGTAGAAGAGTGTGTGATTTCCTTCTTATTGAAAATAGATATCATATGATATCTAAAGCTTCATTGTGAGGAATATTGGCATTTATGATTTATTCAGGATGAAGTGGCATGGGCCCGGAGCCTGGACCATGACTCACCACGCTTGTGGGCCGGGGACAGTGAGTGTGGACACAACTGAGTTCTCCAGGATAAGCAGCCAGTGTAGATGAGGCCTTAGGACCACTTAAGCAAACTCCACTGTAGAGAATGATGTGCTGGACTGGCCCCAGATTGACCTTGATGGTGAACTGAGCTGGATACTCTGTGATACCATTTCAGCTCCTCTGGTCCATCTTTTTCTCCTTGCATCACCACCACTGCTCCCCAGTGGATACAGAGCTCCCTTCAAGAGTCTGCTTGTTGTAGTCACATCAGGATGCCAGAGAGATCAGCAAGAAGAGGGTAAAGTAGCTCCTTCCATTTGGACACATGGCTGGTTATCCCATTGTGCCCACAGCATAGGTGACCATGATGCCCATGATCTCACAGGAAGCTCCTTGGCAGGTGAGGAGAGTTGGTGGAGATATGAGGATTACCCATCCCTTTCACTGCACTAATGAATGCAGTGGAAGAATGGTGGTGGCAGTATGCAGGTGGACAACAAAATAGGTTGACTGGAACCTGATCTCCTTCCCAAAGTGAATGGAACCTGATCTAGCACACCTCAAAAACATTTCAGAGTTTCCTGCAAATTCTGGAGTATTCCCTGATTTTGTTTACTATGGAGATGGGTTGAGTTAATGGGTAAAAGGTCTGGGTTCTTGCTAGATGTCATCATGAGTCATAAAGACTGCTAGTACCAGGTTTTGGCTGAGTAAATTTATTTTTACTCATGTAGACTCCTCTTCAGAGCTCTGAAATCAAGTTAGCTTGTGAAGTTTTCTAGCTTGCTTTTGATTAGAAACGTTCTCAAGGTCTTTTTGAAAATCCCAACATGCTTTTTGGAAAGACTCACCTTTGAGTGGATTCTTGCTGACACCCTCAAAGACGTGTAATAGATTGATGAGGCAAGACTTCCTTTGAATAAGCCATGCACTGACTCTTCCAGAATTTATTGGGTATGATCCAGATCTTATAGAAGGCAAAGGCAAAACTCATTGATTTTAATAGGTCTGAGTTACACCCCTTGTTGTTTATCTACCTGAGCAATAATTCCATTTCTTAATTACATTTTCTACTGAATTGCTTGTACACTGAAGTTAAGCCCATTGACCTGTGGTTTCAAGGATCACCTCTGGTGTCTTTTATGAAATTACTCTTACATTAGCTTCCTTCCAGGCCTCTGGTGCAGAGGCTAATTTTACTGGTAGGTTTACGCACTGCAGTTAGTAGTTGTGCAATTTCATACTTGAGTTCTTCCAGAACTCTTGAGTAAATAGATGCCATCTGGCCCTACTACCGTCTATTGTTCTGTTTATCAATCTGCAATGTAACCTGTTCTATTGATACATCCATTTGTGAGAGTTCATTAGATTTATCACTTTTATTGAGATGGTTCTGTGGGGGCAAGAGGGTATTGAGGTGGTACAATAGAGACCCAGGGGTGTAGGAAGTGTTTGGCAATTAACATCTTAATGAACTAGATGCCACTCCAAAGGTGTTACACAGCATCTGATGGCAATAACAGAGAGGGGAATAGCAAAGAGGGCCAGGAGCACACATCTTTTCATAACATTCAGCTGGAATGGGGAAGGACCTGTGAGAGGCAGACAAAAATCATAGAACATGGAACTTTTTACTCAGGGAAAAATGAAAACTCATGGTCTTTTCAATTTAAAAATAGAGTTAGACTGAGATTGTTGTTGTTCATTCGTTCAGTCGTTTCCGACTCTTCGTGACCTCATGGACCAGCCCATGCCAGAGCTCCCTGTCGGCCATCACCATCCCCAGCTCCTTCAAGGTCAATCCAGTCACTTCAAGGATCCCATCCATCCATCTTGCCCTTGGTCGGCCCCTCTTCCTTTTTCCTTTTTTTTTTTTTACTAGACTAGATTACAGGTTACCAAGGTGCTTGTTTATAAAGACATTGTCCTCCCTGCTATACGCCTGTGAAATGTGGACTATATACAGGCATCATACGCAACTCCTGGAACGATTCCATCAGCACTGCCTCCAAAAAATCCTGCAAATCTCTTGGGAAGACAGGTGGACAAATGTCAGCTCACTGGAAGAAGTAAAGACCACCAGCATTGAAGCAATGGTCCTCCACCATCAACTCCGCTGGACCAGCCACATTGTCCGGATGCCCGACCACCGTCTCCCAAAGCAGTTGCTCTACTCAAGAATGGAAAACAGAATGTTGGTGGACAGGAAAAGAGATTTAAAGATGGACTCAATGCCAACCTCAAAAACTGTGGCATAGACACCGAGAACTGGGAAGCCATGGTCCTTAAGTGCTCTAATTGTACCAGCAGTGTTGCAGAATTCGAAGAGGCTCGAATGGAGGGTAAAAGGGAGAAATGTGCCAAGAGGAAGGCACATCTAGCCAACCCTGACCGGGACCACCTTCCATCTGGAAACCAATGTCCTCATTATGGGAGAACATGCAGATCAAGAACAGGGCGCCACAGCCACCTACAGACCCACCACCAAGACATCACATCTGGAAGGCAATCACCCTCAAGCTACAAGGGATCACCTAAGTAAGTAAAGTACTAGACTCCAAAACTGTATCATAGGAGTTGTAGTTTTACAAAGTCTTGAGCCTTCTCTGTGCAGGAGTGCCCCACCAAAAAACAAATCCTAAGATTCCATAACATTGATTCCATAACAGTTGAAGTAGTGTCAAATTGCATTAATTCTACAATGTAAATGTACCCACAATATAACTATAACTACAAGGAGAATGTCGCTTGTGCTTGAAATGTAAAAACCATCTTTCTGTCCTTGCCATCACAATGGCAGGCATATAATAATGCATAAAATATGGAAGCTGGAAGACACCACAGCTTGGTTTCATTCTCTCACTTATCCCCAGGGGACGAGGAATGAAATTTTGGACAGCTTCCCCTCCAAGACGTTCACTTTATCTCTGCATCCATTACTAATTCCTCTCTTCTCGTTTAATTTATGCTCTCCCTTTGAGTCTTTCTTGCTTAATTTGATTGATTTCTAGCATTCATGCTTCTGTCACACCTGTTCATACCAGTATAGAAAGGAAGAGATTTAAAACAATCCAAAACTGAAAATAATTTATATTCCCCCTCTTTTTAAAAAGCTGTCAAGATCCAGCAGAGTAGACTTTAGTCACTTATTTGGGATGTGTTTATTACTATGTTGTTATTTTTAAAGAAAACAGCAAGTGGAGAAAACATAGACTGAAACCTATGTATGCTCATAGAAAGAGCAAATGGAAGAAACTAAAATATAGCTCTATAGCATGAATACTGTGATGACCATAGGTCTCAGAGGTCTCACATTCACCATAAATAGAAATTGATGTGGCAGCAAATAACAAGAATAAATCCCCCATGATGTACAGTGAAGAACTCTGATAGGATCAACCCTCTGGAGGGTTGCCTTTGACTCCATCTAAGTCTGAGAGAGTGTGGCTCAGTGAACTTTCATGGCTGAGTGGTGATTTGAACCCTGATCCCCAGAGTCATAATCCAATACTCAATTCATTACACCACACTGAAAGATATTTATTATGTGATGCATTAGGAAATATGATAATGTTCAGTTGACATTGATAGCAGTGAGGAGAGAAGAAGATCACATTGCAAATGGATTGACTCAATGAAGCCATAATTCTGAATTTGTAAGATCTGAATTGAGTGGTTGACAACTATGATTCCCTGAGACTCCAAGGAAATGAAACAGGAAAGATGACAACTAGAGAGTGGATGGCAGAAAGCTAGGCTTGTGTGCAACAAGACATGGTATAGAGCAGCGGTTCTCAACCTGCTCTAATGGGACTCCACCTGCCCAGCCTAGGAAGCATGAGGCCTCCCCACTGCCACCAGCAGCAAAGTGTGTGGGGCCTCCCCTCCTCTGCTTTGACTGTGCTTTTCCTGCAATGCAGAAGCAAGTTGGATTGGGAGACCCCTGGTTTGCTTCTACTATATTATTATTATTATTATTATTATTATTATTATTATTATTATTATTAGAAACAAAACAAGATGAGTCCACAGCAGACAAGATCACTCTGCTGGTTGTTGCATTGGATCACATGTCGGACACTTCCCAAGTGTCTAGGACTGTGTGATGTATTGGCGAATAATGCGTGCAGATCCCAGTAAGGTGGCTTTCTGCAGCTGGCAGATGGTAATTTTGTCAGTGCCGATTGTGTTAAGTGCAGACCAAGGTCTTTAGGCACTGCACCCAGTGTGCCAATCACCACTGGGACCACCTGGACTGGCTTGTGCCAGAGTCTTTGCAGTTCAATCTTTAAATCCTCATATTGTGTCAGCTTTTCCAGATTATTATTATTATTATTATTATTATTATTATTATTATTATTATTATTATCATTATCATTATCATTATTAAGGCTGGGTGGCCATATGTTGGGGGTGCTTTGCATGTGCTTTGACTGCATGGCAGAATGCATTTAGATTGGATGGCCCCAGGGCCTTCCACTGAAATATTGTTAAATTCATGTTTGTTCTTTATTTTATTTATTATTTATTTCACAGTTTTCTATACCAAGCTTCTCAACCTCATTGAGGGACTCAGCCGGTTTCCAGCCATAAAATTTTTAATTATTGTATTCTTTCTTTCTTTCTTTCTTTCTTTCTTTCTTTCTTTCTTTCTCTTTTGCACTACAAACAAGATATGTGCAGTATGCAAAGGAATTTGTTCATTTTTTCTCCAGTTAGTTCACAAAAGCATTCTCCATCCATCTGCCAGTGCTCTGGCCCATCTATCATATTTAAAAATGCAATGCTGCTCTTAAGTCCAAAAATTTCATGGGGCTACATGTAAAACTTTTCCATCAAAAGGGCTCTGAGGCTTTAAACATTTGAGAACCCCTGTTATAAAGTGCACAGTTGCTCCTACAGTGTGCTAACTTTCTTCTCTCTGTTCGTTGTGTCTGCAGATTCATGCCTAGTGGAGCTGTTCAGAGAGGTGAAAGGTTTAATGGAGGCATTATCTGAACCAATTTCTAGAACCCTCAGTAGCTCACTGTGGTGCTTTTAGCAACCATTTTGCAGATAAAAATCTCTAATATAAGAGCTGACTTAGAAAAAGTCATTGGAGGTCAACAGCAAGGTGTCCAGCAACTCTCTGAGTGGGATTACACTGGATCCATTTCAGTTGGCGTGTAGTGAGTACTGTTGATGTGGACACTGACGGGCTGTTGGGGCTATTAAGGAGGGCAACTTTTTTTTCTTGATCCCGGTCCTTCTTGGCTGGTCATCCAGGGAAGAGATGCAATTTGCTCTCAAATGAGACAAACTATTAATGCAGCTCTAAGGGAGGAGAACTTTCCAACCAGTTTAAAAGAAGCAGTAGTTAAAACACATTTGAAGACCAATCTCTTTCAGCAGACCAACTCAGCCAGTTTTAATCATGAATATTATATTATTTTATTATGTCTTATGTTTATCCTTTGTTCTGTGTGTTTTAATATGTAACGTGTAGAGATATATTTTAAATATGTATATTTTATAGAATGTTTTTAGATGATTATGTGTTTTTTAGCTATGTTTTAACTTGTCTTGAGCCACAAGGAGAAGTGGATAAAATGTCAGTATGTCACAACAAACGAGATCTATATGCTGGATTTCGTATCAAAAAAGTCACAAGTCGAACACTTCCCAAGTGTCTAGGACTGTGTGATGTATTTTTGAATGATGCGCAGATATCCAAATAAGGTGGCCTTTTGAGGTTGACAGATCGTGATGTTGTCGATGCTTATTGGATAAAATAATAATAATAATAATAATAATAATAATTATTATTATTATTATTATTATTATTATTGGAGGTCTATAATTTATTAGGTCATTGTATGGAAGCTGGCTTGAAGCCTCTAGGGAAATGGTTGGCTATTTTTGTATGATGTGGTAGAGGAATGGAAAATAGGCATGCCATTGCAGATATGATGCACATAAGATGTGTATGCACATTGAGTTGTAAATTCGGTTGCAGATTTCTCATTAAACATAACACTCACATTAAACAGTATTGTATAGCACATTGTAACTAGCCAGGCAAAGATTTATTCCATTTACATCCAGTGTCACATCTTGACATATGCCTGGATTTTGTTTTTTTTCTTCAAGACTAAGCCAGGTTCTCTGATTATTTTAGAAAGATCTACTATCAGGTTTAGTGAATGTGATATGACAATATTCTATTCCTGTAGGTTCTTGGTGACCATTTCTTTGTAAGACCAGTTGCTGGCCTAGGGCTATTGGTCAATGTTTCATCAACAAGAGCTAATCATTGAGTCTATCAGGGAACCTGGTAGCTGGAAATCTATCATTCTAGCTGCTGAAATGTGAAACCAATTAGAGTTTGGAGAAGGTGACACCTATCCCAATGACAGAAGAGGAGAGTGGGAGGGAGGTAAGGCATTTCAATGAACATCTTCTCCTTTGTGACATCTGTTTCCACATATTTTCTTTCCTTTCTTCTCTTTTCTCTCTTTATTTCACCATTTTTTTTAAAAAAGAAACAATTTACTTGTGTGTGTGTGTGTAAACATTATCTGACACCTAAATACTATCTAACAAATTGAAACAATAGAAATCATGTATGTGTACAGTTAGGATAAAATCATTTGTTCACCAAGTTTTCAAGAGAAAGCCATATGATAATTTGGCACTCAAATGATATCAAAATTGGTGGAAATGAAGCCTAAAAGAAGGGGGCCTATTTAATAGTTCCACCTAATGCCAATTACCCATTAATCTAAACAGTGTAGGATATGCTGCAAAAAAAAAAAACTCTATTAAAGAGGGGGGATCATTCCTACCTGGCCCTGAAGCAACTCCTTGGTACACTGCTGGATGGTGGGAGTATGGGCCAACGTTCGCTGCTCCAATGCTGAAGCTGAGAGGGGTGGACACCAAAAGTGTTCTCTCCACCCCCTTAAATTGGTCTCTTCATTGGGGTGGGCAAATGGCCCTCCTCTTCTAGACATGGCTAGAAGGGAAAACCCAATTCTTGAATGTGTAGAAACACTGATTTTATTGCATGTGATGAAGTCCTTAGACTAATATGGAGATCATAACCTTGCTATTTAGGAAATATATCTACATGTGCATTCAGAAATTACCAATTTTAGAGAAAACGCCATTAGAATTCTATTTTTGAGAGAACACACACAGACACACCTACAGGAATATACCAAGAACATGTCCAAAAAGATCAGGCCTGTTTGGGGAGGAGGTGCCTCAGGAAAAGCTTCATTGACTCAAAAAATACTATTTAGCATGATTATGGGAATGAATCAATACTTTTAACTGAAATCCGATATGAGGCTCTTCCAAATTCATGTTTTGAAGATTATTTCTCCATTGGCCTCATGGTGCCACCACCATGAGGTCAATGGAGAAATAATCTTGTGACAACAATGATGATGATGATTTAGGGGAAATCCACTTAATACAGTAGCCTCTTCTTAGCTGGTGGGAATTAACAACCTTTAGAAAAATTAGTGTATAAACACCTTTCTCATTAGAAAGCATTCCCAGTCTGTTATTCTTTCACTGTGGACTCCATGCTTTCCTTTATGGTGCCCTCAACAGCTGCCATCTTCAGCCTAGTTATTAGACAACTACTACCACTTAATTACGGAAGGGTATATTTGTTTGTATTTGTAGAATTCCCCGGTGGTGCAGTGGGTTAAACCACGGTGCTGCTGAACTGAAAGGTTGCCGGTTTGAATCCGGTAAGCAGGGTGAGCTCTCGTTGTTAGCCTCAGCTTCTGCCAACCTAGCAATTTTAAAACATGCTAATGTGAGTAGATCAACAGATACCACCAGAGGTGGCCCTAGGTAATTTTCAATGGTAAGCAAACAGTATTTTGGCGACCCCCCCCCCCCAATCAATCACTGATACATATTTTCTGTCCATCGTGGGAGTTCTGTGTGCCATATTTGGTTCAATTCCATCATTGGTGGAGTTCAGAATGCTCTTTAATTGTAGGTGAACTATACATTCCAATAACTACAACCTGCATATGTCAAGGTCTATTTCCCCCAAGAGCACCTCAAGAGCGCCCTTGGGCAAAATCAACTATACTGCAAATGCTTACTTTGCGTAATGGGTTGAGCCGCCCCTGGATACCACTCCTGTGGGAACAGCGCTCCATGCAGTCATGCCAGCCACATGACCTTGGAGGTCTCTACGAACAATGCCAGCTCTTCGGCTTAGAAATGGAGATGAGCACACCCCCCCCCCCCCCCCGATTAGGACATGACTGGACTTAATGTCATGTGAAAACCTTTACCTTTACTATGTTTGTATTATGTAGGCACTTTGGCAGATCATTGAAGCTTCTTGAACTGGGAATCAAGTGGGTCAGATCCCCAGAATTGTTACAGATCCTACCCTCAAATAGTCTTTGGTGGACAATAGAATGGCTGCAGACCTCCCTGGAGAACTTAGACACTCTTAGAGATGTGTCATTCTGAGCTCATGTTGCAATTTTTGATTTAATACAGTTCACATTAAAATTTTAATTGACTTGCTTCTTTCTGTATGTCAATTCAATGATGGAAGGGTAATCCAAGTGCCCCTGTAATAAATATCAAAGAAGTAAATACAAATAATTTATACACCACCATTGCCTTTACATCTGTTTTGACTTATTTCTGCCGACTAGTGATTGTTGAATGTTTTGCTACTTGGATTTATGGCCGCCTCTCATACTGTGTTTGTGCACAAGGCATGAATATCACAGCAAAAACACTCTTATTTCTCTCCCGCCCCTCATTGTATTATCTTTAATTAAACTTGGAAACTTTTTATGTCCATGAGAGATAGACCAAAGCGCCCTGTTCTGATAGAAAAATCACATGTAGCCAACTTCTGCTTTTATGTGCATTATTCCAGTAAATAATAAGCTTTAAAAATGTTCTGAATATGTTACTAAATATGACTGCGAGACATATAGACTGATGATCTATTACAGTGCATTAATAAATACACTATTACATACAACGTTCTGGCTGCAAAAAGCGATGGATCACGCTGAGAGAAGTTATCGGTCGCCGAGCCTTTTTTGAAGGCTTATATATAAGCCATACAATTTATCGAGAAATAGCTAATGACTTGCCATTTTTCTTTCTTTTTCCATTTTTGAGGAGTTTTAGTCACTTTTAAAGTCTTTTGAATATGAAGGGAATCATTATACATGATTCTGACAGGCGAAACCTAGTATTTCCTCAATTCATTGTCATCATTTTAGTGAGGAGTATATTTTCCACCTTATTTAATCAACGCAGGCATGTAGGAACCGAAACAAAATATTGAGGTTTCTCCCTTTTCTCTTTTGCAGGTTGTATAAAAATGAGTTCCTGCTGGTCCTTTGAAAAAAGCAGTTGTCCAACCATCACCTTCATTTTGTAAAGACATCAGACTAATTTCAAAGGCAGCAATGAATCCTGAAGTTTGATGAGAGAAACCTCTTCATCATTGTGCTGTCGTGCGCTGGGCTCCTATAAAAGACTATAAACAGGACTTAATTTCTGTGAGTTCAACGGGACGCCGGGGTTGCCTCAGAGAGAGGTTTTTGGGATTTTCCTGAAAAGATGGGCTTCAAAGTCTTTAAAGATGCAACAAAATCTTTATTACTGGACAAATAACAAGGCTTCAATGATTGGATTCAAAGTTTTCTTAATAAACTATTAGCTTTCTCCATCTTGCCCCCAAGGGCAGGCAACTGTTCCTTCACTGTTGGGAAAATCCCCGACCTCTACCCTGGGCAATCTGTCTTCTCTTCTGTTGGCGTGGGGCCTCTACACCTGGTCCAATCTGCTTTATGGTTGCCACGAAGGACCCTTACCGAACAGAGACTTTGCAGAACTTCCAGGAGGAGGAAGATGTTCACTTCCCAGTGATGGCTGGCTGAAGCGCTGTGGGACTGGATCCCTAGCAAGAGAGCTGTGAGGCTGTATCTGTATATCCCTGGCCAAGCTATGGGGCTATTTCTCCCCAGCCAAGCTATGGGGCTATTTCTCCCTGGCCAAGCTGTAAATGATGAAGCCTTTTACAGGAGGTCCTTGTTTAAGTCCTGTAAGAAAGACTTCTCTGTGTGGACTGACCTAAAATGGCTCCTATTCCCTCCAAAACCCAAAAAGGGGGCAGAACTAGGAACTTAATGATAAGTGACAGGTCATTAACCCAATAACTGCAAAGTAAGGAAAGCCATCTAACTGCAAATGCATAGAACTTTAAAAAACATGCAACACTCAACAAATAGCAAGATAAGCTGGAGCTTCTGGTACAGCCGTACCAGAACAATCATGCAGAAGCAAAGAGCAAAACCAAAAGATTTATCAACAGGTGAGAACTTTGGAAAAGGGAAAAATAGAGTCTCAGGACATTGTTGGAACAGAGGATAAACATGTAGCCAATTTGTTTATTCATTTATTTATTATTTTTATTTAAAGACCACTATAAAAAAGACTCAAAGCGGCTTTTGATCTGGCAGGTCTACTTTAGTTGACTCTTATAACAGGATTCTGGCTGGTATTTCTTTGTGGCTTTTCAAGTATGCACAATTAGTTGTTCACTAATGAATGTTGTTTTGTGCACAATTTCTTTCTCAGAAGCATCTTGTAATGACAGTTTCTTTTAACCAGTCTTGGAAAGTACTTACTTTTTCCAGGCAAGCTCAACAAAATTGATCTAATTAATGAGCAACTATGAAATAACAACATTACACACAAAGATGAAACAAGCATCACATTATTTGACCTCAAACCTGTTTAAAGGATTTTTGTCAGGGGTGGGGTTGAACAAAATATGAGGGGAAACCTGATGTGGTCTGGAACAGGCAAGGTGTCAACCTATCACAAGCTCCTTAGTCTCCCTTGAACAAAAACCAAACCCAACATTATGGGTGGTTCTCCTTGGTTGCTCATTTACTGCAAGGCAAAACTGGAGTACTCCCCGTTAAAGTTCTATAAGAAAGAGCAAACCTCCAGGTTAACTTAATGGAAGGCCCTTTCACAACCCTTCCAGGATCCAGGAATTAAAGGAGCCAATTCAGAGCCCTACCTTTCATCAAAAGGTTTCCAATGTTTACACCAGATTCTTATGTTTTCTCCTATACCTGCCAGTAAAAAACTATTTATTTATTTATTATTTATTGCGACCAGCCTTAGCCAGTTATCAACATTCCATAAGTACATACAACCCCAAGTAAAGGGGAGAAAATGTCCACCTCTCTTTAGAGTGAACAACAAACCATTGAGAGGAAAAGGGTGGGTTGCAAGCTAAAGCTGTCAAAAGAGGGAGGGGATTACTGGCTTTTCATAGCCCACAGCTTCATCCCATGCATGTGCCATGAATGAGCTGATAGTGCCAAGTTCATTATACCTTGACAACACAGACACTCTAATGCAGTGGTTCTCAACCTGGGGTCCCCAGATGTTTTTGGCCTACAACTCCCAGAAATCCCAGCCAGTTTACCAGCTGTTAGGATTTCTGGGAGTTGAAGGCCAAAAACATCTGGGGACCCCAGGTTGAGAACCACTGCTCTAATGCATTTCAAAGCCAGCTTGAGGGCAGGGTGTCCACAAAGTGAACACCCCAATGCATGATGCAAAATGCATTAAACCTGAGAAAAAACCTCACCAGAAAGTCTGGATGAGCCAGAAAATCTGCTGCAACTGATTAGAGTAAATTCCATGCAGAGCCCAGATCCAAGAGCAAAAAATGTGGATCACTTGTTGGGACACCACTAGCAGTAGTGACCACCCATGATTGTAAACAAGTAATTCCCCAAGAAAGGAAACCTTACCATTTCAATGGGAACTCTCACTCCTTTGTTCTTATTTTCTGTGCCCTGCCCTGTCTGGTGTTAATCCCCAATAGATGTAAAAATGCACATCAGGGCATCTCAGTCTACTGGGTTAGAAGAAAAGCATTCCTGGGATCAGTTCTGATCTGCAATCAGTGGAAACCGTGGCCAACATCTTAGCCTCCATTATTATTATTATTATTATTATTATTATTATTATTATTATTATTATTATTATTACCTTTATTTGTACCCTGCTAGCATCTCCTGAAGGACTCGATGCGGCTTACAAAGGCCAAGGCCTCAAAACACAACATAAGAATACAAAACCTAAAACAAATTAAAAACAATTAAAGCAATATTAAACAACAAGCAATAAACAATACACCAAGACACAATAAAACTGGGCTGGGCCAGAGTAATGGGTACAGAATTAAAAGTGTTGGTGTGACAGGTGACATATAAGGATTATAGGGTAAGTGCAGTATGCAGCAATCTTAATTCTAATAAAGTGCTTCTGGGACTTGTTATTGGAGTTTTCCTATTCTGGAAAGGCACATCGGAACAGCCAGGTCTTCAAGTTCTTTCTAAAGACTGCCAACGTAGGGGCCTGTCTAAGATTTTTGGGGAGGGTGTTCCAGAGTCGGGGGGCCACCACAGAAAAGGCCCTGTCTCGCGTCCCCACCAGACGCGCCTGCAATGCAGGCGGAATCATGAGCAGGGCCTCTCCGGATGAATGAACTGAGCGTGTGGGTTCATAAACGGAGATATGGTCACACAGGTAGGATGGTCCCAAACCGTTCAGGGCTTTGTAGGTAAGCACCTGCACCTTAAATAAATGGCAGCCAGTGGAGCTCCTTGAACAGAAGGGTTGACCTCTCTCTGTAAGGAGCACCAGTTAACATCCTGGCCACTGCCCATTGGACCAGTTGGAATTTCTGAGCCATTTTCAAGGGCAGCCCCAGGTAGAGCACATTACAGTAGTCCAATCTAGAGGTGACCAAGGCATGGACCACCCCGGCCAGATCAGCCTTTGCGAGGTATGGTCGCAGTTGGCGCATGAGTCTCAATTGTGCAAAAGCCCTCCTGGACACCGCCGACGCCTGAGCCTCAAGCATAAGTGATGAATCCAAGAGGAC
Source organism: Anolis sagrei (assembly GCF_037176765.1). Lineage (NCBI taxonomy): Eukaryota > Metazoa > Chordata > Lepidosauria > Squamata > Anolidae > Anolis > Anolis sagrei. The sequence continues at coordinate 294,474,294 of NC_090022.1, read as the reverse complement.
TCCCATACTGCAGACCTGTGGCTTCAGGGGGAGTGTAACCCTGTCCAACACAGGTTGCCACCCTATACCTCGATCAGGTTTACGATCAACCAGGAGGACCTCTGTCTTGTCGGGATTGATCTTCAGCTTGTTCCTCCTCATCCAGATAGACACAGCGGCCAGGCACTCGTCCAGCACCTGAGAGGCCTCCTTGGAGTTGGGTGGAAATGAGTAATAGAGTTGTGTGTCATCTGCATAGAGGTGGCCACCTAACTCCAAAACTCTGGATGACCTCTCCCAGTGGTTTCATGTAGATGTTAAAAAGCATGGGAGACAGAATAGAGCCTTGTGGGACCCCACAGGTAAAAGGCCAGGGGTCCGAGCAGGCATCTCCCAGCTTCACCATCTGGGAACGTCCCTCCAGGAAGGACCGGAACCATGACAAAACCATGCCCCCAAGACCCATCTCAGAGAGTCGACCCAGAAGGATACCATGATCGATGGTATCGAAAGCCGCTGAGATGTTCAAGAGAACCAGCAAGGTCACACTCCCCCTGTCCAGCTCTCGACGGAGGTCATCCACCAAGGTGACCAACGCTGTCTCGGTGCCGTGGCGAGGCCTGAAACCGGACTGTGACTAATCTAGGTAGTTGATGTCATCTAAAAAGCCCTGGAGCTGGGAGGCAACTACTCGCTCCAGCACCTTACCCAAAAAAGGGAGGTTGGAGATCGGTCTGTAACTGTTCAGCACCGTGGAGTCAAGGGAAGCCTTTCTGAGGAGTGGAAGAACCACAGCTTGTTTCAGGTGAGATGGAAAAAGCCCCTGCTCCAATGATGCATTAATAGATTCCTGGGGCAACTGTGTAAGTGCTCTGCAGTAGAACTGGTTCAGTTTAATTCACTTTTAAACTCAGTTTTAGTCTCTGTGCAGAACTGCCCTGCTATCCATAGAGGCTAAGAAAGTGCTCCCTCATCCACAGCATATTTCACCACACAGTCTCAATTACATATTCTCATCACGAACGGTTGTACCTGTAAACCTCTGTTGGGCTTTGATCCAGGTTATCATATGAGGATCATGTAAGCCAGCCCATGTTTGAAGATCTGACCTTTTTCTCAGTTCCACCAACTTCAGAGATACTGTAAATGTGATGGGAATTCAGGAAATGGCATTTTTTGTTGTGCTTCTCTAAGACAATTGGATATCCCTCACAGGAAGACTGAACTCCTGTCATTCTATTGGCAAGCAAAGGCTGCTCTATTCAGACAGGGTTTGTTTTGTTGTTTTTTTTTTTTTTTTTTTTTGTAATAACTGGGTAAAAATGGTTATGATAGACTTTCAGTGTGATCATGTTTTTATTAATTGTTATTATGATCCTGCATCTGGAGGAATAGCTAGGAGGAACACAGAAAGGCACTTTCCAAAGGGCAGCTGTGGGGATGCCTTGGGACCCTGTCGCAGCTGCTTGTCGCAAACCACCATGCAGCTTCTTCACTCACCATCCTGTATCCTAGAACCTCAAAAATCCTAACCAGCCTGGCTTATAAACTGGTTTGGGGGAACCTTTCAGTCGTTCCAGTGCTGTGACCATCTTAAATATGAATTCCAATATTTGCAGTGTTGGAAGTCTGGCTTATGACATCATAAATACTGAATGAGATGACAACCTGTATGTTTAGGGTGCTTTAATGGATGCTTTAAATCAATCCACATTTTAATATTTTTTTTCTAAGTTTTATTGAGATATTTTATTATGTTGTAAGGCATTTTACATCCCAGTCTTGAAGAAAAGGTTGGGTATCACCTTTCAGAACTGCTTCAGATCAGAAGTGATTTTGGATTTTCCAAACTTTGGAATACCTGTATTTACATATAAATACATAATGAGATATCTTAGAAATGAGACCCATCCCGAACCATAACATTTCTTTGTTTCATATACCTTATGATGTCATATCCTGGAGGTACATTATATGCAATATTTTTGCATGTAATAACATGGTGAATGGAAGTTTGTGTACATGAACCAGCAGAAGGTCAACCATGTGGACAATTTTGGATGAGAGGTGCTCAAGTTGTGTATGCTTATGTTCATTTACTATAATGCAGTAATGTGTTGCATGAACTGTCTTTGAAAACTGCTCAATAACTTGAGTTGGCTCAAAGAGCTGCAACCAGATCACTATCGGAGGCTGCCTTCAGAGAGCACACAACTCTCTTATTACAATGGCTCCACTGGTTGTTACTCTATTTCTGGGCACAATTTGAAGTGTTGATATTGATCTGTAAATATGGCTGAGGTTCTGGGTTCAAGAAAGATCCTGAATTCCTTTATTAGCCCGTTAAAATGTTAAGATTATCTCAAGAAGCTCTTCTTTCTGCCCCACCATTTTCCAGAGTTCAGTATTTTTCTTTTGTATGAACAATGGATAAAGCTTTTTGTTGAATGTTTTGCATTGTATCACTTGTTTGGGTTTTATAAAAGAAAAAGGTTTATATAATGATAGGGTAATGTTCTGTGCTTTATGTTCTCCATGTTAAATATAGGCCATTTCTTCCATCTTTTCCAATTGTGAATTAGCCTTTGATACTGGTCATCTTTGTTATCCTCCTTTGAACTTATTTCAGATTTTTTTTGTATCCTTCGCAAAGTGTGGTCTTCAGAATTGTTCATAGTACTGACTTCAAACTAAAGTATAACAGTGTTTTGCTGACATCCAGTCCCAAAACCAAACAACATTAGTTATGTCTACGTCTCCTACTAACAAACTCTAGAAATGAATTATATTGCATATATAACATTTTCATGTCTTTGTCCTGAGCTTAGCATTGATCAACTTCATTGAAGTGTTCCTGAATTCTGGTATTATGAAGGATGGATTTTCTTTGTGTTCCTTTTGGGACATATCAATCCACATCTTGTAAACTTTATCCTATCTTCTCTTTAGCTTGAGTAATTGTCCTCCTAAGACTAGTGTGTTCCATTTATATTGAAGATGAGGATTGTGTATCTAACTATATTTTGAGTCCTTCTGCACATATATATGCATGTACATTGTTAAGAAAATTCTGCAGTAAAGGAGAAGTAGGTCTAAGATTGATATATACCTATGTTGAGACAGTAAATGAATACAATGCATGGAACTTTAAAGTTTAATGAATGACCAACAGCAGTTTGACAGGTACTCTCTATTTTTTCTCATAAGCTTTCCTGGTACTAAATCCAAGCCATTGTATTTGTTTTGTACAGTTTCTTTGGGAAACAATTTGTTCTACTAGGTGAGATCAGGTGAAAGGGCAAGGACAATCTCTCTTCCTAGTCCTAGTGTAACATTTCTGAGTTTTTATTTGATAAAATATGAATTTTGGAGGCTATTTTAGGTTGCAGAGCTCATAAGATCTTCCCCAGCAATATTCACTGGGAACCTTTGTTTTCTATCTGGTAAATATTATATGAGAGGGTCAAGGTAGATTGAGTAAAATGGGAGCAAATGTAGCTGGTTACCTAAGAGATAATACAGAATGCACAGAGAAGAGGGAATTATGTTAGCTAATATGGTCAGTTGAGAAAGTGAAGCTCTGCTAGAAGAGGAGATATCAGGAATTAATTGGACATTAGATATAAACATTATTGGTTCTGCCATTGTTGTATTGCTGAGCCAAATTGTTGCTCCTTCAGTTTTGATAGGGACATGTGTATTAAGGCTAGAGGACCACTCCAACACTGTGTTCATCACAGTGAGATGCTCACCAAAGAGCCAAATCCCCAAATTCAGACAAAACACAAAGGACTGCTATCCAAGGGCATTGTGTTGTTGTGTAACACTGCTAATATTATCAACACTCTCCAAAAATTGTTTTGAAGGGTTAAAGCTTTCTCCCTATAATCCTGATCTTGCCCCATTTGAGTATCACCTGTTTGAATCCCTGAAGAAAGCCCAACTAAAACATGAAGATTCATATCGGATGAAGAGGTGAAGACAGTGGTGCATTCATGGCTCACAGCTCAGACTAAAACATTTTAAATAAAGGAATGTGAAAACTTGTTGACATATAGATATTGTGTATTGAATAGCAGGGAGATTATGGACCTCAACACAGGTGCATTAATCAATTAATTAATTAATTACGGAGATATCTATACAACCTGTCTCCAAGTGGACTCATGGAAGCTAACAACATCTTAATATAGACATCATAACATAAAACCAAAGCTAAAAACAAACAAAAAAAGTTCCAAGAATGCTCCATAGCATCATCCATATTATAAACAATAAAGTTAAAATCAGTTTAAAATTTTCTGTATGACCATAAAGTGCTTAGTTAAAGGTTATTTCAAACAGGAAACTCTTCACATCTTTTCTGAATGACATCAGGGCGGGAACGGATTGTTCCAGCAGTGTGTTCCATAGCTTCGGAGCTGCCCCAAAATGTGCCTTCTCTAATAGATTTTAAATGCTCTGGGTTGTATGGAATAAGGGTCTCCTTAAAGGTCTGCCCGATCTGTAGTGTTTGAACATGGTGTCTCAAGTAACCTGTACCAAAACCAGCACCTTAAATTGGGTCCGGAAACCAATCAGAAGCCAGTGGAGCTGTTTCAACAGGCAGGTGGTATGCTCCCTGGAATTGGCTCCAGTGATTAAACTGGCTGTTGTTCCCTGGACTAATTGAAGTTTCTGGACACTTTTCAAGGGCAGTCCCATGTTGAGTACATACAGTAGTCCAAACAAGATATAACCAGTCCATGTACCACTGTAGTCAAGTAAGATTTCTCCAGAAAGAAGCTCAGCTGGTGCACAAGTTTTAATCATGCAAATATTATCCTCATCACCACTGCCACCTGGGCTTCCAGGTTTAAGATGGAATCCAGAATCATACCCAAACTGTGCACTTGGGATTTCAGAGGGAGTGTAACCCCACTCTGTTGTATGTTGTAACCCTATTCCCAGATCAATCTTGAGCGAGACCAATAGTATCTCTGTCTTATCTGGGTTAAGCTTCAATTTGTTTATCAATTTGTTTACTATATCCAGTCCATTACTCACCTCAGGCAATGTTTCAGGTGCAGGACTGCTTCCTTGGCATCTAGTGGTAATAGAGTTGGGCATCATCCACATACAGATGGTATTGAACTTTAAGCTCCATTCTAGAATGCTGCCGAGATGCAGCCAGGATGGAGCCACCAGAGCCCATGATATAAGGTTACTTCTGTCAGGACTCTGTGCTGGTTCCATGCATTCTGCGGCACCATTGTGCTAAGCGTCAGCCTCGAGAACATAGGTGACTACCCATGTTTTCATAGAGTATACCTGGGACAGCGTGACATCAAGCCAAGGAAAAGCAGGTTTCTGTATGGAATGGTAAATGCTGCCCCACAGATTTGCTCTGCTGCCCCATGGATTCCCCCACTGTTACCCAGCTTAAGGACCTCCATGTTATGAGATCCTATGTAAAAAAAAAAAAAGATGCATTTATCTTTTCCAAAAGTTGAGTGCAGATAATATTTGACTCTCCCTCATATACAATTTTCTAAAATAGAAGTTGAAAGGTAAGTTGGAATCTCATCATGCTTTTTTTCCTGCAGCACTAAAAGTATATCTTTGTTTATCTTTACATATTGATATGACATATGATCTGTCTGTACAGACTGGATTTCCTTGTGGCAAAAGAGAGGCAGAATTAATGGAATGCATACACAGAGTCGGCTCCATTTCCCAAACCTCTTTCACTGAACATTCAACCTGTGTGTAGGAACGGTAACATGCAAATCTATATAATAATTTTAATCTTTTATAGCAGTCCCATTAACAAAGCCAGAATTTACAGTGCAATAAAATCCCACCCAAAGCTTCTATATGTGCAGAGCTCAAACAGTTCCCAGCTGAGTTGCTGTACTCTCTTGAAGATCGGTTGCAGCAGCTTGCACAAATACTAAGAGTGGGGCTGGAAGGAGGGAGGATCTGCTTTTTTTTACTTGTTTACTTTTCCTTAGGATAAACAGCAAAACAGTAAAAAGAGGCTAAGCACAACAGGGGAGGTAGAGCACACAAGCTGCAACAGCCTTCATGGGAAGATATTACAGAATTACAGTTGTTGTTGCATAGGCTACCAGCTGTGAATCTGGAATTAGCTAGTTTGGAAGCCCTGCGTGTTTAATACAGGAGAAACTTCTGCCTAGATTGCTTCCTCATTCATAATCCGTTTCTGCCAGAATCTTTTTTATCCCCTCTGGGTGTTTTGAGAAAAGTTAATCCCAATAGGCTAGCAGCTCAAGGTTTTTCAAATTCTGCCTGCCTTCAGCCAAGCAGAAAGTTTTGGGAAGCTGTGGTCCTCATTACATCAGGTCACCACGTTTTAGAAGTTCCTTCCATTCCTGCAGTGAGCAGGTGAGGGATGGCAAGAGGCTCTGATCTTGACAATATATGCATTTCAACTTTTGCCCTAACCGACTGTAGCCGAGCCAATTGCCTTTCTTTTCCTCTCATTTAATTCTCTCCAGTCTGATATGGGATGTAATAATAGCAAATCAAATCACATTGATTTGTGTTAGCTTTTCGTGCTACAATTTCCCCCCAAGACGGAAAGACGTATAACACAAGGCACCATCGAACGGTAACAAAAACAAGACTAAATAAGACAAACAAAGAAAAGGATAATCCATTTCATCGCACACAGAGGCACACACAAGCCCCAAAGATTGTAATGATTTTTGGCAATTGCAAAAACTGGATGAATTTTATCGGATATGAAGTTGCAAATGAGCTGAAAGATTTACAAAACTATAATAATTCAAGTCTCTATCCATGATTTCCACACAACAAAAAACCCATGTGAACTTACCTACTCTGCCAACAATGGCCTTGGCCACAATATTATGTCCTTATGTAATTTCATTCCCACTGGACATGTGTTTCATTTATCTATATAGATAAATGTAATGTTAGTTCGTGCTACCATCAGAACTCAAAAACCACTGGGGGAATTGACACCAAATTTGGACACAAGACACCTAACAGTCCAATTTATGTCCTCCACTCAGAACAAATGATTTTGTCATTTGGGAATTGTCATTTCTGGGATTTATAGTTTACCTACAATCAAAGAGCATTCTGAACTCCACCAATGATGGAATTGAACCAAACATGCCATACAGGACTTCCATGACCAACTGAACACACTGGAAGGGTTTGGTGGGCATTGGCCTTGTGTTTGGGAGTTGTAGTTCACCTACATCCAGAGAGCACTGTGGACTCAAACAATGATGGATCTGGACCAAACTTGACACAAAAATTCCATATGCCTAAATATGAACATAGATGGAGTTCGGAGGAAATAGACCTTGACATTTGGGATTTGTAGTTACTGGGATTTATAGTTCACTACAATTAAAGAGCATTCTGAAACCCACAAACAACAGAAATGGGGCAAACTTCCCACACAGAACCCCCATGACCAACAGAAAATACTTAAGGCCATCCAGTCCAACTCTTTTCACCAGGACAAGAAAATGTAATCAGAGTCCTCCTGACAAAGAGCCATCCAGTCATAAATATAGATAGATAGATATGATTCTCTCTCACACGCAGAGATATAGTATCATAGATTTGAAAGGAACCCTTAAAGAAGGACTATGATATGTTGCATATTCCAGGGTAGGCAAACCAGACACTCTCCACATCAACACTGACAAAGAAACAACAAGAAATACTGTTTACTCACAAGCAGAAAGGAATTACATAGATTAGAAACCAACACTTTCTCATTACTTTATTTTCCAGATCACCAGACTGGGCCACAGCAACACATGGCAGGGGACAGCTAGTGTATTAATATATCTATTCCAGGATCCTCTCCTTACATCCTACCACAATCTCAATTGTTCTGCCATATGTTTTGCTATGTATAACCACATTGGCTATGTAACTTTGTAAAGCATGCTTCTGTACTTTACTACATTACAATACATATTCAGTGACAACTATAAACATTGTACATATTTTAATGTCCATCTATGTAACAAAGTATTGAAGCAATATGAGAAACTGCTTGTTGGAAAATTAATGGTTTGGTGAAGGATGGGACAACAAAGTCTTATTAGCTAGGAATTCAGGCACATCTATTGTCAGCGTTATTAGTGTTTGGGTTGAGTGATGGTTTTTGCTTTGGGGAAGAAAATACCCAAGGTCTAAGAGAGTGGGCATAGGCAAGGTTTTGATTACCTGGCCAATGAAGGAAAAGACTGAGAAAAGTATAATGTATGTTGCATTTCGAATAATGGGGAAGTAGTTGTACAATAGTTGAATTGCACAACCTATAGCTTTATTTATTTATTTATTTATTTATTTATTTATTTATTTGACTTGTATACCGCCACTGCCAATTTGGCTCGGAGCAGTTTACAGCAGTAGATTAAAACAATACAAGCAACTTTAAAATACAAATAAAATACAATAAAAACGAGAACAGACATAGTCCCGAGTTATTCACCCATCTAAAGCTTGTCAGAAAAGAAAGGTTTTACAGGCTTTCCGAAAAGCAAGTAGCTCTTGGATGGTTCGAGTTCCAACTGGCAAGGTATTCCATAAATAAGGGGCCACAATCGAGAAGGCTCTCTGCCTAGTAGAGGACAGATGATAAGTCCGGATGTTGGGGACTTCAAGCAAATTTTGGTTCTCGGACCGAAGTAATCTCTGGGGTTGGTAGGGGGATAAGTGGGCCCTCAGGTACGCCGGCCCCAGACCATATAAGGCCTTAAAGGTTAGTACCAGCACCTTGAAAGTAATCCGGTACTCAATCAGAAGCCAGTGCAGCTGTTGTAGAATTGGGGTGATACGACACCTCGCCAGCACCCCAGCAAGAAGACGAGCCGCCTCATTTTGCACCAGCTTCAATTTCCGGATCACTGACATAGCCAGGTGATTCCTAGATATGATATGATGTTTATGATGCCTGATATTTCCAACAATAACTTGGATATAGAAGCTTGTCTCTGTTTTTCTTAAATAATGCTACCGGGATCACATAATTCCAATATTGCAGCAGCTCCACTTGCTGCTGATTCATTTCTGGGCACAATTCATGGTGCTGATTATAACATTTAAAGGTCTACAAGGTCCAGATTCTATTTGAAGACTCATTTTCTCCTTTATGAACCAGTCCATGTTTTGAGATCTGCTGGAGAGACCCATCTCTCTGTTTCTTCACAGGTACATCTCGTGGGAACAATAGAAAATGCCTTTTCAATGGCTGCCCCTAAGCTCCAGATGTTAGATTGGGCCATTCCTTAGCTTTCTTGATGCTGACAAAGAAAGGTTTTGTTTTCCTAATTCAACTGCCATTTGAGGAGTGACAATATATAGTCACCTAAAACAATGCCCTGGATGCTGCTAATTTTTGTGCTAATGTGTTTGTATATATGTGTGTTTTAATGATGCATGATGTAATCTCATTTCTTATTGATTTCATTTTAGCTTGTGTATCTTGTAGATTTCTAAGGATAAATACTTTTTAATATGGGGGAGAAGCAACTTTAAATCCCATTTTGGGGAAAAGATGGGATGATGATGATGGTGTTGATATTTCTTGAGCAGCAGGATAGAAGAAGATGAAACAGAAGAGGAGGAGGAAGAGAGATTAATTCATTCAATTCTTTCATTTTACTCATTGCAGTTAGCATCAAAATGGCATCAAAAGCCAGAATTTCTACATGAAGAAGACAGGAGAATATGTTTATGCCCATGGACTTACCCAACAACGGCACAATTCAACCTGTTAGAAAACTGAGACATTTTGTAATTGACTGTGTAACCAAAGGTATAATGTGCAAAATTTACCTTTGTGCAATGCACATACCATGTGCAAAAAGCATTGGAGATGTGAAGTGGCACCACATAGTCAATCACTGTCCCACACATTTGTTAGCTGTGATGATACACCAAGAAGACAAACTGTTATACTGCCTTATTAGTAAATTACAACATCCTGCAACTGAATGTGGAAGGAAATGTACATGGGCCTCTGCATGATAAATGTACAGTGTAAAATCATCATTGTGTGAATGCATATGTATTGATTCCCATTTACGCACCATGTGCATCCTTGTGTTAACATTTGAACATTTTTGTTGAATTTTGTTTGTCATGTTTTATCTTTTATTTTATTTTTTTTGTTACCTTATACTGATTAGGTTGTTGTTGTATTTTTATAGTTTATGTTGTCCTGATTGCATTGCTGCTGTTTTGTAAGCCTCCTCAAGTCCCTCTTGACCTATAAAACCCTTCACGGTTCCGGTCCAGCGTATCTGTCCGAACGTATCTCCCCCTACGTTCCACCCCGGAATCTGAGATCATCTGGGGAGGCCCTGCTCTCGACCCCACCGCTATCACAAGTGAGGCTGGTGGGGACGAGGAGCAGGGGTGATTTGAATGCAATATTCCTGCTTCTTGGCAGGGGGTTGGACTGGATGGCCCATGGGGTCTCTTCCAACTCTTTAATTCTATGATTCTATGATTCTATGATTCTATGATTCTATGATTCTATGATTCAGGGCCTTCTCAGTGGTGGCCCCCCACCTGTGGAACTCACTCCCAGGGGAAATCAGGGCATCAACATCCCTCCTTGCCTTCAGGAGGAAGGTAAAGAAGTGGTTGTGGGACCAGGCCTTTGGGCAACCTGACAATTAGATATGGAAACCAGATGGATAGGACCGACAATTTGTTGAAATTGGAACTTATACTATGAGACTGTGAAACACTGACCATCAATGAGGTTTGTATTGATTTTATTGCTTTTATTGGTTTTATGGTTGTTTTTGCTGATAATAATTATTGTTTTCTGTTAATTGTTATTGCTAAAACTGCTGTTTGTTAACTGTTGTTATTGTCCTTTGCTGTTATGTAATGCGGGCATCAAATTGTGCCTTGCTTTTGTAAGCCACCCTGAGTCCCCCCCGGGGTGAGAAGGGCGGGGTAGAAGCAACCGAAATAAATAAAATAATAAATCTTGAGAGATGGAGCAAGATATAAATAAAGATAATTTATTACTATTATTATTTGGAACACAACAAGATTAGTACACCTCAAACAAGGTCACTATGCTGACTGTTGTTTTGGATCACATGTTGGACACTTCCCAAGTGTCTAGGACTGTGTGACGTATCGGCGAATAATGCATGCAGATCCCAGTAGGGTGGCCTTTTGCAGCTGGCAGATGGTAATTTTGTCAGTACTGATTGTGTTTAAGTACAGGCCAAAGTCTTGAGGCACTGCACCCAATGTGCTGATCACCACTGGGGCCACCTTTACTGGTTTGTGCCAAAGGCATTGCAGATTGATCTTTCAATTCTCATATCATGTCAGATTTTCCAGCTGTTTCTCTTCAATCCTGCAGTCCCCTGGGATTGCAACACTGACGAGCCATACTTTGTTTTTAACATGATCATGAGGTCAGGAGTCTTGTGCTCCAAAACTCTGTCTGTCTGAATTTGGAAGTCCCAGAGTAGTCTGATGTGTTCATTTTCTGTAACTTTTCAGGCTTGTGATCCCACCAGTTCTTTGTCGCAGGCAGATGGTATTTGTGGCACAAGTTCCACTGAATCATCTGAGCAACGGTGTTATGCCTCTGCATGTAGTCTGTCTGTGTCATCTTCTTGAAGCAGCTGAGTCTACACTTGAAATCTGTTGACAACTTTTCAATTTTGGCTCTGATGGCATTTGTTTTAATGGTTTGTTCTTGGGCTGCCAGAATCAGGCCCCCAGTCTCCTTTTTCAAAGTTCCATTTGTTAGCCACATTCTTTGTCAATTTTGCTCTCTATTTTTTCCAGGAACTGTCCATGGAGAGCCTTCTTTTGCTGGCTTTCTCTTTTGCCCCCCTCTCCTCCTCCTCCTTCTATAAACTTTGATAGAGACCATCAGAACAATAATGTAACTGCTTCCATGAAAAAATGCACCTTTGTATAAAACATCAACAAAACCAAAGGTGTAGAAAGGCCACTCTGTTTTGCAGCTAGGTTTTAATATAGGAATGTTAGAAAACTTGGTTCTGTCTGTGTTTTCAAGAAAATATACTTACTTTTCACTCCCAAAACTAATATCAGAATCCAGATACAGTTATTTCTCAGGCATCACATTTCCCTGAATTTTGTGAATTTTCAGTTCAAAAACTGTGTATATTACAGAAAAGTTAAAAAAAGTGTACTTTAGGGAATGATTCATAGAAATGTATGCCTTCAAGAAAGATGTTTGTAAGAAAGTGTATCTTAGAGAAAAGGTTATACAAACTGTGTATATTTGGGAATGTTGTGCAAAGCACTGGGATTGTGGCACAGCTGGCTGAGTGTCAGCTGCATTAAGATCACTCTGACCAAAAGGTCATGAGTTCGAAACCAGCCCGGGTTGGAGTGGGTTTCCAACCAATTGTGTGTAGCCTGTTGTCGACCCTTGCAACCCGAAAGACAGTTGAATCTGTCAAATAGGAAAATAAGGTACCACCTTAAAGTGTGGGGAGGCTAAATTAACTGATTTATGAGGCCATAAAGAAGACTCCAGCAAAGCATTCCAGTGGGGAAGCATGCGGGGAATGTGGAAATGCTTCATCAGCGTCGCAGATGGACGATGAAAGCGACAGCTCTCCTGGCGGCCAGAAAAAGTTAAATAGCCTCTGACTATGTCTGTATATGTTTGCATGTCAAAAATTGGCATTGAATGTTTGCCATATATGTGTACACTGTGATCCACCCTGAGTCCCCAGTGGGGTGAGAAGAAGGGCGGAATACAAAAGCTGTAAATAAATAAATAAATAAATAAATAAATAAATAAATAAATAAAGGAAAAAAAATATTTTATTCTATTTGTTTTTCAAAAAAGTAGAACAACCGCCTTTTTAATGTATGACTTCATAGACAGTGAGTGCCTCATTTAAAAAAAAATGAGAACCAGTTTTAAGTACAGGAGCAATTTAAGAATAAGAAAAATGCTGCAAGGCAGGTTGAATAAAATATCAAAACCTCTTTTGACAGTTTTTATTCCTCCTCCCCCAAAATTGTGTACTCAGAACTTTCCTGACAGATAATAGTTTTTTTTTTTAATTTTCATTTTTATTTGGGGGTGGGGAGGGATCACTTAAACCATTTAAATCAACCGCAGTGGCTCTAGAGTAAAATTCTTTGTCCTGTGGAAATCAAGTAGGATTGTGTTAACAAATATAAGCAAACAAAACCAAATTTAGTCAACTTTCTGTTTCTACAGATACTCATACAGATTCAACCAAAGATTGATGGAGACCCTGGTGGTGCAATGGGTTAAATCCTTCTGCTGAAAAGTCAGCAGTTCGAATCTGGAAAACGGGGGGAACTCCCATCTGTCAGCTTTCCCTGTCAAAGTGTGAATATCTTCCAAAACTACAACTCCTATGGTTCCGTAACATTTATTTATTTATTTATTTATTTATTTATTTATTTATTTCGGGCACATCTACCCTGCCCTTCTCAACCCCCAAGGGGGGGACTCAGGGCGGCTTACAACTGGCACAATTCGATGCCAACAATTCAACAGATAAATTACATAACAGCAATAACCACAATAGTTAAAAACAATCAATGAAAACAATAACAATTAAAAGCCAATCTAGTGGCCAACGTTCACCGAGTTCTGATATCCATAAGTCCATTCAGCATTACCATAGTCCATTCCAATTTCTGGTTGTCATTATCTTGTCAGTCTGCCAGATTACCCAAAGGCCTGGTCCCATATCCATGTTTTCAGCTTCCTTCTGAAGGAGAGGAGGGATGTTGATGACCTAATTTCCCCATGGAGTGAATTCCACAGGGGAGGGGCCACCACCTAGAAGGCCCTGTCCCTCGTCCCCACCAGCCTCACTTGTGATAGAGGCGGTGCCGAGAGCAGGGCCTTCCCCGAAGATCTTAAACTCCGAGGTGGGATGTAGAAGGAGATATGTTCGGACAGGTATGCAGGGCAGGAGCTGTATAGGGTTTTATAGGTCAAAACCAGCACTTTGAATTGTGCTCGGAACTGGATTGGCAGCCAGTGGAGCTGACATAACAGAGGAGTGGTATGCTCCCTGTATGACGCTCCGGTGATTAATCTAGCTGCCGCCCTTTGGACTAACTGAAGTTTCCAAACAGTTTTCAAAGGCAACCCGACGTAGAGTGCATTGCAGTAATCTATTCAGGATGTAACAAGAGTGTGGACCACTGTGGTCAGATCAGACTTCCCAAGGTATGGATGCAACTGAGCCTAGGCAGTTAAAGTGGTGTGTAAATGCATTAATTCTATGGTGTAGATGCACCCTAAACATGGTTTACATGGACACTGACTGTTAATGCAATGGTTCTACTCTCGTTAGCAGGGATTCATGCTACTGTCATATAACCCTTCCTGCTGCCTGCTTACTGTGCACAAGAGTCTGCACATATTTCTTTCCTAAGAACATTTCAGGATATCAATGACTTTTACAATAGTGGTCCATATCAGATTAACATTGAAAAAACAAATACTTTGGCTTTCTATGACATTCCCCAAATTAATGACTGTTCACTTTATGGAAAATTCTGAACATCTGCCCTAAACATGCAGACATTTTGACACTATGGAAATGTTCTTGAAACAAAGTTCATTTAGCTCAAAGCTAAAACATCTGTTAGAATAATAGCTGGTCTAAATTTGCTGTCACGGTTTTAAGAGAGTGTTTAATTTTTAATAAAGAACTATTAACCATTTAATTGTGTTTACAAGCATTTGAAAATTGTGTTGACAAGAGTGTTCTTTTCCCGTTCCTTTAACAGGTTGATGTCACACAACGGGTAAAATCCAGCAGTTGAGAAGAAATATTAGTTGTTGCTAGCATTTAATTGAATGTTGGAAGGTGATAACTAAAAGATTTTATATTAGAATTAGAGAAAGGACTAAAATTGTGGACAAAAATTCTTCTCATTTGCTACTCAGCTAATTCTCTCATAATGTTTTGGCTATTCTTCATTTTTAATTCTTTATTGAAATAGAAAATGCAATATAACAAACTTCTAAAATAAAGACTAGAATGGCATAAAAGAAGCCAATTTGATGTCACTGAAATTCACATCAAAGATTGAAATCAACAGAAAAAATATTTTCCAGAAATGCGTTCCTGTTTGAGTTGAATCTCTCTCAGTCCCTTTCATGGCCTATTTCTTTCTGTTCACAAATAGATGCTTTTCTTACTATTTCTCAGTTGTTGGCCAAGACTGTGATTTACTGTAATGTAATTTCAAGGTTAAGGAGCGTAATTGTACTAGCCTAGTTGGGAAATTACTTTTTTGGTTAGACATTATGGGTAGCTAGACAGCCAACCACATCCATTGCTGAATGCATGCAAAGGGATGGTCATACTAGTGAACCCTAAATGGGAAAGTAAAGGTAAAGGTAAAACCTCTGACATTAAATCTAGTTTTGTCCAACTCTGGGGGGTGGTGCTCATCTAAATTTCTAAGCCGAAGAGCTGGCATTATCTGTAGACACCAGAAAGACTACATGAAGCATCATTACTTTCCTGCAGAAGCAGTACCTATTGATCTGCTCACATTTGCATGTTTTTGAACTGCTAGGTTGGCAAAGGCTGGGACTAACAGCAGGAGCTCACCCCTCTCCCCGGATTTGTGTCAGGATTAATTTAGTTATGTATGTGTTTTAAATGTGCTTCTATGTATTGCCATGATGGATGCTACTGTGAATTAGAAATGCTGTGCAGAAATGTATACACCATGAGGCTGTGATTATGTGAACTTGAGAAAAGTAAGATAAGGTTTGCTCTTGCTGGGAACAGAAGGGAGTAGCCAGTCTCAGCAAGAAAGATAAGCAGATGTGAAGAGACTTTCGTTTTGACTAGTTCCTGAATTGTAGCTCACTGTAGTAAGACGTGTCTGTTGAATGTGCTTAGTAAACTTAGTTTCTTTTGTAACTCAAAGCCTGCAGAGTCCTTATTTTACAACTTAGTGTCTGCTGATCTAGCATTCCTTCCGCTGGGCATCGACTGAACTCTGACAATTTGAACTGCCAACCCTTTGGTCAGCAAGTTCAGCAGCTCAGTGGTTTAACCTACTGCGCCATCAAGGGGCTTCTTGATGGGAAAACATAAATAAGCCAAATTCTTACATAATTTGATTTTTTTTGTTGAACCTTGATGGAATAGGAATAAAAGCTGGAAAATGAAAAATAGATTCCTGTGATAGACATTTCACAACAAAAATATTCATTTTGCCCTTCAGGAGACTAATAATGGGATGAAATCCATGTTTCTTCAAAAATCTATTCGTTTCCTGGACTATTGAAGGATTTGGGGGTGGGAGGATGAGGACAAATGAATACAAATGGAATACAAAAGAACTCACAAAATGCGTATATTCAAAAATATATGAAGGGACACTTGGTAAAATACATATAAAATGCACAAAATGAAATATATAGAAACAAGAACATGGACCTCTTTTCTACAAAGTAAATGCCAACAAATTTCTCTATCAAGTTTTTCAAACTAATATGGAATTGGCATGAGATTCTGATAATATTAGTGGGATTTTGAGAAATGCACTGAAAACAAGGCTGACAGATGTTCACATGCCTACTTGTAATACAGGTTCCTCTGCATTTCTCCCCTGCTGGGCAGAAATACTTGGGAAAGAGTTTCCATTTCAAAATCAATAGTCAGCTGTGTTTTTTCAAAGGAAGCGAGTACTTTTTATGAAAGCATTCACTTTTGATTATATATATATATATATATATATATATATATATATATATACACACACACACACACACACACACACACACACACACACACACTTGTATATGTTTTGGGGGCTGGGTAAGAAGAAGAGCTCTAAATGGAGGCAAGGGTTCATTGTTGTGAGCAAAGGCAAAAAGGCCATACCCTTGCCTTGGGATGTCAGTTCATGGAGCCAAGAATAATTGGCTGTTTTAGCATGAACCTAACTGTTACCAACAATCATGTCCAGTTGCTTGGATCACAGGCTCATAATTAGACAGACACCTCTGCCCTATTTTAGTGAGCAGAAATGTATCTAAAGCAACAATTATTCCACTGGATAATAGACAATTAATATGGAAGATTTTATAACAATAGATTATGATAAAGCACTGATTTTTCTTTGTTTTAAAGTGTGAAACATCTCGTACATCATGCAGAGTATGCAAATTATACATCCTTTCCATGCCCAGGAAGTAGCTTTCAAGAGCAGAGAATGTTGCCAGACCCGCTTGTTGAGCTTTGGGAAATACCAAGGCAGCAGCCAGGAAAAGCCCCACCTGCAAGCAAGAGACAAAACCATGAGACTTGGGAGCATTTGAAGACCCCCCCCAGGAAGGAAGCCTGCATTGATTGGAGCCACCTAGCTTCACCAGCACACGTGGTGAGGGGTGAAACTAAAGCCTATGTAAAGCTGAACTAAATTAGATGTGTGACCCATCCTTTCACCCTATGGACAGTGTGAATGCAAACTGATCGTGTTACGGCCAGGAAGGAATTTTCACCTGCAAGTGACTCTTCTGGGCACCACAATTCAAGAGAGATATTGACAAGCTGGAATGTGTCCAGAGGAGGGTGACTAAAATGATCAAGGGTCTGGAGAACAAGCCCTATGAGGAGCGGCTTAGGGAACTGGGCATGTTTAGCCTGAAGAAGAGAAGGCTGAGAGGAGATATGATAGCCATGCATATATATGTGAGAGGAAGCCACAGGGAGGAGGGAGCAAGCTTGTTTTCTGCTTCCTTGGAGACTAGGACGCGGAACAATGGCTTCAAACTACAAGAGAGGAGATTCCATCTGAACATTAGGAAGAACTTCCTGACTGTGAGAGCCGTTCAGCAGTGGAACTCTCTGCCCCGGAGTGTGGTGGAGGCTCCTTCTTTGGAAGCTTTTAAGCAGAGACTGGATGGCCATTTGTCAGGGGTGATTTTAATGCAATATTCCTGCTTCTTGGCAGGGGGTTGGACTGGATGGCTCATGAGATCTCTTCCAACTCTTTGATTCTATGATTCTATGATTCTTGGGCAGTGATTCTCAACCTGGGGTCCCCAGATGTTTTTGGCCTTCAACTCCCAGAAATCCTAACAGCTGGTAAACTGGTTGGGATTTCTGGGAGTTGTAGGCCAAAAACATCTGGGGACCCCAGGTTGAGAATCACTGCGCTTGGGTTTTTTCCCAATCAGCCACACACTGTTTCATCTGAGCATGGTAATTAACTTAATTGACTTAGTGGGTTGAAATAGTTATTACAGCATATTAAAGGTGAAATACTTCTGATAGGCACCAGGGCACCCCTCCTTTGTGGACGGAGGGGTGTCCTGGTGCCTATCAGAAGTATTTCACCTTTCCATAACAGTCTCTCTAGGTTTTGTGGTTCAGGGGCCATAAAAGGGGGCTCCTGTTAAGGCTAGAATGAGAGTTTCTCTCACTCTTAAAAACTTCTGAGGTTTGGAAGGGAGGGTCCACAAAACAGCCTTCTAGTTAAGGTTAGCCAAGGTGCCCAACCAAAGATTTATGGTGGTCACTCATAAATGCTTCTAAAGATGGTTGAAGTGAATGACACCTGGCCTAGGCACCTTACCCATTAGGTGGCCTACAACCTATAATAGTTCTTTTCCTTACAGGTTCTTTCAGAAGTTGCAGTCAATCAATCAATCAATATGTCAATAAATAGTCATTTAGCTCCATGTTATTCTGTCTGGCCTCTTTATTTCATGGTGTGAATTCAAGAGATCAGACATCATCCTCCTGGATTTCTAGAGACCAGCTGTAAGGCTAGAAAGGCAGCATCAGTTATCACCTGGCTGAATGTTACTTGAGCAGATTCTTTCTCCACCTCAGGCTAGTAAATTGTCATGGCTGCATGCTCCGGTATGTGAAAAGGGCCAGTGAGTGTGAACATTGTGTAAGAAGGTATAAAATATCTGCCTTGCAATCTCCAAAATAGAAATGCATGTAACCTATGGCTACACCTGTACATGTCAATAACAGGATTCCAACCATTGCGTTACAATGAACTGAAAGTTTTCCAAAGTAATAAGTGCATTTGTAGAGCCTGCTCCTTATATTTTCATCAATGAAAGGGGGCCTAGGACAGCGTTTTCTACTTAGCACTGGGGCTAAGAAAAGGAAAAAGAAGCAGTTATAGATTAGTTCCCCTTGAAATAATAATCAGTACAGAAGTGGAACACTTGACTGCTGAATTAAAATTGGTTTAAATTGTTATGTCTGGAAATGTAGGTCAAGACACAGCATTGGTCCATCTTTAAACATGACTAGAGCCACAAGGGCTAAGTGGAAAATTCTAAATTTATAGTGTGGTGGGGGAACATGGGACTTGATCTTTTATTTTAATATACATTCTCATTACCCTGTAGAATTGACAGAATAGCTTACATCCTGTTTTGGGAATGTACATGTATTGTATAGCTGCATCTTTGTAGTTACATCTTCTGATTACTTGTCCCCCACAAACAAGGTGATTTCGGGGTTCTTTTGGTTGTTGTATTGTTGGCCAATATTCCAACTTCTGCAAATATAAAAAAGTGTGATAATTGTGTTGGTGCAAGTCCAATGGATCCCATTTTAAATCACAAAGGAGTTGTGTTGTGCCACATGAAGACCCTCACCGTTTACCCCTAGTTAAGCCCCTTTTAGTTAGAGGGATTAATATTGTATGTACTATTTCTGAGGGGTTAGGCTAGACAGCCTTTAATTAAAGTCTTCATCACCCTGCCCCTTTATGAATCCCCTTAGAAGTGGAGCCTCTGGCAGGGCACTTCTGGTTCTTGGAAGAGTCAGCCTATTTTGTGACTGGAGAGTGAAAAGAGAGAAAGGCTGGAAGGTCTGGGACATCCAGTCAAAGCTGTATTCAAGTCCAGTTGGAGCTGTATTCAAGTCCAGTTGGAGCTGTATTCAAGTCCAGTTGGAGCTGTATTCAAGTCCAGTCGAAGTTATTTTCAAGCTCAGTTAAAGTTAGATATTGAGATCAAATTAGAGATGAACACCATCCAAGAAAGAGAAAACAAGAAGAAATAAAGATCCAAGAGCCTCGGTTCAACCCAAATTGTGTCTATCTTTCAAAAACTTTACATCTCCTCATAAAGACTTTGTAGTGAGACTCAGGAGGAGAGAAATCCTAGATTCTTGTCAGTTGATATGTTCCTGTTTGATTCATCTATATAGTCTCCAATCTGTTCCCTGCACAGCCAGTTCACCTTCCAAGTAGCTAAGATAGCAGGGGAGCAGAACAGGTTGCCAGTCAACTTTTCATAGCTATTTAAGGATATCCAAAGTATAGTGGTTGGTGACCAATGAAGAAAGCTAGGCAAATTCTTTTTTATGACTAGACCTTTGGTTATGCAGCATTTGACAAAACAGAACAGGAGAACAGATCAAATCACTGCCAGCAGGCTTGTATATCCACACTGAATTTTAACAGTTTCTCTAAGTTTAATAGAAACTTGATGGAGAGAAATATCAAGGGATGACCATGAGGCCAAAGTAAGAGCCATGTCAATGGAAAAAGTACCCTCAACTAGGAAAGATATCAGGAAGCTGCAAAATTATGCAGAACATAAAAATCTCAATTTTGTTTTTTCTTTTTGTTTTTGTTTTAAAATCTTAAATAGGTACAGAGCATTGTGGACATGCTCTCAAATTACTTCATACGTACTGCTACTAGTAGTTTATTCAATGCTTAGACCATAGGTCTTTCACATACAAGGCAAGTCAAATAAATAAATACATGAGCACCAGATTATTAAATACAATATAAAATACACAATAAAATCCTATAAATCATTAAAATGCTACATATATTGATGGCAAGATGCACCTTTAAAATACTACATGAGGTATAGACTCACACCTGCGTAGTTAAAAACCAAGTAAATGTCAGAGTTTTATGTTATGTAGATCATTTCTTAAGTGAAAAATGGATAAGTGGTTGCAGGAATCATTTCCAGTCATTGTATGACCAGCACCTGTGAGAGCTTAGCTACTACAAATTGAGAGAAGAAACAGAGTAGAGTAGAGTGACGAGAGTGGAGAGACGAGAAGAGAGTGGAGAGGAAAAAGGAGAGAAAGAGAAGAGTATGAGTAGAGAATGCTGATGCTGGTGATGAGAGCAATAGATTCCTGTAAAAGCTCAAGGAAGGTTTGCTGGAGTATTGGGATGGACTGAAACTGTTATTTGTTACTGTGGCATAAACATTTACTTTATTTGAAGAAAGTTTGTCTTCTGTGGATTGCATTATTTTCTCAACGGGGCGCAGCTTCCAAGAAGGTGGTTTGAATGTTTGAATACAACTCCAGCTATAAAGCAGCAACACCATAGCTGCGACATGGGTTATGGGCCCAGCTGCGCCAGCCGTACCAGCAGTGCCAGCAGTTCCAGCAGCCTTGTCTAGGAGCATTTCTGTAAAGACGTTTTACTGGTTGTGTTTGTTGAAAGAAAAGATTGGAAGACATGTCTCAGAGCGGGAGTGGTGGTTTGCCACTGGAGAGACTGAATTCTTCCAACTACTCATCGTGGGCAGTGAAGTTAAAGTATTTTCTCATCAGAGAGAACTTATGGGACATAGTTGAGAATCCTCCAGGAGCTGGGGCGAATGCTGCGGAACTAAGAAATGATGAGAAATGTAAAGCAAATATTATTCTCGCTGTGGAAGATAGTCAACTCACATATTTGAGGAATGCTACAACAGCGAAAGAATGCTGGGAGCGTCTGCGGAGTGTGTACCAGTCGGAAACACCCGGGATTAAAATCATCTTGACAAGACGTCTTTATAATTTAAAGTTAAAAAGGGGAGACAGTGTTTTTGAGCATTTGCAAAAGTTGAGAAATTTATTTGTGGAACTGGAAGACAGGCAAATGACTTTTACTGAGACCCACAAGGCATTTATTTTGTTATCATCATTGGACCAAAGTTGGGATAATTTTGTTTATGCTATGCAAAATGTGCCTGAAGAGGACTTAACTCTGGATTATGTTTCAGCCAGGCTGATTGAACAGGAGAAGCGTTTGGAGTTTGTTAGAGAAACATCAGCTGAGCATGATAAAGGAAAGGACTGTGTTAAAAATGTTGGTGAGAAAACAGCATCTGTGTTTTTTGTAAAAAGATGTTTTGAATGTGAAAGCACCAAACATTTAGCAAGGGACTGTCCACAAAGAAGAAAGAAGAAAGAAGAAGAAAGAAGGCGAGGCTTTCAACAAAGAAAGAGTTTGGACTACTCAAGAGGAGGAGCATACTCAAGTGTAAATACTTTGTGTAAATTTAAAGGACTGAGCAAGAATATTTGGTTGTTAGATTCTGGTAGTGCTGAGCATTGTGTAAATGATATAGAGTTGTTAAGTGATACTTGTAAATCTAAAATTGAACATGTGATATTGGCTGATGGAACTTTAGCCAAATGCAGCATGCAAGGAACTGCCTTTATCCCAAGTTTGGGAAGAAGTTTTCATGAGGTATTATTAGTTCCAAATTTAGAGTACTGCCTAGTGAGTGCAGCTAGTCTTTGTTTGCAAGGTTATAAAATAAACCTGGATGATAAAGGTTGTGAAGTAGTGAAAGATGGTAAACTGTGTGCTAAGGGGAAATTAGTGAACAAAGTTTATGTTTTGAATGATAAGGAAAATGTGTTAAATGTATCTAGGACAGAAAACAAGGCTTTACATCAAGATTGTGTGCACTACATGCATCGTGTACTTGGGCATTGTAGTTTTCCTTATTTACAGAAACTGGCTACAGTTACAGATTTAAGTTTAAAACAGTGTAACAAGTTTTTGGATTGTGCAGTTTGTTCAAGATCTAAGTTGAAAAGGCATCCTATAGCTAAAAAGAGTTTTAAAACTACCAAAAGACCTTTTGAGCTTGTACATTTGGATCTGGCAGGACCCTTTGCTCCAAGTGAGGGGGGCACAAAGTACATTTTGGTAATCGTGGATGATTTCACGAGATTTTGTTATTGTATATTGTTGAAATCAAAGCACCAAGTGTTTGGCAAGTTTAGAGAATGGCTTGCAATGATTGAAAGAAAATTTTCTTGTAAGTTAGGATGCATGAGAACAGACAGAGGTGGTGAATTCATGAGCAATCAGTTTCAACAATGGTTAAGAGAAAAAGGAATTTGTCATGAGAAAACTAATCCCTATTCTCCTGCTGAAAATGGAGTAGCAGAGAGAAAGATAGGAGTATTAAAAGTAATGATGAATAGCATGTTGGATGATGCCAAAGCACCTAGAAAATTGTGGGCTGAAGCCATTTTGACTGCCACGCATGTTATAAATAGGACATGGAGTTCATGTGTAAATGAAACACCATTTTGTATGTTATACAAAAGAAAGCCAAACCTGAAATATCTGAGAATTTTTGGAAGCTATGCCAATGTCCTAATTCCTAGTCAGTTGCGAAGAAAGGGGCAAAGGAAGTGGCAGAGATTAAGGTTCATTGGATATGAAGAAAAGACCAAAGGATACAGATTCTATGCAGGTTTCAATAAAGTGGTAATATCTAGGAATGCTAATTTTGAAAAACATGCAGGTTGGGAGCATATTCACCAAAATAATGAAGTGTTTGTTGATCATTACAGGAAAGCTTCAAAAGAATCGGAACACAATGACAAATTAATTTTATTGTTATATGTTGATGATCTATGTTTGGTATCTTTGTCAGAACAACAAATTCAAATGGTGTTTAAGGAATTAGAGAAACATTTTAAGTTGAAGGACTTAGGTTGTTTAAAAAAATACCTAGGTATTGAAATAATTAATTCAGAAGGAGATTTATTTTTGAGTCAACAGCAAAAAATAAATGACTTGATAATTAAATTAAGATTACAAAATGCCAACACAGTTCAAACTCCATTAACAGTGGACTTTCTCAAACAGGAAAGAGGGGAAGATTTAGAGAATACAGAACTATATCATTCAGTGATAGGAAGTCTACTACACATAGCTAATTGGTCAAGACCTGATATCTCATATGCGGTCGGAATTTTAAGTAGAAGAGTATCTAAACCTAGTGTAAATGACTGGCAAGCTTTAAAAAGAATAGTAAGGTATTTGAAAGGAACCATTGACTATTGTTTACATTTTCCTAAGCAAAATAATGGAAAATTGACAGTATTTGCAGATAGTTCATTTGCAGAGGAACAGGATAGAAAATCAGTAAGTGGTTATTTAATACAATATGGAAAAGCTATAATTTGTTGGAGATCACGAAAACAAACCACAGTAGCTGTTTCCACTGCAGAAGCCGAATATTCAGCACTTTCAGAAGCTGCAAATGAATTAATTTGGTTAAAACAATTACTGACTGATTTAGGTTTAGAATATGAAAGTCCTATTACTATGTTTGAAGATTCACAGACATGTATAGCAATGGCTGAAGGCGAAAGTTGGAAAAACAGGACCAAATATATAGCTGTAAAATATCAAAATGTCAAACAATTAATCCAGCAAGGATTAATAAAGTTAGAATATTGCAGGTCTGAAGAAAACATAGCTGATATATTGACGAAACCGCTTTCAGCAGAAAAACATAACTATTTGATGTATGGTTTGAGTTTGGTAAAAGAAAAAAAAAAATTAAACAGATAAGTGTATTCTGTATACCTGTATGTAAAATTATGTATATGTGATATGATTTGCTGTGTATTTGTAATATTTTGTATTGAGTTTTCCACTTAAGAAAGGAAAGGGGTGTCAGAGTTTTATGTTATGTAGATCATTTCTTAAGTGAAAAATGGATAAGTGGTTGCAGGAATCATTTCCAGTCATTGTATGACCAGCACCTGTGAGAGCTTAGCTACTACAAATTGAGAGAAGAAACAGAGTAGAGTAGAGTGACGAGAGTGGAGAGACGAGAAGAGAGTGGAGAGGAAAAAGGAGAGAAAGAGAAGAGTATGAGTAGAGAATGCTGATGCTGGTGATGAGAGCAATAGATTCCTGTAAAAGCTCAAGGAAGGTTTGCTGGAGTATTGGGATGGACTGAAACTGTTATTTGTTACTGTGGCATAAACATTTACTTTATTTGAAGAAAGTTTGTCTTCTGTGGATTGCATTATTTTCTCAACGGGGCGCAGCTTCCAAGAAGGTGGTTTGAATGTTTGAATACAACTCCAGCTATAAAGCAGCAACACCATAGCTGCGACAGTAAAAACAAATAGATACAGCATTATTAAAACTACATAAACAGCCACTATTAGTTGAAAGCATCCCCAGCACAGTCAACTGCAATATCAGAAATGAGTTTTGCCCAGATTTTCTGTGCTTCCAGGGCAAAAAGAGACACCTTTTGAGTAACCACGGGTTTAGTGTCAGCCAAGAGATAGAAAATCCTGTTTCAAGTTATATTCATATCAATAGTACCTTCATAGATACTACTGATATGACTATAACTTGAAACAAGAAAAACATGGAACATTTATGGCCTTTTCGTTGATTGTTGTTTCTGTGATAGATTTGAAAGCTGCTAGACAAGTTTGGTTTAGCTACCTGTCTGCTAATAGAGCATAAGTGTGCATAGCAAATGCTGTTCAACATTGTACTTATCTGAATGGAACTGTTGTGATCAGACCGCTACACACACTATTCCTAAATAGGCACATTTTTTTCTAACATGTTGAATTTAAAGCTAGGAGTGGTAAAAATATTTGACAATATCTTTTGAAATGTAAAAAACAAAACATGTTATTTGAGTGTCGAGAAACCTCGAAGAGAAAAGTCTTGGAGTGATAAGCTTCTCCAACACATTCTTATGGGGAAAGAATAAAAATAGCAAGTCACCTGCAATATATAGAGGTCAAATTCAAATGTAGTCAAACTTCAAAATATCCCCTTAGAATAAATAGAGGTTATTACTCACAATTAATTTAAATTCCATTTAGTTCCATGCATCCACTCTAGAGTCAACTTTAGGTCTAGTCCAAGTGCTGAATATTAGTTTTAGTCTATAGGAAAAAGACAATATGACTACTAAGTAGCCCAATGATGGAAAGCTACCATGGGTCTATCTCTCTTTTGCCACCAAAGAGCTCCAACGCCACTACAGGTTTATCCTTCCTATTCTAATTTTATGAACCATTACTTTTGCCAGTCCTTTAATTCACCCTCCCAAATTACTTGCGGACATAAACTCCATCTACAGTAATGCAGACATCCTTTTGTTTTCTTAACTCTCTCTGTCTTTAATAACTAGGACAGCTCCCTACTTAGATAATCTCTCTGCACTCGCCAGTAGCCCTTGCTGTAATGGGAAGATGAGCTGTCAGTGTAGTTTGCTTCAGCTAATGGCAACTTTATTAGATATCCGCAGCGAGAGGATGGGACACCCGGGAGTATTAACACCTGGATTTACAGTCAGAAGGATGGAGCATACTGAAGTTCTTCTCTACGCAGAATTACTCAATAATAGCCTTTGGAAACATAAATAATCAAAGTGCATCATTTTTGAAGATAAAAGCCAGAAACATGTCTGGTTAATTGACCATGATGGAGTTATAATAGTGAAATATGGCCCAATCTCTGTCTAAGGTTCTTTGTAGGGCTCCCTATAGAGGATGCATTGGGAGTTCCCAAGTCCGCAGAAGTTTATAGACAAAGAGGGAGCCCTTCAGAGAGTGTATCTGTCGATACAATCCAGGTTAGATTTCACACCAGCCTGATCTGTTGGGCAGCAATAACGGCATCTAAGCCATTTTGATGGTGATGTAATGTGCCACGGTCAAGAAAAGGAAGACCAATCATAGTTCAGCACTGGAGCACAAAAGCACAGTTTGAAGGATTGTAGCCTCTGGCAACTTCATGCGAAAGGGTAAGAAGACTCCAGAACAGCTTATCGAACCTACCCATCAGGAAGCAACATTTTAACAATTGATTTTTCTTTCCTGTATCTACCAAATGGTCCAGAAGTTGCTCATTTGTGGTATGAAGGTCACAAAGGCAAGCAGCACAGCATACAGCCCCCTTGTGACAAAAACAAGAGAGGTACTAACTATGACATACAAGTAGCCCAAACCAAAGGTAGCTAATCTACAACGTGAAGGAAGTATGTAGCTCTCCTGGTCCCCATAGTGTGGCAGCTGAAGCCCCATAAGCCTCTCTTAAACCTCCAGGGGCAAAAAAATGCAACAAAGTTAATCAAATTCACTGTTTTAGTTTTAGTTTTCCCAACCCAAAACCCCAAAGCAGTCAGAAGCACCCAAAACCAGTAGCAAATACAATGGTTGGTAATTCCCAACTCACTGAACCCTTCTGAAGCTATCAGCCACATATGCAAGTGAAACGTCAGGACAAAATGCTGCAATAAAAGTGGTTCTCAACCTGTGGTTCCACAGATGTGTTGGCCTTCTACACCAGAAATCCTAACCGCTGGTAAACTGTCTGGGATTTCTAGGAGTTGTAGGCCAAAAACACCTGGGTACCCACAAGTTGAGAACAACCATGCTAGAACTTGGCCATACAGTCCAGAAACCACACATGATTCGGCCATGAAAGTCTTTGACAATACAATCCTTCAGTAGCTTGGGTGCCTCCAAGTGCTTATCATTTTGGTATCTAGTGTGATATCCAAATATTGATCTCAGGTAGGTAGACCCATTGAATTAATGGGATTTCACAATGTGCCAATGCCCCATTTGATTGTATTTGGAACTAACAATTGAGCTGAGCCTTTAGCTTGGTTTTAACACATTATGCATATTATTGCTGACTAGAGAAATAAAGGGACATCTAATTTAAATAAATGGTCCATCTAATTTAATTGTGAATCTATTTATCCTTTAATCCCTGGGGACTGCAAGAAGGAGGGACTAACCTAGTGTAGAAGCAGCTGAAGTTGGTGATCTCATTCAGACTAGGAGTGTGAGAAATTCGGTTGGTCAATTCGGATTTTGGATAATATTGGCAATTTGGCAGCTGAGCCACTGAAAACAGGCCAGAAAGAACCCATTCGGAGCCTTCCTGGAACAAGAAATGAACCACGTAATCTTTCGGCTAAAAATTCGGGAAATCTGTTGATTCAGATTAATGTTGTTCACTGGGAACAAGGCCTGGTGAGTACTGGCTAGTGATGATTGACAAGACCAGCTGCATGCAGTTTGTTTCCTCATTACCCTGGCCATATCCAATCAGAAGAAGGAGGTGAATTATGTGTCTATTTGCAAAGCTTGGCCTATATATAATTGTGCAAGGTCCTCCATTTTCTGTGGGTGGTGTGGCGTTGGGGAGAGAAAACATGTGTGCTTAGCTCTGTTAGTTTGTTCCTCCTGCTGCTGCCTGCCTTTCTGTAAGAGCACTAGCATTTCTAGCTTTTTGAGAATTCTTTTTCTTTTGACATCTCATTATTATCTTTATAATATTCCTTATTGATCTTTTAATTTTCTAAATGCTGTTAGGGGTGTGCGGTTGGGTCTGGTTTTTGTATGGTGTATGTTTGTTTGAAAGGGCAATTTGTATGTGTATTTCTCAATCTGTAATGGAGTTTTATTATTTATCTTTTTCATTTGGGGGGAGGGTGAGTGAGTGTGGGATAGGTTATGGAGGGAAGTGGAATTTATTTTCTGCCTCCCTTGAGTCCACAGGAGGAGGAAGATGGGGTAGTATTGATATTAATTTCAATTTCAATCCCTCTCCAGCCCTAACCTGGCTACATACCTACTACCCTCCCTCCTGGACACACAGAAGACTGGGCAACTTGGAAGGCACTGAACAGACTGCGCTCTGGCACCACGAGATGCAGAGCCAACCTTCAGAAATGGGGCTACAAAGTGGAATCCTCGGCATGCGAGTGTGGAGAAAAGCAAACCACTGACCACCTGCTGCAATGCAACCTGAGCCCTGCCACATGCACAACGGAGGACCTTCTTGCAGCAACACCAGAGGCACTCCCAAGTGGCCAGATACTTGTCAAAGGACATTTAACCAACTACCAAACTCACAAGATGTGTATTTTTCTGTCGGTTTGCTTTGTTCTGTTAGAAATGTAATATATAATGGACTGGTTGCTCTGACACGACAAATAAATACTACCTACTTTCTTCCTTGCACTTTTTCTGGATGTATGTTTACTCCTACACCAGCAGCCTATCCCCCCCCCCCCCCCAATTTAAAAAGTACCTCAAAAGCCCCTTTGTACTTGTTAGCTCAGCTCTGTGACTTTTGTAGAAATTTTAACAATTTCCTAAAAATCAGTGAATGACTGAAACGTTCCGAAACTTGTCAGGCTTGCAGTTGTAAATTGATAGTGTTTGATAGGCAATAAAAGCATAGGGGAAAGCGGGGGGATTCTAGAAGCAGAACCATGGGTCAATGAAATTGGGCAGAGAAAGAGAAAAGGGCAGGACCATATAAATTATCTAGATGGGGCCAACACTTTCCTCCATGGCACACAGCTTTGTGTCTCAGTTTCACAGTCCCCTTTCCCTGAAGGACAGCAAAGCTGTCTCTCTGCCATGACACTGAACAGCCTGACAGGTAAAATAGATTAGCTGGCAGGTGGAAACCAGAAACTAACCATATGATTGGTAAGAGTAGGGGGAAAAGATTTACAATCTAGAAGCAGAGAGCCAGCCTTTAAGGATAAGAGTGAATAACAGAAAAAAAAAACATCAGAGTCTTAGAAAGAAAGAAAAAAACAAACAAACATTGGAAATGGAATTGGTTAAAGAACCAGAAAAGAATAACAAGTTTCAAACCGGATTAGCTGGATTAATTTCTGGTAGAAATGTAGTTATTTGGTAATTTCATTCTCAAAAGAAACATTGAGTAATTCAAGCAATTTTCATTGTACCGCAAGAATGTCTTCAAATACTGCAGCTTTTGAAAACTATTTGCAGCTAATGATCTTTGCACACTATTTTTGTCTTTTCTAACACATAAAGCAGCACATGTTATGCAGGAAATATCACTTTCAGAAAATAATATTACTGCATATAAATAATATTCTCTATAGAAAATATTCCATGTACAAAAAATGCTAACAAAAACCTCAAATACACAGGGTCACAGAGAGGTGGCTACTAGGTTACATACATTTTTAAGAAGCAGTTTATGTATACTTCATATAAGAAATAGGTAAACTACACAGTTTGAAAGATACAAGTTACACAGCAATAATCAAATTGATACAATTTGTAAAAGATTTAGATGCCATTCTGGATCTCTGGAAAAGGTAAAAAAGAAAAAATCATATATTTATTTGTGGTCTCTTAGTAAACTATAAATCTTTTTTCTTGGGTGTGTGTGTGTGGGGGGGGGGGGGGGTACCATGACTCAATAACAAGTCTAGAATGGCAACTGAGATTTTTAGCTGTATGATATCACACTATTGACTTATGTTTGGCTTGTGGTATACTAAGACTTCTAGATCTCTTTTACGGGTATTACTGTCAATCCCATCTTAATTTTGTGTCACCCATCTTAATTTTGTGCATTTCATTTTTTTTTTCTACCTGGTTGTATTACTCTATATTTATCCGTACTGAAATTCATTTTGGCCATTTCGGTCCAACTCTCTAATCTATTAAGCTCGCTTTTAATTTCAGTCCTATCCTCTGGGCCATTAGCTACTTCTCCTAATTTAGTGTCATCTACAAATTTGATAAATATGTCCTCTTTTTCCAACATCAAAGGCAGTAAATAAAAATCAGAAGCATTTGGGGAAGGATCATATTTGGGAGCTTATGCAGCTGAAGGAGGATCTAGTCATAGAAAATTATTTCCCAGTCTTACTGTAGACCTGACTTACATAGCATACAGCCCTCCAGGTATTTGGGTCACCAACTCGCAGAAACTCTAGCCAGCTCTTCCAATGGCCAGAAATTTTGGGAACTGAAATCCCAATCATTTGGAGGGCATTGGTTGTGCAGGCCTGCTCTAGACCATTTTCTTGCTGATACATAAACCCTCTTCTGCCACTAAGCTACTGGGGTCAAACATGCCGTGTCTGATCCTGCTGGGATACACTATGAAAACTGCATGAACATAGCTTATCTGGAAGTACAAACAACTGTCAATCCCAGTGAAAGTGTGACAGCCTCCACCATCCCCCAGACAACTTGCACTGAGCAGGCCTTGATTTGTAAGTGAAATGAAAACATTGGGGACACATCCAACTGTAACAGAGTAGAATTCTTCAGTCTCTAAGCAGAACTTACTGGCAATGGGAACAGATATTCACACACACATATATACATTATCTGCAGCACACTGCCAATTGAAGTTTCCAACTTTCATACACCCATTTGAGTAATTAATACTAGTATTAATACCAGTAATAAGACACTCCCAAGGGTTGCTGTAGAAGCAATTATCCCAAACAGTTTTAATAAAGGAGATGGATAACTAGGCAAGGTGGAAAGCTACGGCGAATAACAATGAACCAATTCTCTAAGGCCAAGACAAGGGGACAGCAAATATAACCAATTCTGCCTTCTGCTCATCAGCTCACATGTCAGTCAAGCCATTGGGGATTTGTGCAGAAAGAGGTATCACAGGACACACTTGGGGGAATACAAAGTCTTGGAGAATCAAGACAATCTGAAATAGCTCTGTTCTTTCTCAAAGAGGTAAATGAACCTTTTGAGGAAAGGGAGGTATGGAAAGTTCAAAACAAGCCCATTAGAAGCTCTATTGTATTCTTGGAAATAAGCATTGTCTCTCTGCACTGAACAAAACAACAATCCTCCAAGGACCCAGAGAAAGAAAGACCGAATAGGAAGAATCTCTCACAGGAATTCCCCAGATGGTCGGTCTCAGGTGTTCCTCTGAGTGAAACGATGGCAAATTCCTCTGGAGTCTGCATCATGACACCAGAACTCAACAATGCTTTGGTGAACAACAACAACAAAAAAGACTTTAATTTTGCAAATGTCATTTCTTTGTCTTAAAGCAAAGTGTGTGATCCCAATGCACTTTCTTGGAAATAGAGTTGAATTTCTGGGAGAATGGACAATATTGCAAATCCTGTCCATTCTATGGGGAATTATCAGTTAGAGGTACAATTTAAGCTTGTGGAATTCTACCTAAATATAGGTTTCAGGCATATGAAACTTCTAAGCAACGCAAGTACTCCGTCATCTATACATCATCTACACAGTGAGAGTGATAAATAAATCCTATGCTATGTCAACAGCAAAGCAAAGTTATGGCAACTCACTTGGTTCCCAGGATTTCCATACCTCCAGTATATAAATGGGGTCACATACACATGCACGTATTCTAAACAGCTTTCTAGAGAACATTAAGACCTACAAATGAAAGTTTTCCATTGGAGTAGTCAAATCTGGATACCACTGAAACAAATGTGCATGTTCTCTGGAAGACATGGAGACCATAAGCTACTTCAACTGTTGGGAGAACACCACAAAGCTAATATACAGCCATTGAACTGACAATGAATTCATTATGATTCTTATTTACTAAAATATAATACTGCAACTATAAGTTCAGGGGACCAACAATGTTTGTGGGTCATATTTTTAAGTAATGGTCAAATTAAACAATGACCTTCTAAAAGTATGGTCAATAGCATATTTCATTACTTCGGTAGAATGCTACTTTGCTTTGTTGTTGTTTTAATTTGCATATCTGCCACAAAGAGCACATTTAGACATATACAATAGAAGATCTTTTTGATTGAATTCCAGCTTACTGCAAACAAAATAGATTTATTTTAGGCAGATATGGACATATTTGTCACTTTCTTTCCACCTTCATATTCACTTAAAAATAAGTTCATTGCTTTATAACAACATTTATGGATTTTGCTAAGCTATGTTTCAATTCTCTGAACTGGCCAAATTCATCTGATATGGGTCTTTCTCATATGGAGATAACCTGAAGGGCCTTTCACACTACGGGTCCTTCTACACAGACCCTAAAATATGGAAGAATTCAGAATAAAAGGGGTGAGGGGGTGGTGAGATGGTAATGGATAACATTAAAGGCTGAAAACACATGTTTAAAAGAGGTGCTTAAAATCCAGTTTTGGTCCAAAAATGTGCATATCTGCATTATCTTAGATCCCTGTAAGCAAGAAAACATGTGACTTGGTTGCTATATGCTGGTGCAGACTGCTCCATGTGTGCATTTTAAAATCCCCAAACAGCTGATAAGAACTGTAAACAAATGGAACCATGGACATATGGGTGGCTTAATGGAAGCACAATTGGAAAGCAATTCCCATCAGAATTCTTTGCAACTTTTCCTTTGCTCTTTAATTATAAAATTAAAGAGAGCTTGAATTTACACAATGGACACCAATATGGTAGGCAAGTGACCCCAAAGGGAAATGGGTTCAAGAGGGAAAAAGTAATGGCAGCGGGGGGGGGGGGATATAATGACAAGAAATCTGATTGTGTGCATATTCATATATCCACATCAGCACTTATGAGGTCTAGCACATTTTGGAGAGATAATAATAATAATAATAATAATAATAATAATAATAATAATAATAATTCAGACAGAGTTTTGGAGCACAATATTCCTGCCCTCATGCTCGTGTTAAAAAACAAAGCATGGATTGTCAATGTTGTAGTCCCAGGTGGCAACAGGATTGAAGAGAAACAATTGGAAAAGCTGACACGATACAAGGATTTAAAGATCGAACTGCAAAGACTCTGGCACAAGCCAGTCAAAGTGGGCCCTGTGGTGATCGGTACACTGGGTGCAGTGCCTAAAGATCTTGGCCTGCACTTAAACACAATCGGCGCTGACAAGATTACCATCTGCCAGCTGCAAAAGGCCACCTTACTGGGATCTGCACACATTATTCACCGATGCATCACACAGTCCTAGATACTTGGGAAGTGTCTGACGTGTGTATATGTAGAACTGTTAGTTGCAGGATTTAAACTGTCATATTATGCCTGTCTACCTTGTATATGTATAGTTAAATTTCATTGGTTATTATAGCTGTCAATTTATTGTTGTTGTGCACCAATTGGCTCATTTCCCCAGTTCATTTGTTTAGGCTCCGCCCCTTCTCTCTCACCTTTTTTTATCTCTCTCTCACCTTTTTTACCTCACAAAAAAGGCTCATTAGATGGACATGCGTAAAGCTTGGCCCTAAGCCCCTGGTCAAGTCATTTTTTACCACCAACGCTTAGGTTTTTACCCCTGAGACTTATTCTTTATGTTCAGACCCCCTGAATGAAATTCGGAAGCCTCAGGCGCCTTCACACTGGTTTTTTAGCACCATAGGAAGGTCTTGTCCTTCAACATAGCCCACTGAACTGGGGTTGTGTTTATTCCAAAATTCACAGCCATAGAGAGAGAGGGAACAGGAAAAGCTTCTCAGCTAATAACTCCTAGGATCCTGGACTTTAGAGTTTGTAAAGTATTTTTTCCTGCTGAAACATCAAGTTTGTGTCTAAGAAAGAGAACTCATTGTTAACAATAAACACAATTTCAAGTTACCTGTTGTGTTCTGGTCCTTGGGAGTTCCTAAAGGAGGGCAAGAAGCAATCCCCTGGGGAAAGATGTCATGTCCATGCCTCCTTTTCTAAAAGCTATAGAGTGTCTGCTGTGGACTCATCTTGTGGTGTAATAATAATAATAATAATAATAATAATAATAATAATGGAAAAGAAATCCAGCATAGAGATCTCATTTGCTGCGATATACTGTGGTTTTATGGAAAAGAAAAGAAAAGAACACTTCCTGCAGATGTCTCACATCCATCTTGCAGATCTCTAAAATTCACTACAACAGAACCTGTTAGGACACTGGGGGAACATTTACAGGGACTGACAACTCTGTGTCTGGACTCTCCTTAAAGTATCACAATTTATAAACCCACTTATTTGCCCCAGATTATGAGGCTGTCTGGAAGGGCCCTACATAATTATGTCAAAATATGCCATTTTAATTGCCACATCATCTCATGGAATTTTGGGCTTTGTGCTTTAGGGATGAACTAGAGCTGAGAATTCAAAGTACTTCTTCCTAAACTGATGATTCCAGGATTCGTATGAAAACATAATGATAGTTAAAGTGGAATCACAGTGTTATTACTGCTGAGGTGTAAAAGGGCCCCATGTCTGGAACTGTCTTTCACATAACTATTAAAGAGAAAGAATGACAGAAAAAGAAGAAAAAAGGTGACAATTTAAACAGCATCACAAATGCGGTTAAGTATTGTGGGATTCAAACTTAGACTTTAAAGAACTTAGACTTTGAGCACCAAACTCCTTATGCCTGGAGGGATGAAAGTGCCTGTTTTTGCTTTCCCGATTTTGTAAGCTCAAGTTCTTTCCAACGTGAATAACAATAAGTTAGCAAAGTTTAACCACGTTTTACTAAACACAGACTGAAACAAAATTGCCTCCCAGCTCTACCTATGAAGGAAGACAGAAGAACTTTAAACTTCCTGGAAATTCACAATGGTTTTGTAGGTATTTCGAATATTAGTATGAGACCCCTTCCACACAGCTGTATAAAATCCACATCAAACTGTATTGCATGGCAGTGTGGACTCGGATAATCCAGTTCAAAGCAGATATTGTGCATTAATCTACCTTGATATTCTGGTTCATATGGCTGTGTAGAAGGGCTCTTAGAGTCATATAGCTCGCAAAGTGGTGGTCAAAGAATCATAGAGTTGGAAGAGACCCCAAGGGTTATTCAGTTCAATCTCATTTTGTCATTCAGGAATACACAATCCAAAGGCACATATGCACAGACCACGTAACGTGGGAGGAAAGTGTCAGAGCTGGAAAGTGACCTGGTTACCCATCAAGCACAGGATATGGGTCAAGGCTTTGGTGGTGCTTCAGCTCTGACTGGTTCCAGGATCTGGTGTATCTGCTTCAAGGATCTGCAGCTTCAAGGCCATGTAGGATTCTGTTTCCCCCCAAAAGTCCCCACATTATATTAAGTTCAACAGTGACAGATGCAAGATACTCCACTTAGGCAGAAAAAAACAAAATGCAAAGATACAGAATGGGGGACAATGCCTGGCTTGAGAGCAGTACGTGTGAAAAAGATCTTGGAGTCCTCGTGGACAACAAGTTAAACATGAGCCAACAATGTGATGTGGCGGCAAAAAAAAAAAAAAGGATTTTGACCTGCATCCATAGGAGCATAGTGTCTAGATCCAGGGAAGTAATGCTCTCCATGCTCTATTCTGCTTTGGTTAGACCACACCTGGAATATTGTGATCAATTCTGGGCAACACAATTCAAGATGGATATTGACAAGCTGGAATGTGTCCAGAGGAGGGCGACTAAAATGATCAAGGGTCTGGAGAACAAGCCCTATGAGGAGTGGCTTAAAGAGCTGGGCATGTTTAGCCTGAAGAAGAGAAGGATAAGAAGAGATATGATAGCCATGTATAAATATGTGAGAGGAAGTCACAGGGAGGAGGGAGCAAGCTTGTTGTCTGCTTCCTTGGAGACTAGGACGCGGAACAATGGCTTCAAACTACAAGAAAGGAGATTCCATCTGAACATGAGGAAGAACTTCCTGACTGTGAGAGCCATTCAGCAGTGGAACTCTCTGCCCCGGAGTGTTGTGGAGGCTCCTTCTTTGGAAGCTTTTAAACAGAGTCTGGATGGCCATCTGTCAGGGGTGATTTGAATGCAATATTCCTGCTTCTTGGCAGAATGGGGTTGGGCTGGATGGCCCATGAGGTCTCTTCCAACTCTTTGATTCTATGATTCTACACAGTCAGTCTAGATCAGGGGTCAGGAACCTTCGGCCCTCCAGGTGTGGTGGACTTCAACTCCCACAATTCCTTGAGGCTCGGCATTCGCCCCAAGGGCTTACCTTGGCCTCAAGGAATTGTGGGAGTTGAAGTCCACCACACCTGGAGGGCCGAAGGTTCCCCATGCCTGGTCTAGATAGTGCCTAGGGCTGGGCGGTTTCGTTTGTTAATTTCGTAATTCGTTATTGATTCGTATTTAAATTAGCTTATGATCCGATATTGAGCCATGCAGGAGCAACTAAAAATCGAAATGAATTTTTCAATTTATTTCGTAATTGTTTCGTAATTGGTTCGAAATCGTTTCGAAATCGTTTCGAAATTGTTTCGTTATTATTTCCGTATGTCTGGTGCAAGTTTTAGGGTTGTTGTTTGTTTTATCAGTGATAAAAAATAAATTATCACACCAACAGTCAACAACAGAGGGAGAGGGAAGCTTCAGAAGTTCCCCCTGTCCCGTTTGGAGGTTTTTTTGTTTTCTTTTTGCATATTGCGCAAACGCGTCCGCCATTAACAAATCAATTCATAATTGTTTCGTAATTGTCTCGTAATTTACGAAATTTTGTATATTTCGAACTTTTTTAAAGAAAATTTTCAGAATTCTTTTAAATGAAACGTAAAAACCCCCTAAAAACGAATCAAGTTTAGAAACAAATTTTTCCGTGGTTACCCAGCCCTAATAGTGCCCATTGAGTCCTTACTGATGGCCAGAAGACTCCACAACTCTTGAAGATCTAAAGAATTGTTCAGACAGAAGAATCTGCTCCTTTGAAATGCAATGAAGTCTTCTTCTTTGGAGGATTTCAAACGGAGGCTGGTTGGCCATCTGTCAGGAGTGTTTTGATTGTGTGTCCCTGTATGGCAAAAGGGGGTTGGACTGCATTGATCTTAGGGTCTCTTTCTGCTCTCTGATCCTATGATTCGATGGTGCCCCCCTCTCTCTCTCCCTCCTCTTCATCTAGATGATCATCTTTTTAGCCTCATACCTGCCTGTGCCTGTTTCTTTTGTAATTGCCTGCTGCTCTATTATGAGCTCTCTCTCCTCCACCCCCAGTAAAAGACATTACGGCCTGTCTCTGTAGAAGATAAAACCTGACTAACTGCTCTACTGTTGAAATGCAGCAGGTTTGTTCAATAACACAAGGGAGGAGAAAGCGGTGAGAAGAGGCAACTTGTGGGCAATTAAATATCTCCGACACAGAGCCCCACCAGAGAACCAATTTTATTTTTTAACTCCTGTTAGTCATTCCTCGTTTAAAAGGGCTGAAGCCCTCCAGCTTTCACTTTGAAGAAACTTTGCGAATAGCCCTGATAGGCACCACGTCGTTCGGCGTGCTGGGTTGCCTTGGTACAAAATGTGCCGCAAAGTCTCCCCACACACACACACACACACTGCAAAATGGAGAGAGCTGTCTTGTTTATCCCCCCATTGCAAAAGTGATGTGCTCCCAGCAGTTGTAGCATTCCCTGTAATCATTTGTATTATTATTTATAACAAATTACTTGTCAAGGACACAATGCCATGGCAGATCATCCCATTAATTTTTGTATGCAGGTCGGGGGGAATAAAAGGCTATGAACTGTTACTAAGCACACATACCGACAATTTATTTTACCTGTGAAGTGCAAAGTCCTTTTTTAATTTCTGTTTTTATGGGGGACATAGAGAGGGAGAGCTTGCAGTGGCAGCAACAGACTTAGACAACCAGTTTTCCCCATCCTCTACTTGTGTTTTTATTTTGTGGTTGATAGGAGGAAACAAGTGGGAAGAAGTTTCATCAACATAACTTAAATGGCCAACAAATGAGACTTTTCTACATTATCCATGGCTCTTCGTATTGTCAGCTTTATCCTGAATTTGAAAACATTTTTTAACTGTTACCTTGAATTCAGAGAGGGCTCATTTAACACTACAGCATTCATGCAGTTTGACATCACTTTATCTGCCATTAAATCATGGGAGATGTAATTTTACAAGGTTTCTAAGTTTTGTCAGATAGTTCTGTTGAATCACCAAACTACAATTCCCAACTATATTGACTCAGGGAAGTCAAAGTGGTGTCAAACTGCATTAATTCTACCTCTTCAACATCTTTATTAATGACTTAGATGAAGGGCTAGAAGGCAGGATCATCAAGTTTGCAGACAACACCAAATTGGGTCCTGTTCAACATCTTTATTAATGACTTGGATGAAGGGTTAGAAGGCATGATCATCAAGTTTGCAGAAGACACCAAATTGGGAGGGATAGCCAACACTCCAGAGGACAGGAGCAGGATTCAAAACGATCTTGACAGATTAGAGAGATAAATGGCCAAAACTAACAAAATGAAGTTCAACAGGGACAAATGCAAGATACTCCACTTTGGCAGAAACAACGAAATGCAAAGATACAGAATGGGGGACAATGCCTGGCTTGAGAGCAGTACAAGTGAAAAAGATCTTGGAGTCCTCGTGGACAACAAGTTAAACATGAGCCAACAATGTGATGTGGCGGCAAAAAAAGCCAATGGGATTTTGGCCTGCATCAATAGGAGCATAGTGCCTAAATCTAGGGGAGTCATGCTACCCCTCTATTCTGCTCAGGTTAGACCACACCTGGAATATTGTGTCCAATTCTGGGCACCACAGTTCAAGAGAGATATTGACAAGCTGGAATGTGTCCAGAGGAGGGCAACTCAAATGATCAAGGGTCTGGAGAACAAGCCCTATGAGGAGCAGCTGAAGGAGCTGGGCATGTTTAGCCTGAAGATGAGAAGGCTGAGAGGAGACATGATAGCCATGTATAAATATGTGAGAGGAAGCCCCAGGGAGGAGGAGCAAGCTTGTTTTCTGCTACCCTGGAGACTAGGACATGAAACAATGGCTTCAAACTACAAAAAATGAGATTCCAGACTTGTCCACAGCTGCATGGAATACGGTAGACTCCTGCAGAAGTGAGAGGATCCCTCTTGTCCTTTGCTGAATGTAGCATTTGTTGGATTTTCTTGGTGGGTCTGTAGGTGGTTTGTATGTTGTGTTTCTTCATCAGCTTCCCTATGCGGTCCGTGGTTCCCTTGATGTATGGCAAGAAGCTATGTCACCAGCACTGCCAAGAAGCTTCTTATAGCAGTGGATTTTTTTGGTTGTGTAAACACTAGATCAGATCACATCTAACTCAATAGAGCTGTTGACACCTCAAAAATACCAGGATTACTACTGAGCTTCCTGGAAGATCCAGAATAAATTGTGGTTTGCCTTGGCTTGGATTAACAGCTGGAAGTGGTGCATCTGCTGTGAAACCAGCTATATATAATGTGCACTCCTTGCAGCCATTGAAAGAGATACATATTCACACAGGTCTCAGAATCTCCAGATCGAATAGTAGGTAGAGACGCAGGAAGCAACTTGAATGATGATTGACTAGAATAGGCTACAGTGAGGTGAGATCTGAATCAGGAGTTGCCAAATTGCCAATCATGTTATACAGCTTTCTTCTCCATATGTACATGCCCTCCCTTTTTTTAACAGGAAACTCCAAGTGGATGCAAAAGTAGCATGAAGTGATACAATCTGGAAAAAAGTGATGAACTCTGCTGTAATAACTCTCTCTAGAAGTTAGGCTAATTTTTTACAAATCTCTTATCTACAGAAAGCTAGAAAAGTTATTTCCTTTAAAACAAAATAAACAACCAAAAACCTACAACTCCTAGAACTCTCACAACAGTACATACTAACAGGTAACTTCTTTCCCAAGATGCACACACATAGATCAGACATTACTAGTTTGGAAGGACTATATTTCCTGCCCCAGGGAAAGAATAATCAAAATTATTCAAGGCATAGTCAAAAAACATTTTTATTGGGTTCACAAATTTTGAGAAGAATCATAGAATCAAAGAGTTGGAAGAGACCTCATGTGCCATCCAGTCCAACCCCATTCTGCCAAGAAGCAGGAATATTGCATTCAAATCACCCCTGACAGATGGCCATCCAGCCTCTGTTTAAAAGCTTCCAAAGAAATTTAGACAGATGAGAATCTTCACCGTTTTTGACTTATTCCACATACAACTCAAACTTTTTTGTTTTGTGCAGAGAACAGAATTTTTTTTGCACAGAAAATAATATTTGAATGTCAAAATATTGTTTCTTTCACAGAAAATGCTGTAATTGGGAATTTATTCTGCCCCAGATTGTCCTATGGTTGGCTTGCATAAAAAAAAAAAAATAACCCCAACATATTCTGTGTCGTAAATGATATTTCTGCACAGAAAATTCTGTTTTCTACGCAAATAATGCTTTTCCCTATGAAGAAGAGCCACGTGCAATTTTTGTCCAGAATATGTCCCAAATCGTGAATAGCCTTTTGAAAAAAAGGGCTTTTAAGGAACTTTCTTGCAGAGGGATGAAAATGGTTGAAATTGATCATTGCTTCCTTTGAAACGAAACTTAGGGAAGAATTACCTTTCTATTGTCTAGCTCCTTAGACAAAGAGACAACTAATTTTTTTCTTCAATCCCTGTTACCTTTTGGTGCCAAAGACACAAAGCAAGAGAAACAACAACAAAAAAGGTCAAAATGTTTTAACAAAGCTGACTAAACTGTGACTGCTATGCCTGAGAAAGACTGGACTTTGAAGTGTAATGCCGATTCAAATGAATTGACACCACACGCAGGTAAGGGGTACAGAGACCTTGAACACTGAAAAAGACTACAGATCTTCAAAGCCCCACACAAATATGAGTGTGTGAGAGTTTTGTGTGTGTGTGTGTGTGGGAGAATGCCATGTCATTCAGACCTAAGCAATATAAAAGCTTTTGTATCTGGAATTGCTGGCAGGTGGGGAGGGGGGAAAGGCAGAATATATGGGGATTTCTTTGAAAATAAAACCCTGCTATGTTGGAAAATTGGAAAGACATGTCTTCTATAGATTTCAGAATACCTCATACCCAAGCTTACCTAATGAGTGACTGAATATCATGCCTGCCTCACCCAAAGCAAGCAGACACAATTATGCTGAATCAAACCCCAAGCGGTTTTCATGATGGGGACAAATGCCAGCAAGCTGCTGATTTCTGGAATTTAACAGACAGTGAAAAGAAATTGAGAAAGGTGTTTCTTTTGGAAGAAAACAAGATGAAATGGCTGAAAGCAACATCCTGGAAATGTCCTTAAGTGATTGATAAAGAATGACGGAAAGGGTTCAAAGAAGATCGTGTTTTAATACATAGAGAAATCTCATTGAATTCATTTCATTGTTGGATATTGTCTTGGGCACATCTATACTGACTCAGTATCCTTAATTGAGCTGATTTGGGTTAATGGGGCCTTAACCATGTTAATAAATGTAGCAGGTTGCTCTGAATTTACCCCAAGAATCAAGAGTAAACAGCAGCGGTGGACCCAAATAATCAATTGGACTAGTACCATGATGGAGCTGGGGGTGGTGACGGCCGACAGGGAGCTCTGGCGTGGGCTGGTCCATGAGGTCACGAAGAGTCGGAGACGACTGAACGAATGAACAACCATGATGAAGCTAGCCATACCTACTTACTTACATGGTCATCCTGAATTCCCAAGGTTCAGATGTCCAGGAAGATGGAGTGGTACCCACTGTCCTTCCCATTCTTGTTGTAGTGGCATTAAGTTGGCTCAACGTGGCTTGTATCCATTGCTTGTTGCCTGGAGTTATGTTAGCCGAGGCACCAGGAAAATCAGAGAAGTGTGTGTGTGTTGGGGGGGGGGATTTCTCCTCTCTTCCTTATCCCATCACTCTGCACCCCAGTTGAAGTCACTCCGGTTGACAAGCAATGGACAGTAGCCATGCTGCATCTGTTGACCACTGTGATGACAAGAAGGAGAAGAGGTGGTAAGGGTTGCCATCTACTAGCACCAAACTCAGTTTATTGCCATTGGGTGGTCTGGACTCCTTCTTGTTTGTGTAGCAGGATGTGTGTGTGTGTGTGTGGGGGGGGGGGGGTTGGTGGTCAAAACCATCCCAGGGCTGATCCAGAATCTGACATTTTGAATTGCCCCCAAGATAAAGGTTTAATGTAGAACTGCTCATAACCTCCCATCCCAGAATGGTGCTCTTTCTCAGATGTGGTTGTCCAGTTCTTTTGGTTTTCTTCATTGTATTTCCTATAGCAATTCTTAATAAGGAATTTGTGATGGCAATAAAGAAGGAACCTCAGTTTCCATTTGCTTTTCTTAAAGATGGCTATGCATTTACATTGTAATGCAATTCAGCATCTCTTTAACTGCCATGACTCGAAAAATACAGCTTAGAGTTTCATGAAATATGTACTCTTCATTGGCATAGTGCTGTATTGTCTCAACAAACTGCATATCCCAGGGTTCCATAGCTGTGTGGCATCTAATACAAATAATTAATTGGGTTGTTGTAGGTTTTTTTGGACTGTATAGTCATGTTCTAGAAGCATTTTCTCCTGGGATTTTGCCTGCACCTGTGACAAGCATCCCCAGAGGTTGTGAGGTTTGTGGGAAACTAGGAAAATTGTGTTTATATATCTGTGGAAAGTCCAGGATGGGAGAAAGAACTCTTGTCTGTTGGAGCAAGGTTTAGATGTTTCAATTGGCCACCTTGATTAGCATTTGATGGCCTGACAGATTTTAGGTGTGGCTTTTACTGCCTGGGAAATTTTGTTGAGAGGTGATTAGGTATTCCTGATTGTTGGAGCTCCCCTGTGTTTGAGTTTTGTTTTTTAATTTACTGTTAAAATTTTAGAATTTTTTTTTTAGTACTGGTAGCCAGATTTTGTTCATTTTCATGGTTTCTTCCTTTCTGTTGAAATTGTCCACATGCTTGTGGATTTCAATGAATTCTCTATAGCCTGATATGGTGGTTGTGAGAGTGGTCCAGCATTTCGGTGTTCTCAAATAATATGCTGTGTCCAGGTTGGTTCATCAGCTGCTCTGCTTTGGCTGACTTCCCTGGTTGAAGTAGTCTGCAGTGCCTTTCATGTTCCTTGATAAATAATTAATTGTTTCATGTAAGTAACATTTGCCCCTTCGATTATGTATCTTAATTCCTTTCTCTCCTTTGCTGCATTTAATAATCTGCCTATGTTGTACTTTCCACAAGTAAGTAAAGTAACTTCCTCAAACTCCCATTCCTCTTATGCATCCCCCACCACACACACACACACACTTTGTGAAATATAACATTGCGCAGGTTCTCCAGCTACATGGGAGAGCAAGAACAGCCAGTCTCTATCCAGCGCTATGCTGTGGATGCACACACCTACAGGTGTTCGCACAGCCACAACGGAGCGGGATGAATTACAGCCATCCAGCTGAGATGTAATAAAGGTATGAATTATTGACTCAGCATCATCCTGAGACAGCTTTGGTCACAGCCTTGGTGTGTTTTGGAGATGATAGAATGAGATTTGTGGGATGTAAAATTACAATCAAAGAGAGTTCAGGATGAAAGATAACCTCCAAGGTTATGAACCTTCATGGGAAGCTACATTGCTTCCATTAAAAGAGGAACGGGAAGAGACGAAAGTATTGATCCTTCGACTTCGGGATTCTAACACAAACACTGCAGTGCTAGTTAACTAGTTCATGCAAAGGAGAACTTCTCCTTTAAGTCCACCTACATGGTCTTTCTGCCTTATGGAAGAGGGAAACAAGACCAGCAGAGTCACTTTTATTGAAACTGATCAGGAATGCAATCAGATTGT
The DNA here is from genome assembly GCF_037176765.1 of Anolis sagrei. Taxonomy (NCBI): domain Eukaryota; kingdom Metazoa; phylum Chordata; class Lepidosauria; order Squamata; family Anolidae; genus Anolis; species Anolis sagrei. The sequence continues at coordinate 294,429,882 of NC_090022.1, read as the reverse complement.
CTGGTGAAAAATTGGGGAAAATACTTGATGGTTTTGCTAGGTAAATATTGTTAGAAATTGTCCAGTATTGTGGGGGAATGGTCAAATATTTTTAAAGCGTTAATGTCCTGAGAAGAGGGGGAGACAATTTATGGGAATGGTAAAGGATGCAATCAACAGGCTTCTAGATTATGTGACTTATTGTTAAATAAGGAGAGACCTATTATTATAATGCAATGACATTAGCTATAAATTAATTTTAGTACTGTAGATCTATGCTAACATCACCGTTCCTGGTATAATCAGAAGCAATATCGTGTCAGTTTCACTACAGAGAAGCAGGTGGAATATGACTGATTTTTGTAATAGGGAGATTTTGGGAGTATGTTGGAAGTGCAGACCAAAAAAGTCAAAATGTGCTGGCAGCCAGGATGCTAACAGGAGCGGCACTCAGGGACCATACCACTCCTCTGCTGTGCCAGCTCCACTGGCTGCCAATTTGCTACCGGGCACAATTCAAAGTGCTGGCTTTAGCCTTTAAAGCCTTAAACGGTTCTGGCCCGACCTACCTGTCCGAACGCATCTCCTCCTACGAACCAGTTAGGACACTAAGATCATCTGGGGAGGCTCTGCTCTCGATCCCGCCGGCTTCATAAGCACGCCTGGCGGGGACGAGAGACAGGGCCTTCTCAGTGGTGGCCCCTCGGCTGTGGAACGCCCTTCCTGCAGATATTAGATCGCCCCCCTCCTTGCTGGCATTCCAGAGGAAAGTAAAGACCTGGATGCTTGAACAGGCATTCGTCTAAGCAGTGTGATTGATTGACTGATTATTGGAACACGGAATAATGGATAACGAGTTTTGGATTCTGATTTCACCGACTAGACCAGATGGATTTGTTATATTGATGTATTGATGTATTGATGCTGATGTTAATGATGTTAATGACTTGTGATGCTTTTGTTTTTAAATGCATAATGGTTTTGTATCCTGTATATCTAAACTGTTGTAAACCGCTCTGAGTCGCCCAAGGGCTGAGAAGAGCGGTATACAAATAAAGTAAATAAATAAATAAATTTTGGTGTGTGTGTTTTTGTTAGCGGGGAAGGATGGTGAGAGACTAATGCAGGAATGAAAGGCCTGTTTTACTTCATTTCCAGCCGAATTACAGGCAGAAGAACCTGTTCAGACTCCTCAAGTGATTGAATAATTATTAAGGAAATATATTCTTGGATCACAATAGTCTAATCAACTACAAACACATATACACACACTTTGTTCTTCAGTAGTACTTTCTGATCTTAAGTGTGAAGATACCATGGAGTCATTGGTCCCATCTGTACTGCTTATAATGCAGTCTGAAACTGCATGATATGGTCAGTGTAGACTCATATTATGCAGCTCATTCAACTGCATTAAATGCCAGTGTAGATGAGGCCCAAGACTTGTCTGGTTGAGCTTTAAAAACACAGAAAAGTGCTCTTTCTGTCTCTCACACACTATGTTACATTATAAATGGACTTAAAAGAGATGTCCCTTGGTTGTGTCATCATTTTGTCCTCAGGAAAGTCCTTCATTTTTACTACAAAATGACCATTTTATAGTCAAGATATTCTGTTCTCTGCAGTGTGTTTAAGTGTTAAATGTTTCAAGGGTCAATGGGGTCAATTTTTGTGCCGCTGTAAAGACCCAGTCGGAGCGTCTAAGACAACTTGGCCATAGAATGGCACATCTACAACAATACTCAACACAGAGGAAAACCACAGCCATAGCTTTCACGGCACATTGGGGGTCAAAGTTATTTCATTCATCCCCTGCGACTATCCCCATGCTGTAATGTAATATAATGAAAGAATAAGTCATAGATTTACATCACCCAGTGTGAAGTTTTTATATTCTTACATAATTTCAAATTACATATGAAAAATTCTGTAACTCAAATTAATGCATTTTCAACATATGATCAATTACATTGTACTTCCTGGCCATTAAAATATATAGTTTTATAGCCTCAATAACAAATGCAATAAAAATGTATTTCCTTATTGAGCTTTTTTTTTAAGGCAAAAAAGCAATAACTGAAAAATTATAATCTCCGAAGTTTCTTTTTTTAAAACACACACACTCTCTCTCTCGCACACACACAGTGTTGTAATTGTTCTTATATTGCATAATAAAAGAACAGACGGTATTGACAAAATTAATTCCTGAAAAAACGGTGGTTGTTTATCTTTTATCTTCCACTAAAGCATGATGCTTGGTTGGAACTTGAAAAATGGACTAATAAAAAGAAATTACTATTTGTTACCAACATGCACAAATCGATTAAAAATATCCTTCTTCCCCTTGCAATTTTGGTATGAAAAACGGTAAGGGCAGAAATGTAAATGGTCCTCCGTGGTTTTCAAGTGCCACCTTTGCACATATTTTGACATAAAAACAGGTGTCCGTTGAGCTCTCTTTCTTTACTGACGTGTGTCCCTGATAGGCATTGCTTTTCACAAGACTTTCCCTCATCATTTCTCTTCACTCGGAGCTCGAATGCTTTCAACTTCAAAACTGTCTCTCTTCCCTGCTGCTACACGGGCCTGGAGATAGGAGAGACTCACATAGTCAGGAAGGGGGTAAATTAGCCTGTAGAACTTCTTTTATAAGGTCTCCGAGACTTCTTGCTGACCTCTGACTGCATCGGGAAGTTGATGTTTGTGTGGATCAGAGACATCAATAATTCCGCCGTTCTTTTGTCTTGGCTCTTTGAAATCGTCTTCTGTCTGTTCCAGGAACTTGTCTGGGTCATCACGTCAATCTCATAAGGACAATGGGGAAGTTCGCTTGAGATAGCAGTCAGCCTTGCTTTAAATTGTCTTCTGGAGATTGAAGGGAATGGTGGGGAGACGCATCCAGAAATCAGAGGAATTGGAAAGGACCCCGAAGGCCTTGTCCAATCTCCCGCTCCAGTGGCTTTCAAAATTTCCGCTGTCTGGAAATGCTTCCCACATCAAGTTGTCAACTGAAGAATGTCTATCATGGAAGATCTGAACATGGTGAAAGATTCTCTTTGATTCACACTTTGTGTATGAAAGAAGTTGGCCATCAGATAAGACATATCATCCATGAAAGGGTATATCACAGAACATATTTCCAGCTTCTGCAAACTGAAAAAAAGAAGAAGAGATTACCGGTAAATAGACTAAGCTCAGGAGCCATTTATTGATCTTCTCATCAAGGGAATTGCAATAGGTATGCATGCAAGGATCCACATGGTCCCTCAAAACACAGTTTGAAACTCATCACTTTGCTCTGTAAAACAAGGAAGCTCTTTGATTAAAGCTTCTTTAATACCTTACCAGACTTTTCCTGAAGAGCAACAAAACATATCCTCAAGCTTGATTCATTTCTGTGAAGCTTGTTTTTTGTTCCCTGATTATTTCCCAATATGCTCATCATTCTAAAGGGCGAATCCCTAAGAGTATATTTCAGTGATTAGGGACCTTTTTCACTAGCCCTATGATTCTATTTTAACATTTATGGTGATTTGCAATTTTGGGAGAAGTATTCAGACTTCTCGGGTGCCCCTGGTGGTGCATACAGCAGGTTACACCGCTGAGCTACCGAACTTGCTGAAAGAAATGCCAGCGGTTCTAATCTGGGGAGCAAGGTGAGCTCTTGCTGTTAGCCCCAGCTTCTGCCACCTAGCAGTTTGAAAACATACAAATGTCAGCAGATCTATAGGTACTGCTTCTGCGGGAAGGTAATGGTGCTCCATGCCATCATGGACCTTGAAGGTGTCTATAGACAACGCCAACTCTTTGGCTTAGAAATGGAGATGAGAATCACCCTCCAGAGTTGGAATGGACACAACTAGACTTAATGTCAAAGGGAAACCTTTACCTTTACTTATTCAGACTTCTCATCCTGATAACTCAAGTGCCTTCCAAAACTGCAGCTCTCAGGATTCTGTAAAGTAGTAGCATGGTCGTTTAGAATCATGTTGTTAGAGTTGGGTAGTGTAAATTTATTTATTTCATAGAATCATAGAATCAAAGAGTTGGAAGAGACCTCATGGGCCATCCAGTCCAACCCCCTGCCAAGAAGCAGGAATATTGCATTCAAATCACCCCTGACAGATGGCCATCCAGCCTCTGCTTAAAAGCTTCCAAAGAAGGAGCCTCCACCACACTCAAGGGCAGAGAGTTCCACTGCTGAACGGCTCTCACAGTCAGGAAGTTCTTCCTAATGTTCAGATGGAATCTCCTCTCTTGTAGTTTGAAGCCATTGTTCCGCGTCCTAGTCTCCAAGGAAGCAGAAAACAAGCTTGCTCCCTCCTCCCTGTGGCTTCCTCTCACATATTTATACATGGCTATCATATCTCCTCTCAGCCTTCTCTTCTTCAGGCTAAACATGCCCAGTTCCCCAAGCCGCTCCTCATAGGGCTTGTTCTCCAGACCCTTGATCATTTTAGTCGCCCTCCTCTGGACACATTCCAGCTTGTCAATATCTCTCTTGAATTGTGGTGCCCAGAATTGGACACAATATTCCAGATGTGGTCTAACTAAAGCAGAATAGAGGGGTAGCATTACTTCCTTAGATCTAAACACTATGCTCCTATTGATGCATGCCAAAATCCCATTGGCTTTTTTTGCCGCCACATCACATTGTTGGCTCATGTTTAACTTGTTGTCCACGAGGACTCCAAGATCTTTTTCACACGTACTGCTCTCGAGCCAGGCATCCCCCATTCTGTATCTTTGCATTTCATTTTTTTCTGCCAAAGTGGAGTATCTTGCATTTGTCACTGTTGAACTTCATTTTGTTAGTTTTGGCCCATCTCTCTAATCTATTTTATTTATTTATTTACGGCATTTGTAGCCTGTCTTTCTCAGCCTTTCCAGGCTAACATCAAAACAAAATACTGAGAAAATCCACATATTTTCATGGATTTTTAATCTACTACTTCAGATAAACTGAAACCTAATATAGCTTCTCAGCACCAGTGAAATGATGGTGTCAGGTATAAACCAATCCAAATGACTTGAACTTATACAAATGACTTTATGGTAACCTTTCCAGCTGGTTAAGTCTGAAGCTGATTAAAACTATATGGACCAACTGAATCTTCCATTTTACCAAATATAGGCTAGGTCACCACTGGCTACCTAAGACTGGCTACAGAACCACTGCATGGAGTTCTAGATGCAGCAGGCGAAACTGCTGTAGCAACACATTGGCATCCAGCTAGTTTATTTATTTATTTATGATATTTCTATCCCACCTTTTTCAAACCCGAAGATGACTCAAGCCAGCTTACAACCAGGCAGCAAATTGATGCCTAGTTCTGCTGGGTCAGGACTTTGTCGGCTTGACTAGGACATCACCTCATTCTCCACACTGGTCACTTGATGCAAGTGCCTGTTGCATCTGATAGTGTTAGAATATGCTAACATCTGATAGTGTTAGAATATGCTTGATGCAAGTGTCTGTTGCATCTGATAGTGTTAGAATATTCTACTCATTGGAATTCGCCATGCACCATTGATATATGTAGTGGGTTGGACATGAATCCACTTTTTGGTCCATGTAGATAACCAGAAGAAGATCCAACAGCTGAAAAGGGACATGATAGCCACGTTTAAATATTAGAAAGTATGTCATAGTCAAAGCCATGGTATTCCCTGTAGTAACCTACGGATGTGAGAGCTGGACCTTAGGGAAGGCTGAGCAAAGGAAGATAGATGCTTTTGAACTGTGGTGTTGGAGGAAAGTTCTGAGAGTGCCTTGGACTGCGAGAAGATCCAACCAGTCCATCCTCCAGGAAATAAAGCCCGACTGCTCATTGGAGGGAAGGATACTAGAGACAAAGTTGAAGTCCTTTGGCCACATCATGAGGAGACAGCAAAGCCTAGAGAAGACAATTATACTGGGGAAAGTGGAAGGCAAAAGGAAGAGGGGCCGACCAAGGACAAGATGGATGGATGGCATCCTTGAAGTGACTGGACTGACCTCGAAGGAGCTGGGGGTGGTGATGGCTGACAGGAAGCTCTGGCGTGGGCTGGTCCATGAGGTCACGAAGAGTCGGAGACGATGGAACGAATGAACACACAGATAACCAGAGGCCAAGTCATAGTGCCCAATCACAGTGCTGCAATTCCACTTTAATTAATTATCATTATTCCATCCCATGGACTCTTTAAATTTATAGTTGTTTGCCTGTTTTATTTTGTCTCTTTCTTTAATACAAATTTATTATTATTATTATTATTATTATTATTATTATTATTATTATAGAATTTATTATTATTATTGAAGAAGCAGATATAAAGTGAATGGGGAAAGCTTGCTCCTAGATCCTTTACCGAAGAGGAAAACAGTATATCAAACTCTCCTGATGCCATTCTGCTCAATGTAGTTTCTTGGATGTCTCCTCCAGACCTCAACATGCCAATCTCATGCCAGCAATCAGTTATGTTTCTTCCATGTCATTATCTTACTAACAAGCTGAATGATGCAATGATTACAACAACGGTATTTTGGTACAATAACTTTCCATCCACTCCTTATGAAAGGAAGCCGAGCTAGAGTTATCATTATGGATTGCCTTTGATTGTGCTTTGGAAATAACCCAACATGAGCTTAATTAAAAACAAAATGTGACTGTTCGGCTGATTTCAATGCAAATATTCAAGGACCCTCCAAAGAAAGCAAGGATAAAATCAAAACAGAACAAAACAAATACACAAGAATTATCCATTCAACAAGCTCCTCTTTAAAAATTAAATAAAAGTTTTCTTGGCAAAGGATTTCAAGGTAACCATTCTTTTTATAAAGGCTGTTGTGTCTTGGGGACCCCAAATTATTGGTAGCTTTTTTTTTTCAGACACAGATGGCAGATTTGGCACCAGATTTTGCTGTACTACTCTACAAAACTGACTTGTTTATAAAAGGAACCTTTGTGATGTAATGCATTTTTGCTTTACAAAAATAAGCAGTAAACAAATACAACACAACCATCTCATTTGCAGCTTTGATGACCCCGGTTACTCTTGCTCCAGAACAATATCTTCCCAGGCAGTATTTGTGGGCCTCTCTAGGTCTTCCAGTATGATTCTATACATGCTTCATTCCCAAGTATAGACCAAATATAGGCTTTACATTTATCCTTGGTTTCAGGTATCTTGGAAAATATCCCCTGTGGATAAAGGAGTCCCACTGGATCAGAGATATGACTCTATTGATCCTTTTCTTTTCTGTGATCATTACACTTGTTGTCCATTCAAAGTACAGTTGACCCTCCCGATTTGTATGTTTGGCTTTTGAGGATTTGATTGCACAGGGGTTTGATTACAATCTTATCTCTAGGAATTTCTATGTCATCAAGTGCTGGAACACCCACAATAAAGGAGGGGCTGTTCAGACAACATTCTGGACAGTCACAAATTAATTCGCTACAAACCAGGAAAAACCTGGTATGTAGCGAATTAATTTGGTAGTGGATTTATTCCACACCTTCATGGGAGTTTTGGGATAAATCCACTATTTTCAGGTCTGGACTGCAGTCCAGACAGTATTCCCACAGTTTAATGGACTAAATAAGCCCACTAAACTGTGGGAATACCCACTCTCCTCCTCCCAAGCCCCAGACCCTTTAGAAAACTAATAAAAACTTGCCTGGCCTCCATTACAAGCTTCGGCCAGCTCTCCCAGTGCACAGAATTGATGTGCCTGGAGAGTGGGGGGGGGGGGGGAGGAAGGAAAAATCGCTCCCCCCCCCCCCGCTCTCCTGGCTCATCATTTCCACATGCAAGGAGAGCCAGCCAGTTTTCTAAGTTGTCTGGGGGCTTGGGGGGAAGGGGGGTAGGGCCTCCACACATTATCTTGGGCTAGTCCTGAGATAATGTCTGAACACCCTCCCCAGAAAGTACACACATTCTGGGGTGGGTGTGGACAGGCCCCCAGAAACATCCGCTTTTTTAACACAGATTCTTCTGGGATAAAGGCCTGTTTGGATCTGATCTTTAAGAATGTTTAGGACCCCCAGTGCAATTTTATGGTCAACATCTGGAAGAAGCTGACTGTAGAGCAGTGGTTCCCAACCTTTTTTTGACCAGGGACCACTTTAACCAGTGAACACTTGACCAAGGACTACTTAACCAGGGACCACTTTGTCTAGGGACCACTCCCCAACATTAGTATCTAAAGGATTTCAAATCTGATTTCAGTCAACTTTAGATTTAGTTTGGGGTGCTGATTCAGAAAATTGCATTGGATAGACCACATCAGTTCTAGTTTCTGATTCAGAACATATGCCGTAGTCAATGACAGGGAAGGAGTGGCAGGTGACATGAAAGGAGCAGAAATAACATAACGTAACATAACATAAAGAGGAAGGAGGTCTGTGGACCAGATGTTCATTCTCATGGCCCACTGGTGGTCCATGGCCCACAGGTTTTCTGTAGAATAATGATGGAGGTCCTGTAGTAGTATTTTCTCATATTAAAAAAAACAATTTGTAGTTTTTACTTGTAACCTTAAGCCTAGTGATTGTGGAGGCCTGCTACAAGACATGCTTGCTGGAAACAGAGAAGATGGCCAGCATTCTAACAGTGATATAGTTGGAGGTTATGTCTCCATACATAGTTTCTTGGAATATTTACATGCATATACCCAGCATCCTCTTCCATTGTTCTCCCAGTCATGTGCACAACAATAGCTTATTCAGTGAAATGTCATCATCTTGGCCGCATCCATGTTCCTTTTGGCTTCTCTTTAACACTATGGGACAAAAAGATTGACTTGCTCTAGAACATAATTTTTTTGCTTTCACTACTCAAGAGTAGCTGGAACAAACTTAGATGAGTCCAACAGATTTGTGACTAGTAAGACACAGCTACACCTGCAATCACCTAGCTATTGTTGTGCAATTGCATTTTGGAAAGAAACTGGGCAAAAGCTATTTTATCTTACTGCTCTTTTTATGAACTTTTGATTCTCACATAAAGCTCCTGGAACAATGGCTAGGATCCTTCAACAAGGAAGTGGAGAACAGATTTAAGCTTACAGAGTTTCATGGCAGTTGCAAAAGACAGCCCCATTTGTGGATTGTGACATTGCAAGACCAAATATACATGCACTTGTACAGACAAATAATTGAGCAACGAGCAATGTATATCTGTGTACAATTCAAAACCTGATCCTATTTACATTCATGGAAAAAATTGTAGCAAGTATGTACAATAGCACCACATGTATAACTCCACTTCCACAACATTGAACTAAATACTGTATGCCTAGTCCACACTATGCAATGACATCCAACTGCTTATACCAGACAACATATGCATGTGGAAGATACCAACAGGATCCCAATCATTATTGTGACTTTTGGACATGAAGCCTTTGCTTTACAGTACATCAGTTGTAAACATCTCTGATAATACTTTGATTCTTAATTCCCACTTGATTGGACTCCTTTTTTTAAAAAAAAAAATGTTAGTCACTCCATGGGATGTATATAGAAGAGTGGTTTTCACTAAGGTCCTGTAGAGTTCACATGCAGTTAAACTTTCTTTCACATGGAGAACATTGAAGACCATAAATAAAGCCAACTTTTTTTTTGATTGTCTAAGCTCACAAAGAGCCCACCAATCCAGCACCCTTTCCTCTCCCTCCCTACATCCTTTATTTCAGGATCACTGGAGACCATGTTGGGGGAAAATAGGAACTATAAACCTAAACGATAGCCAATCAGATTGCACTCACAGCTGAACTGCCAGACAAATTGCAGCTCATGAAATTTGCCATGGGTCAGGAGACTGAGTAATTTCATTTTAATCAGTATTATTGGAAAGGAAGAATAGATGCCATTGCAATAGAAGCACAGAAAGAAATCTTTTGTACAGAAGACACTGAACCAAGACAACAGAGAAATGTCAGGAAACACCATTAAAACAGTTGGAATTATGATCATCCAAGAAAATTCTGTTAGATAATTAAGGTAAACTAGGAATGGTAAAGCTCTATGTTACCAAAAGCACAAAATTGCTGTTGAAAAAAGCAATTCAGTGGTGTTTCCACCTTACCATACATACATAGATCTAATTCATTATCACTCCTGATCAGCAGATCTCCTCATTCTATTAATTTCTATTATTATTACAATGCTGTTTTGTTTTTCAGCTCACATCCATTGCTGCCAATGCCATGGACAAAGAGCTTCAGAAAACATCAGAATGTTATTGGATGAGGAAGGAAAACTATGTAGACTGATGATTTCAGTGATGGACCATTGTACTTTGGAATGAGTGATTCCATCTTATCATAGTCCAATTCGTGTTCAATGTATTGTTTTTTAATCACCTTAAAACTACTGTCTTTTTGCTGTCTCTTGGTCCACAAATTCCACTTCATGTGCAGTGCTTATAACGTATCATTCATTCATTAGTCATCTTTCATCCTGACTATTGAAATGTTGTTTACCTGAAGCTGGACTTGAATCCTTTTTATTAAAGCCTCCAACCTAGTAATAACATTCAGTGAAAATTCTGGATTACTCTTATCATGATTAATTTGAACTTATTATTATTATTATTCTCGCACTTCTACCCTTCCCTTCTCAACCCCCGAAGGGGGACTCAGGGTGGCTTACAAAAGGCACAATTCGATGCCAGCACAACAATAAGATAAAAATAAACATATATAAACAGTAATTAAAACAATTAAAACAATCAATTATACATCATAATCAATAAAAACCAATCTAGTGCTCAACTTTTGCCAGCTCAGAGTCCGTAAATTCATTCCACATTGTCAAATCCATCAATTCTAGTTGTCACTTGTCCTTTGTCTATCTGCCAGATTACCCAAAGGCCTGGTCCCATATTCATTTTTTTTAAATTTCCTTCTAAAAGAGAGGAGAGATGTCGATGACCTAATTTCCCCGGGGAGTGAATTCCACAAGTGAGGGGCCACCACTGAGTAGGCCCTGCTCCTCATCCCCGCCAATCTCACTTGTGATAGAGGTGGGGCTGAGAGCAGGGCCTCCCCAGAAGGTCTTAATCTCCGGGGCGAGATGTAGAAGGAGATGCCGGAACCGTATAGGGTTTTGTAGGTCAAAACCAGCACTTTGAATTGTGCTCGGAACTGGACCGACAGCCAATGGAGCTGACATAACAGAGGGATGGTATGCTCCCTGTATGACGCTCTGGTGAGTAATCTGGCTGCCGCCCGCTGGACTAATTGAAGTTTCCGAACAGTCTTCAAAGGCAACCCCGCATAGAGTGTGTTGCAGTAATCTATTCGGGATGTAACAAGAGCATGGACCACTGTGGCCAGATCAGACTTCCCAAGGTACGGGCACAACTGGCACACAAATCTTAATTGTGCAAAAGCTCTCCCAGCCACCGCCGAGACCTGGGGTTCCAGGCTCAGCGATGAGTCCAGGATCACTCCCAAGCTGTACTATTGCCATGCCACTGGCTTCCAACTCAGTTGAACATCCGGACCTTTAAAATCCAGAACCTTTTTTGCCCTTGTAAACCTTAGCAACATCTATTTCAATATGGCTACATTTTGTGTGGAGGTCTTGATATGAATTCATATTTTCTACTCAGGGAGAAAACAAAATTCACTAATATAATTTATAGGATGAATGCGGTGATAACTTGACCATTGGTCAATCTTTTCTCCAGAGCATTTTTAAAAGAAAAAATCATTTTATCATTCAATGTATCACTTAAAAATGTCCCATTGCCAATTCTCCCTCTTCCTTTGGAATGCCTTTTAGAATCATCAATGTTTGTCAAACTACCTCTGTGTGACTTGATAATTGGCAGGTGAAATGCAAATTGTATTATCAGTTAAGTCAGTCATGAATTGTGGTCTTAGATTGTTTTGTCATTTAGTTTTCCTTAACAATATATAGTGGACCATGAGTTTAAAAGTATAATCCACTTAAAACAATCCCTCAACCTTTATCAAGTCCTGCCAAGTTTGGAATTCAGTGGAGCAGGGTTGATTTATGGATTTCTTTTGCCACTGCTAAGGGTCAGCCTGAGCCCCAATGCCAACTTGCATTTCTATGGTTTGACACCAAGTACCAGATATTGTTGATGAGTATCAGTGGGATTCCCATTGGGAAGCCCTCCAAGCCCTTTGAACCAAAGATACTAAAGTGGTTGCCTACCATTCACTATTTATTTTACCAATTTCTATGTTAACAACCAGTGTTACCAAATTTAGTATTATTTACCCTAGACAATTGTCCCTAGGCCATAAAATCCTCAATTCAAGGTAGACCTAAAAATCCCAGCCACCTTTTCTGAAATTTGTGAATTAGGTTAGATATGCCAAAAGATACCAACTGGTCCTGAGGCAGCCAGGTGAGGTCTCAAAGGAAGACAGCTGGACTAAAATGAACCATTGTTTATTTGCTTTTTATTCATGATGAAGTAAGAGAACTGGGTTGGGTCCCTATTGGACTTCACACAAAGTTCCCCTTTTCTGGTAGCCAGGTGAATCTGACTTCTCCCAGACATGCCAGATGGGAAGGTCGAGGCACCCTGCAGTTCCACGTCCTCCCCTTTCTCTGTAAACATCACCCAGCCCAAAGGTCAAGGGCCCATCACCTCTTCTCCCTGGGAGCAGGCGCATCTGTGATCCTGTTGTTCCGCGATGGTTGGCCAGACGGCTGTCACCTCCCTCCTCATCTCACTTAGCTGAAAGGAAAAGGTCTCCATTGTATTGACCTCCTGTTTCAAACATATAGTTCCTGAGAGGAACTCTCTGGCCTCTACTCCTCCTGTAACCTGGGGAATCTTCCTGCGCACTGTCAATCCTTCCCACAGAAACTTGAGTTGAATTCAGGGTAGGCCCATTGCCAGGTGCTCCTCATCAACCATGCTGCCAACACTGGATAAATTCAGGTCGAGGGTGGCTGCCAATACCTTGCTGGAGCTCAGTTCATGAACATCAATCCCTCCTGTCTCCAACAGGTCTCTTTTCCCCTGCGTGCACATTGTTTTCACTATATTGACAACGGAAAAGTGTTGATAAGGTGAGAAATGGCTTAATGTCAGTTTATGGAAAATCTCAGAATACAACCAGCTAACAATGGGACTGACTGGAAATGAAGTCTTTATTACTCTTTTATGAGAACACAAATGGCCTTTCCAGACAGGTTGTTATCCCGGAGTATCCACGTTTAAAAAACATTGATGTTCTGGGGGCCTGTCCACACCTACCCCAGAAAGCATGCACTTTCCGGAGTGGGTGCCCAGATGTTCTTCTGAGACTGGCCTGGGAGAACAATTGGAGACTCTACCCCCCTCCCCCAAAGCCCTAAAACCCCTTTTAAAAGTAAGAAAAACTTACCTGGCCTCCAGTAGAGTGTTGCCAGAGCTCTCCTGGCAAGTAGAAATGATGCACTAGGAGAGGGGGGGGGGGGGAGAGCGATTTCCTTCCCTTCCCCTACTGTCCTGGTGCGTCATTTCTATGTGCCAGGATCGCTCCAGCAACACTCGGCTGGAGGCCAGGTAAGTTTTCCTTACTTTTAAAAGGGGTTTTAGGGCTTTGGCACCGGGATTGTGGTGCAGCTGGCTGAGTGTCAGCTGCATTAAGATCACTCTGACCAGAGGGTCATGAGTTTGAAGCCAGAGTGAAGCCAGGTCAGAGTGAGCTTCCGGCCAATTTTGTGTAGCTTGTTGTTGACCTTTGCAACGTGAAAGACAGTTGCATCTGTCAAGTAGGAAAATTAAGTACCACCTATGTGTGGGGAGGCTAATTAACTAATTTATGAGGCCATAAAAAGACTCCAGCAAAAAGCACTCCAGCAAAGCATGCGGGGAATGCGGAAGTACTTCATCAGTGTCGCAGATGGACAATGAAAGTGGCAGCTCCCCTGGCGGCCAGAAAAAAGTTAAATAGCCTCTGTGTATGTCTGTATATGCTGTATGTCTAACTGGCATTGAATGTTTGCCATATATGTGCACACAGTAATCCGCCCTGAGTCCCCTGCGGGGTGAGAAGGGCGGAATATAAATGCTGTAAATAAATAAATAAATAAATAAATAAATAAATAAATTTGGGGGAGGGAGTTGTGATTCAGTCAAGACACCAGAAGTAGTGGGTTTATTCCGCGTCTTCCAAGAAGGCATGGAATAAACCCACTATCTAATTAATTTGATGAATTTGTGGTGAATTAATTCAGGATTGTCCAAAACATTGTCTAGACAGTCCCCTTTTTATTAAGTTTCCGCCATAAAGGTGCTGTCTAGATCCACCCAAAAAAGCCAATTCTAATGGCATCTTCTTTGCTGCAGGTTATATACCCACAAACCTATCACCCACACACTCTCCTTCAGGCTCCTAACAATTTCCAAACCAAAAGCCAGATGGTCTTATCAGTGGTTTTCTTGGATCATGTCTCTTCCCCCACCCCTACCCCCGTCCTTGCATTCAAGATCAGGTCAGGATGGCTGTCCAGCCCCTTTCACAGGGCTGGATCTGGCTTCTTGACAAGAACCATGAGTTAATGTATCCTCTCCTCTTGCTCTCATGACATCTGCATGGCAACACTGACCATCGTTGCATTCACTGTCCATCTTTCTGCTTGGGGATTGCAAGCTTGCTTTTCCCCCACCTTGCCAGACACATGGAATGCAGCATAGAATGGAAGTAAATACTGCTTTATTTTTTAAAGTCCATTATTCATGAATTAAGGTTGCAACTTCCCTCCTCCTCCTTTTTTACTATCACTGTATGATAGGCAAGTAAAACATGAGCCTACCCATATGGGATAAGTCTGTAGCTATTAAATTGATCCAGTACAGATGACTGAGATTTTTATCTAGTTCATTGCTGGTAAGAGATTACCCAAACTCGACAATTTCTTCATAAATTCAATGCAAACAGCTTATTTAAAAAATGTGAGAGAAAATAAAATTGATAGAGATCCATCCTTTCCCAAAGCTCATATATTCAGGATTGTGCAGCATTGTGAGAATGGAAATAAATTTCTGGACAGAATTGGGAAGCATTCAATATTTGTAAACCTCCCAACCAAAATTTGCATCTTTTGGAAATTTAATATCTCCAGCCATTCACCCCACCCCTCCTCCAAATACTCCTTTCTCCTTCCTTTGGGCTTTCACAACATTACATTTGTACACAAAATTGCCTGTAATTTCTGGTTTATGTTCCTTAGGCAGGATTTAAATCTATCACAATTGTACAGCTGCACAAACAGTGAGAAAGAAACCGATAATAACCCTCTTAGAATCTTTTAACCAGTAACCAGAGTTCCTAATGTAAATTACATTAGAATTTTCTCCAAATCACTTGTATTCATAATCAGAACTCTGCATGCCAATTAGGTTATAGCTGTAGGGGAGAAACAATCTGAACACACGAGGAACTGCTGTGCACAAAAAAAGTGCAGGGGGAATGAATTTGGAAAGTTGCACTTTATATCTTAGGAAAACTTTTGAAGATGGGCAAAAATCACACTGTGTTTCCGCTGCAAGCAAGTTGTTCCATTTTATTTCTCTTCTCCAATATATGGACCTGGGCTTAGGCTTTAAAAGGCACAAGTTTCAGCAATGAATGGTAGCTATTAGCTAAGGAGAATCAGGTGGCTAAGATCCAATATTGGGTTCTGTCACATACATCTCTGCTGAATGTCAACATTCTCACAACTAACCAAAATACCAAATGTATAACTGAATGGATAATCAAATGTGGACATACAGTCATGTGCATTCCACAATAATATACAATGGTATTGCATACAGTTCTGTTTCTGCAGAACTGAATTGAATCACTAAATCATAGAGTTGAAAGAGACCACAAGGACCATCCAGTCCAACCCCATACAGGGAAAGCACCATCAAAGCATCCCTGACAGATAGTCATCCAGCCTCTGTTTAAAAGCCTCCATAGAAAGAAACTCCAGCACCCTCTGGGGCAGCGTATTCCACTGCAGAATCACTCTTACTATCAGATAAGAAATTCTTCATAATTATTAGTTGGAATGTCTTTTTCTGTAATTTGAATCCATTGTTCCATTTCTTGGTCTCCTGTTGTTAATTCGTTCAGTCGTCTCTGACTCTTTGTGACCACATGGACCAGTCCACACCAGAGCTCCCTGTCGGCCATCACCACCCCCAGCTCCTTCAAGGTCAGTCCAGTCACTTCAAGGATGCCATCCATCCATCTTGCCCTTGGTCGGCCCCTCTTCCTTTTACCTTCCACTTTCCCCAGCATAATTGTCTTCTCTAGGCTTTGCTGTCTCCTCATGATGTGGCCAAAGTACTTCAACTCTGTCTCTAGTATCCTTCCCTCCAATGAGCAGTCGGCCTTTATTTCCTGGAGGATGGACTGGTTGGATCTTCTCGCAGTCCAAGGCACTCTCAGAACTTTCCTCCAACACCACAGTTCAAAAGCATCGATCTTCCTTTGCTCAGCCTTCCCTAAGGTCCAGCTCTCACATCCATAGGTTACTACAAGGAATACCATGGCTTTGACTATGCGGATCTTTGTTGCCGCATAGTCAAAGCAATGGTATTCCCTGTAGTAAGCTACGGATATGAGAGCTGGACCTTAGGGAAGGCTGAGCAAAGGAAGATAGACGCTTGGTCTCCTAAGCAGCCAAAAACAACCCTCCCTCCTCCTCAGTACTACATCCTTTCAAATATTTAAACATGGCTCCCATAATCCCCTCTCAGCCTTCTTTTCTCCAAGCTAAATATACCTGTCTTCCTAAACCATTCCTCATAGGGCTTCGCTTCCAAACCTTTGGCTATTTTGGATGTCCTTCTCTTGACCAGTTTGAGCTTGTCCATCTACTTCTTCAATTTTTGGGCCCAGAACTGAATACAGGGATATTCCAGTTGATATCTGACCAAAGCAGAATAGAGTGGGACTGTGTCCCCCCCCCCCCCCCCCGGTATCTGAACACGAGATGGCTACTAATGCATCCTAGAATTGCATTGGTTTTTGCAGCAGGTTCAATACACTGTTGACTCATGTTCAGCTTGTTGTCTACCAAGACTCTTATATCCCTTTCACATGGATTGTTTTCAATGTTCTCCATCCTATAGCTGTGCATTTCATTTTTATTGCCTAAGGATAGTACTGTACATTTCTCCCTTTTGAGCTTCATTTTGTGAGTTTTGGCATATTTCTGTAATCTTTTAAAGTAATTTTGGATCCTGAACCTGTCGCCTGGGGTATTAGCTCTCCCTCCCAATTTGGTGTCATCTGCAAATTTGATAAGCATGCCCTCTACTCCACAGTCCAAGTCATGAAGAAAGATGTTGAACAGCACTGAATGTGGAAAAGATCTTCAACTACTAATCCATGTGTAATACACTAACAGGATTGCTGCTGATAATACATTGTAGATGCTGGTAGATTAGCCAGATGAAAGGGCTTAAGGACACTCCATCAACTTTGTCCTACATGATCAATGGAAAGAGATTGTGAGAGTTTTCAGTCAAAATTAGATTTGTTTAGAAGATTCCTTAAGCTTTGTTATTATCTTCTAATGAAATGTCTGGAAACATCTGAGTTACTAATATTCAGATTGAAGATGCTTGGTGAAACAGATCTTCACCGTGCCCTATCATATTTAGATCAGTATTTAACATTACACTGCTATACTTAATCAAAAATGTTACAGGATGGCGAGTGTTTCCCAGTTCATGTCCACTTATTTTCTACTGAGTTTCCCACAGTGACCACCAACAGTGACCACCAATTGGTGGTCACTGTGGAAAACTCAGAAGAGAATAAATGGATGTGAATTTGATGTACCCCTAGACCACTAACAGGACTTTCCATTATCCTGGCACATCCAATCATGGACATCAAAGCAACTTGTTGCAAAAGAAAATAATCTCAAGAGAAGTTTGGAAAGGGAGATAGTTGAACTGAAATATATTTACCAATTCCAATCTGTTAGCATAGATTTGAACAGAAATGAAAATAGTTTCTTGGCACACTGCTTATCTCAACAGTCTGGTTTTCATTACAAATGCATACATAACAAAGCATCTTTTTTAAAGAAAAGACTTTGACTTCTACTCAACAAACTTTCCTGAAAGCAGATTATATTGCTTTAACATCCAATATACAATTAACAGACAAAAGCATTGTGTTTTCAGTGTAAATCTATACTATAATCTTGATGGTAAAAGCTGTTCGGCAATGGAAAACCTCTCACTTCTGCAGGAGTCTACTGTGTACCATGCAGCTGTGGACAAATCTACATAGGGACCACCAAACGCAGCGCCCAAACACGAATCAAGGAACATGAAAGGCACTGCAGACTACTTCAATCAGAGAAATCAGCCATAGCAGAGCACCTCATGAACCAGCCTGGACACAGCATATTATTTGAGAACACAGAAGTGCTGGACCACTCTCACAACCACCATGTCAGACTACACAGAGAAGCCATTGAAATCCACAAGCATGTGGACAATTTCAACAGAAAGGAGGAAACCATGAAAATGAACAAAATCTGGCTACCAGTATTAAAAAACTCTAAAATTGCAACAGCACAACAACAGAGAGGAAAAAAAATAAGGACATCTAATCACCTCTCAACAAAGGTTTGCTCCAGGTCACTGTCAGGCCATTATATGCTAATCAAGGTGTTCAGTTGAAACATTCACACCTAGCTCACCCTGGTCATTTCACAGATATATAAACCCTTTTCCCTAGTTCCAACAGACCTCACTACCTCTGAGGATGCTTGCCATAGATGCAGGCAAAACATCAGGAGAGAATGCCTCTAGACCATGGCCATATAGCCCAAAAAAACCTACAACAACCCGATGGAAAACCTATTTCCATAAGAGGTGGTAAAGGTCTACTTCTCTGAATGCCTTCAAAATGAGGCTGTGCAGTGACCTGTTGGGGATGCTGTAGCTGGAGAATCTACAACTAACAGATTACTGGACTCAATGGCCAATGGAGCCCCTTCCAGTTCTATGGTCTATGAATCTATGATTTCCATACACTCATATAGTTCAATGGTTTTTCTGTAGTTGTCAATTACAATGGGATTTAAACCAGTGTCCCCATTAGTCATTCCATTGTGAAAAGGGAAATATAAAGAGTCTGCAATCCCAGTGAATCAAGAGATGCAATGAAGGGTAGTTACATGCCACTCAAAATGTAGAGCTGTGTGTGATACAGTTTTACTTGAAGAATTTACTTAGGACCTCATAACAAAGGACTATAGATTCACCATGTATTGAAGAGGGTGGAGAACCCACACTCCACATCACGCAATTTGCCTTTGTCTCCATCCGATGGGAGGAAGTGTCACTGGCTGGCTTTCCCCCGTTGCTGGTAAGATGACACAGGAAGGCAGTAGTAGCAGCATTCCCCACTTGCTCTTTCCTTTATGGATGGAGACCAGCCAAAAGTAAACTTGCATTGTGCATCCTGAAAGGGGAAAACAAGTGGTGCACGATGGGTCAAGTAGCCCATCTGATGAGATAGTTAGGCTATGTCCAAAAAGGTACTCATGTATGCCTAAAATAAAAATGTCAGAAAACAAATCTGTGTAGAAAAAAAATCATTATTTTGCAAAAAATGTTGTTTTCTGCACAGAAAATTACATTTTTTGTTAAAAACAACCATATGCACATTTTGAACAGGTTATGATTAGATATAAGTTTTGTAAGTTGTGAAGCTTCTATTCAATCTAGCCTCCTTCTCTTCAGTCTTTCTCAACACTTGGTAAACACATTAAAATAAATGTTTGAAAAAAATAAATAAAACATATTTTAAAAACATATTTTTCCAAATATTTCTTTTATCCCTAAGATTAAGTGAATTTCTACCACTGTATTAGAACATATATTAGCTTTTACTTCACATTTGCATATTAAGCTGCATGAGCAAACATAAGGAAACATGAACTGCTGAGCAATAAAACTGGAACTGTGAAGAGGAGTGAAATGCTCAAGGGTTACTGCAGTGCAGTGCCACACAAGAAGGAAAATATTATGAAAAAGATAAGATCTAGCACTTGCACTACAAGTAGAACTACATATTGCTAGTGCTATACATGTCTTGTACTGAATAGCAACATTTTACAACTGCATGTACAACTTGAGTGTGTATCTCCATCTCCATGCACATGTACATTTGCATGCCAAATGTCACTGCATATATCACGATTGAATACAGCAGCTATTCACAGAGCAAAAGTGCCCCACTGCTTCCATAGGAGAACTCACATATATGTAAGACACCAACAGAATTCCAGGCAATGTTATTATCTCTTTTTGAGCTTCTTTGAGAAGACATTCCGTTGTTAGCTTGATCTTCATTCAGGCAGATATACTTATGAGTGTTTATCATACAATTTTTATTAACTGTCTTTATCTAGGATATTTTCTGATCCAAATTCCAAATTATTTAATTCCAGTATATTGTGGGGAGACTGTACCAAAGAAGTGTATTCCATAGTACCCCAAAAGCCAGTGCAAGGAAAGACATGTTCACATGTCACAGAATGTTGTATAGAGTGTATATTTTTCTTATTTTCAAAAAGATCTGCTGAGAGAATCTTTGACCCTGACCATTTTGTGTCTGTTATAAAGAAAACAAGAACAGGGAATGGCAGGTGGCAGAAACTGGGGAAAAAAACCTGTTCACACTTCTTCATGTGACAATGTCATAAAATGTTTACTTTTCAGGTTTAGTTCTATGTGAATTTGGAAACACTACAAGACCCTGGGGAACTAAAATGGCCCCTTTTCTGGATAAGGGTTAAATAAATGAATGTTTAATAGTCACCTTTTGCCAACAAAGTGGTAAAAGAAAAGCATTTTTAGATGAAAGGGGTGAACAAGGGGAAGGAGGGGAAAATATACCTTGTTTGCTATGGTGTGATATATGAGGGTTGAAGGAAATGTAATGCCTCCACCTTCGTTACTTGGGTTTGGATGGGCATATTTTAATAAATAAAATGTGGAAATAATCCTTAGAATGTTCTCTTTAACTACCACCTTTCACTTTTCCACATAATCACCAGACAATTGGATATATTTCTGCCAATGATGAGCAAGTTATTTGAAGCCATCACGGAAAAAGTCAACACTCTGTTTCCGCAACCCATCATTCACAGAACTTCGGATAGCCAAGCAAAGCAATAATGTGACCCACACGCTCTTGTGAAATGCCGATTATGCTTGAAATTTCTCTCTGAGTGATACAATGATTGTCTTGAATCTATCTGTCAACATTTTGCTTGTGAAACTTGGTGGTTGCTGTCACACGACGTCCAACTCTTTGTTTGTAATGCAAGTCAGATGTTCTCACCTCAACATCTTTAAATTTACTCGCCCAGTGATGCACAGTACTCACATCAACACAATCACTAGGCCTGGGCGGTTTCGTTTCGTTAATTCGTAATTCGTTAATAATTCGTTAATTTTTCCAATTACAAAACGATAACAAACCATTCTGGAGCAATCATTAAAAAAACGAATTTTTAAACACGTTTTGTAAATGCTTCGTATTTCGTTATTGTATTCGTTTCGTTATTGTTCTGAGGTCGTTTCGTTATTATTTCCGCATGTCTGGGCCAGTTTTATGGTTTAATTAGTGAAAAAAAGTTATAATATCACACCAACAGTCAAGAACAGAGGGAGAGGGAAGCTTCAGAAGTTTTTGGAGGTTTTTTAGCGTATTTCGCGGTCGCGTCCGCCATTAACGAATCGATTCGTTATTGTTTCGGAAATCTATTCGTTAATTTTTTACCATTTACGAAATTTCGTAAATATCGAACTTTTTAAAAGGAAAATTTTGTAATTATTTTAAATATTGAAACAAAAAAAACCCCAAATACAAATCGATTTTAGAAACAATTTTTTGCGTTGTTACCCAGGCCTAACAATCATCATAAACTGCTTGCATTCTCTGATGAATCTCCTTTGGGGTGACATCTTCTGCTGTCAAGAATTCAATGACTGCACGTTGCTTAAGTTGCATTGACCGACTTTCTGTGCAGGGCTCCATACTTTGCACTTTAACAACACAACCATCCAATGCTAAGGCTTCCTGCCAGAATGGAACTGTAGAGGAGAGTCTACTGAACTAGCCAGTACCTGCCACATATCAGTACTGCCATCTGTTGAGGAGTTATGAAGGTAGAGGCATTGTTTTTCGTTCAACCCTCTTACATGCTGACTCTGAAGGAGCTGGGGGAGGTGATGACCGACAAGGAGCTCTGGTGTGGACTGGTTCATGAGGTCACGAAGAGTCGGAAATGACTGAATGAATGAACAACAAACATGCTGTTTGTGGATCTGTAAAAGAATAATAAACTCAAATAAGTGGCAATTCACTCCAATTCCCCACAATTAAGGCATGCCAAGAGATACTCATCCAACCACTACTTAGGCCGTGTCTAAACTGCTGCTTAAACTGGGATCAGCCCAAAGTGTTCTGATGAAACAGAATGCTGCAATGGATGTCAACTCATTCCAGCAGCCCCAAGACCACATTGGCCCGCACTAGACCACTACCTTGTTGTCTATGGCACTGTTTACACTCCATGCCACTCTGCCTGGCCTTCTCCTTTAGAATCTGCTGATGTCAGAACTGGGAGTCCAAGCAGCCATCAAAGATGAAGTACATCAACAACCTCCTTCTTGCTAGTCATTCTGACCTCAGCAGATGCCAATGTGATGGCCAAACATGCAGAGTGCTAGTAAGTATCCAACAGAAAGCATCAGTGGTGACACTGGGATGAGCAAATAACTTCTGCTGTGCTCATCAGTGCAAGGAAAGGATGATGGCAGATGTGTACATGTGGACAGGGGATTGGGCTGAAATATACCTGATCCAGTTTCCCAGGTAGTTGCAAAGCTCCAGGATACTCCAGAATTTCATCCAAAATCCAGAGTATCCCACTGATGTTGCCTAAAATGAGGCTAAGGCCCCATCTATACTACCATATGAATTCCAGATTATCTGATTTGATGATCTGGATTATATGGTAGTGTAGATCCAACCTAAGTCAAGTTAAGGGCAGAAATTCTAAGGTATTCATGGGAAGTCCTGTGAGTAGTGGAGACAGGCAATGGTGGGTCCAGTTATTTCATAAGAGTAGTAAAGCCACCTTGAGTTGTCTTCAGGCTGAGAAAGGTGGCATAGAAATGCAGTTAATTAATTAATTAATTAATTAATGGTCTCCAAATAAGGAGAAAACATCCCCCTCTCAAGCAATCTCTTTTACGTTCAAATACATCCTAAAGTTAAGATGTTCTTCCTAATGTTCAAGTGTAATCTCTTCTCTTTCAATCTGAAACCCTGTTCTGGTGTCAGGAGCAGTAGAATATCTAGATAATCCAGTTTTTGAATACCCAGTCTTTTGGAGGGAATGTACTTCAATTCCTCTAGGGAGTATAAAAGACAATTTGGACACATTTTCTGGATTAGAAGGATGTTATAAAATCAAGAGAGTGCTTTTTCCAGCAGCAGCAACAATAACAAACAAACAATATCAACTACTACTAATGCTACAACTACAATCCTCTCTAAAAAGAGACTCAAAGAGGTTTTAAATGAGTCTCAACTCTGAAAGTCATCTTCTAAGTCACTTCTGTTGGAAAAAGTCATCTCCTAGTCCTAGCAGGGGAAGATGCTGCAACTTTCCTCTTTGAGAAGTTGAGAAGAAAAAAAAATGTTTTAAGAGAAAAATTGGACTCCTATACCTCAAACAGTGAGCTCAAAACTTGGACATTTTCACATCTTTAGCTTCTTCAGACTACAGGAAACTATTTCTAGATCTACGGAAGTAATGCTACCCCTCTATTCTGATTTGGTTAGACCACACCTGGAATATTGTGTCCAATTCTGGGCACCACAATTCAAGAGAGATATTGACAAGCTGGAATGTGTCCAGAGGAGGGCGACTAAAATGATCAAGGGTCTGGAGAACAAGCCCTATGAGGAGCGGCTCAGGGAACTGGGCATGTTTAGCCTGAAGAAGAGAAGGCTGAGAGGAGATATGATGATAGCCATGTATAAATATGTGAGAGGAAGCCACAGGGAGGAGGGAGAAAGCTTGTTTTCTGCTTCCCTGGAGACTAGGACGCGGAACAATGGCTTCAAACTACAAGAGAGGAGATTCCATCTGAACATAAGGAAGAACCTCCTGACTGTGAGAGCCGTTCAGCAGTGGAACTCTCTGCCCCAGAGTGTGGTGGAGGCTCCTTCTTTGGAATCTTTTAAACAGAGGCTGGATGGCCATCTGTTAGGGGTGATTTGAATGTGACATTCCTGCTTCTTGGCAGAATGGGGTTGGACTAGATGGCCCATGAGGTCTCTTCCAACTCTTTGATTCTATGATTCTACTTAGCATTTCGAAAACAAAAGCCTTTCCTCTAGTTGCACAAGGATTTTGGATTGATACCCCATTTAGTTAGTTGTTTGATTGGTTTTTTGGAAAAGTCCAGCCATTATAACTTGTCAGCAAAAAAATAACTATAGTACACCTATGAAACATATCACTCATGCCATTTGTGTAACTTTTTTGACCTAAGTTTAAAACTTGGCCAAGAATTCCAGCAAATAAGCAGTCAGACAAGCTATTATTAGACCTGAATGGAAGAAACCCATATTCCTACATGTCAGGATTTGAATGGTGTGTCATCATGTAGGGATTCAATGGTTCTATTCTAGTTAAAAACCAAGCAATCAGTTTTGGTCTATAATTAAAATACTTTTAATAGCTTTAAATAATCTATGCTTCCTTAGGTCTGTGGAAGGAGAAAAGTGGGATATAAATGCAATCATTTAATTGATTAATCAATTAATTAACTGATTAAAATAAACTCGAATTTTCTTGTGCTGAAGTTTAGTTCTCTAGCTATATTTACTGAATGACTAAACACCACCATGAAACCTTCCCTTGAGATAAAGGAATACTGTAGGTTTAAATAAATACATAAACAAATAAGTAAACAAATAAATTCATGCATTTGGTATTGATTGAAGAACAACACACACAAGACAGTTTGGTGTGTGGACATATTAACATTCTTTTTATACTGATTTATTTCACATATATCTTTGAGTGAAGCTACTAGCAGCCTGAAGAAAAAGAAAAGACACAAAATAAAGTCTGTGGCAAATTGCATGTGCCAATTTTGGAATTAATTTTAGCCCTTCTCCAATTTAAATTAGAAGACGGGCAGAGCAGAACTGATGAAATAATGGTAGAACCAAGCGAGGGAAATCAACTTGCCCTTAGGAATCGCATGTGTAGCAGATGATGTGTTCTTTGGCTTGCCAGATTCAAAATACGCTTGCCTTCTTCAAACTGAGCTTTCCTGCGGTGTTATGTCACTCAGCAGCAAGAGCCAGATGTTCACCCTTGTTCCTCTCCTTTCCATCTACATTTCTTCTATGTAAATAATAAGATATACTAACTAGATTAAACCATAACTCAAGTGGCTGGTGAACCATGGTGATCTATTTACTCATTGGCATGGTTTCCATGTGACTGGTAAATTTAGATTGACTGTTTTGTGGCATAGGTGATAGCATGGAAATGAAGCTGAAGAGAAGAGGTCCTCTCTCCCCCTCTATCTTTTCATTTCGGTAGATGTAGCACATCTAGCCATTTTCCAGATGAGCTACTTGAACCTGGAGAGGAGCAATAAGTGAGGAGGAAACTAGTATGGTAAGAATCACTGACTGGCAAAACACCTGAATTCTGAGGACACTTCAAGAGTTGGGTTGCTTCCCATTTGACTAGTGGAAAGTAGACCTGATGATTCCCCCACTCCAATCATAGTATTTAAAATGAGGACCTCAGGCTAGACAAAGGTCCTTTCCCCACATTCAGGTCACAGGACCTAAGAGGAAACTTTCAGAGTTTGCTGCTTCACCATCCTAGACTCACAATTCCTCTTGGACTCAAGTTTCCAATCCAAGTTCTCTCATATTTAGAAGAGGTGGGTTTTGGATATGCAAAATCACTGATTGCTATTATCTGTGAATTGAAATTAAGGACCTCTGGCTCAAGATATCATAGAATATAACTATAGGGTCTAGAAAATGCCTAAAAGGGACATATTTTGTCAACCAGTGAAAAATGAAAGCATGGATAACTATGGATTTAAGGGTTGTACTGAACCCTCAAAATCATGACCAAGTGCTCAATTGACTCGAAGCTCATATGAATGTTCAACTTAATCTGAGGCAAGTCCAGAGTTCAACTTAATCTGAGGCAAGTCCAGAGTCCAGTTCTCCAAACTGTCCAACGGGTCCAAAATAAGTTGACTGTCATTTCATTTTCGCCAGGCACCAAGACTAATGTCAGCAATGACACCCACTGATGGCCAAGAACTCCCCAGAGCTTTGTAGTAATCTGCCATACTGAATGGGAGGACGACACAAGATTGTAGACATTGGTTGAAAGCCAGTCTATCCATCCATAATTGCAAAATAAGGAGCTGCTCTGGAGTTTCCACAGCTTTTCATAGCACAGAACTGGAAAATAACTGGACATAATCAAGACATCCAGGAGTGATCATAATCAGGTTTGGGGCCAGTGTAGACAACCCCTGAAAGCTGTCAAAAATTCACCAACCAGTGATAAATGGCCCCAGGACAAGTTTTATTGACCCATTGATGATGAGAATTATGGGTCCTGCTTTTTATTAGCACCAACAGAGGTTGTGCTCAACTGTTCCGATTGCCTAAGTTAGCGAGCAATTAAGACAAAGGGTTTTGAAAATGAGTCAGAAGATATTTCTCCAAGTGAGAAAGTGTATAATGCTTGTGGACTTTTCTCTGCCAATCTGGGAGAAGGACTGACAATAGTTCTCTAGAGATTTCAAGCCTGAATAATAGTAAAAATGATATAAGAAAACTTAAATGGTGAAGGAATATCTGAAGGACAATCAAGCAGTTCTTCTCATCTAGAGAAGGGCACATGTGCTATCAAGGTTTTTAAACATTTTATATTAAAGAGATAGACCGACACATACAAATACAAAAAGAGAGAAGAGCAGGAAAAAAAGTGTCAATAAGAGTCCATTTTCTCCTGAGAGCGATGTCTCCTTGGATGTTTATAAAAATCAGTGACCCGGAAAAGTGTTGTCATCAGGATTTAAAAGGACCTCATGGAAACCATCCAGGCATAGTTATCTCAAACACCTTATCTATATTGGCAGCCAATATGACCTCTGCAGTGCAATCCAAGAAAGTACTGAGGCATCTCTTCCTAAAGCCGACTCTTTTCCACAGGCTTGATCTGCCTCTAATCCATTGCTCCTCATATCCTGTCCCCACCTTCCAGGCCCACAAAATGTGCTCATAAAAAAGTGGATGAACTTTTCTTGTGTTCACTATCTCTAAAAAATGGGTGTGTGTATGTCTTGAGGTTGCCTGTCAATGCATAATATCCCCATAACTTTTTAAAGTTATTCTTGGCAATTTAAATTCTGCTTGTAATTGGAGCACGAATTAGTGATATTTCCATTCAGTTTGGGGAGGCTTGGCCAAGAAAGGTTGCTTGCATCTACATTGTTTGCTTCTACATAGAATCATAGAATCAAAGAGTTGGAAGAGACCTCGTGGGCCATCCAGTCCAACCCCCTGCCAAGAAGCAGGAATATTGCATTTAAATCACCCCTGACAGATGGCCATCCAGCCTCTGTTTAAAAGCCTCCAAAGAAGGAGCCTCCACCACACTCTGGGGCAGAGAGTTCCACTGCTGAACGGCTCTCACAGTCAGGAAGTTCTTCCTTGTGTTCAGATGGAATCTCCTTTCTTGTAGTTTGAAGCCATTGTTCCGCGTCCTAGTCTCCAGGGAAGCAGAAAACAAGCATGATCCCTCCTCCCTGTGGCTTCCTCTCACATATTTATACATGGCTATCATATCTCCTCTCAGCCTTCTCTTCTTCAGGCTAAACATGCCCAGCTCCTTAAGATGCTCCTCATAGGGCTTGTTCTCCAGACCCTTGATCTTTTTAGTCACTCTCCTCTGGACACAGTCCAGCTTGTCAATATCTCTCTTGAATTGTGGTGCCCAGAATTGGACACAATATTCCAGGTGTGGTCTAACCAAAGCGGAATAGAGGGGTAGCATGACTTCCCTAGATCTAGACACTAGGCTCCTATTGATGCAGGCCAAAAACCCATTGGCTTTTTTTGCCACCACATCACATTGTTGGCTCATGTTCAATTTGTTGTCCACGAGGACTCTAAGATCTTTTTCACATGTACTGATCTCAAGCCAAGCGTCCCCCATTCTATATCTTTGCATTTCGTTTTTCCTGCCTAAGTAGACTATCTTGCATTTGTCCCCGTTGAACTTCATTTTGTTAGTTTTGGCCCATCTCTCTAATCTGTCAAGATCATTTTGAATCCTGCTCCTGTCCTCTGGACAGTAGAATTAATACAGTTTGGTACCATTTAACTGCCATGGCTTAATGCTATGGAATCATGACACATCAGCACCCTTTGGCAGAGATGATTAAAAGTCGCATAAAACTACAACTTCCATCGCATTGAGCCATGGCAGTCAAAGCAGTGTCAAACTGCATGAATTCTACAGTGCAGATGCATGCTAAGTATCAGATTCTTTATTAGCTGCTAATGCAGAATACAGTAGCTAAAATAAAATTCGTGATCTCTTAGTGAAGCATACCAAGAACTGAATCCCATTATTAGGGACAATGGCACAAGAATCTTGTGTCCTATGACAGGATTTTTTTTTTCTGGTTTCACCATACAAACCATAACATAATGCATATTAAAGAAAGTACTACGCAGCAATCCAGAAACGACTACAGTTAGCTTAATTCCTGTATGCATTTCTACATACTGCAATAATACATGTTTGGAATATTTTAGGAAGCAACAGGTCCCATCGGTTTCATAGCATCTGGTTACTTTGAATATTGTTGTTGTTTTTATTTTGGCCTCTTGTTAAGATGGAAACAAATATACCACATAGGCACTGAAACAGAGAATGCAAAAGGAATTGGTTCCTGTCCTCTTGAATTTTGCATAGAATTGCACATTCTGTAATATTGGCCCCAATATTTTATGCATCCGCATGCTTCATGTTTTCTTTATAAATTTTGGAGAATTGTCATGCTAAGATTTCTGAAAAGTAAAAATAATCAAGACCCTAGAAACTAGATACCTACCTGATAGTGGTTTTGCTTTCTGGCTGCATCATGTATTAAATTAATTATCTCAACCTGCAATTTTAACAAGAGAAATTAATAATACAAACCACAACTAGCAAGTACAAGTTGAGTATCCCTTATCTGAAAGGATCAGGACCAGAACTGTTCCGTATTTGAGGCTTTGTTTATTTGAGGGGTGGATTCTGGAATACTTGCTCACGCATAATGAATACGTGCACAAGTCTAAACACAAATGTAACTTATATTTCATATACACTTTGGACACATTAACCAAAGGTACATAATATTTTAACATATTTGTGCATGGCACAAGGTTATGTATATTGAAACATCAGAAAGCAAAGGTGTCACCACTCATGTACACAATTTCAGATTTTGAAATATTTTGGATAAGGAAATATATATATATATATATATATATATATATATATATATATATATTAGGCTTGGGCGGTTTCATTCGTTAATTTTGTAATTCGTTATTAATTCATATTTAAATTAGCTTAAGATCCAATATTGAGCCATGCAGGAATAGTGTGAAGAGTAATAAAGATTCGAAACATTTTTTTCAATTCATTTCGTAATTATTTCGTAATTATTTCGTAATTATTTTCGCATGTCTGGTGCAAGTTTTATAGTTGTTGTTTGTTTTATCACACCAACAGTCAACAACAGAGGGAGAGGGAAGCTTCAGAAGTTCCTCCTGTCCCATTTGGAGGTTTTTTTAGCATATTGCACAATCTCGTCCACCATTAACGAATCGATTTGTAATTTTACGAAATTTCGTAAATTTTGAAATTTTTTAAAGGAAAATTTTGGAATTATTAAAAAAAAACGAAACGCAAGGGCCCCCTAAAAACAAAACGAGTTTAGAACCAAATTTTTCCGTGGTTACCCAAGCCATATATATATATATATATATATATATATATATATTCATTTGAATAACATAAGTAACTACATACCAATCCTGAAAACTAGTCGATAGATAGAACTAATTTAATTTTTAGTGCATTACTATTGTTTGATTCATTGATAAGTTCAATTTGGAGAATTGGAAGACACACCAAGCACCTTTTAGAGTTCATTGAAGAATTAATGCCTTTTAACACCACTTTAACTGCCATGGCTCACTGCTATGGAATCATGGGATTGATGGAGGGAAGTAATGGGACCAGTGTGTTGTAGTGTTTTGAATAATGGATGAGAAAGTCAGGAAACCAGGGACTCTTCTACACTGCACAATTAAAGTGCTATGATACCATTTAAACTGCTATGGAAACATCCTATGGAATCCTAGCATTCATAGTTCAATGAAGCAGAAGAGTGAAAATCTCATGATCCCATATAATGATGCCATAGCGGTTAATGTGTGATTGTAACAGTATAATTGAAAGAGAAAGACCCCAGATTCAAATTCCCTTTTGATCAAGGAACCCCACTGGGTGACTCTGGGCACCATATTCTCCCAGCCTCAGAGGAAGGCAATGACAGATCTCCCCTGAATAAGTCTTGTCGAGAAAAGCCCATGATTGGTTTGCCACAAGTCAGAATTGACTAGAAGACACATAGCAATAGCAAGGTGAGAAGGAGGAAGTAATAAAATAATATTTTACTAGCTGAGGTTGTATGGCATTCACCTTTCCTGGAGATCTAATTTGATATTCAGTGCTTGGCTTCTTCCCCCTCCTTTTGCAATTTTAACTGTTTTTGCACATACATTCTTTAAGATGCAACATCGGTTAGGATGCCTTTGATATAGAAGCCATAATCACATCTCTACTTTGGAGATATTAAGTAATCCATTTTATTTGAGCAAGTAACTTTGGGTTATCATCAGTTTTCAATATGATTCATTCTTTGGTGATTTTGCACTCGCCCACAATCACACTCCTTCTCCACCCGCCACCCACATGCCGTGTTACTAGGAAAACTTTGACCTTGCATTGAAAGATAATAACAGAGCAAATCTATAGTATCTGTGTGATTAATAGTACAGCCAGTGAGTCCTCTTAGACTTATAGAGCCTCACAAAGCATGATGCTAGAATACTCTGAGCATCTACAATCCAGGTTCACCTTCTTGCAAAATAATTCATCAGCATAAAGATAATGACATTCAAATATCATAATTATAGCCTATACACACACATACATGGGAGAAAAGAGAGTGCATTTCTACACACACACACACACACACACACACACACACACACACGTGCACCCTACCCCGCCTTCTCTTTCTCACCATTAGTTGTTAATGTCAAAATATGATCTTTACTCATTGCACTGACATAATATAAAACTAATGCAGTTTTCCTATTTTTCATAAAAATTTCATCCACGCTATTAGTTTCACTGATAGCAGGCTGGGAAATGTTGTTAGGTTACAAGATGGACGACACTGGAAAACCTCAGCATGTTAAGAAGCCATAAAATTTTATTCAGTTCATTTACTGCCACAGTCCAGTAACCCTATAGTAACAGTGTGCTATTTTTATTGTGTATTTATTTAAAGGTTGGATCTTCCCTCAGTCGGGCCATTTAACTGAATTAATCTGGTTTTCTAATGAACTCCATCCTTTGAGGTATTTCTGATCCATTGTGCCCTTTGTACCGAAAGTCTACTTGCACTTTTATATTTTCTTAAATTTGGGGAAATAAGGATGAAGCATGGTGTTCAGCATTCTTTGGAGAAAAAGAAGTTGCTTTACATGCCACTGTACCCAAGACCTTCATTGGAGATGTTTTGTCCTCGTGGACAACAAGTTAAACATGAACCAACAATGTGATGCAGCAGCTAGAAAAGTCAATGGATTTTGGCCTGCAAAAATAGGAGTCTAGTGCCTAGATCCAGGGAAGTCATGCTACCCCTCTATTCTCTTCTGACTTGGTCAGACCACTTTACCTGGAATCACACTGTGTCCAATTCTGGGCGCCGCAATTGAAGGAGTTGACTTAGAGGTTGACGCTAAGCTGGAATGTGTCCAGAGAAAGAGGTTGACTCAAAGGATCAAGGATCTGGAAAACAAGCCCTATGAGGAGTGGCTGATAGAGCTGGGTATGTTTAGCCTGCTAAAGAAAAGGCTGAGAGGAGACATGATGAGGGCCATGTATAAATATGGGAGGGAAAGTCATCGGTAGGAGTGAGCAAGCTTGTTTTCTGCTGCCTTGGAAACTAGGATGCAATTTATTTATTTATTATTGTTTATTTCGGGCATTTTTACCCCACCCTTCTCACCCCCTAGGGGGTACCCAGGGCGGCTTACATCCGACACAATTCGATGCCAACAAGTACAATAAAAATGCAAATAACAATAAATACAATAGTTAAAAACATACAATTAATACAATATCAACTGAAAAGCAGATCTACAGCATGCATTTATCGAGTTCTAAAATCCGTCAATCCATTTAGCATTACCATCCAACTCATAATCCTTTCCAACTCTAGTCATCATTACCTTGTTAGTCTGCCAGATTACCCAAATGCCTGGTCACATATCCATGTCTTCAGCTTCCTTCTGAAGGAGAGGAGAGATGTTGACGACCTGACTTCCCTGGGGAGTGAATTCCACAGGCGAACGAATGGAACAATGGCTTCAAACTACAAGGAAAGGAGATTCCACCTGAACATGAGGAAGAACTTACTAACTATGAGAGCTGTTCAGCAATGGAACTCTCTGCCCCAGAGTCTGATGGAAGGTCAGTCTTTGGAGGCTTTTAAAGCAGAGGCTGGATGACCATCTGTCAGGGGTGCTTTGAATGTGATTTTCCTGCTTCTAGGCAGAGGGTTGGACTGGATGGCCCAAGAGGTCTCTTCCAAATCTATGATTCTATGACTATTATTCTAAGTTGGATTTGGATGGCTAGTTTTCATGGAGTGCTTTAATTGGACCACAAATTCCTTGGGATAAATTTCGACCCCATAATTGTATTAATTTGACACCACAGAAATATGTTCCTCTCACCACTTTTAAAAGATATCCAAATATGAGGAGTCCATCATCCCCTGAGGCAATCCATTGCAACAATGCAAACAGTAAGAAGCAAGGGAAAAAATGCTGTAGCAACAAACACACACACACAAACCCTAACATTACCGTGCTTGCAACATTCAATTATAGGTGTCCACTTAGATTACAGCAAGAAGTGAAATGAAATGAATGAGCCCTAGAAATACCGTGGAAAAGTGGTGAGTAGTGCTGATGTCAGTAGAGTGATGAATCTGTTTTGGCCTGAATATTAAAGAATTGATTCAATCCCTAACCCTAACCCATTCACCATCTCATGGACACTGTTGCCACAAGCTGCTGGTCTCTCTCTGAAATGAATGCCCAAGTTGATGTTTCACACCAGCTTTTTCCAATCTTATGTATCCAGATTTCACTTGATTATAATGTCCATCATTTCAGCTCAGTTGGAGGTGATGGAAGTTGCGTTCCCACACCAAAATTAGAACCTACATCCATTTGGTAATCAAAATCAGAGCAGACCAATGAACTCATTAGGATCATTTGCTAATGAAAACCAGAGTGAACCTGTTGATTCAATGAGATTCAATATCTGTTGATGTATCATTTAGCGAATGATTCAATGTGTCTATCCTTGCTGAGCAATCGGATATAGGTACAGGAAGTCAGGGTGGGAGAAAGGCTGAAATTGTAGACTTATGTTGGATCAACTAGTCCGTTGCTACTATTGCAATGCAGGATTACACTGAAGCTACAGAAACAAATACAACTCATAAAAGGCTTTCTTATCTGAGATGCACGGAGGAATCCTTCAGAACAAAATTACAAATGGCAAAGGTGGAAGTCCAGCCGGGTGGAGTGAAACAAAGAAACAATTTTCTGCAAAGGAGCAAAAGCTAGTGTCAATCCATATATTTGAGATCCATGCCAGGGAGAGAAATATTAAGAACTTAAGATATTATTCAAAACCAAAGGATCTCTGCCTTAAGGCTGTAGTCAAGAAAGGGGCTCATCAGACCTTGCTCCCTGCTGACTTAAAGAGGAGAATTTCAAATACAAGGGGTTGAAGAACAAAAGACCGGGATCTCAAAGCAACTAATGAAAGCATAAGCATGAAATTCCCTACCTTCTACTCTGAACTAACTTGAGAGATAGTGAAAAAAATATACACATGGTAGAGCTTACTTTCCATTTTTAAAGCTCTTAAAGAATGGGAGGGGGGGACTTCAATCACCTAAAGACAAAAAAACAAAAAGGAACTTCAATTGGCAAAAGCAGTCCTTCTGAATATATCTTCTTCTCTTCTCAAATGTGCTCAGCCTGCTGTTTCCTCTGTCTCCGTTAAGCTGATAACTTCTAAAGTAAGGCATATAAATTTTTTAAGAAGAATGTGTTTGGAAGCTGAATCCATGTCCCTCTTATCTCCCCCCCCCCCCTTGTCTTCCTTTCTCACTGGTGTAACCGCTGTGCCGTCTGCTTCCTTTACTGCCATGGCTTGTGGGAAGATCACAAGAGTCCTGTAGGTGGAACAGAAGGTTGACAGAGAAGCAAAGGCCGAGATGCCCAAAGAACAGGTTCATCCAACCACCAACCTTTCTGTGATCAAGGAACAAGATAAAAAACACACAGAGAGAAGATTCTCTACGATTGATTGATTGATTCAGTCAATTGATTTGACTGGAATGCCCTGTCAAGAAGCATCTCTAAAAAGCTAACCTATCATCCTATTGTGATCCATAGGGCTATCTAATATTTTATTGTAGCCTTTCCCAAATTACTTCATGAAAATCTGTAACTCATGGCCAGGTAACTGTGGTGGTGGGATCAAGGGCCAATTTTTGCTGCCATGTTCTTCATCAGGTAGATGCATCATAGAATTGGTGTTCCCAAATTTGACATGAATCCTCTTCTAGGTTTATTTTCATTTATGTTGCACTGGTTTCCAGTGTAAATCTACACATAGACATTTATATAGTGATTGCATTATGCTTCTTGTCCTCTGAATACAAGCTGTGTATCCATTATCTGGAAATCCAGTATTACTTTACTTACTTACTTACTTACTTACTCACTCCAGTAAGCAAACAATGCACAAATATCTATAGTAACATAGAAACAAGAATGTATGTATGTGTATTTTATAAGACTCTCAAGAAAGTACTTTCTTGAGAGTCTTATAAAATACACATACATACATTCTTGTTTCTATCTTACTTACTTACTCCCCCTCGATGGACTGTCACCTTGTCGTGGTGAGGGGGCTTGCATGTTATGATGAACCTGTATCCAAAGCTGTCTACAACTGTGGCTAAGATACTGACACCTTTGCTTTTGGACATTCAGTGTACCGCACATACTCCTGTATAAGTCAGCTTCATCTATAAGTTAAAGGTAGGTTTTAGGATGAAAAAAAATATGGATTTTGCTATGATATGAACCATGGATACTTTAAGGACAATTCCACAAAATGCCCACTGGTGCCACAGGGAACCAGTCATCTCTGCTCACAACCACCATTTACTCAGATACTAAAAAAAATAGAAGTGATGATACAGTAGAAAGTAGAGGGGATCCGTGCTTCTTGTAGGTTCTCCTGGAATAAATTAAACTCTCATTTGCCTTCCAACCCCCCAAAAAACGAGACCGCACAACATTTCTTCAAATTTAGGGCAACTTTATTAAATAGTTACCTATTTACTTTCAACTGGCCTAACTTGTGTGCACAGAACTTGGTGTAACAAAGTCGAGGTAGCGTCCGTATCCGACCTACCCCTCGACTATTTGGGCGGAACACATGGGTCGCCTGTAACATAAACCCGCGCAACCACAAAGGAAATATGCGGAGAGGTTTTACCCCCAGGTTATTGAGGCTCAACTCTCCCTATTTAAGGCCATTAAATCTTGTCTCACCCCAAGCTGTTATCATAGTAGGTGAGTGTCTTAGTTGTTGGCCTTCACCCCTTAGGGGGGTGCCTTGGGTGTCCACCCACTTTGTGTTTTTCTAAACTATTTAACGCTGAGTCCTATTTAAAACCACACCATCCCAGCTATCCCCTAAAAAACAGTATAGGGTAGGTGAAAAAACCATTCTAGAACATAGGAAAGAAAAATTCCTACCCGGTCCCCATTGGCAACTAAAAATTATACTGTTCAATGGGTGGGCGTGGTGGGTCAGCAGCTGGAACCGACTGAAGAGGAGAGGCCAGTCAAAGCCACTTGTTAGCCACGCCCTCCTTCCAGATGGTTCCAGTGGACCATAATCCACTCCTCCTTTGGGTGAGGAGGCAAATTGCTGCCCCCACCACACCCAGCTTCGCTAGGTGGGGAGTGGTCCCTCTCATGATTTTACACAGGTATGGGTCTTTGTTTTTTTATATAAGAGATAACATAGAGTATTGACATTGCCCTGTGCATATGTCAGCACAGGAATTTGAGGTTGATTTCTTGATAACATACATGTATACAAACTTTATTTCATATACAAACATATTTAAAATATTGAGTATAAAATTATTTGCAATCTATGTATATAAGGGAATGGGAATACTTGACTTCTACTGACTTTAGGAGATTCACAATCATCTGCACAATATGTCTCCTTATTGTGCAATGAAGTTGTGCACAATGGTTGATTTTGCAGTTTCAGTGGCTTTGTGGTAGACTGGCACTAAGAAGTAGTTTAACATCCTCCAGAAAAGTAGAACTGTATGGTGGATTCCTGTTGGTTAATCCCAATTATAACTGAGACAGTGAACCAATTGGTCAAAGGTGAATCAACATCTGAGGTGTTTTTTTTTTTTTGTCATGTCAGGAGTGACTTGAGAAACTGTAAGTCGCTTCTGGTGTGAGAGAATTGGCCGTCTGCAAGGACGTTGCTCAGGGGATGCCCGGATGATTTGATGTTTTATCATCCTTGTGGGAGGCTTCTCTCATGTCCCCGCATGAGAAGCTGGAGCTGATAGAGGGAGCTTATCCGCCTCTCCCCGGATTCGAACCTGCGACCTGTCGGTCTTCAGTCCTGCCGGCACAGGGGTTTAACCCACTGCACCACCAGGGGCTAAAATGAAGCAATCCAACTGCTCTAGACTAGTTGGGTCTAACAACAGGATTTAGACTCATATGAAATGCTTATAGTTAGGGAAATCTTAGACAGATGATGGATGTCTCAGTTGAACCATGGCCAAACAAACTCCAGTGGGTATGAAAGGGAACTGATACAAGAAGATGACATCAACAAGATTTCAGCCAATGTGAATCTTTAATTCCATAAGTCTGCAATGTAGGGTTTGCTGTTTTCTGTCTTAAATGGCTCTTTGTAAAGGAGCAAATACATTCATATAGGGTTTTTTTTAAAAAAATATTTTCTGGCCTTTTCAAAATAATGTAAAATATAATTAATGTCTTTTGTGAAAGAGTACGTAGGTATGTATGCATATATGTATGTTTGCCATGTACCTCCTTGTTAATTGTTGTTAATATTATTTTGTTCTTGAAGTTATCATGCTCATTTTTGCTACCGTTATTATTTTCATTTATATTCTGGGTTTTTTTTATTTTTGGACCAAAACTGGAGTTCATAGTGGCTCTTATGTTGGAAGGTTTTTCAAGAAAAGATTGAGTAAATTTCAAAACAGGGCAGAGTTGAAAAGTGGGTAGAAAAGATCCTCAAACCGCAGGAAAGAATGCGGCATGCAACTTTAAAGGGACCCAAGGTCAACAAAACTCTTGTCAATATTGTGCTTGAATTTGTCAGACATTAGCACTTGACAACAAGATAACCCCTTTGCTTTGATTCGCAAAGGAGAATGGGGAGTTGGGAAAAGAGCTTGGGGATTTCCCTGTAGCTAACATTTGATCAAAGAACTCCAGATAAAAGCATTGGGGGGGGGGGGTGATTCTTGAAAATATATAATGAACAGAGGAGGAGGAACACAGTGTGCCAAACACAACTTCATAGAGGTAACAAAACATTATAAATGTCTCCTCTCTCTGCCCTGGAAGACTTGGATCCTTATGCAAAGGACACAGTATCCCTGATTTAATAATTATGCCTTAAAAGGAGAACTATAGCCAGATTGTTGCCATTTGGTTTGTGAGATGGACCTCCTCTCTACGTTGGCTCTGCAATTTTGGTCCTTGGAGTCCAATCCTACACTTTCCCTGCTACATAGTGTAAGTTGAGCATCTCTTATATAGAATTCCAAAATACTCCAGAATCCAAAATCATCCACATGAGTGGCTATTATAGTGACACTATTACTTTTTCCAGTTTCAAATGACACAGAATTAGTTTCATGAACATTATTAAAAATCCATATATATATATATATATATATATACACACACACACACACACACACACATATATACACACACACACACACACACACACACACACATGATGCAACCCCTCATGTTGTGGTGATCCCCAACAATAACATTATTTTCATAATAATAATAATAATAATGGTATAATAATAGTATTGTATACAATTATCTTTGAACTATGTGAATAAGATATATATGAAATACAAATAAATTTCATATTTAGACTTCTTCAATATATCTTTCAATGTAGAGATATGTTAATACAATGGAACCCCCCGTGGCGCAGTGGGTTAAGCCGCTGAGCTGCTGAACTTGCTGACTGAAAAATTGCAGGTTCCAATCCGGGGAGCGGGGTGAACTCCTGCTGTTAGCCCCAGATTCTGCCAACCTAGCAGTTTGCAAGCATCCAAATGTGAGTATATCAACAGATACCGCTCTGGCAGGAAGGTAAAGCTGCTCCATGCAGTCAATCTGACCACATGATCTTCGAGGTGCCTATGGACAATACCGACTCTTTGGCTTAGAAATGGAGATTAGCACCAACCCCCAGAGTCAGACACAAGTGGACTTAATGTCAGGGGAAACCCTTTCCTTTACCTATGTCAATACAGGCATTCAGAAATGTATTTATTTATTTATTTATTTATTTCAAAGTTTTCTATAACGAACTTCTCAACCTCATTGAGGGACTCAGCCCAGTTTCCAACCATAAAAACACATACAATCATTAAAATATCATATATCACAATTACAGTAACATATTTAAAATAACACTATATATAAAAACTACGGTGGTCAGTCGTCGTATTAAAATCAGATCTACATCATCTTCCATCCCGAATCCTAGGGTGTTGTCTCATTCATCGAAGGCCTGACTCCACAGCCATGTCTTCACCCGTTTCCTAAATGTCAGGATAGACGGGGCAGTTCTGACCTCTGGTGGAAGAGAGTTCCAGAGTCGCGGGGCCACCACCGAGAAGGCCCTGTCCCTCGTCCCCACCAGACGTGCTTGTGAGGCCGGTGGGACCGAGAGCAGGGCCTCTCCAGATGATCTAAATAATCTTGATGGTTCATAGGGGAGAATACATTCAGAGAGGTAAACAGGGCCGGAGTCGTTTAGGGCTTTATAGGTCAACACCAGCACTTTGAATTGTAAATAATAATAATAATAATAATAATAATAATAATAATAATAATCCCCAATCCCCCTGAAAAACTTTTTGAATCCAAGTATTTTGGAGCCAAGAGAAAAGGCAGTAATAATAATAATCTATATAAATAAAAATGTAATGTTCGTTTGTGGGATTAACAGAACTCAAAAACCACTGGACGAATTGACACCAAATTTGGACACAAGACACCTATCAACCCAATGTATGTCCTTCTCCAAAAAAAATGATTTTGTCATTTGGGAGTTGTAGTTGCTGGGATGTATAGTTCACCTACAATCAAAGAACATTCTGAGCCCCATCAACGAATTGAACCAAACTTGGCACACAGTTCTCCTATGACCAACAGAAAATACTGGAAGGGTTTGGTGGGCAGTGTCCTTTGGTTTTGGAATTGTAGTTCATCTACATCCCAAGATGACTGTGGCTACAATGGCTACAAACTACAAGAGAGGAGATTCCATCTGAACATGAGGAGGAACTTCCTGACTGTGAGAGCCATTCAACAGTGGAACTCTCTGCCCCGGAGTGTGGTGGAGGCTCCTTCTTTGGAAGCTTTTAAGAAGAGGCTGGATGGCCATCTGTCAGGGGTGATTTGAATGCAATATTCCTCCTTCTTGGCAGGGGGATGGACTGGATGGCCCATGAGGTCTCTTCCAACTCTTTGATTCTATGATTCTATGACTCAAACAATGATGGATCTGGACCAAATTTGGCACGGATACCCAAAATGCCCAAATGTGAATACTGGTGGAGTTTGGGGGAAATAGAATCTTGACATTTGTGAGTTGTAGTTGCTGGGATTTATAGTTCACCTACAGTCAAAGAGCATTCTGAACCCCACCAACAATAGAATGGGCCAAACCTCCTATGTGGGCCACAGCAACGCATGGCAGGGGACAGCTAGTAATAAATAAATATTGTTGCTGTTGCTGCTGCCGTTGTTACTCAACCTGTACTTGTCTTTTTGTACATATTCAAATTTCACTGGTGATACTGAGCACTTATAAAGTATCTTTCTGAAATTTGATCAGACAGTATTTTGAAAGCTTTGGTTTGCACCTTATTTTTCCTGATATACAGAGTTTCTTTCCACTCTTTGGATTCCCTTTTAAAATATCTTTGGATTATTTAAATATAAAATGTTGCCCATGTAGCAAACTTCCCAATAGTTGATTTTTACTTCAAGCTATATCTTTTCCAGGTGTGTTTGATTTTAAAAAGAGGAGAAAGACTTGGCTGTCAATCAGAATTCTGTGGGTGTAAATTCTCCCATGGAAGTAGTTGGACACATCATGTGAATGTCTTCATTCAGCTCAAGAGAGAGGAAACAGACTTGTGCTTATGAATGCATCATCTAGGGATGTGCACAATGCATAGATATAATTGCACATTTGATTGTTCATTCAGTTGCTTATTTTGAGTTGGTTCAGGTGTGAAAAATTACCATTCAGTACAAGGGTTGCGCAACACCGCCAATGCATAACTCTGCAACAAGAAATTTGTACTTCACAATCCCAATGTAGGATCTCAGCGGTCTATCTAGTATCTAGTCTATCACATGGGAATTTTGGAAAAAAAATAGGTAGTGAGGGGAGATTTAAACTTTCCCCTGTTTTGTGCTCTGTATTTGATCTTGTGTACACTTATTTGGAGGCTTTAAAATCCATGTTAGGAAAAAATAACACCCACATCTCAAGACTCTCACCAGGAATTCCTAAATAATTTAGTGGGCATGTTAAAATACTCCGAGACTTTCTGGTTCAGAGGTTTATGGATTTTGATTCCAAATATTCCCCTGAAGAAGGCCTTAAGGGTGCAAAAAGTCTGCATTTCTATGGCGGAACAGGAAAGAAAATTGCAAGTAAAGGGAAAATTTGATGGTCTTTATGGATAGTAGCTTGGTGTGACGCCCTAAGTCTTGGCATGTGCAATGGGCAGAGTCATGGGTTATTTATCTCAGGGACTTTGACAATTGACTACGAGTGGTGTCAATTAATATGTCCACACTGGTAGGTATTGGGAGGAAGACAATATAAGAATTTGGTGTACATCTTGGCACCTCCTTGTGAAGGGTGAGGCTCTAGAACAGTGGTTCTCAACCTGGGGTCCCCAGATGTTTTTGGCCTACAATTCCCAGAAATCTCAGCCAGTTTACCAGCTGTTAGGATTTCTTGGAGTTGAAGGCCAAAAACACCTGGGGAACCCAGGTTGAGAACCACTGCTCTAGAATGACTTCCTTGGACCCAGGGGATTCTGAAAGAGGCTGCTGTTGGAAAGAACTTGAGGGTTAGGCTTAGGAGGTAGTTATGGGTTATTTATTTGTCGTGTCAGGGCAACCAGTCAAATATATTACATTTCTAACTGAACAAAATACAAAATTTGTGAAGTTTGGTAGTTGATTAAATGTCCTTTGACCAGTATCTGGTCACTTGGAGTGCTTCTGATGTTGCTGCAAGAAGGTCCTCCATGGTGCATGTGGCAGGGCTCAGGTTGCATTGCAGCAGGTGGTCAGTGCTTTGCTCTTCTCCGCACTCGCATGTCGAGGATTCGACTTTGTGGCCCCATTTCTTGAGGTTGGCTCTGCATCTCGTGGTGCCAGAGCGCAGTCTGTTCAGCGCCTTCCAAGTTGCCCAGTTTTCTGTGTGCCCAGGAGGGAGTCTCTCATTTGGTATCAGCCATTGGTTGAGGTTCTGGGTTTGAGCCTGCCACTTTTGGACTCTCGCTTGCTGAGGTGTTCCAGCGAATGTCTCTGTAGATCTTAGAAAACACCTGGTCTCAAATAGACCCCCCCCCCCCTCCAAATTAAGTTGATCTTCCTCAGCTCACGTCCAGGCCCAATTCAGTTAAACAGGTCCTAGGTAATATATTGTTTTAACCCAGTTCTCTGCCTGGTGTTGTTATTCTATGGGTGGTCACAAATTATTCTAATTACCATTAGAAACATAACCACAATGTAATGACAAAGGCTGGAACTACACTGTCCTGTATCCCAGGATCTGATCTCAAAACTATTTGTTTATCCCAGATTATCTAGCAGTGTAGACCCATATAATCCAGATCAAATTTTATAACCTGGGATCATATCCTGGGATATAGGGCTATGTAGATCCAGTGTAAGATTGTCAACCCTACAACCCACCTTAAATTCCAGGCAGCACTGAGGGATTAAGTTATGTTGTTCTGGTAATTGGGGAAATGAAGTTTTATCCCCCATCAATTAGGCCACCATTGAGAAAAGAAGCAGGGATCATTATAGGGTTTTATCACAATTCCTTATTATATGGCCCCTCATTTGTGGAAGGACTCTGTATTATTCAGTGTAAAGTGATACAATCCATTCTGTCACCTCCAAACTCTAAATAATAATAATAATAATAATAATAATAATAATAATAAACCTTTATTTATACCCCACTTCCATCTCCCGAAGGACTCGGTGTGGCTTACAAGAAGCCGAGCCCAAATACATCAGTAAAACACAACAACAACAATACAATAATAAAAAACTCATAAACAAAGCAAAAAAATACATTAACAATAACACCGCGGTGCATTAAAACCTGTTTACATATATTTACATAGAACTGTCATGGAAGTGAGGTGGGTGAAGTCCAACACATCTGTGTCTATGGAAATGGTCTTGTAGGATCTGTCTTTTTCAACCTTCAATATGTATAAATAATGATTTCATAAGTAAATTTAATCAGACTGCAGTCATAGAACTAACTTTCATATGGACTCAGTCAAATGAGATGATATGCTTTCCCTATATTAATAATAAGTGGTTGGTTAAATAGAAAAAGACATAGTTTTGTCCTCATATGTGCTTTTCCTCAGCTCTGTATCTTGCTGAAGAAGGCACTGTTTTCTACTTGTTGGTAGGAACATGGGCTTAGTTCACCCAAATCCAATTGTTTAGATATACAGCTCTAAAGAAAGCAATGATTAGAGTAAAAGATAGGCTAATAGCAGGGGATGCACATTTCCCTTAACATCTGTTTTGAGGTGAGATATTGTTCTTTTAATCCCGTCCCCATTTCCACTCCCTCCTGCAGCATGGAATAATTGCAATGCTTTGCCTCCATCCTTCTTTTCTTTCCACCCTGTGCAAGACGTATTAATTTTAAGTCCAGTCTTAACCACAATCAAATACCCAAAGAGTCCCAGTTTGGTTTGTATTTATTGTACAGGTCCCAGTCAGTTCTTATTTTATCCACACTGCTTTCACCTGGTTCCAGTTGTTACCAATGAATTACCTGACTGGAAGATAGAAGAAGAGAAAGGGAAAATGCATGCCTGCTTTTGGCTTTGTTTACGAGAAGTCACTGCCGGTTTCTTAAGCTAATGGAAACATCAAACATGATTCTCTGTTTCCCCATTAAA
Organism: Anolis sagrei; assembly: GCF_037176765.1. Classification (NCBI taxonomy): domain Eukaryota; kingdom Metazoa; phylum Chordata; class Lepidosauria; order Squamata; family Anolidae; genus Anolis; species Anolis sagrei. The sequence goes on along the minus strand of NC_090022.1, from coordinate 294,385,860 downwards.
ATGTAGATAGACCAATGTACCGTGGTGCCATTACGTATGTTGGCAGACAGGGCATTGCACAGAAATCTCTTCTGGCTGTCTAACCAGATGTTAAGTATGACATTTTTGAGTGCAGAAAGGGATTCAGGATCAAAGATTGCATCTTGAAACAAACCAGGATGCTTCAGTACTCTCCTGAAGCAGCGTACAATGATATATCTGCCCAGCAATTTGGAGTTTGTGGTACAAAAGGCCAACCTGGAGGATGTGCAAGATCGCACCTGTGCATTGAGGCCAAAATGTGCCATGTTTTCTACAACACATCATCATTACCCAATAATGTGGTGATCCAACCGCATAGGGGTATGATGCCTGGGAGCATAGGGGTATGATGCCTGGTCTTCTTCTCTGGAGATTTTAAAGCAGAATCTGGATGGAACTCTGTATACAAACCCACACGATACGAACCCACATGCATCTCTGTATACGAACCCACAGAATCTCTTCGATCATCTGGAGAGGCCATGTTCACGCTCCCATCTGCATCGCAAGCGCGATTGGTGGGGACGAGAGAGGGGGCCTTTTCGGTGGTGGCCCCTCGACTCTGGAACTCACTCCCTAAGGACATCAAGCATGCCCCAACTTTGGCAGTCTTTAAGAGGAGCTTGAAGACGTGGTAGGTCCAGTGTGCCTTCCCAGAATAATGATCCCATAGCACTTCATCCTCCAAAGCACTTTATATTGTTTTAGGTCTGCTCGTATGTTTCCACAAACTGCCCCATCATTTTCGACCATGTCCAGCATTATTTTTTAATCTTTTAAATTTTAATTACATTTGGCCTACCCATAGGTTTTAAAGTGTGTTGTCCTATTGATAATGCTTATGTTATTGTTTTATTGTTTTGTTGTTTTTAAATTGCTTGTATTGTTATTGCTTGTATTGTTGTATTTTGGGCTCGGCCTCATGTAAGCCGCACCGAGTCCCCTCGGGAGATGGTAGTGGGGTATAAATAAAGTGTTATTATTATTTTTATTTTGTGACAGACGTTGTATTTCTAGGCGCAAAGATCACTGCAGATGCAGATTGTGGCCAGGAAATAAGAAGACGCTTCCTTCTTGGGAAGGGAGCAATGTCCAGTCTCGATAAAATAGTAAAGAGTAGAGACATTAGACTGGCAACAAAGATCCATTGCATAGTCAAAGCCATGGTATTCCCTGTAGTCACCTACGGATGTGAGAGCTGGACCTTAGGGAAGGCTGAGTGAAGGAAGATCGAAGCTTTTGAACTGTGGTGTTGGAGGAAAGTGCTGAGAGTGCCTTGGACTGCGAGAAGATCCAACCAGTCCATCCTCCAGGAAAGAAAGCCCGGCTGCTCACTGGAGGGAAGGATACTAGAGACAAAGCTGAAGTACTTTGGCCACATCATGAGGAGACAGGAAAGCCTAGAGAAGACAATTATGCTGGGGAAAGTAGAAGGTAAAAGGCAGAGGGGCCGACCAAGGGCAAGATGGATGGATGGCATCCTTGAAGTGACTGAACTGACCTTGAAGGAGCTGGGGGTGGTGACGGCCGACAGGGAGCTTTGGCGTGGGCTGGTCCATGAGGTCACGAAGAGTCGGAGACGACTAAACGAATGAACATTATTTTTATTATGGAACTGCTTTGATTTTATTTTCTATTTTACCCAAACAGGGTATAGGGTATAGTTATCCGTAAACCAGTTCAACAATTGGGTCACACCGTTTACAGAAAACCCACACACACAGATAGATATCTACATAAAAACTCCAACCATCACCCAAGTCAAAAAAGAAGCACCATCAAAGCCTTGGCGGACCGTGCAAAAAGAATCTGCGAACCCCACCTCCTCCAAGATGAACTGAACCACCTCAACTGGGCTCTCCAGGCCAATGGAGACTCCACCTCAGACATCAGAAGAGCTGCAAGATCAAGAACAAGCCACGAGAGTAAAGATGAAGATCCACCCCGAGGAAAAGTGTTCCTGCCATACATCAAGGGAACCACTGACCGCATAGGGAAGCTGATGAGGAAACACAACATACAAACCACCTACAGACCCACCAAGAAAATCCAACAAATGCTACGTTCAGCAAAGGACAAGAGGGATCCTCTCACTTCTGCAGGAGTCTACGGTGTACCATGCAGCTGTGGACAAGTCTACATAGAGACCACCAAATGCAGCATTGCCCAGACACGAATCAAGGAACACGGAAGGCACTGCAGACTACTTCAACCAGAGAAGTCAGCCATAGCAGAGCACCTGAGGAACCAACCTGGACACAGCATATTATTTGAGAACACAGAAATGCTGGAGCACTCTCACAACCACCATGTCAGACTACACAGAGAAGCCATTGAAATCCACAAGCATGTGGACAATTTCAACAGAAAGGAAGAAACCATGAAAATGAACAAAATCTGGCTACCAGTATTAAAAAACTAAAAAATTACAACAGCAAAACAGCAGAGAGTAAACAATCAGGCACATCAAATCACACTCAACAAAAGATTCCCCCCAGGCACTTCCAAGCCATTAAATGCTAATCAAGGTGGTCAGTTGAAACATTCACACCTAGCTCCAGCAGACATAAGTCCTTTGCCCCACCCTGGTCATTCCACAGATATATAAACCCATTTTCCTACTTCCAACAGACCTCACTACCTCTGAGGATGCTTGGCATAGATGCAAGCGAAACGTCAAGAGAAAATGCCTCTAGAACATGGCCATATAGCCCAGAAAAACCTACAACAACCCTCTTCTTGAGTATTCTTTCATGAACACTATGCAAACCTACTGCAGAGGTTGGATAGCTTCTGCTGATCATAGTAGACACGCCAATGGTTTTGCGCAGTATAAAGCAGCTTGAGATTCATACATCTATGATCCTTCACATTTACACAGATGCAGAAACATGGCACTGCCTGAGCCTTTTGTTTGTCCCCTTTACACTCTTGCTCTTCAGCCAGATCTCTGTCTCCAAGCAAAAATGCTAGCAATTCCCTAGAAAATAGTGCCCCCTACAGTCACATTGGGGAAGAAAGCACGCCGATTTTTGGCTGGCTCTCAAGCTTTCAAGGTTCTCTCTGTGTGCCTTGGTAGGTGACTCGAATGTGTACGAGACAGGCAACAATAAGGTTTGTTTATTTCTTTTCCTTGATGGCTGCAGTAGAATATAATTTGGCAGAAATAATGAGACTCAATTGCTCATAAGTAAACGGCAGCTTAAACAAAGGCGGCAGGGCCGTAATTGTTGGCCTGTCAGTTGTTTCAGCGGCATGCTTTGTCATTGACTTTATCGGGAGACACTCTGAACCAGCTAAAAAGTTGCAATGGACTAATTGAGAAAGAAGAGAGGGGAAAGGAGGAGTAAGAACTTTTTCACAGCACACGGCTGAACGTAGAAGCCATTCTGCTTTTCTCTCCTCTCTCTCTCTCTTTGAGCTTTTCTTCTCAGCCCAAGTTCATTTCTCCTGTATTATTTTGGGGTCATAGATTGCAAAATGCACAGTCAATAACTGGCTTCATATGGTGGAAAGTGAGAGGATAAGTTTCTGCATTGTACTTGTGTAATGAAAATTATGCCATTCCCTTTTGCAGAATCCTGACATTGTTAAACCAACTCTGTATCAGCCACTGTGCTGGTTGATTTTTCCCATAGGCAGTGGAGAATGTTCAGTGATGATTTCTACAATCCCAGTGACTCTAATAGCACACTGTAGACACTGATAAATGGTTATGGGCTGCCCCAGAATGTGTAACGATGTGGCTGGAATGCTGTTGGTAGGCTTGTGCATGGTTTCATTAGGGATGTTTCCCTTCGGCTTGTTCAATTGGTACAGAAGCACATAAAGGCATGGGCTCTATGCAGATGACGTCCAAATCAGTGCTCTTCACATGAAGGTGTCATTCTACCAGTGTGGAAGGAGGTCATGGTGATACCTTAACAGGCCTGTAGTGAGGGGGGGGGGGGGGGGGTTAGGGGTTCAGATTTTTTAAAAAAACCTGGTTTACTCATGAATTTTAACTGGTTAACCAAATCCCCATGCTAAGTCTATGAGATGCAAAAAATTAAGAGTCCCTCCAGAACTGCAAGCACTATCTTAAGCAAATATTGACAAAGATACAGAATGGGGGACAATGCCTGGCTCGAGAGCAGTACATGTGAAAAGGATCTTGGAGTCCTCGTGGACAACAACTTAAACATGAGCCAACAATGTGATGTGGCGGCAAAAAAAGCCAATGGGATTTTGGCCTGCATCAATAGGAGCATAGTGTCTAGATCTAAGGAAGTAATGCTACCCCTCTATTCTGCTTTGGTTAGACCACATCTGGAATATTGTGTCCAATTCTGGGCACCACAATTCAAGAGAGATATTGACAAGCTGGAATGTGTCCAGAGGAGGGCGACTAAAATGATCAAGGGTCTGGAGAACAAGCCCTATGAGGAGCGGCTTGGGGAGCTGGGCATGTTTAGCCTGAAGAAGAGAAGGCTGAGAGGAGATATGATAGCCATGTATAAATATGTGAGAGGAAGCCACAGGGAGGAGGGAGCAAGCTTGTTTTCTGCTTCCTTGAAGACTAGGACGCAATGGAACAATGGCTTCAAACTACAAGAGAGGAGATTCCATCTGAACTTGAGGAAGAACTTCCTGTGAGAGCCGTTCAGCAGTGGAACTGTCTGCCCCGGAGTGTGGAGGAGGCTCCTTCTTTGGAAGCTTTTAAGCAGAGGCTGGATGGCCATTTGTCAGGGGTGATTTGAATGCAATATTCCTGCTTCTTGGCAGGGGGTTGGACTGGATGGCCCATGAGGTCTCTTCCAACTCTTTGATTCTATGATTCTATTCTCACTGTTTGGGACCCGCCTACCTGCGTGACCGCATCTCTGTGTACGAACTCACACGATCACTTTGTTCATCTGGAGAGGCCCTACTCACGATCCCACCTGCATCGCAAGTGCAGTTGGCGGGTACGAGGGATAGGGCTTTCTCAGTGGTGGCCCCTCGACTCTGGAACTCTCTCCCTAAAGACATCAGGCAAGCCCCAGCCAGGATAACTGCATGCCCACCCCCCTCCAAACACTTACCTTTTTCACCTGGTCATGCCCAGCACTTTTTAATTTTAATTAATACATTTGGCCCTGCCACAGATTTTAATTGCGTCATGGTGTGTTGTTAATGTTATTGCCTTGTTTTTGAGTTATTTTGCTGTATTGTTGTTTTTACTGTTGTATTTGGGCTTGGCCTCTTGTAAGCTGCACCGAGTCCTCCGGGAGATGGTAGCGAGGTACAAATAAAGGTTTATTATTATTATTAATATTATTATTACTGTCATTGTGGGGTGTGTGTGTTGAATGTTCTCATTAAGGAGGCCAGACTTGGTGGAGGTGGTTGACAGGGACAGAGCTGCAGGCTATGGAAGGCTGCTCTGCCCTCTGCTGTGCTCTTTGCTTCAGCATGAACTAGGAGGCAGGTTTCAACCCCCCCCCCCCATGAAATTTTCACCCCTCCCCCAAAAAATTCAACCCCTCTCGAATTTTTTTTCTGGCTACGGCTCTGTACCTTAATCAAAACTTTCACTAAGGGATTGTCTACATTGGTGGTCACCTCATGAGCACCGTGATCTTGACATATTATGTTAATAACGATTCTCTTGCAATGTGGTTCTTTGGGCTTTAATCTGATTTATTTTTTTTTTTGAAAAAAAAAACTTTTCCTTTTACTTTGCAATTTTCACGGAATCTAGATTTTGACATGCACCTAGCCTTCTAGAAGGCATCAGCCAAACCTATTTGCCCCTTAACCCCCGAAATAATGAGACTGGACAACAATAGTTTGGATTCAAATTTGGGCAACTTTATTAAATGTTACCTATTTAACTTTAACTGAACTAAACTATGTGTCTAGGAACTTGGTGTCCAAACCGAGGCAGCGTCCTTGGCTATTCAGTGTGTAATATCTGTGTCCCCTGGAGCCCAAACCGGGCAACCTCTAAGGTAAAGGTCTGGAGAAGCCTGTCTCAAATTATTGATCTCAGACTCTCCTGTTTCTGTGCCATGTGATGTCCCCTCACCCATTTGATGACCTCTAGGTGAGTGTTTGTTGTGTAATGACCCCCAACCCATAAGGGGTGCCTTGTAGGGCTGGGCAAGCACGGAAAAAATTGTTTCTAAACTCGATTCGTTTTTAGGGGGTTTTTGTGTTTCGATTTTTAAAAGAATTCCGAAATTTTCCTTAAAAAAAGTTCGAAATTTACGAAATTTCGGAAATTACAAAACAATTACGAAACAATTACAAATCGATTCGTTAATGGCGGGCGCGATCGTGCAATACGCTAAAAAAAAACCTCTCCCTCTGTTGTTGACTGTTGGTGTGATAATTATATATTTTTTTCACTGATAAAACAAACAGCAACCCTAAAACTTGCACCAGACATGCGGAAATAATATTTTATTTATTTATTTACATCACTTATATCCCTCCCATATCAGCCCGCAGGCGACTCATAACGATTTCGAAACAATTACGAAACAATTACGAAACGAATTGGAAAAATTCGTTTCGTTTTTTAGTTGCTCCTGAATGGTTCAATATCGCTTTGTTATAAAAAGAATAACGAATTAATAACGAAATACGAAATTAACGAACGAAACAGCCCAGCCCTAGTGCCTTGTGTATACATCAATATCTGTGTTTTCCTATGCTATTTATGCTAGTCTAATTAAAACACACCATCCAGCTAGCCCCTAATAACAGTATAGGGTAGGCGAAAAAAAACCCCAGAACATAGGGGGCAAAAAATTCCTACCCGGTTCCAGATGGCAACCAAATAATTATACTGTCAGTGGACAGGTGTGGTGGGTTGAAATCTCACGGCAGAATGAGGGAGGAGGCTGGCTGCAACAGTCAGCCAACCCCCGCCCCTTTTTTTCCAGATGGTTCCACCGGAACCATCCATTCTCTTCATTTGGGGGGGAGAGTCCCCTGGTTCTACCCCTCATGTGAGCAGATCAAACACAGGGATCAGTCTATCTAAGATCCATTTCATGGTGGCTTTGAACTTGGTTGGGTTGGGGAAAATAGTTTGATTGATTTTCTGGATGTTCTGCTCCAGAAACATTAAATACCATTCACTACATTACAGATCTTCGTATTGTAGAATTCAATTGTGGAATGTTGCAGTTCACTAATGTGGTGGCATTATGCAATCAAGTTTTGGTAATTATGTGAGTCTGATTCTGTGAGGATACAGATATACCAGTATTAAAAAAATCAAAAATTACAACAGCAAAACAACAGAGAGTAAAAAAATCAGGCACATCAAATCACTCTCAACAAAAGATTCCCCCAGGCACTTCCAAGCCATTAAATGCTAATGAAGGTGGTCAGTTGAAACATTAACACCTAGCTCCAGCAGAGAAGAGCTCTTTGCCCCACCCCAGCCATTCCACAGATATATAAACCCATTGTCCTAATTCCAACAGACCTCACTACCTCTGAGGATGCTTGCCATAGATGCAGGCGAAACGTCAGGAGAAATGCCTCTAGAACATGGCTCAATAGCCCGAAAAAACCCACAAGAACCTAGTGATTCCAGCCATGAAAGCCTTCAACCATACATTGATACAGATATATTTTGTCTCCAGATGTAAGATCTCAGTCCAGTGAAAAACACATATCAGAATAGTTTAGCCTTAACTGTCTTTCTGATCTTGAAGTTGGCAAAGCAAGGATGAAGGCAAGCGAGCAAAGTTTATTGATTAGTCCATTGACCGTATCAACATTGAAAACAAAAACAGAAACGTGCACAAATAGACAATAATCACTGTCCTAAAACTCCCATAATAGTGAACTAACATACATTCAAACGTGAAGGATGAAGGCATGTTCAATGTAAACATTAGACTTGGGTAACCACGGAAAAATTTGGTTCTAAACTCGTTTTGTTTTTAGGGGGCCCTTGCATTTCGTTTTTTTAAATAATTCCGAAATTTTCCTTTTAAAAATTTCGAAATATACGAAATTTCGTAAAATTACGAATTGATTCGTTAATGGCGGACGCAATTGCGTAATATGCTAAAAAAACCTCCAAATGGGACAGGCGGAACTTCTGAAGCTTCCCTCTCCCTCTGTTGTTGACTGTTGGTGTGATAAAACAAACAACAACTATAAAACTTGCACCAGACATGCGAAAATAATTACGAAATAAATTGAAAAAAATATTTCGAATCTAATTTACTCCTCACACTATTCCTGCATGGCTCAATATTGGATCGTAAGCTAATTTAAATACGAATTAATAACGAATTATGAAATTAACGAACGAAACCGCCCAAGCCTAGTAAACATGGACAACTCACACTCCCTCAGCTTTAGATAATGGCAAATCCCCATCTCAACAAATCATGCCAGGAAAATCCTTACATATATTTGCCTTAGGGTTGGCATAAGTCAAAAATGACTTGAAGGCACACAACGCCTACCTGCCTGTCTGCCTGTCATGTCATCTATCTATCTATCTATCTATCTATCTATCTATCTATCATCTATCATCTATCTATATTCAAATCATATAAATAATTTAATGCTGGGAAAAGGTTAAAGAAAGAATCACTCAGCTGAACCTTCATTAGTATTAAGTCAGTGGAGTCTTTCCAAAATACAGAACAAATTTGTATCACTGTTCATCAGTAGGGATCCTACAGATGTGCAATGCTAATATTGGTATGTTGCTCACATTGCAGTGGAATCTCCACATTTCAGGACATGGAAATGTCTAAACACATGGAAAAAGCACCAGGTTCAATCTTTACCATAGATGTCATCTCCAGTGATATTTAAAAGTGTCAGGCCAGCATGGCAAAGGGCTTGGACTGAGACCATAGATAATGGCTGTCAATCAATGTCAACAAAGGTGAGCTGAATGAACCAATTACCTCTCAGGAGTTTATTCCAAAGTAAGTTTGTTGGCATCCATTGCCTAGGTGGTTTAACCGACTCTCAGAGATACCATTCCATTATACCCAAATATAGCTCAACAGGTGACAACCTCAGCATTTTCCTTGTGGGAGAACTTGAAATTATGGTGGCTTATTACACACCATTCATCATGCCACGCTTGTTAGCATGCTGTTTTATAGGCACATCGCTCGGCAGTGTAACCATTTTAGTGTGCGCAAACTCTATGTTTTCCGTTTAATTTGCAGCAGATATGATATAAAGATAAACGAGTTGATGTCTCTCACCCGCCAACAGGAATTGTCACTGGCAGTTTGCTGGCAATCAATCACAACAGGGACGGAAGTCCTCCTGCAGTAATATATATATATATATATATATATATATATATATATATATATTCCTTAAGTCTTATTTGCAAAGAAGGAAAGGAGGTAATGAACAAACACAAGATACAGTGTCATTTTTGTATATGTGTTTTTAGATGAATACTGATGTGTAGCTTGGGATATAGACAACCTGTGGAATTAAAAGAGTTCCTCTCAACTGTCAATAAAGGAGCAGCATTGAAGGGAAGAAGATTAGATTTTGCTTACTTCTCTCATCGCCATATAGCTAAAATCCAACAAGTCTTTGCTTAAAGCATGCCTTCCATGCCCTGTTAATTTCCATCTTTGAGATGCTGCTGCTATTGTTATGGTCCATTTAGTCATAGAACCACCGAAGATTACGGTTGGACTGTGGATTGGAAATTCAACCCCCTTCCATGCAGGTACATACCACTTACAACAGTTCTGAACAATGTCAATTCAATCTCTTTTAAAGATTTGCAAAAAAGAAAAGAAAAAGGAGAGTCCCACCTTATGGGCAGCCTATTCCATTGTCAAACAGATTTTATAGTCCACTTTTGATATAACATCATAACATTGACATTTATAGTATGGCTATCATGTCACCTTTTCAATCTTCTCATCTCCAAAATAAGCATGCCCGAACCATGTATTGTCGAAGGCTTTCATGGCTGGAATCACTGGATTTCTGTAGGTTTTTTCGGGCTATATGGCCATGGTCTAGAGGCATTCTCTCCTGACGTTTTGCCTGCAGCTATGGCAAGCATCCTCAGAGGTAGTGAGATCTGTTGGAACTACGAAAAAGCGTTTATATATCTGTGGAATGACCAGGGTGAGACAAAGGAGTCTTGTCTGCTGGAGCTAGGTGTGAATATTTCAACTGACCACCTTGATTAGCATATAATGGCCTGACAGTGCCTAGAGCAAAGTTTTATTGAGAGGTGATTAGATGTCCTTGTTTGTTTCCTCTCTGATGTTGTGTTGTTGTAATTTTAGAGGTTTTTTTTTAATCATGGTAGCCAGATTTTGTTCATTTTCATGGTTTCCTCCTTTCTGTTGAAATAGTCCACATGTTTGTGGATTTCAATAGCTTCTCTGTGTAGTCTGACATGGTGGCTGTGAGAGTGGTCCAGCATTTCTGTGTTCTCAAATAAAATGCTGTGTCCAGGTTGGTTCCTCAGGTGCTCTGCTATGGCTGATTTCTCTGGCTGAAGTAGTCTGCAGTGCCTTTCATGTTCCTTGATTTGTGTGTGGGCGCTGCATTTGGTGATCCCTATGTAGACTTGTCCACAGCTGCACGGTATCTGGTAGATTCCTGCAGAAGTGAGAGAATCCCTCTTGTCCTTTGCTGAACACAGAAAAAACCTACAACTAGTTCCTCATAAGGCTTGGGTTCTAGACCTTTGATCATCCTGCTCACAATTCTCTGGCATGTTGGAGAAGTCAACAGAGTTAATGGTCATGAATCCTTTGGGTATGAAGATACAGCGCACTACTTAACAAAACATAGAAAATACTTGGAATGCTTATTGAATGCTTATTGAAGGGAGTCAAGATAGAAAGTGCAAAGGCAAGTCTGCATACAGCTGATCATTAAGAAAAAGAATGATTATAGTATTAAAGCTAAGATATTGGAATATTTCAAAGTTTTGCATGCCTTGGCTCAATTATTAACCAGAATTAAAATTGCAGTCAAAATAATCAGAAGAAGACTAGAGTTTGGAATGGGAACTGTTCTGCCCCCACACTATCTTAACTATTTGGAAGGTAAACTGGCTGAACAGGGAACAGATCGAAGACTATATAGTTGAGTCAAACAAGAATTTCAGACGTTCTCTCCTCCTGAGTCTCACTACAAAGTCTTTATGAGGAGAGGTAATGTCTTTGAGAGATAGACACAGTCTGGCTGAACTGAGGCTCTGGAATCTTTATTTCTTCTCATTGTTTTTTTCTTGTATGGTGTTCACTTGTCTTTAAGATGGTCTCAATATTTAACTCCAACTGGACTTGACTACAGCTCTGATCAGAGGTGGTATTTTGTAGACCCTCTGGCCAGAGGCGGCCCTAGGTAATTTTCAACTGTAAGCAAACAGTATTTCCCCCCAACCAATCACTGATATATATATTCTGTTCTTTTGTGGGAGTTTTGTGTGCCATATTTGGTTCAATTCCATCATTGGTGGAGTTCAGAATGCTCTTTGATTGCAGGTGAACTATACCTCCCAGTAATTACAAATCGCATATGTCAAGGTCTATTTTCCCTCAAGAGAGCTCCTGGGCAAAATCAACTATACTGCAAGGGCTTAACTAGGGGTAAACAGTGAGGGTCTTCATGGGGAATGACAGGGACTATGAAGGACCTATCCTGAATTATAGAGATCTATTTCTGAATTCCAAAATTAAGCTGTCTTAGTCATCATAATCCCAATTTCTGTGCATAATTGTGAAAACTGAAAAGAAAAAAAAGGTGGTAGGATGAACTCCTTTCAGAGAAGAGTTTTGTGGATAGTGTAGGCTGCTAAAAGAACAAACAAATGGGTCATACCTTGGCCATATCATGAGAATTGATAGACTATCTCAAGGAAGTCAAAGCCCTGAATCTGCAACACTTGAGCTTTTGAAGATTTGGTGACTTGGGTGTCTCCCATTCATGGCATCACTGTTAGTCAGAATCAGCTCGAAGGCAGTTAACAACAACCAACCACATGTAATTTCTCAAGGGGGAAATTTGCACTCCCATATCTAGAAAGTGCAGCTTTCCTCAGGAACAAGATTGCTCCTTGATTTACTTTTTCCTTATGGAAGGTATGTGCCATTTTGATTAAAGCTATTATTGAATGGATGGGAGCCTTAAGCAACTGCTGCTGCAGATAATCATCTGTATATAATAGGGTTTGTGGCATGATGCCCTGTAAATGAGCCTATTTAAACCAAAATGAAAACAAAGAAGGAAACCCCTATTTCCAGCTTTAATTTCAACACTGGGACAGAATGCACCGTTGTTTATGTGATGAGGAATTAATGAAGCTCTTCCCCCCATTTTACAAGGGGGCTGGTGGGAGCTGAGGAGTCATTGAAAGTTCATCCCTTTTTGAGGGCTGATTTGCTAAATTGTTAGAGAGATTATTCGGCTAATTCAAGGATTTCCTCCTGTCTTCATCCAAATTCCTTTCCAAAAAGAGACTTGAATTTTAAAAGACAGACAACATGTGTTTAATTTCCTCTCTCAAAATGGCTTTATAGAGGAAAATAAGCTTTGCTGAAAATTCCTTTTGATTCCATTCTAACTCCCCTCCCCAAAATATATATATCTACTAAATCTCTGAGAAGACAATTATGCTGGGGAAAGTAGAAGGTAAAAGGAAGAGGGGCCGACCAAGGGCAAGATGGATGGATGGCATCCTTGAAGTGACTGGACTGACCTTGAAGGAGCTGGGGGTGGTGACGGCCGACAGGGAGCTCTGGCGTGGGCTGGTCCATGAGGTCATGAAGCGTCGGAGACAACTGAACGAATGAACAACAACAACAACTAAATCTCTTGGTAAACATTTTTTTTCATCTCCTCCATTGGCCTTTACATGAATCCTTTGATGAAATGGTTAGAAGAAAGTGGAACTACTTTGGAACTATTCTATTCTATTCTGTAACTTTGGGGCAGTTTGTACATCTGGATCAGCTCCAATTCAACCCAATCCACTGTGCAGACAGACACCACGACTTTATCTATTATTTTACAATCTCTAATTCATCTCAAAGAAGTAGAGTGGAAAGGGGATGGATCATCTCCATGTCACAGCCACTACTCCTAGCTTACAAAAAGCTTCATCTGAGCACATGGTTGTCACAGTGGTTTCTGATGACGTCAGAACAGGGTGCCTATTAGGCTTGGGCGGTTTCGTTCGTTAATTTCATAATTTGTTATTAATTCGTATTTAAATTAGCTTACGATTTAATATTGAGCCATGCAGGACTACTGTGAGGAGTAATTAAAAATCGAAACAATTTTTCCAATTTATTTCGTATCATTTCGTAATTGTTTCGTAATTGGTTCAAAATTGTTTCGAAATTGTTTCGTAATTATTTCCATATGTCTGGTGCAAGTTTTATAGTTGTTGTTTGTTTTATCAGTGATAAAAAATAAATTATCACACCAACAGTCAACAACAGAGGGAGAGGGAAGCTTCAGAAGTTCCCCCTGTCCCATTTGGAGGGTTTTTTAGCATATTGCGCAATCGCGTCCACCATTAACGAATCGATTCGTAATTTTATAAAATTTCGTATATTTCGAACGTTTTTAAAGGAAAATTCTTTAAAAAAATGAAATGCAATGCCCCCCCCCCCTAAAAGCGAAACGAGTTTAGAACCAAATTTCTCCATTGTTACCCAAGCCTAGTGCCTATGTGACCAGTAGGCAGAAGGAGAGATTTACCCATTCCGAGGCTACCACTGTGGCCAGGTGCTATGTGGTCAACTGGAATGGCAGTGACCTGGAGGAGGTGACAGTTCAAGAGGGTAGATATATTCTCTGCCCATTTGCACAACAGCCTCAGATTCAGCATGTGCATGCTGGATCCAAATCAGTTCTGAGCCAGATTGAAACCGAACTAACCTGTCTGATGTAGATGAGCCTCTAGTCATTTTCTCAGTTATGCTTCTCAGACCTCTCAAGATAAACATGTTCAGGTGAAGAGGGAGGGAAGAAAATCATTATTTCTCCAGCTATTTCCAGTAATAGAATAATCCTCGGGGACTTCACAAGGACCCTTGGGAAGTTCCTTAGGCTGACTGTTCCAATGTGTCCAGCTAAAGGAAACTAGTCAGATGTGTCTCAGATGATCTGTTCATTGTCCAATGACATAAAAATGACAGTGGTTGTCACACCGGCAAGTTAATATTTGGTGAGTTGCACAGGTAGATGTGTTATAGTTAGTACATGACAGAGATGTGTCTCCTGGTGCAGAATTTCTCCCAGTGATTTGGCATCTATTAATTTTCTTCTATCATTATAGCTTTTATTGTGATTGCTAGCAATTTCATTTTTATTGGAAAGTTTAAGAGAAAAAGCTTGCAAAATAAAATGAAATATATCAGTGGCGGAGTTTCATTCTGCATTGCATATAAGTGCTGAAGTTAAAACAAACAGAGAAAAGAATGCTAAGAATGTTCTGAATTAATAATCTGCTAACCCCATCACCTTCGTTTCCTGGAGATGATTCATTGTATTCATGCCTCTATTTTCACCCATGAGAGATTCTTTTCACCCTTTGTAATCTTTTGCATCCATCTTTTCTCCTCTGAAGGCCAGCGTAGTCCTAAGAATTCTGTTGCTTTGAACCTGGTCAACAAAACATGGCCTGAGGCTCTCGTCTTATGTGGCCTCAGGCATACAAGCACTTGTTTTCCCAATTTCCACCACTTTGACTACGTTGTGAATGCCAGGTCTCAAGGGCTGATACTGTTTTTAAGTAGGACTCTTATGGTTTGCTCAGGACTGGCATCCCAGGTGGTAGATAGATGCATCAAGGCTTCCAGGTTTAAGAAGGATCTAACTTTCCCTTCAGGTAAGAAGCAAACAGTGCAGTAAATGTTCTGATTCCCAAAGCCATCAGCAACTTTGAGGAACTAAGTTTGCCAAGATAAACAATGTGCATGCATGCAGAATCACCAATAAGAATGTGAAGTGGCATCATTAGGAGCTAAGAAAGAACTCTTCTAAACGAGATGAACTTTTTTGCCCCTCTATTCCACTTTGGTCAGATTTCACCTGGAATAGTGTTCACTTCTGGACTCCACAATTCAAGAAAGGTGACTAGGAGGAGTAGCTTAAAAAGCTGTGTCTGTTTAGCCTGCAGAAGAGAAGGTTGAAGGGAGACATGATATCCATGTTTCATATTTAAAAGGATATTATAAGGAAGAGGGAGCAGGCTTATTTTCTGTGGCCCTGGAGATTAGGATTCAAAGCAATGGGTTCAAAATACAGGAAAGGGGATTCCACCTGAAAATTAGGGAGACTTCCTGACCATAAGAACTGTCCAACAATGGAACTCTCTGCCTTAGAGTCCAGTTGAAGGTCCTTCTTTGGAGGCTTTTAAACAGAGGTTGGATGGCCATCTGTCAGGGGTGCTTTGATTGTGCTTTTCCTGTATGGCAAGATGTTGGACTGGATAGCCCATGTGGTGCCTTCCAATTCTATGATTCTATTTTGCAAAACGAGCACAATCAGAACTCAAAAATACTGAGACAATTATCTTGAAGTAGTTATTTTCTCGCTCTACAACTTTCTGCAAAGCCTTTGAAATCACCCCACATACTTCACTTCACTTTCACTTCACTTCACTTTATTCCTTAATTAGTCGCTCTCCACCAAGGTGCTCCAAGCGACTTACAATCTAAAATAGCATTTACGCAATATAAAAACATTCAACAGTGACTATTTGGCAAATTAGATCTGGTTACTTAAATGCACAACCAAACAGCCAAATCTTGAGTGCCTTTACAAAAGGTCACAACTCCGACATTGCTCTAATGTATGGAGGCAATGAGTTCCACAGAATTGGAGCATTGGTCGAAAAAGCTCTATGCCTTGTAGCTTCCAGGTGTACCTCCCTCCCTAGGACCTGGTATGTAGAGGAGATTTTCCTGGGTGGATCGAGGTGACCACGGATGGAGAAAAGGAATGAGGCGGTCCCTAAGATATAAAGGTCCTTGGCCATTTTGAGCTCTAAATGTCAGGATCAGTATCTTGTAAGAGATCCAATGTTCTATTGGTAGCCAATGCAGTTGTTGCAGAATCGGTGTAATATGGGATCTTATAGATGATCCCGCTAGCAGCCTGGACGCTGCATTTTGGACCATCTGAATCTTCTGGCCAATTATTTGTAGGGACAAGGTAATGGCTACAAACAGCAAAAGAAGCAAGATTTTGAGGTGCAAGAATATTCCGGATCTGAGCTAAAAATTTACATCTTTGATTGTATGCCTCTACATTCAGAAAACATGGGATTTTTTATCTAGGTTTCTTCCCAAGGTTTTAGATGTTTGTTCCTGATTGGCTGATTCCTAAAAAGAAGGTGATAGTTGAGTAGAACACAAAACTTTATTTGTGTGCTAGAAACTTCAGTGAAATGTGGAGGGCACATTTTATCTGGCCAGGACAAAGTTGTGCCCCCCCCCCCCCCAGTCAACATTGTATATCTTTTCACAATAAGAGCAATCAGGAACAGAAATGTATAAACCTGGAACAATACCCTGTCTGCAATGATGGCCCTGCAGCTTATATAACCCAGGAATGGAACTTATACAATGATTCACATCTTCAGGTTTTTTTTAATGCCAATTTTCTGGTAGAAGTCCCATGGTGGCCATCTTGAGTCCTGCAAAATCCCACTACAAAGCAGCAAGTGTGGTGACAGAGGCAGAAATCCCAGGACCAATAGGTCTGTATCTGGACATCTTCTCAGGTTGCAGGTTATTTGTCTCTGACTAAAGAGCACAACTTGGTGCTGTCTGGAAACTCCCTCTGTATGTGTGTAATCTGAATCCATTGGTTCTTGTTCTAGAATAGCAGAAAACAAGCTTGTTTCATCTTGTTCATGAAAGTCCATTTGAGACCTCAAGAGCACTAAAAATGCTGAACTGCTTTCAATACACTTTTTGGCTAAAGGATAACCACACTAGCATTTGCACAAAAATAATGACAGAAACCATATTGTTTTTGCAGAGGACATAATTAGTTGTGATAAAGATTAAGGTTTTATTTTCACACACTATGTTTTGTGGAATAAAGATTGTGCTTTGCCCATGTGTGTGTGCAAGAAGTCCTGAAATATGGGAGGAAAAGCATTACAAATGTACAAATACTACAAGAATATTGTCAAGGGGGAGGTGGAATGTATTCTTTTTTATTTATTGTGTAGGAATGAAATAAGTGAAGATTGACAACCCTCAAAACTGGACCCTAATAATCCCAGTTTGAATCCCCTTGGGTTTTATAGGGTGATGACATTCTGTCAAGAATTCAGAAAATCCATGGGAACCATGGACTTTTTACCATTCCTGTCTCGTTGATAGACACGTTAAGAAACAAACATTTGCACAACTCAAAATTCAGTAAAAGAACGGAGATACTATGTACCCAAAAGTTTATATCCCCCTTCCCTTTTTTCTAAAAAAAAAGTTTAATTGACTCTCTTGAGCTTGTAGATTATGGCTACAAATTTGGAAGAGGAGAGCTGATTTTTACTATTATTTATACTATCCTGGAGTGATGCTTACAAACTCCTACTGTGAGCAAGGCCTCATTAAGCCAGGCAGTGTACAAACAGCATAGTAAAAGTTAATCTCATTGTAAAAGGAGTTTGCAGCTGAGCAGAGTCTTTTGGGTTAGGAGGAGAGGCATGGAGTCGATGCAAATGGTTTTGCGGGAGGCAAGCGCTGCTATAAAATATGCAAACATCTCTTCCTGCCTCAAAAGCCCAAGAAGAGATTCTCTGACATAAACTAACTTTTCCTTTCTTTTCAGAGTCTTTTTGCCCACCCTGCTTGAGTGGCTCACAGAAAGAGTGGGGTTTCTTACAACATAAATTTACCAAGCCGCTGACATTTGGCTTACACATGAATATTTGGGTAATACTGTTGACATAAAGTAAGACTTACATATCCAGTTGTTGTAATTTCCCCAATTAACTCCATCTTGACGATAGCCAAAATCTCACCCATGAGTAGTTTTGTTTTGCTGAACTCTGCCATTTGTGCAGATAGAAAGGCTATGACTTTCTATCATACGCACAGGGCCACTGTCAAGACCCAGAAGCCTTAAAGAAGCCCAACAATTTGAAAAAGGTCCAAACACAAGTTTATTGATTACAAAAAGGACTTGGAGACACTTACTTCAGTGTCCCAAGTAAGAACTAAGAGTCTGTAGCAAAAACAAGGTGAAAAACGCAATTTAAACATAATCCGGATTATCCTGATATATAATCTGGTATAACTAAAACATGTAGCAAACCGCTTGAAACTCACAGAGTACAATAATAGTCCCAAAACACGTTGGGTAAAGGCAAAAGCAGAGTCCAAAAACGTTCCAGAGTCAAGGCACGATGTAAACAAGAGGAATTAGTCCAGGAAGCAAAAGCGTTGTCCAAAACGGTCTGGAGTTGATAGCAGTAGAGTAGAAGTCGTCGGTCACGGATACACAAGATGAAAACACAGGAACACAGGAATCTGTAGTCCAAGGACCCAAACTCGAGAATTGTGGCAGGAACAAAGATTCACACCCCAAAAGAGACACTTTGCCTTCTGCAAAGATCCATTGCAACAATACCCACTTTTATCCTAAAGTTCCTCATCAGACGATGAGATGCTCCCCACCCTTTCATCATCGCTCTCAGCTGCCCCATTCCCCGCAGCTGAATCCAGACGCCCATCCCTCCAGCTCTGCCAGCATCTGTCAAGACTTAGATCTTGCCAAGTGCTCCCCAGTTGCCAGTCTTCAGTAAACCCCTCGAAGTCATCGCTAGAGGTGGGTTGGGTACAGATATCCCTAATCTCCTGTACATGGGTTCAATCAAGCCCATCCTCCTCTCCCATGTCACTCCCAGTCCCATCACTCCCTTCAAAGCCCATGAAGTCTTTGTCCTCCGTAGGAGCGTTAAATATATCACAGATATGCTTCCTTTGAGTTTCCTCGTCAGACTCTTGTTCGCGAGTAACCCACTTGACTCCCTTGCTTTCCTCCCCATCCCTCACCTCACAGTCGGAGAAGCCCTCAAAAGTTTCAGAATCACTCAGGGCCATGATTATCTCTCTAATCTGTTTTCACTGCTGCTCCTCTTCCAACACCTGTACAGACCTCTTCTCCCTCCTACCAGTAGTAGCAACATTACCATCACGCTGAACTACAACAGCCACCCTGTCTGATCTTTTGGATACAATCCCAGATCCTGAAAATTTCCTTGTGAAAACAGCCAACGTGTGGCTATATTCTATGTTGGCCACATAGATCTCAAATAAGGATTATCACGTATCCATTGGATATTGCTCATGAACACTCTCTTTGTCTGTGTAACTCTGAAATCCTATGAAATATTGCTGCTTGGATGTTGTTGTTCATTCGTTCAGTCGTCTCCGACTCTTCGTGACCTCATGGACCAGCCTACGCCAGAGCTCCCTGTCGGCCGTTACCACCCCCAGCTCCCTCAAGGTCAGTCCAGTCACTTCAAGGATGCCATCCATCCATCTTGCCCTTGGTCGGCCCCTCTTCCTTTTGCCTTCCACTTTCCACTTTGCTGCTTGGATAAACTATATCTATTTCAACCAGTGCCGTGAGTAAGTTGGGCTGAAAACAGCACTAAATCCTGGTGGATCCATTGACAATAGTTGTTCTTTGTTGTCTGTTTTCCTTCTGCTTCAGGCCCATCCTAGCTTTGTGTCCCATTTAGGAGAATACAGTTCACCTGATATTTCACTCCTACCTTACAATTGGGGACTGTGCTCAAGACTATCTATGTTAGTAAATCAATCTATTGGTTTTAATTCAAACTTTGCCCATCTTTTGAAATCTTTTGGGTAGGAACTTCTCTCTGTTTTGACAACTTAGAAGGCCCAGTTTACCTGTCCAAACGTATTCTCCCCTATGAACCATTAAGGGTGTTAAGACCTTCCGAAGAGGGCCACTCTTGGTCCCACCACTTTTGCAGTCGCACCTGGTGGGGATGAGATACAGGGCCTTTTCTGTGGTGGCCCCACAGCTATGGAACTCTCTCCCAGATGAAATTACATCTGCCCCCTCCCTCCTGTCCTTTAGGAAGCAAGTGAAATCCTGGCTGTGGAACGAGGCATTTCCAGAGTGATGGCTGAGACCAGAAATTGACTAAAGCTATTGACCACAATGTGCAGACTGAGTTGGATGTTGTTTTTATCTTGGCGAATTAGTTTATATGTATTTTATATGTATTTTATATTTTAATTTTAACCTATTTTAACCTATTTTAACATTTTAACCTATTGTTTATGTATTATGTTTTAAAAGGTATTAGTGTTAGCATTGAATTCTTGCTGTTAGTCAGTCTGAGTCCCTCTATGTAGGTAGAGAAGATTGGGATACAAAAGTTTTAAATAAATAAATAATACATTTGGTTCTTATTATGGGAAATAATCATCATCATCATTGTTGTTGTCATCACCATAGTTTTGTGAATATTTTGATAACAACTTTACAAATTTTACAAAATTAACAACTTCGATGCAAAAAGGTGACAAGGACAACTTGAGACTGATGATCACACTGAGAATGATCATTGTTGTTGTTCATTCGTTCAGTCGTCTCCGACTCTTCGTGACCTCATGGACCAGCCCACGCCAGAGCTCCCTGTCGGCCGTTACCACCCCCAGCTCCCTCAAGGTCAGTCCAGTCACTTCAAGGATGCCATCCATCCATCTTGCCCTTGGTCGGCCCCTCTTCCTTTTGCCTTCCACTTTCCCCAACATAATTGTCTTCTCTAGGCTTTCCTGTCTCCTCATGATGTGGCCAAAGTACTTCAACTTTGTCTCTAGTATCTTTCCCTCCAGTGAGCAGTCGGGCTTTATTTCCTGGAGGATGGACTGGTTGGATCTTCTCGCAGTCCAAGGCACTCTCAGCACTTTCCTCCAACACCACAGCTCAAAAGCATCGATCTTCCTTCGCTCAGCCTTCCCTAAGGTCCAGCTCTCACATCCGTAGGTTGCTACAGGGAAGACCATGGCTTTGACTAGGCGGATCTTTGTTGCCAGTCTGATGTCCCTACTCTTCACTATTTTATCGAGACTGGACATTGCTCTCCTCCCAAGAAGTAAACGTCTTCTGATTTCCTGGCTACAGTCTGCATCTGCAGTAATCATAGAGGAAGTCAAACCGACAGATAGATATAGCTGTATAGTCCTTAGGTCTTTTGAACATTGAACATGTTCATAAAACCTTAGCATCCAATGTTTTCTATGCCCTCAATGTAAGATTTCTGCATCTGTGCAAGAGCGTGCATTTGTGTGTGTTCATTTAGCATATTTTTTGTACTACATTTCATGCAGTTCAACGGAATTGATTTTATAGAATATATAGAATTTCCTGCAGCCAGCAGTAGTGAAACTTTAACACTCCATGACTGCACAATAGCAATGCAATGTTAGCATCCCAAATCAATATGTAACCATCTAGCACTGTGTGCAGAAATAATATAGCAGGGAAGAACATACTTCACATATTATTTTATATCTGAAATTATTTATTGTATTCCACCTGTGCAGTTTACACCATTCCCTCAAGTGCTTGAGGCGGGTAAAAATTTGCTAATCATAAAACCTTCTTTATGAGGAACAGGGCACATACTCAATCCTGGCCATTGAAAGCTACTCTGAATAAATTGTCTCATACTTCTTCTGGAGAGGAGTGAATTCTCTTTTTCTCTTCCCTTTTTTTGGTTCCATAGGTTTACACTTCTTTTCATATAGTACATATGGAGATTTGAATTTTGTAGAAGAGTGCCAACATTTCATGCCAGAGCGATGAAGCTTGCACATTTTGCTGTATGTTCCATGCTACAAGTCCTCATTCACATGTGTATGATAAAAGAAACATTTAGATATTGTGTTGAGGTAAATCCTACTTTGATTTATCCTTCCATGATAAATGAGAACACATAGTTTGTCTACTCTCTGTTTTTGTCTACTCTCTGTTTTTAATATGAGTCGTTGTGACAAAAGTATACCTACCTGCATGACCACATCTCTGTGTATGAACCCACACAATCTCTTCAATCATCTGGAGAGGCCCTGCTTGCGATCCCACCTCCATTGCAAGCATGATTGGTGGGGACGAGGGACAGGGCCTTCTTGGTGGTGGCCCCTCGACTCTGGAACTCGCTCCCCAAGGACATTAGGCATGCCCCAACTCTGGCAGTCTTTAAGAGGAGCCTGAAAATGTGGTTGTTCCAGTGTGCCTTCCCAGAATAAGGAAACCCTAAGCAACATGTCCCTAATCGCACTTTACTAATGATCTAGGATTGTCTGCTCGCTCCATCTCTCTCCAAATACCTATCCTAGTTATACGTCACCTGGTCATGCCTAGCCTTTTTTTTAAAAAAAAAAAAATAATTATTATATTTGGCCCTGCCATAGGTTTTTAATGCATTGTCGTATTATTGTTACTGTTTATTGCTTTGCTTATGAGTTTATTTATTGTATGTATTGCTGTTGTTGTTGTTTTTACTGATGTACTTGAACTCAGCCTCTTGTTAGCTGCACCAAGTCCTTCGGGAGATGGTAGCAGAGTATAAATAAAGGATTATTATTATTATTATTATTATTATTATTATTATTATTTTCTGTTTACCCCCCTCCCACCCCCACATTCATTATTGTTAGAGGAGTAAGTCCCCCATGAAAGTGAAAACCTCTTTTGCTCTCCAAAAGTGAAATCACAAGACAACACCAGGTTGTGGGTTAACTATGGACAACTTTTATTATATCTTAAAAAATTCAATTTCGGTGTGCCAATCAAGTTTACAACCAACATGAAATGGAACTTAACCATGAACTTGAACTTGTACATGAATTTGGTATTTCATCAGATGAGGCATTGGCCCCCAAGTGACCATGTCATCCTCCGACAAGGGTGAGACACCATTATTCCTGAATGCAACCCACATGTTGTTCCCATGGGGACTCTTCAAGTAAATGGGTGGAGACTTTACCGCACTCCCCTTCCTGTGGTGTACACCAATATATGCCTGTGTCTAAAATGCATTTGAAGCCTAATTAAGACCCCCCTCAACTCAATTTGAAATGTGTATGAAGTGTAAGGTAGGCGAACCCTTTCCAGAACATGGGGGGGGGGGGATTCCTACCTGGTCCCCTTCATTACCCTTGTGAAGTGCACTGCAGTGGTGATGGGTGGGTCAACTTCTTCAGGCTCACCTCTTCTTGGCCCTGCTCACAAATGAGTCCCAACTGGGACTCTTTGTCTTTCCCTTCGCTGAAGGAAGCAAAGCACTTCCCCGCCCCCATGCTGGGGGTGGGAAAGGTGTTTATGCGGTTGATCACTTCTGCATTCTATCTCTGCCAGCCTCCTTCCTGATCACTGCTGCCTGTAAGTTCTTACAGATAGATTACTCCGACCTTTAGAACCAGGAGAGAGATTAATCCATTCCATACCTTTTGCACCATCAACACCTTGCTAATCATGATCCTATATTGTCCATCATCAAACTTAGAAGCATTATATATACTAACCACTACTATCTGCTAGGCATGGCACTATAGTAACCACCACTAACTGCTAAACATGACACTATAGTAACCACCATCAACTGCTAGGCATTCTAGTTGTAAGGCCGAACAGGGCATAGGGTTACACCTTGTGTTACACAGGGTTACACTCCCCCTGGAGATGCAGGTTCGCAGCTTGGGAGTGATCCTGGACTCATCGCTGAGCCTGGAACGCCAGGTCTCGGCGGTGGCCGGGAAAGCTTTTGCACAATTAAAACTTGTGCACCAGTTGCGCCCGTACCTTGGGAAGTCTGATCTGACCACGGTGGTCCACGCTCTCGTTACATCCCAAATAGATTACTGCAACACACTCTACGTGGGGTTGCCTTTGAAGACTGTTCGGAAACTTCAATTAGTCCAGCGGGCAGCAGCTAGATTACTTACCGGAGCATCATACAGGGAGCATACCACCCCTCTGTTATGTCAGCTCCACTGGCTGCTAATCCAATTCCGAGCACAATTCAAAGTGCTGGTTTTGACCTACAAAACCCTATATGCCATGGTTCTGGCCCAGCATATCTGTCCGAACGCATCTCCTTCTACGTCCTGCCTTGGAGTTTAAGATCTTCTGGGGAGGCCCTGCTCTTGGCCCCACCTCTATTACAAGTGGGATTGGTGGGGATGAGGAGCAGGGCCTTCTCGGTGGTGGCCCCTCACCTGTGGAACTCACTCCCCCAGGGAAATTAGGTCATTGACATCCCTCCTCTCCTTTAGAAGGAAATTAAAAACATGGATTTGGGACCAGGCCTTCGGGTAATCTGGCAGATAGTAGGCCTGGGTAACAACACAAAAATTTGTTTCTAAAATCGATTCGTTTTTTGGGGTTTTTTGCGTTTCGATATTTATAATAATTACAAATTTTTCCTATTTAAAAGTTCGGTATTTACGAAATTTCGTTATTATTAACAAATCAATTCGTTAAAATGGCGGATGCGGTTGCGCAACATGAAAATATTAGTTTTAAATAATAGTTTTAATAATAATAGTGTTTAATAATACTTTTAGTCCGCCCCCTCTCTATCCCTCCCTCCCTCTCCCTCCCTACCAACCGGGCGGTCGCCTCCGTCTCGTTGCTGCGCCTCCTCCTGCGTTTCCTTTTCCCGGCGGGGGGGGGGGGGGGGAGGCGATCGGGGGAGTTAGCAACCGGAGCATCGTCGGCCTTGCCGCTGCTGCTGGGCGGGGGTCTTTCCCAGGGCGTGTGTGGGGTGTGCATGCCCAGGTGAGCCGGGAAAAGGGGGAAGAAGGGGGCGGGGGGAGCCAGGGGAGCGAGGGGAGGAAGCCAGGCCGGGAAGGGAGCTTGCTCGCTCAGTCTCTCTCTCTCGCCTGCCTTCCCTTCTCCTTGCCCCTGCTCGGGCCCCTTTGCAGCCCGGGAGCTGAAATAATAACGAAACAATTACAAAACAATTACAAAATAGCTTTAAAAATTCGTTTCGTTTTTTAGTTGCTCCTGGATGGTTCAATATCGCTTCGTTATCAAGAAAAATAACGAATTATTAACGAATTACGAAATTAACGAACGAAACCACCCAGCCCTAGCAGATAGATAAGGGACAAGCGACGACTAGAATTGATGGATTGGACAATGTAGAATTCGAATTTATGGACTCTGAGCTGGTAAACGTTGAGCACTAGATTGTTTTTAGGGATTGTGATGTATAATGGATTGTTTTAATTACTGTTTATATGTTTTATATTTTACCTTGTTGTTGTGCCGGCATCGAATTGTGCCTTTTTGTAAGTCGTCCTGAGTCCCCCCTCGGGGGTTGAGAAGGGCGGGGTAGAAGTGCGAGAAATAAATAATAAATAAATTATACTAAGCACCATCAACTGTGGGACATGACAGGGAGCCCACAGTCATGAATGTGTCCTCCAAATGTGGCCATTTTAATCCTGATAGCCATAAAAATGACAGAAAGAGGACTGTAATAGATTCTAACCTTTGCCGGCTAGGCAGAAGCCTGAGAGTAAGTAAGTTGGGTCTCCATCTTAGGATAGGCAAGGAGGCAGGGGAAGACTCAACCAAATCCTGATTGGTGTTGCAATCCAGAGCAGAGAACGAGGCCTAAGATAACTATCCACCACACTTGGCTGTGAAAAACAATCCTTTTTTATTGAAGAAAAATGGTTACAAAATAAAGGAAAAATGCAAGTCAAAAGCCACAGCAAAATCAGCAAACATGAATTTAAATGGACAAAGCAAAACCAAAAGCCTCTCTGAGAAATACTTGAATCTGTTAGCAATCCACTAACCGTACTTGATCTCCTAGAAATCTTCCCAAACTATGGCCAGGGAACCGGGAGAACTGCCAAGGTCTTCATCAATTCTGAAATGATGCCTGAACTGAGGGAATCAGCCTGGCGTATTGCAATTAAAACTCAAGAATCGGTTCCGTGAACCGCCCTTCTGTTTTGAAGCCAATGTTTTTAATTCTTGAATTCGGGAGGATCGACGCAAACTGAGTGTTTTATTTCTGTCTTCCCAAATTTGGCTCCTTCTGTTGTTATTACAGTTAACAGGTGCAGAAGGGAGGGAAAGTTCAAGGTCTCCCTCTGCAACATTCTCATGAACACTGGTACTTTCATTTTCCAAATCTACAGAAGTTCCTTCCTCACTAATTTCAGGAACATTGGCATTTTCCAAACCTACAGCAGATTCTTCCTCACTAATTTCAGGAGCATTGGCATCAAAAGGTACATTTCCACTAGCATCAGTAAATATACTTTCATTAGCATCAGGAGGAACAAACAGAGAATCAGGGTCAAGTTCAAACTCAGGCTGAACCCCAACAATTGGTTTAAGCACCAAGGGGAGGAGTTGGGTGAGAGTGAAAAAAGATGTCACTTCTGACAGGGGGAGGGGGGGAGAAGGGTCTAACAGAGACAGGGAGAAGTAGGATTTTAACAGAGAAGAATGATTTGATCTGAGTTTCTAAGTGGGTTTAGAAAGTAGACTGGTAGGGAATAATAGAAGGCAAGTTCTCCAGTGTATTTTGGCTTGGGTAGTCAAAGGGGAGACTTGCTGACTTGTATTAAGAGAGAATACAAGTAGTATTATTTCCTTACAGTGAAGAGTAGGCTAGAAGGAACCTAGTTACTCTTGCAGGCAGCTAGGGCAGCTGGTCCAAGAAACACACTGTTACTTGTTATAGGAATAGTGTGTGGAAAGTAACTCACGTCAGAGAAAAGTTACTCCTTCTATAGAAACCATTTGTTTTATAAGTCGGCGCCTCAGTAACCATCTACGCATATGAATCTCTCAGTTATGAGTTGTCTGTTTCAAACATTTCAATAAACTTGTTCCCTAGTTTACTTCTAATTTGCCTCAGCCTTGTTTTGTCCTGTAAAGCCAGTTCCAGCCAGTCTCTACTTCTCTGCAGTTTAGTCACAAGAAAGGGAGCCGAAACAGAAGAACCGGTGTATAGGGACATATTACCTCAAGTACTACAACCAGTTAATTCCTCAAACAGTGATTGAGGTGGTGGCAGCAAATCTACCATATCCCTGTCACACATGCAATAAGGGACTCCTCGTTCCTTAATCTCCCTTACAAGGACCCTTGCAAGTTTCCCCATTGTTGCTAAAGGGCCAGATCTTTCTGGAATGTAAATGGTACTTCTATACGGTTCCGGCCCAGTGTATTTGTCCGAACGGATCTCCCTCTACGTCCCACCTCAGAGTTTAAGATCATCTGGGGAGGCCCTGCTCTCGACCCCGCCTCTATCTCAAGTGAGGCTGGTGGGGACGAGGAGCAGGGCCTTCTTGGTGGTGGCCCCTCACCTATGGAACTCACTCCCCGGGGAGATCAGATCAGCGACCTCCCTTCTGTCGTTCAGAAAAAAACTGAAGACCTGGATCTGGGACCAAGCTTCTGGACATTCTGGCAGCTAAAATAAGGACCTATTGATGAGCAGGAATTGTTGGAATGAATGGACATTTCGGAACTCTGAATTTCACTGTGCATGAAATTGTTTTTATTATATTATGTAGTGATGTGTTTTAATGCTGCTAAATGTTTATACTGTTTTATATATGCTGTATATTTTGACAGGCATCGAATTTGTGCCTTTGTTTGTAAGCCACCCTGAGTCCCCCCTCGGGGGTGAGAAGGGTGGGGTATAAGTAACTGCAATAAATAAATAAATAAATTCTGGCTGCCAGGTCATGTAACAGCCCAAAACTGCATGGTTTTTTGCCATCTCAAATATTTCTATTTCAAACCTTGAATAATAATAAGTCCTCTATTTTGAGTACATTTGACCTGGAAGCCCACCTTAGAATTGCACCTAGGTCTTAGAGAGACCATTGCCAGCTCCTGACCCTTTTGAATGAGTTCACTCATCAACTCATTTCATTCCATTTTTATGCTTTAAATGAATATATTCACTTCACAATATTTTCCCATTTAACTAACAAGTGTGCAGATATAGTCTCTCAAATACAAATTTTGATATGTCTTACGCACGGAGAATAACATTACAACACTTAGAGAACCTATCAAACCGAAGCACAGCCACGTCTGATGGAGACATTAATCCAAGAGGTCTAGAATAGGTCAATTTATATCTAAATCTACAAACAGTGAATTCCTCAAGCACCTCTACTTCATGTGCATATATTTCCTTGACATTACTATTTTAAGTGGAGAGAAGATCTTAGATCACGAACTTGCAAACAGTTGAAGTTTTGAAAGCATTCAGAAACGTGCTGATTGATAGCACAGATGGAATAAAAGTCCATTTCCTTGTTATATTCATACAAGCTTCAAGTACTTTATTATTTTTTTATATTAAAATGCTTTAATGTTTGGTGTCAGGGAGACTCAAATAGCAAGGTGCTATAATTAATAACTATTAAAGTTGTTTGACTGATCGTATCTTCTAACTTGCCGAATCTTTTCTGTGCAGGTGTGTGTATTAATGGAATCCATTAAATTCATATCTTTCAACAGATAGTAATTTGCAATCTGTTATAAGATCTGTCATGAAAAACAATCAAAGATATAGGATTGTCTCGGTATATTATGGTGCAAATTGTACTCCCCCATCTAAAAGGCTGGGGCCTTTCACCTTAAGAACAGACAAGCATCCCGAGCTCTGAGGATTATTACTTGGGAAGGAATCCCACTGGAGCATTGCAGCGCACCCAAATACCTGGGAGTCACTTTGGATCATGCTCTGACCTACAAGAAGCACTGCCTGAACATCAAGCAAAAAGTGGGCGCTAGAAACAACATCATAGGAAAGCTGACTGGCACAACCTGGGGATCACAACCAGACACAGTGAAGACATCCGCCCTTGCGCTATGCTACTCTGCTGCTGGGTATGCATGCCCAGTGTGGAACACATCTCACCACACTAAAACAGTAGATGTGGCCCTTAATGAGACATGCTGCATTATCACAGGGTGTCTGCACCCCACACCACTGGAGAAATTACACTGCTTAGCCGGTATTGCACCACCTGACATCCGCCGGGAAGTAGCAGCCAATAGTGAAAGGACCAAGGCAGAGATATCTCCAGCTCATCCCCTGTTTGGGTATTAGCCAGCACGTCAATGACTTAAATCAAGACATAGTTTTCTTAGATCTACAGAGACACTCGCTGGAACACCCCAGCAAGCGAGAGTCCAAAAGTGGCAGGCCCAAACCCAGCACCTCAATCCATGGGTGATACCAGATGAGAGACTCCCCCCTGGGCACTCAGAAGACTGGGCGACTTGGAAGGCGCTGAACAGACTGCGCTCTGGCACCACGAGATGCAGAGCCAACCTTCAGAAATGGGGCTACAGGGTGGAATCCTCGACATGCAAGTGCGGAGAAGAACAAACCACTGACCACCTGCTGCAATGCACCCTGAGCCCTGCCACATGCACGATGGAGGACCTCCTTGCAGCAACACCAGAGGCACTCCAAGTGGCCAGATACTGGTCAAAGGACATTTAACCAACTACCAAATTTGCAAAATCTGTGTGTGTTTCTTTTTCTTTCTTTTTTCTTTTTAATCTCTGTGTTTGTTTTGCTCTGTTAGAATTGTAATACAATGGTATGGTTGCTGATGACACAATAAATAAATAAATAATTATCTAAAAAGAAGACTTTACTGACTAAATAAGAATGTCACTGGGTTGAGTTAAAATTTCCCTGTCTTTTCTCCCACCCTCTGTTTTTCCATTTAGCTGGAAATTCATAAAACAAAACTTCCTGATGAATTGTGAACAATTCTCTTCAGGTTGGGACAGTTGCCCCATAGTGTTGCCCTTCCCATGATGTGGATGATGCCAAGTTCAATGCTGGTTTTTTTTTAAAGCACCAGTGAAATATTACCCAAGTCAGATGAGATTCTAAGTGCTTCATGTGTCAACCTATTGCTCATGAATGTCAATAGGAAAGACTCCCTTTGTATTGTCTCCTATGAGCAGCAGAAGATATAAGGATGCTAAATCGAGAAGGAAATTGCATC
The DNA here is from genome assembly GCF_037176765.1 of Anolis sagrei. Taxonomy (NCBI): domain Eukaryota; kingdom Metazoa; phylum Chordata; class Lepidosauria; order Squamata; family Anolidae; genus Anolis; species Anolis sagrei. The sequence goes on along the minus strand of NC_090022.1, from coordinate 294,355,798 downwards.
CTCGGCACACAGGGCTAAGAGTGGGACAGGCACGAGTATTAAACGAGAAAGAATTGCTTTATAACCTTGAAGAATGAAGGGGGAAATATACATTATGGGAGACATGGAATGGCTGCTATTTTGCATTGCTTTGTTCTCATTTCCTTGTAACATTTAATGCATTGTGTGGTACTGATTCATGGTGTTGGATGTGGAGCGGGGAAGGAAAGGCACTCCAGTGGAACTGGAAAGATTGATGCAAACTGAAATTTGTAGCAGCCAAAATACTGACCAGTAGAGGAGTTGGTCCAGTCATCAGTGAACCAAGTACTGAAAGGAGATATTTTGTCCCCAGAAAATGGGTAAATTAACAGCCAATCTATGTAGTTATTTCACCAGCTGCTTTATTTATTTATTTATTTATTTATTTATTTAGTTAGTTAGTTATTTACTATAGTTATTTATTTATTTCTCAGCCCTCGGGCAACTCAGAACGGTTAACAATGGCAAAATTCAATGCTCAAAAACATAATAAAACTGTTAAAAACAATTAAAACTGTAGCATAATAAACAGTCAATATAAATAAATATAACATAATTGATGATGATGATGATGATGACGATGACGATGATGATGATGATGATGATTATTATTATTATTATTATTATTACAAAAACACAGTATGTCACAGCAAACAAGATCTATATGTATTGTTGAAGGCTTTCATGGCCAGAATCACTGGGTTGTTGTAGGTTTTTTCGGGCTGTATGGCATTGGTCTAGAGGCATTCTCTCCTGATGTTTTGCCTGCATCTATGGCAAGCATCCTCAGAGGTAGTGAGGTCTGTTGGAACTAGGCAAAAGGGTTTATATATCTGTGGAATGACCAGGGTGAGACAAAGGACTCTTGTCTGCTGGAGCTAGGTGTGAATGTTTCAACTGACCACCTTGATTAGCATTCAATGGGCTGACTGTGCCTGGAACACAGTCAGCCCATTGCATGCTAATTACCTCTCAACAAAAGTTTGCTCCAGGCACAACGGGCAGGGGACAGCTAGTAACTGATAAAGACCAATCTTGGCACACAATGCCTTTCTCAAACTACCTGGGCAGTGCTGGGTCCCCAAGCTAGTAGGAAATAATAATTAAAAAAATTTGCAAGTTTTTGAATTGCTAGGTTGACAATTCAACACGGATCCTCTCTCCGGATTTCAACCTGCGACCTTTCGGCCAGCAAGTTCCGCATTTCAGCACTTTAACCCACAGCACTACTGGGATATATATACCTTATATAATCTGGAGGTAATTTTGACTGATTTTGTGCATGAAACAAAGTTTGTGTACACGGAAGCATTAGAAAACAAAGATGTCACTATGTCAGTCACCCATAATGGATAATTTTGTATTTTGGAGTATTTTTGGATTTCAGAATTCTGGATAAAGAATGCTTAACCTATCATTATTATTGTTACACAAGAAGAATTGGGGGAGAAATGCGAGCTGCACAGTGGACCATTGGGGTCTCATATGGAGCAGAGAAATAACTGATGGGGAAAAGGTTAAATAGCCCTCCCAAGACAGCGTTAAGGCTCCATTGTTTGAGTTTGCGTGTAATGGCCAACTAGCCCTTAACAGATGAGGGAATATATTGAGCAAAACACAACTGCTCTGCTTATTAGGCTGGAAAGAGTGAATCATGAGGAAAGATGAAAAGAAGCAAAGAAAAGGAGGTGGAGTGCATTGGCTGGGTGAAGATGACTAATAAGAGACATCACTGCATAAAATGTTTTCATAAAATGCATTCAAAGGATGGCCATTCGTCTGCTTGTTTTTGTAAAAGAATAATGAATAGTGTTTTCCTCACACTATTGAAAACTAACCAAGACAGATCATGCATCCAAAGGAGCTGGGTTGCTTGAATACCAAATATAACTTAGCAACTAATAAAGGAGATTTTAGAAAAAATTCTGAAGGGGGTCAATTTCTTAGCTGGCTGATAGGATGCGCACAATTGTTCCATTTCCTTGTTTCTGTATAAATATAGCAAATTCAAGAATGTGTTTCCATGCTTAATTATTAAGGAGACAATGCATATTGGTGGCTGCAGAAAAAGGTTGTGTAAAATGGATTGACTCAGGAAAGAAAACTACAACCTCAAACTTGTAAGATGTAAGTAGGGCTGTCGATGGGCTTTGGGGGTTTCTCATTCGTAGTCTTACCATATGCTTAAACCAATTCTTGTTATTTTATACTATTATACTATTTCACAACTCTTTCTGCAAAGTCAGAACAGCCTTCTTCTGTTATATTGGAGGACTAGAATGCTGGAGCATTGTGGATTCTGCTTCACTGGAAAAAGTGGTTGGATAGCTATATTTTGAGAGCACCTTAGTTGTGATTTCCAGCATTAGTGGGAGTGGGACTAGCTACCAGCTCTTGAATTCTCTTTCAATTCTATGGTATGCTGCGGGTTAAATTGGTTAAATGGACAAACCCAGAGGGTGCTCACCAAAACTAACAAAATCAAGTCAACAGGGACAAATGCAAGATACTCCAGAAAAAAACGAAATGCAAAGATACAAAATGGGGACAATGCCTGGCTCGAGAGCAGTACGTGTGAAAAAAGATCTTGGAGTCCTTGTGGACAACAAGTTAAACGTGAGCCAACAATGTGATGTGGCGGCAAAAAAAGCCAATGGGATTTTGGCCTGCATCCCCATGCTCTATTCCGCTTTGGTTAGACCACACCTGGAATATTGTGTCCAATTCTGGGCACCACAATTCAAGAGAGATATTAACAAGCTGGAATGTGTCCAGAGGAAGGCAACTAAAATGATCAAGGGTCTGGAGAACAAGCCCTATGAGGAGCGGCTTAAGGAGCTGGGCATGTTTAGCCTGAAGAAGAGAAGGACGAAAGGAGATATGCTAGCCATGTATAAATATGTGAGAGGAAGCCACAGGGAGGAGGGAGCAAGCTTGTTTTCTGCTTCCCTGGAGACTAGGACACAAAACAATGGCTTCAAACTACAAGAAAGGAGATTCCATCTGAATATGAGGAAGAACTTCCTGACTGTGAGAGTCGTTCAGCAGTGGAACTCTCTGCCTTGGAGTGTGGTGGAGGCTCCTTCTTTGGAAGCTTTTAAACAGAGGCTGGATGGCCATCTGTCAGGGGTGATTTGAATGCAATATTCCTGCTTCTTGGCAGAATGGGTTGGACTGGATGGCCCATGAGGTCCCTTCCAACTCTTTGATTCTATGATTCTATGGACAGTGAATGCAATCTTAGTTTTCTTCCCATCTTTTTGTTCATAGCTTTGCCTTCAGGTTTCAAGAGTCACCCTGAACTCTTGCTCCAAAGTTTGCTCTAACTGATGCTTTTCTACCACAGAAGCCAACTTGTTGATTTCTTTTTTAAAGAGATGATTTTAAACAAAGGGAAGTGAGGATAAATGTTTATATGCTGGAAATGGGTTTTCCCCCCAGAGACTGGTACATTCTCTTCCTTTGGAAGAGAAAAGCTGCTCACGCACCTGCCGTCTGGGTCACTGTCAAACGAACACAACCAAGAGATGCCGTCGGCAAAGCATGCCAAAGTGACGTGTTGACATTCCACCAGCCTCTCGCCTCCCTCCCTGTCCTGTCACCACAGACAGAGAGAGGATTTAGAGACAGAGAGAGAGAGAGAGAGGAAGAAAGGAAGAGAAAGACAGGCCAAAGCTATGGGGTTCATGCTGAGGAATTCAGAAGAGATGTAATTGTGGGAATCCGGCTGAAGGGCGGTTGTAACTTTGGACTGACGTTAAGAGCTGCCTTAAAAGAAGCTTGATAAGGTCAGACTAATAAACTTGAGAGCTGCTCGAGGGGAAACCAAATTCTGGAGCTGTGAGACACTTTGACAGACAATTAGCATAAAACAGGGCAACTGCCCCACTGGATGGAAGGTAAAATTCACAAGTGCAAATAACATTGGGCCAGCATTAGTCAAAGCTATCGACCATTTTTTCTTACCCTTAGATTCGCACAGAGGACATATGGTGATCCCTGCTGTATCATACCAAGCATACAGCTACTCCCTTGTCTCCGCTTGCCTCTGATTTTTAACTTCTTTGCCAAGATAATAGGAAGTTGTTTCTTTAGATGAAGCTGAAATTTCAGAATTACAGGAGCACTGATAAGAATTCATGGATTATCACATCCAGCCCTTGGCCACAGACGTGTTCTCTCTTGATACTCCCTTTATATAAAGATATACCCTTAGCTTAAGTTAGTGTTTCTCAACCTGGGGGTCGGGACCCCTGAGGGGGTCACAAGGGGGTGTCAGAGGGGTCACTAAAGAGCATCAGAAAACACAGTATTTTCTGTTGGTCATGGTGATTCCAGGTGGGAAGTTTAAGCCAATTCTAAAGTTGGTGGAGTTCAGAATGTTTTTGGTTGTCATGAACTACAAATCTCAGCAACTACAACTCCCAAATGTCAAGGTCTATTTTTCCCAGACTCCACCAGTGTTCACATTTAGGCATATTGAGTATTCGTGCCAAGTTTGGTCCAGATCCATCATTGCATGAATCCACAACACTCCTCTGGATATAGGTGAACTACAACTCCCAAAACTCAAAGTCAATGTCCACCAAACCCTTCCAGTATTTTCTGTTGGTCATGGGAGTTCTGTGTGCCAAGTTTGGTTTAAATCCATCGCTGGTGAAGTTCAGAATGCTCTTTGATTATAGGTGAACTATAAATCCCAGCAACTACAACTCCCACAGGATAAAATCAATACCCTCCCCCAATCCCACCAGTATTCAAATTTGGGCGTATTGGGTATTTGTGCCAAATTTGGTCCAGTGAACGAAAATACATCCTGCATATCAGATATTTACATTATGATTCATAACAGCAGCAAAATTACAGTTATGAAGTAGCAATGAAACTAATTTTATGGTTGGGGGTCATAATAACATGGGAAAGTGTATTAAGGGGTCGTGGCATTAGGAAGGTTGAGAACCACTGGCTTAAGTGATAGACTCATGTCACTTTAAGGAATCCTTCAGCCAGTCTTTCTCCCTCAGGAACTGGATCTTCATGAGCTAATCTAAAGAAGGAGCCTCCGTTAAACCCCTGTGCTGGCAGGACTGAAGACCGACAGGTTGCAGGTTTGAATCCGGGGAGAGCATGGATGAGCTCCTTCTGTCAGCTCCAGCTCCTCATGCGGGGACATGAGAGAAGCCTCCCACAAGGATGATAAAACATCAAAACATCCAGGCATCCCCTGGGCAACGTCCTTGCAGACGGCCAATTCTCTCACACCAGAAGCGACTTGCAGTTTCTGAAGTCACTCTGACACAACAACAAAAACATCTAAAGAATATTTGAGACTTATATATTTGGGAAATCAATGGTGTTGATATTCCAATGTGCCTTTGAATAATGGTTTAGCTGCTGATTCAGTCTGCCTAGCCGTGATTTTTTGGTTGGATCCCCAGCCCTTTATTCCCAGCCCTGACCCTACAGGTTGCGTTTACACAAGCCCTTGTCCTGCCCTATTAGTTATTTATTTATTTATAACTTTTATATCCCAATCTTCTCAACCTCCGTAGAGGGACTCAGACAGGCTTACAGCAAGGATTCAATGCTAATAGTACAATCTAAAAACATCATATAATAACGAGTTAAAATACATATCAATTAAAATTACAAATAAGCCAAATAGCCAAGAATAAAATCATCTCGAACTCAGTCCATATGTGCTGTCGATAACTTTGTTCTGTAGCCAGCTTCAACCATTACTCTAGGAATGCTTCCTTCTATAGCCAGGATTTCACCAGCCTCCTGAAGGACAGGAGGGAGAGGGCAGATCTGATCTCAATCGGGAGAGAGTTCCACAGTCGAGGGGCCACCACAGAAAAGGCCCTGTCTCTCGTTCCCGCCAGACGCGCTTGCGAAAGTGGTGGGACTGAGAGCAGGGCCCCACCAGAAGATCTTAATTGTCTTGGTGGTTCATAGGGGAGAATACATTAGGACAGGTAAACCGAGCTAGAACCGTATAGGGTTTTGTATGTTAAAACCAGCACTTTGAATTGTGCTCGGAAGCTAATTGGCAGCCAGTGGAGCTGGTGTAACAAAGGAGTTGTGCACTCCCTGTACCCTGCTCCCATTAGTAATCTGGTGGCCAAATGTTGGACTAATTGCATCTTCTGGGCAGTCTTCAGTGGCCACCCCATGTAGAGAGCGTTGCAGTAGTCAATATGGGATGTAATCAGAGCGTGGACCACCGTGGCCAAGTCAGACTTCCCAAGGTACGGGCGCAGCTGGCAAACAAGCTTTAATTGTGCAAAAGTTCTCCTGGCCACCGCCAAAACCTGGGGTTCCAGGCTCAGTGATGAGTCCAGGATCACTCCCAAGCTGCGAACCTGTGTCTTCAGGGGGAATGTGACCCCGTCCAGCACAGCCTGTAACCCTATGCCCTGTTCGGCCTTACGAATGACCAGGAGTACCTCTGTCTTGTTTGGATTTAATTTCAATTTGTTCACCCTCATCCAGTCCGTTACAGCGGCCAAGCACTGGTTCACGACTTGAACAGCCTCCTTAGTAGTAGGTGGGAAGAAGTGACAGAGTTGGACATCGTCTGCGTACAGATGACACCGGACCCCGAAACTCCAGATGATCTTCCCCAATGGCTTCATGTATATATTGAATAACATAGGGGACAATATCGAGCCCTGTGGGAACCCACAGTACAATGGCCGTGCGGCCGAGCAGGAGTCCCATAACAACACCTTCTGGGAATGACCTTGAGGAAGGACTGGGTCCACTGAAAGGCAGTACCTCCGAAGCCCATTCCCATGAGGTGTCCCAGAAGGATACCGTGGTCGACAGTATCGAAGGCCGATGAGAGGTCCAGCAGAACCAAACAAAGGTTACAAAGTAGCACTTTGTTAGTCTCAAATCTTCACATACCCACTTCCTCTCAGCTACTGGTTGGTTGATGTTTGCTTCATGTATTATAATGTATTTTATTGGTTTTCTTGTTTTAACATATTTTACTGTTAGATGTTCTTAATAGTGTTACTTCGTAACCTTTGTTTTTCCTGGGTTTGGTCCCCATATAAGCTGCCCCGAGTCCCTTCAGGGAGATGGAGGCAGGATATAAGAATAAAGTTATCATTGTCATCATCATCATAGAATAATAGAATCATAGGGTTGGAAGAGACCTCATGGGCCATTCAGTCCAACCCCCTGCCAAGAAGCAGGAAAATCACATTCAAAACCCCCTGACAGATGGTCATCCAGCCTCTGCTTAAAAGTCTCCAAAGAAGGTGCCTACACCAAACTCTGGGGCAGAGAGTTCCACTGTTAAACAGCTCTCACAGTTAGGAAGTTCTCCTTTATTTCCTGTAGTTTGAAGCCATTCTTCTTTCTCCTAGTCTCCAGGACAGCAGAAAACAATCTGCTGGATTGTTTAGAGGTACTATTTAAACATAAGCTTGATGGAAATCTAGGCATGAACAAATGGATTAAAAACACAAGAAAGAAGGTTCTTCCTGATCATTAGGAAGAACTTCTTGACTTCAAGAGCTGTTGGTGAATGGAATAGATGACTTCAAAAAAGGTAGACTCCCCTTCTTTGAAATTCTTGAAATAGTGGTAGAATGGACAAGAGTGTTTGCATGCCAAGGGGTTGAAACAGATGATCCTAGTGGTCCCTTCCAGTTCCCTGATTCTATGTTAGAGTCACATAGGAAGGAGATGAGACAGAAAGACACAGCAGTTCCTTTAAGGAATAATTCTACTGCCTTAAAGATGAGAACTTCACATCACAAGAAGAGCAGTAACACTGAAATCAATGGATTTCTATAGGTGATGACTAACAAGTTAAGTGAGGGTCAGATTGCAATTAAGCATTCATGTTTTGTTCTGATAGAAAATGTTTACGAAAAATGATTCCTAGATGTACATGGTTGACTGGTTGATTTAAGACAAGATCACTCGACAGGAGGTGAAACCTTGGTGCCTTTAATGACTTAGTTGACTAGAGCCACAGAAGCATGATATATATTTATGGTGGCAATGTAAATGTTTTACATGATTTTGCAAGGATGGCTTTAAATTTCACTGAAAGGGAGAATGTCAAGCAAGACGAAGCCAGCTTTTTAGGCTGATGAGTTTTGTCCCTGCTGGACTCAGATTTAAAAAACGAACAAATCACAACTGCCAGTTGTAGCACTCATGAATTGTTCAGGTTAGTTTTTAGATACCAGAAAGAAGTATTCATTGGCAGGGAATGTAACCTCAGTCTCGTATTAATTATGATTACAAAGTAGAATATAAATAAATAAATATTTTAAATAATTCATTTCTATGGTGCGCCAACACTGTCCAGATCAAGGGAAGGGCTATTTTGCTTTGGTCATTATTGTTTCTGTTCTGTAACAGCTGTTCCAGGAGCTCCAATTTTGTTTGCTTTGAATTAAATGTTGGTTTGCAATCCCAGGCTTGGGATTTTGCAGCAGGGTGGCTTCCTGTTATAGTTTGCAATCATAGGGCAAGCTACCTGTCTATTATAGTTAGGGTCTCTGGTCCCGCCCCTCTCTGGGTTTTTTGGAGGGAAGGGGCCATCTTTCAGTTAGTTTCAGCAAAGGAAGTCAATGCAGAGGATGCATACAGATGTCCTCCTGTGCAAAGGCTTCATTCCTTAAGACTTTCTGGGGGAGAACAGTCTTGAGAGCCTCTAAAGATTCCCAAAGGTTCCGGGGAAACAGCCTTACAGCCCTGAGGAATTCCGGAGGGAATAACAGCTCTAACCATCAAAGCAGCTAAGTGATTACAAGCCTTTTGATAGGTTCGCTCAGCATTGTGACACAGTTCAGCCCGGTAGTGAATCCACATCAATAAGGTTTAGGTTCACAGTAGCCTGGGAGGTGCTAGAAAGGGGAATTTTCCTTTAAACAAGGTTTTTGAAGATAGTGCCTGTTCCCTGTGAACAAGATTGCAAGAGCCAAGAGATTGTAAAGAAAGTTTTACAATTCCTGTTTGTTCATCAATAAAACACTGTTATATTTAAGCTCAAGCCTCATAAAGACTAGGTTCTTGTGGGTTTTTTCTGGCTATAGAGCCATGTTCTAGAGGCATTTCTCCTGACGTTTCGCCTGCATCTATGGCAAGCATCCTCAGAGGTAGTGAGGATGCTTGCCATAGATGCAGGCGAAACGTCAGGAGAAATGCCTCTAGAACATGGCTCTATAGCCCGAAAAAACCCACAAGAACCTAGTGATTCCAGCCATGAAAGCCTTCAACAACTCATAAAGACTGTTTAATAAGGGAAATTTCTCTAAAGACTTCTGGATCCAAGCCATACATCCTCTCTTAAAGGCCCTTCATTTCAGGTCCAGCAGCGACAGAACAGTTTCCATTCCTGGCCATCATAGTTTAAGCAGGACATGGACAAACTGGATGTAATTTGATAGTCATCCTTATGCTTTCTACTGTTTCAGAGGATAAATGATAAGACCAATACTGATAGTTGTTAATTATTCTCAACTTGGATTTGATTAATGGCAATACTGTATTTGATAGACATCCATATGCTTTGGCTATCAGCAGTTCTGCTTAAAAAATTAGGGGAAAGGTGAAATATAAGTTGAATAAACAAACACATTAAATGGAAATCTTGAAGCAAAGGTTAGATGGCCAGCTCTCGGGGGATGCATCTATACCAGCGGTTCCCAAACTATTTTGACCAGGGACCACTTGACCGGTGACCACTTTGACCAGGGCCCACTCTCCAACATTAGTATCAAAAGTGTTATAAACCAGTTTTTGGTCAACTTTAGATTCTGTTTGATTATTTGGGGTGCTGATTCAGAAAATTGCATTGCAGAAAATTGCCACCAGGTGAGCCTGGCCTGGACTGGGAAGCCTCCCAAGGCTGAGAAAGTGCTGATGTTTCCCTGGAAATTGGGGCTGTCCAACCACGTAAAAATTTGTTTCTAAACTCGATTCGTTTTTAGGGGGTTTTTGCGTTTCGTTATTTAAAAAAATTCCGAAATTTTTCTTTTAAAAAGTTCGATATTTACAAAATTTCGGAAATTACGAAACAATTTCGAAACAATAATGAATCGATTCGTTAATGGCGGACGCGATTGCGCAATATGCTAAAAAACCCTCCAAATGGGACAGGGGGAACTTCTGAAGCTTCCCTCTCCCTCTGTTGTTGACTGTTGGTGTGATAATTTATTTTTTATCACTGATAAAACAAACAACGACTATAAAACTTGCACCAGGCATACGGAAATAATAACAAAATAATAACGAAACAATTCCGAAACAATTACGAAACAATTACTAAACGAATTGGAAAAATTCGTTTAGTTTTTTAGTTGCTCCTGAATGGTTCAATATCGCTTCGTTATAAAAAAAACGAATTAATAATGAATTACGAAATTAACGAACGAAACCGCCCAGCCCTACTGGAAATGTTAAAGTTTACTATATCCGAGGACCCAGGTGTTTTGCCCAATTTAGCCAAGAGTTCATGAGGGCCACTACCTTGGCTTAAATCCACACCAGGTTCATGTCCGTTAGTTACATGTTGCAAGTCACATAAAGTGAATTTAGATAACATTTAAATAAAGGTTGTCCATAGTTCAATCCACATTGTTTTCTGGTCTCTTATATCAGTGGTGGGAGGGCAAAATGCTGACGTGTGGAATGATTTTTTTTCTGTCTTAATCGTTCTGTGAGTAGGTTGAAGTTAAAGTACTGCTGAATCCTGGTGGATCCTTTGGCTGATTTGGCTGTTTTTTTCTGATTGTCTTCCTGCTTAGTTTCAGGGATCATTTCACATCTGTGCCTCACCTGGGAAATACAACAGAACTGATATTTCAGTCCTACCACATGCAACCAAAGAATAAATAAAGATTGAGTTTCTCTTATTCGGAATTCTGGAATTGGAAACAATCCAAAATTGTACTCATGGGTGGCTGAGATAGTGACATCTTTGGGTTGTAGTTTTTTTTGGGCTATATGGCCATGTTCTAGAGGCATTTCTCCTGATGTTTCACCTGCATCTATGACAAGCATCCTCAGAGGTATCCTCACTACCCCTGAAGATGCTTGCCATAGATGCAGGCGAAACATCAGGAGAAATGCCTCTAGAACATGGCCATATAGCCCAAAAAAACCTACAACAACCCAGTGATTTCGGCCGTGAAAGCCTTCGACAATATAGTGGCATCTTTGCTTTCCAATGGTTCAGTATGCACAAACTATCTTTGATGCACAAAATTATTAAAAATATCATGCATATAATGACGTTCAAGTTATGTGTATAAGCAGTGTGTCATCAATTATTTTGTGTTATGACTAGGATCTCATCTCTAAAATATCTTTGTGAAAACCCAGGATTCAAAAATATTGGGAAAAAAATCTCCCAAACCTGACTTGTCCCAAGCATTTTGGATAAAATATACTCTACTGTTAATACATTTCATGAGGATGTGGAAGATGGTGGTGTGAAATCTTCTGCACTGTGGCCTTCCAGTTATGATATGCCTCCATTTTGAGGTTAAATGGACTTTACTTTGGTGAATTCTTACAGAAAATAGCGTCTCTAATTGTGCATTACACTGTAGAATTAATGTGATTTGACACCACTTGAACTGCTATGCCTCAGTTCTTTGGAATTCTGGGATTTGTAGTTTGGTGAGCTGCTAGCACTCTTTGGCAGAGAAAGCTAAAGAGCTTCCAAAACTATAACTTGCATGAGTTGGAATTTGACACGAGTTAAAGTGGAGCCAAACAATGTCTGTCAAATTCTGCAGCTAAAGTGTTGTCAAACATTCATTCCACAGTGTAGACACACTCTCTGTGTCTCTCTGTGTGTGTTTGTATTATTTTGCAGCCCACAAGATTTCCATTGGCAATGCACAACACATAAAACCATTAAAAACTTTTTTGAAAATTAGGTTCTTGTGGGTTTTTTCGGGCTATATGGCATGTATACCATGCAGCTGTGGACAAGTCTACATAGGGACCACCAAACATGAAAGGCACTGCAGACTACTTCAACCAGAGAAGTCAGCCATAGCAGAGCACCTGATGAACCAGCCTGGACACAGCATATTATTTGAGAACACAGAAATGCTGGACCACTCTCACAACCACCATGTCAGACTACACAGAGAAGCCATTGAAATCCACAAGCATGTGGACAATTTCAACAGAAAGGAGGAAACCATGAAAATGAACAAAATCTGGCTACCAGTATTAAAAAACTCAAAAATTACAACAACAAAACAGCAGAGAGGAAACAACCAGGCACATCTTAACACCTCTCAACAAAAGATTCCCCCAGACTCAGCCAGGCCTTCAAATGCTAATGAAGGTGGTCAGTTGAAACATTCACACCTAGCTCCAGCAGAGAAGAGCTCTTTGCCCCACCCCAGCCATTCCACAGATATATAAACCCTTTTTCCTAATTCCAACAGACCTCACTACCTCTGATGATGCTTGCCATAGATGCAGGCAAAACGTCAGGAGAAAATGCCTCTAGAACATGGCCATATAGCCCGAAAAAACCCACAAGAACCTAGTGATTCCAGCCATGAAAGCCTTTGACAATACATTTTTTTTGAAAATGTTAAAACAAATTAATAAATCTTTAGAAAGCCTTCTTAAAAATTAAAAAAAAATCCTAAAGTATGATTTAAAAAAATATTTTTAATTTTTTTAAAAAGAAGAATCCTTAAGCCAAGCTTGAAAAAATACACATAGTCTCGCCATCCCAATATAAAGAAAAGACTGAAAGAAGAAACCCCAGAAATGTTTACAACCACACTCTACAATAGGGTGATAGCTCTTAGAAGGATTCAAGGGTTCAAGGTTGTATTTGCATGCATAAAGCCTGCATTACATAAGAGTTTATACACAAAGGACGGGGGATTATACTTAATTTCCCACAACAAAATGTTGCAAGACATTCCAGCAAACCTTTTGTGTGTGCGTGACTGAGTAAATAAAGGAGGGAAAAATATATAATACTTCTGTTTATCTGCCTATCTCCCAATGGAACTGTTTGCAACTCTGCCTCAATACTCACTTCTTTGTTTCTCCAGCCATTTTCTTCCTCCTGCCTCAAACTCTTTTGTTATGTATGTACCGTCTCCTCCCTGAATCCCTTCTGCCCCCTTTTTCCCAGACACATTTATTTATGTTCTCTTACTAATTGAAAACTCTCATATTTGAAGTTGTTATTCTGATTGATGTCTGTCATTGCAATCAAACAGTTGCTCACAGATGCTTTGTTAACAACAATTTTGCTCTCTCGTTTATCACCATCCTTCTCCCTCCTGACCTTCTATGATGTTAATATTTGTGAGGGAGAAGAAGCAGTCATTGGACTGAATCCCTTTGTTAGGCTTAATTAGAGTAGACCCATTGAATAAATGGGATTTACTTGTGTGTTGACTCTCCATTGAATAGCTATTGTCTAGTTGAAAGTAAACAGGGAGTGAATGTGCCCTGGGTATATTAGACAGAAACATTATCTGTGTTTGCTGAATTTTTGATCTTTGTCTAGAAAGCCAGGGACCACATCAGCTCTGATTATGCTGGTACGGCTGTACCAGGAGCTCCAACTTTATTTTCTTTCTGTTATCTGTTTGCAGTCATAGGGCAGGCCTCCTGTCCATCATAATTAAGCTTTGGTTCTACCTCTTGTTCAGGGCTCTGGGAGGAAAGGAGCCATTTTTTCGGCAGTCTCACATAAGGAAGCAAAACTATAGGACGTAGACCAGCTCATCCTGTAGAAAAGCTTATTTTCTCGGGAACATCCAGGGAAACAGAAACAGAAAATCCAGGGGAAAGGTCCCAAGGCTCTGGCTGAGAGCTCACAGCCTCTCAGCCTCACAGCAATCAGAGGGGAAACAGCCCTGAGGTTTTCAAAGAATTCTCTGAGGGAGGACAGCACTACAGATCCACGGAACTCCATCTGAAATATCTACAAGCCTCGGCTGGTAGATCTACTTGATACCCAGACACATTTGGAATCGGTAGTAGGACCCACACCAATGAGGCATAGATAGTAAACAGCCTGGGAGAGGTTAAATAGGGTTTTTCCTACAGAGAAAGTACAGTTAATGTTAGCTGGCCTGAGTCCCTCTGCGGAGATCGAGAAGACCGGGATATAAAGGTTCTGAATGAATAAATAATAAATAAATCATCTCCTCAATATGACATTCCCTCTCTCTCTCTCTCTTTATATATATATATATATATATGTGTGTGTGTGTGTGTGTGTGTGTGTGTATGTATAATGTTAGAAGTGACTTAAGAAACTGCAAGTCACTTCTGGTGTGAGAAAATTGGCCGTCTGCAAGGACATTGTCCAGTGGTTGTCATTTCCTCTCTTCTTCTTCTCTTCTCCAGACTAAACATACCCAGCTCACCAAATTGGTCCTCATAGAAATTCATGGTTTCTAGCCATTTAACTATTTTGGATGCCTTTTCACCTCCAGCTTGGCTTCCAGACCTTTGATCATTTTGTTCACTCTCCTCTAAACATGTTCCAGCTTATCAGCATCCTTCTTGAATTGTGGTTCCCTGAACTGGACACAGTGTTATTCCAGGTGAGTCTGACCCAAGCAGAATAGAGTGGGACTATGGCTTCCTTTGATCTAGACGCCGTACTTCCGTTGATGAAACTCATAATCACTTTGGCTTTTTAGATTCTGCTTCACACTGTTGCGGATAAAAAGAGAAGATAAAAACATGCAGGGAGCCCTTATTGTCTAAAGTCCCATTGCTCTAGCAGCAGATGGAAGCAGAAGATATAGAGAATGCTATGTTGAGCAGAATTTCCCAACATTGTTCAATAAGAAGGCCATCCAAGAAGAAGAAGACCACATTACAAAATGATCGAATCAATCAAGGAAGCCACAGTTAGTCTGACTTTGAAAGACCTGAGCAAAACTTGAGTCTTCGAGGTCTTTCATTCTGAGAGACAACATAATTGAAGGCTGACTTTGATGGCAAATAAAGACAACCAAAGCAGGCATTATCTGTTGGGTTTTTTCCCCTGTGCACCAGCATCCAAATCTGGTCAATTTGGATTTGGATTTGGAACGCATCTCACCATGCTAAAACAGTAGATGTGACTCTGAATGAGACATGCCACATTATCACGGGGTGTCTGTGCCCTACACCACTGGAGAAATTACACTGTTTAGCCGGTATTGCACCACCTGACATCCGCTGGGAAGTTGCAGCCAATAGTGAAAGGACCAAGGCAGTGACATCTCCAGCTCACCCCCTGTTTGGGTATCAACAAGCATGTCAACAACTTAAATCAAAAAATAGTTTTCTAAGATCTACAGAGACACTCGCTGGAACACCCCAGCAAGCGAGAGTCCAAAAGTGGCAGGCTCAAACCCAGAACCCCAACCAATGGCTGATACCCAATGAGAGACTCCCTCCTGGGCACACAGAGGACTAGGCGACTTGGAAGGCGCCGAACAGACTGCGCTCTGGCACCACAAGATGCAGAGCCAACCTTCAGAAATGGGGACACAATGGGGAGTCCACAACATGCGAGTGTGAAGAGCAAACCACTGACCACCTTCTGCAATGCACCCTGAGCTCTGCCACATGCACAATGGAGGACCTTCTTGCGGCAACACCAGAGGCACTCCAAGCGGCCAGATACTGGTCAAAGGACATTTAATCAACTACCAAGCTTGCAAACTTTGTGTTTTGTCTGCCTGTTTGTTTGTTTTGTTAAAAATGTAATACAATGTTCTGGTTGCTCCTGACATGATAAATAAATAGCATCCAAATCAGAGAGTGAGATGCCACTGTAAAGTCAAATTGGAGATAATAGATTCAAACATCTATGTTGGATGGAAGGGTTAGCATCCCACCCACAAGTTAAGGTCTTGGTTCCAATAAGACCTCAATACTAGTATGTGTGTGTATATATATATGTGTGTGTGTGTGTGTGTGTGTATATATATATATATATATAGAGAGAGAGAGGGGGGGGGGTATTTCTATGTCTGATCAGAGTGGGAGGATTTGGTGTGGGAGTTATTCATCCAAACCAGCGCATCCCAAGGCAATACTTTCCCCAATGTGGCCCTGTTGCTTGAGATCCGTTGGATTCTTATTTCCCATGGGAGTTGCAGATTGTGCTTTTAAGCCAGTCAGGGTAAAGTTTATTATTTCCCTCCCTTTTTAAATACTCCATAAAGAACTCTATCGTTCATAATAGCTTTGTTTACTGCATGGTACAGCATGTTCTAATTACCACCTCTGCCTCACTAACCATACGGTTTATGTTCTCCCACTCATCAGTTATTTTTATGCCCCCTGCAGAAAATGAAGAGAACATTAATAAGAATAATTCTTTCCGGGAAACGTTTTTGGGTGAAATGAGAAGGAATACATAGAGAAAGGCAGTAAAGCGGAATCGCCCGACATACGGTCTAATATTGCTTTGTTTCAGCAGCTTCTTTCACTTCCCTTTGTACGAGGGATTTTAATAATGCAGTTTTGACTCTTCAGTTGCTTTGAGAAAGTTGCAAAGTTGAACATGTTTACCATGTTTACCATCCCTTTGAGTACTAAAGCAGTGCCAACAACCACAACTGTTTGCTATGTTGTTTGTTCACACCTGTATGGAATATCAACAATTGTTCAAGAGTCTCCTGCCAACATTAAAGTCCAAAGAATACCGGATTTTTAGATGGAATTTAATAAGAACCATGGCACATCTATTTGTTGTTCTTTTAGGAATGTGCATACAATCCTTCCACTACAAAAGGGTTGCTGGTGATAAACCCAGCATTAAGAATTTCTTTGAGTTTTCCATGCATTTGCCCCATTGCAGATGTTGTAACCAGATACTATCTAACCTTGGAAGCTAAGCAGGGTCAAAAAAATTGCCAAAGAAAGGATTTCTAGTCTAAGAAAACTCTATGAAATGTATGGGTCTCCATAAGTAAAGAAGCAACTTGAAGGCACAGAAAGAAAGAGATGGTTGGGTTGTTGTAGGTTTTTTTGGGCTATATGGCCATGGTCTAGAGGTATTCTCTCCTGACATTTCACCTGCATCTATGGCAAGCATCCTCAGAGGTAGTGAGGTCTGTTGGAACTAGGAAAAGGGATTTATATATCTGTTGAATGACCAGTGTGGGACAAAGGACTCTTTTATGTTGGAGCTAGGTGTGAATGTTTCAACTGACCGCCTTGATTAGCATATAATGGCCTGACAGTGCCTAGAGCAATCTTTTGTTGAGAGGTGATTAGATGTCCTTGTTTGTTTCCTCGCTGTTGTTGTGCTGTTGGAATTTTAGAGTTTTTTAATACTGGTAGCCAGATTTTGTTCATTTTCATGGTTTTCTCCTTTCTGTTGAAATTGTCCACATGCTTGTGTATTTCAAGGGCTTCTCCATGTAGTCTGACATGGTGGTTGAGAGAATGGCCCAGCATTTCTGTGTTCTCAAATAATATGTTGTGTCCAGGTTGATTCATCAGGTGTTCTGTTACGGCTGATTTCTCCGGTTGAAGTAGTCTGCAGTGCCTTTCATGTTCCTTGATCCGTGTCTGGGCAATGCTGCTGCGTTTGGTGGTCCCTATGTAGCCTTGTACACAGCTGCATGGTACACAGTAAACTCCTGCAGAAGTGAGAGGATCCCTCTTGTCCTTTGCTGAACATAGCATTTGCTGAACATAGCATTTAGAAAGTCAATGCTTTCAAATGACTTTCTAAAAGTAGAGGGAAAATGTAACATGGTTTATTCTTTACTATAACAAGATTTACACACATAATCTAAAAATGCTGAGTATTGAATTTGGACCTTCAGCATGCACGCTTTGTTATTATTGCACTGTAGGCATCATTTGGAAAAAAGTGTGGCTCTTAATGAGACATGCCATATTATTACAGGGTGTCTGCACCATACACCATTGGAGAAATTACAATGTTTAGCCAGTACTGCACCACCTGACATCCATCAGGAAGTAGCAACCAATAGTGAAAGGACCAGGGTAGTGACATCCCCATCCCATCCCCTGTTCGGATATCAGCCAGCATGCCAATGACTTAAATCAAGAAATAGTTTTCTAAGATCTACAGAGACACTCTCTGGAACACCTCAGCAAACGAGAGTCCAAAAGTGGTAGGCTAAAACCTGGAACCTGAATCAATAGCTGATGCCAAATAAGAGACTCCCCCCTGAGCACACAGAAAACTGGGTGACCTGGAAGGCGCTGAACAGACTGCGCTCTGGCATCACGAGATGAGAACCAACCTTAAGAAAAGGGGCTACAAAATGGAGTCCATGACATGCAAGTGTGGAGAAGAGCAAACCTCAGACCACCTATTACAATGCAGCTTGAGCCCTGCTACATGCACAATGGAGGACCTTCTTATACTGTAGCAAGCAACACCAGAGGCACTCCAAGTGGCCAGCTACTGGTCAATGGGCATTTAATAGAATGACAAGTTTGCAAACTTTGTGGGTTTTTTTGTTTTTTGTTTTTTTTTAAAAAAATACAATACAACTGTTTCGTTTGCTCCTGATACGATAAATAAATAAATTTGGAAAAGTTACTTTTTGAGACCCTCCGGCCCAGCATGCCTGTACGAATGTATCTCCCTTTATGTCCCACCTCAGAGTTTAAGATCTTCCGGGGAGGCCGTGCTCTCAGCCCCACCTTTATCACAAGTGAGGGTGGTGGGGACGAGGGACAGGGCCTTCTCGGTGGTGGCCCCTCGCCTGTGGAATGCGCTCCCCGGGGAAGTTAGGTCATCAACATCCCTCCTCTCCTTCAGGAGGAAGTTAAAAACCTGGATTTGGGACCAGGCCTTCGGGTAAGCTGGCAGGTGGACAAAAGACAATGACAACCAGAGTAGGAAAGGACAATGACAATGCTGGATGGATTATGGATTTATAAATCGGCGAACATTGACCACAAAATTATTTTATGGCTGTTAATGTATTGATTTGATTGTTTTAACTAGTAATAACTGTTGATGTTAAATTGTAAATTGTATATTGTATTTTGCGAATTGTTGGGCATCAAATTGTGCCTTTTGTAAGCCGCCCTGAGTCCCCCCTAGGGGGTTGAGAAGGGTGGGGTAGAAGAACCCCAAATAAATAAAATAAATAATAAATATTACTCCTATAATGACCCTGCTCATGTGGGATTGTGAGAGTTATATTCACAAAAATAACTTTTCCCAGGTTTCCCTATGGATCTAAATCTCAGATAAGAAATGCTAAGTATTATTATTGTTTATTTACAACTCATATGACTTTAATGACTTACTTATTTCAGTTCTAATGTCCACACACATTCAAGTTGCCTGTGTGTGACTGGGTAGGCATAAAGGTGTACATACAGCAGTAGCGACATGAACAGAGATATCTTTGTAGATTTTTTTTAAAGAAAAAAACTAATTTCACAATGACTGGAATATTTTATTCTTCCTCCATAATAATGCAACAGCAAATGAATTACCATAAATAAGTCCCGACAGCTGCATAGATAGGTGCATAAAGTTGTCCTCGCTTCCTACCAGATCTGACCTTGGAACACAGAATGCTTTACATCTGTGATGATTCTATCTGCCTCTTGATGAATCACAACTCCTGCTTATGTTTAATCACTGCTGATAGGAATAGGCTGACAGCTTGTTCGGGAAGAATACTCAGCCGCTAAATCCTGATCTACGGTGGGGTGGAAAGGAGCAGGCACCCACTTGTACTTTGCACATGTGGCCTCTCCGCACAGATGGCATTAAACTCCTTGATGTTGTTTTGCAGGGGGCCTTAAAAGAACATCTACTTTCCGCATAGTTCTAATTATTGTTGTGTGGCTTCAGGTCAACTCTGACTCATAACAACCCTAGCAAGATTTCTTCTGAAATGGTCTACCATTGCCTTGTTCTTAGGCTGCAAGATTTGCCTAAGGCAAGCTAAAGGGTTTCCAAGGACTGAGCAGGGACTCTAACCTTGGCCTTCTGGATTCCTAGTCCAACAAGCAAACCATTTCAGCACACTGAAACTCTGCGAGCGAGCAGACTAAAAGTGAATTCTGCAAAAACTGAGATACTCTGCCCCAGCTAGCCGCCAGAATTAACCCAGTCTCTGCCTGATTTCGATGGGGAAGCTCTGTTTCCATCTGCCACTGTTAAAAGCCTTGGAGTTGTGTTGGACTCATAGCTGACGATGGAGGCCCAGATCACTGCCATAAGTAAGCAGGCCTTTTTTCATCTTCGACAGGCAAGGAAATTGGCATCCTACCTTTCGGTAGAAGCATTGGCAACAACAATCCACGCAATAGTCACCACGAGGTTGGACTATTGCAACCGGCCTTCCAAAGTCAACAACCCAGACGGTTTGGATGGTCCAAATTGCGGTGGCCAGGCTGCTAGTGGGATCATCTACAAGATCCCACATTACAACGATTCGGCAACAACTGCATTGGCTACCAATAGAACATCGGATCTCTTACAAGATACTGATCCTGACATTTAGAGCTCAAAGTGGCCAAGGACCTTTATATCTTAGGGGCCGCCTCATTCCTTTTCTCCACCAGTGGTCACCTCTATCCACCCAGGAAAATCTCCTATATATACCGGGCCCAAGGGAGGTACACCTGGAAGCTACAAGGCATAGAGCTTTTTTGACCTCTGCTCCAATTCTGTGGAACTCATTGCCTCCATACATTAGAGCAATGTTGTTGTGACCTTTTGTAAAGGCACACAAGACTTGGCTGTTTGGTTGTGCATTTAAGTAATCAGATCTAATTTGCCAAATAGTCACTGTTGAATGTTTTTATGTTTAATGTTTTTATATTGTGTAAATGCTATAAACCCATTTTTCCTACTTCCAACATACCTCACTACCTCTGAGGATGCTTGCCATAGATCCAGGCGAAACGTAGGAAGAAAAATTGTCTCCAGAACATGGCCATATAGCCCAGAAAAACCTACAACAACCCAGTGATCCCGGCCATGAAAGCCTTCGACAATACAATGCTATTTTAGATTGTAAGTCGCTCGGAGCACCTTGGTGGAGAGCGACTAATTAAGAAATAAAGTGAATATGCTGCCCCAATTGTGAGCACATAGCAGTGGTAATGGAAGAGTTACCTGGATATACTCATTCATATGTTTTACCACAATCATAACTCCCCTTGGCTCCACATTAACTTTAATGGGCATCAGCTGCATGAAGCAAAAAATCTTCCATTCTTATCACAGATTGGAACATGGATGAATAACATTTCTGTCAAGTTAGGTGGAGACTGAAATAGGAGTTCTTAAATAGATGACACAGAAAAGTGGTGACAATTGTTTATGCTACCCCTATTTTTTTAAACCAACCCCCCCAAAAAAGAAAATATATAACCATGATTGCTTTTTTTTCTTGACATGTTATCCCAATTTGTCCCCATGCAGAAAAAAATGTGTGAGGCTGTTGTTGATGTGTGTTTATTTGTTTGTCTTTACATTTCATGCATAAATCACTTTTCTCACCGTTATTTATTTATCTATTTATTTAATAATAATAATAATAATAATAATAATAATACTTTATTTGTACCCCGCTACCATCTTCCCAAGGGACTCGGTGTGGCTTACATGACGCCAAGCCCAGAATGCAAAAATAAAAACAATAGCAACAGTAATACAAGTAATAAATAAAACTCATAAACAGAAAATAGCAATAAACATTAACAATAACACAATGATGTTTAAAAACCTATGGCGGGGCCAAATGTACTAATTATTTTTTTTAAAAAAAATAATGCTGAGTGTGACCAGGTGACATATAACCAGGGTAGAAATTTTGGAGAGGGGTAGAGCATGCAGACAATCATAGATCACTAATAAAGTGTGTTTAGGGACATATTGCTGGGAGTTTCCTTATTCTGGGAAGGCACACTGGAAGAACTAACTGAAGCTTCCGAGCAGTCTTCAAAGGCAACCCCACATAGAGTGCATTGCAGTAATCTATTTGGGATGTAACAAGAGTGTGGACCACTGTGGCCAAGTTAGACTTCCCAAGATTTCACAGTTAGACCTCTATTTCCATGAATTCTGTGAAGTCTTCTGACCACTGAACAATAGATGGAGAATGTTTCCAGTCTTGGAATACAAGCCTTTTGCTAACAGTAAATGTGCTTGAAGATTTTTTTAAAAAAATCCCCAAAAAACATTTGTCAGGAGTACTTTGAGTGTTAATGTATTTTTACATGGACGATTGAGGTTGGACTGGATGGTCCTATGTTCCAGTGATCCTATGATATCAAAATACACATGAATTTTCATGCAGGAAAGAAAATCACAAAGTGAGTTGTTGTAAGTTTTCCGGGTTATATGACCATGTTCTAGAGGCATTTTCTCCTGACATTTTGCCTGCATCTATGGCAAGCATCCTCACAACCACCATGACAGACTTCACAGAGAAGCCGTTGAAATCCACAAGCATGTGGACAATTTCAACAGAAAGGAGGAAACTATGAAAATGAACAAACTCTGGCTACCAGTATTAAAAAAACTCAAAAATTACAACAGCAAAACAACAGAGAGTAAACAATCAGGCACATCAAAGAAAGATTCCCCCAGGCATACCAAGCCATTAAATGCTAATCAAGGTGGTCAGTTGAAACATTCACACCTAGCTGCAGCAGACAAAAGTCCTTTTTCCCACCCTGGTCTTTCCACAGATATATAAACCCATTTTCCTACTTCCAACAGACCTCACTATCTCTGAGGATGCTTGCCATAGATGCAGGCGGAATGTCAGGAGAGAATGCCTCTAGAACATGGCCATATAGCCCGGAAAACCTACAACAACCCAGTGATTCCGGCCAGGAAAGCCTTCGACAATACAAATCACAAAGTCTTTCAAAACTATACAAAATGGATCAGGAAGAAAATGCAGGTACGATTTGCCTTACCTAAGAAAAAGAGTGAGGGATTTTCATATCCTTGGTCTGCAGTGTAAGTAGGGTTGCCGATATATGAACATACACTGTTGATCAAAGTAAATTATTAATTCACCAAGCATTGTTTAATTTGTCATCAATCCTGGACTACATGCAAAGGAAAATCTGTGGATGTTTGCACATAAGACTCAGAGAACTGCAGGTATATACACGTGCATTTAATAAAGAAAATGAAAGGAAAGGAAGAATGTAACATAAAGGTCATGAAATTTGATCATCTCCATACTTAAGGTTCCTCTAAGCACTCGGCAAATAACAAGACTGCTTTTAATCCTCCACTTGCACTTTAGTCTCATTTAATATAAAACCTATGAAACCTATGAAAGATTATTCCTGAAGTCA
Organism: Anolis sagrei; assembly: GCF_037176765.1. NCBI lineage: Eukaryota > Metazoa > Chordata > Lepidosauria > Squamata > Anolidae > Anolis > Anolis sagrei. Next base: position 294,332,464 of record NC_090022.1, on the reverse strand, counting down.
TTATCTTTAACTGTTGAGAGCATAGATCATGCCTAAGTGACTGCGGTTCTGTGTGAACTCTCAGTAGGATAACTGCTGAAGGTCTGATGTATGTCTTTCCATCTCCATCGGAGTCAAATGACATGCAGAAGAAGAAGTGAAAGGAGCAGCACATTTTTTAAAATGAATCTCAGAATTATCAGCCCTGGGGCTGGCATGGAAACAATGAATAATGGGGATCCTGCGGAACCCGAGATGTGTTTGAAATTAGGAAAAAGAGGAATCCCAAAGGAGGGCAGCTGTGGAGCAATTAGGCGCTTTGGACCTCCCCCTCTACCATCACATCTTCTTCTCCACAGGTGGACAAGGATCTCTGTGGTTTCTAATTAATTTGTAAATTATCTCAGTTTCTGAAGGAAGCATCCCTTTCCCAAACATCCCCCCTGCCCCCTAAAAGAAACTGCAATACCCATTAGGCTGTTGTGTTGTTGTAGGCATGCAAATGATAATAATTATAATTATGTTTAAATGCAACTTACAAGTTCATACATCAGCGCCAAGAGATACCAAGGGCTTTTCTAACCGTCTTTCTCATCTCTTCAATCTCTTTCCATGTGGAGATGGAACAAATGTTTGCAACTACTTCTTTCCCAACAGAATAACATATTTTTAAATGCTTAGGAGCACTTTGCTGAGAAATGTGGAGTAGTGATTTTTCTTTCAAAATTTGCAAAGTCCCTTTGTGAATTATTCTGAGTAGAAATACATGTTTGCTTTGTTTGTCCTGTACACACCCCATCCACATATTTGTGTTTTTGTAGCTGCATTTTGTTTTAAAATTGGTAGTAATACTAATTATGCAACATAATGATTATATATTTTATATTATATGTAATATTACTAATAATATTACAGTATAATGGCATAGTACAATACGGTAATATATAATATTAATACTGTGCTAATATTATATTATTTGTTGTTCATTCGTTCAGTCGTCTCTGACTCTTCGTGACCTCATGGACCAGCCCACGCCAGAGCTCCCTGTCGGCCGTTACCACCCCCAGCTCCCTCAAGGTCAGTCCAGTCACTTCAAGGATGCCATCCATCCATCTTGCCCTTGGTCGGCCCCTCTTCCTTTTACCTTCCACTTTCCCCAGCATAATTGTCTTCTCTAGGCTTTCCTGTCTCCTCATGATGTGACCAAAGTACTTCAACTTTGTCTCTAGTATCTTTCCCTCCAGTGAGCAGTCGGGCTTTATTTCCTGGAGGATGGACTGGTTGGATCTTCTCGCAGTCCAAGGCACTCTCAGAACTTTCCTCCAACACCACAGCTCAAAAGCATCTATGTTCCTTCGCTCAGCCTTCCCTAAGTTCCAGCTCTCACATCCGTAGGTGACTACAGGGAATACCATGGCTTTGACTAGGCAGATCTTTGTTGCCAGTCTGATGTCTCTACTCTTTACTATTTTATCGAGATTGGACATTGCTCTCCTCCCAAGAAGTAAGCGTCTTCTGATGTCCTGGCCACAGTCTGCATCTGCAGTAATCTTTGCACCTAGAAATACAAAGTCTGTCACGGCCTCCACGGTTTCTCCCTCTATTTTCCAGTTGTCAATCATTCTTGTTGCCATAATCTTGGTTTTTTTGATGTTTAGCTGCAACCCGGCTTTTGCGCTTTCTTCTTTCACCTTGATTAGAAGGCTCCTCAGCTCCTCCTCGCTTTCGGCCATCAGAGTGGTGTCATCTGCATATCTGAGGTTGTTAATGTTTCTTCCAGCAATTTTCACCCCAGCTTTGCATTCATCCAGCCCCGCACATCGTATGATGTGTTCTGCATACAAGTTGAAAAGGTTGGGTGAGAGTATGCAGCCTTGCCATACGCCTTTCCCAATCTTGAACCAGTCTGTTGTTCCGTGGTCAGTTCTGACTGTTGCTACTTGGTCCTTGTACAGATTCCTCAGGAGAGAGACAAGGTGGCTTGGGATGCCCATCCCACTAAGAACTTGCCACAATTTATTATGATCCACACAGTCAAAGGCTTTAGAATAGTCAATGAAGCAGAAGTAGATGTTTTTCTGAAACTCCCTGCCTTTCTCCATTATCCAGCGGATATTGGCAATTTGGTCTCTCGTTCCTCTGCCTTTTCTAAACCCAGCTTGAACATCTGGCAACTCTCGCTCCATGTATTGCTGAAGTCTTCCTTGCAGGATCTTGAGCATTACCTTACTGGCATGAGAAATAAGGGCCACTGTAGGGATGTTTGAACAGTCTTTCACATTTCCCTTTTTTGGTATGGAGATATAAGTTGATTTTTTCCAGTCTGATGGCCATTCTTGTGTTTTCCATATTTGATGGCAAATGGCATGCATCACCTTGACAGCATCACCTTTTAAGATTTTAAACAGTTCAGCTGGGATCCCATCGTCTCCTGCTGCCTTGTTGTTAGCAATGCTTCTTAAGGCCCATTCAACCTCACTCCTCAGGATGTCTGGTTCTAATTCATTCACCACACCGTCAAAACTATCCTCAATATTATTATCCTTCCTATACAGATCTTCTGTATAGTCTCGCCACCTTCTCTTGATCTCTTCAGCTTCTGTTAGGTCCCTGCCATCTTTGTTTCTTATCATACCAATTTTTGCCTGAAATGTACCTCCAATGTTTCTAATTTTCTGGAAGAGGTCTCTTGTCCTTCCTATTCTGTTGTCTTCTTCCACTTCCATGCATTGCTTATTTAAAAATAGTTCCTTATCTCTTCTGGCTAACCTCTGGAATTGCGCATTTAACTGGGCATATCTCCCCTTATAATATAATACAATATGATACTAATAATAATACGATATAATAATTTTATATTTCCTATTCCATGCAATATTACTAATAATATCACAGTATAGTGGTATAGTACAATACAGTAATATATAATATGAATATTGTGCTATGCTAATAATATAATATATTGTATGTACATATAACTTTTAAGCCACTCTGAATACTCTTCGGGGTGAGAAGGATGACATATAAATGTCCAGATTGGACTACTGTAATGCACTCTAAATGGGCGGCGACCACATTGTTAACTGGGGCTCCTTACAGGGAGTGGTCAACCCTCCTGTTCAAGGAACTCAATTGGCTGCTGTTCATTTTCCGGTCCCAATTCAAGGTGCAGATTCTTACCTAAAAAGCCCTAAACGGTTTGGGACCTGCCTACCTGCGTAACCGCATTTCTGTGTATGAACCCGCACGATCTCTTCGATCATCTGGAGAGGCCCTGCTCGTGCTCCCACATCAATCGCAGGCGTGATTGGTGGGAACGAGGGAGAGGGCCTTCTCGGTGGTGGCCCCCCGACTCTGGGACTCACTCCCCAAGGACATCAGGCATGCCCCAACTTTGGCAATCTTTAGGAGGAGTCTGAAAACGTGGTTGTTCCAGTGTGCCTTCCCAGAGTAAGGAAACTCCCAGCAATATGTCCCTAATTGCACTTTATTCATGATCTAGGACTGTCTGTACGTCCCATTCTTTTCTGAAATTCTATCCTAGTTATATTTCACCTGGTCTTGCTCAGCATTATTTTTTAAAGAAATAATTATTACATTTGGCCCAGCCATAGTTTTTTAAATGTTATTGTGTTATTGTTGATGTTTACTGCCTATTTTTTTGGTTTATGAGTTTTATTTTATTGTTTTGTATTACTGTTGTTGATAGTTTCTTCCATTTGAGGAATAGAGTAAATTTTCTTGAAATTTGATTGTGGATGAGAGATCTAAAAATACCATGGGTTGCCAAATTGACCAACAAATGCATCCTAGCAGGAAAGTTCAAAGCTGAACTTTCCTAAGCTGCTGAAAAGACTAAAACGGGGCTATTATACTTTGGACACATTATGAGATGACATGCCTCATTGGGAAAATGGAAAAGAGGTAGATCATATCACAAACAAAGTCACTAAATCCATGAAGCCATAGCTACCCTGAGTTTGAAAAACCTGTTGATTATAGGGTGACTTAGTGATTTCTCATTCATAAGGTCACCATAAGTCAAAACAAACTTGATAGCAAATAACACCAGCAAAGTCAATTTCTTTCTTAATATGGACAATAGTGTCCAATATACTTGAAACAGCAATTTTTACTGAACCGGTAAAATCCATTTACACAGTGGGACTGACACAAGTACACTTAGGAGTTACTTCCATAGAATGCCAGGCTTCCAAGGCAGCCTTAGAAATACATCACACGGCCCTTTCCTCCCCATAGACATAATGAAAGCTATGCAAACTGAATTATGTCTAATATTAGATATATATACTTATATATGTTCTGGTACAGAGCCAGGCACTTACATTTCAGTTAGATGCTGAATTATACTTTTTTTTTCTTTCTCAACATGCTGATGCGCTCCGCTAAGCAGTTGCTGAATTGTGCTTGCATTTCAACCCTGCCTGGGAAATTATGCAGAGTGGCAATTTATTCAATGAATGTATATACATCTACCTATATGCCTGTACGTACTACGGTTATAGCCCAGTGATAAACTGCCGAGCCAAGTGGAATTGAAGTTGTTGGTTATGACCTACTATATAAAGCCCATGGTGCTTTGACGTCTGCAATGGCAGATTTCCCATGGTTAAAAAAAGGCTTAAATTAAACCCAGCCCGGGTGACTCTCAAGATGTTGATCCAGGATTTAGAAAGCTAAGAATGCTGCATTTCTGCAAAATTTAGATGAGGAAACCAACTCTGGGGGGGAGATGAGTGAGAACACATTTTTATTAGAGGTTAGACATCTATTTCTTATATATATATATACACACACAGAGAGATGATGCAGAATGTCTCGCGACCTGAATTATAGCTGCTGCCCACTCAAAACTTGGAGTTCTCTTAAAGCAGATTAGAGAAGTTTTAAAATTTTAAAAACCACCAAGAAGTAGCAGTCTTGCATCCTGGTATTTTTAAAATGACATCTAGGCCAAACGATTTTCATTGTAGTGCTCCTGTCCTTGCAGTACTTTAACACTTTCACCTACATCTGCAAGGACTACAAATGCCATGATGCTGCAGATTTCAAAGAAGCATGAATGGAGGGTGAAAGGGAGAAATATTTCAAGAGGAAGGCAAGTCAAGCCAACCCTGATAGAGACCACCTTCCACCTGGAAAAAGATGTCCTAACTGTGGGAGGACATGCATATCAAGATTAGGGCTCCACAGCCACCTATGGACCCACCATCAAGATACTACACTTGGAGGACCATCATCCTTGGACTACGAAGGATCACCTAAGTAAATAAGTAAATCTGCAAAGACTATAAATGCCATGATGCCATGGGAGTATAAGTAATAGCATCATACCTACATATTTACTGAAGTAAGACTTCCATATGCATGTTGTTTTGCAAAGAAAACAATACGGGAGGTTTTTGAACAGTAATGTAATTTTCTATGCAGAAAATGCCATTTTCTATATTATTCCCCAGGGGGTTGTACTGAATAAGTCTTGAAGAGAAAAAAAAATCACATTTCTCCCATAATCCATTTATTAGGATTTTCCACCACTAATTTTTCATTCCAGTTGTTAGGATTTCCCATTTTTCATTACTAAAATAACTTTTAAATGAAAACTATTTATGAAAGCATTCTTTATCCCTTGGAATGGGTTCTCCATAAGGCTAAATACTCTTAAGAGTGCCATATCAACAATGCCTTGGACAGTTTCAATTGACCATGGTGTCATATTGCTTGTATGTTGCCACCACCCAACAAACATCTAGAACAAAGATTGCCCAAAGCCCTAATATCCCCAATGTTTGTTAATTTGCACAGGAATCAGCAAGCTCCCTTTTTACAACAAAGGGGTCATAGAGTTCTCTCCTTTTGATCTGCACAAGACCTCATCTCACTAAACTGCCAACATGGGCACCAACACAATTTTAATGGCATCACACACAGTTCAAAGGACTGGGTGAAATCACAAGGTAGGTGTGGTGCATTTGGACACAAAAGATGCAAATCAACATCATTCCAGCATGGGCACAGTTTACACACACTCCGTAATGAATACCCTTGTAGCACAATGTACACAAATCAATTCACAATTCTGACGATCGATTGTACAGCAGCAATGTGCAATGTACAAATGCAATACCTAGAACTGCTGTGCATTCACATACTACTCTGTGTACTTTAATACATTACTGCATGTGCAGCAGTTCCTCATGAAAACAGAACTACAGGTGAAATTCAGCTTATGCTGCCATCCACTGGATGTGTTGTTGCTGCTGCTATTGCTGTTTGTGCCTTGCTTTTCTCTGCGGATCAAGACCTAAAGCAGCTCCCAACCATAAAACAATACAATTAAATTCTACAAAACATAGCAACTTATGTCTGGATTTGTCATGAACACATAGCCAATCAAAATGTGTAGTATGGAAAAAATGTTCAGTTGGAAAACTGTCACATGTGCCTCTGGGAAAAATGCACTGAAAAAAAAGAAAGAACTGAATCCAAACATGTAAAGAGAAACCCAAGCCTATAATATGCCTGGGAGTGAAGAAAACAGTATTTGAGAAGTTCCAGTATTGGAGTTCAAGTCTGATAAGAAATGAAGAATAGATAGATAACTTTGTTACTGCATTAAGGCAGATCTAGAAATAAATTGACTCTGTAATAATAGATAGAAACTACTGACTCCAAAGATAAAACTGCTTTTGATAACAGGGTACATGTAAGGAGCAAACCGCAGTTCATGTCCAACTTTTCTTTTCTGACACAAGATAGATTGGACAGATTATTTCAACAGTTGGAAATATCAATCCATATTCTGCATCATTTATGTAGTTACAAGTGTAACGGTAAGTGTAGACCCCACATTATAGTTTGTCAGGCAACAACCACATCAAGAGATGGATATATGTTCACCTCATAATCAGGATGCAGATGGAGAAGGTTTCCTCCACCTACAACAGAAATCAAGGTTGTGATGAGGAATTGCAACAGAGGTCCTGCTTCTGATTGTTGCAGCTTCACTTGCCAGAGCAAGGACATTGGAAATATTCTCCTTCTGCACCCTGATTGTCAGATCTCTCTTCCTTCTTCCTAGTAGCTTGGATACTTCTTTTTATTTATTTTATTCAGAAATAATAAAAAATAGAAAATCTAGCAAATTCAAATCTAAAACAAACACATTAACCTAGCACATACTCACACTAATAAACCTATTTTTGGCACACAACTACTAAATCTATTCTATGAAACTCACAGTCTGTTGATTTTCCCCACTATTATCCTGCTTCCTTTAGATCAGAGGTTCTCAAACTGTGCTCTGTGGAGCCTTTGGGAATCTATGGGTGATAGGGGCTCCACAGTGCCATGCTGCTTTCTGTCTCCTCCTCCTTTCACCTCCTGAGGAATGCAGGGAAATTAAAGTTTTGAAATGCCAGAAACAGCAGCAGCAATGTTCTCACAGGGCAAAAATTATTTCTCCTAGTGCCTCCCTTTCTGCCCAGACCCTTCCCCCTTGCCTTCTTTGCTTCCAAAACCCTATTTCCCTCCCATTGCTCAGGAGGTCCTTTGGTTTTGACAGAAGGGGGTTGGATGGCCCCAGGGGTCTTCCACTGATATACTGTTAAGTTTATGTTGGTTAAAATTGTTCTTCATTTTAAATATTGTATTCACTGTGTGTATTTGTTTACATGAACACTCTTCATCCATCTGCCACTAGTGAGACCCATGTCTGAGATTGATATATATATATATATATTAGGCCTGGGTAACAACGGAAAAAATTGTTCTAAACTCGTTTCGTTTTTAGGGATCCATTGCGTTTCGTTTTTTAAATGAATTCTGAAATTTTCTTTTAAAAATTTCGTTATTTACGAAATTTCGTAAATTTCGTAATTGATTCGTTAATGGCGGACGCGATTGCGCTATATGCAAAAAAACCTCCAAATGGGACCCTTCTGAAGCTTCCCTCTCCCTCTGTTGTTGGCTGTTGGTGTGATAATTTATTTTTTTAACACTGATAAAACAAACAACAACTATAAAACTTGCACCAGACATACGGAAATAATAACAAAATGATTTTGAAACGATTACGAATCAATAACGAATCAATAATGAATCAATTACGAATCAATTACGAAATTGATCAAAAAAATTCGTTTCGTTATTTGGATGCTCCAGAATGGTTCAATATCGCTTCGTTATAAAAAAATAACGAATTAATAACAAATTACGAAATTAACGAACGAAACCGCCCAGCCCTTATATATATATATATATATATATATATATATATATAGCAACTTCACAAGAAACTTTTGGTTCAAAAAGGGCTCTGTAGCTGAAAAAGTTGGAGAACCCTTGCCTCTTATAATACTATTGAACACTTCTCTTTTAAATAACATTCTTCTAATTCATATATCCAACAGTTGAAATTTGCCCCCATCATTTCCATGAAAAGCTGGAAATGGGATAAAGATTGGGATAAACAAGTCCCAGTCTTACTTGAAGTTGGTCAGTGATCAGCATTGTCAGTTTATCCATCTCAGATAGCTCATAATCCATGTCAGCCATTCTTCTTTTATTTATTTATTTATTTATGTAGCAGTTTTGTATACCCGTCTTCTCACTTCCGTTCGAGGGACTCAGGCCGGTTTCCAACATCAATATTAGAGACAGTCATTAAAACATCATATTCTAAATCACACTAAAACATTAAAATAGCAAAGTAGAATCATATAATTACAGTGGTCAGTCATCATCAAAAATGATTCGTCGTCATCCATCCATATCACAGGATCATGGCTCATTCGTCAAATGCCAATCCCCAAAGCCAAGTTTTCACCTGTTTCCTGAACGTTAAGATAGAAGGGGCAGTTCTGATCTCCAGTGGAAGGGAGTTCCAGACCCGAGGGGCCACCACCGAGAAGGCCCTGTCTCTCGTCCCCACCAGCCGCGCCTGTGAGGCCGGTGGGATCGAGAGCAGGGCCCCTCCAGATGATCTTAGCAATCTTGATGGTTCATAGGGGAGGATATGTTCGGACAGATAAATTGGTCCAGAGTCGTTTAGGGCTTTATAGGTTAAGACGAGCACTTTTACTGGAACCAGTACTGGTTCCTTCCATCTCTGCACACAGATTATTCTAGCTGAAGTTATCATATACAGTATTGTTGTCATCTCTATATATTCCTTCTAGTTGGTCATCCAGCATTCGTAGTATGAGTACTTCTGTCAATGTCAGAATAGGGCACTCACATGACCAGGAAGAGGGAGAAGTAACTGCCCTTTGGAGGAGATAAGATCCATGCTGGATTTGCCCCATGACAAATCCAAGATCCATGAATATAGATGCTTTTGAACTGTGGTGTTGGAGGAAAGTTCTGAGAGTGCCTTGGACTGCGAGAAGATCAAACCAGTCCATCCTCCAGGAAATAAAGCCCGACTGCTCATTGGAGGGAAGGAGACTAGAGACAAAGTTGAAGTACTTTGGCCACATCATGAGGAGACAGCAAAGCCTGAAGAAAACAATTATGCTGGGGAAGGTGGAAGGCAAAAAGAAGAGGGGCTGACCAAGGGCAAGATGGATGGATGGCATCCTTGAAGTGACTGGACTGACATTGAAGGAGCTGGGGGTGGTGACGGCCAACAGGGAGCTCTGGCGTGGGCTGGTCCGTGAGGTCACAAAGAGTCGGAGATGACTGAACAAATGAACAACAACAGGATTTTCAATGGCCTTGGATTTGTCATGGGTTGGCACTAGGCTAAACTGCTCAATATGGATGCACTGTAAGAGGACTCTCAAAGTTAAATATAGAGAACAAAAGAGGAGAAAATAAGCTCCCTAAAGCTCTTGTTGGGGTACCTCTAGATCATTTAGGTCTTTGTCTGCTTAGGCTTCTGAGCACTCCTAATGTGGACCGACATCGCAAATTAACAACAAGAAAGTTCACAGAAGGGCAGTCTAAAAAAACAACAACAATGACATCCCAAGCATTAGCATGCACTCTGCAACCTTGCTTCTAGTTTATGTGAAGTTGATGGTTGGAGGTTACATTTTCATTAAAAATTGACAACATTTTAAATGCTAATCAAAAGTGCTTGTCCTTTTGAAGACTATTTATCTTTTCATGGGGAGGAAGGGGCAAAACAGGGGAAAGGGAGAGAAACACAAAAGAATCCTGACTTTGAACCATAACAAATAGTCTCTCTGTTTCCTCTGCATGCCCCCTACTCCTGTGTACGGCTGATAAGACTTATGCAGATTGAGTGCCAAGACCCCAGCAACAAAAAAGAGCAATGCACTTGCAGGACTCCCAGCTATTCAAAGAGATCGCAAGAGAGAGGGAGCCAATCCTTTGCAAGGCAGTGAGAATGGAAGGTGAAACAAGATGCCGATTTGGTTAAGGACATGGAATATGCAAATTGTTGCCAAAGAGGAATAGCTCATTATTCTAGGAAACTAAATGCAGGTCAGGCTTCTGTTAAGAATATATACAAGTTACTTATGCAAGGGCAAAAACTCACCATTGGGCAACATATATATTCTGCTGAGTGTATTGTCGAAGGCTTTCATGGCTGGAATCACTAGGTTCTTGTGGGTTTTTTCGGGCTATAGAGCCATGTTCTAGAAGCATTTCTCCTGACGTTTCGCCTGCATCTATGGCAAGCATCCTCAGAGGTAGAGGTCTGTTGGAATTAGGACAATGGGTTTATATATATCTGTGGAATGGCTGGGGTGGGGCAAGGAGCTCTTCCCTGCTGCAGTTAGGTGTGAATGTTCAGCTGATCACCTTCATTAGCATTTGAAGGCCTGCCTGCGCCTGGGAAAATCTGTTGCTGGGAGGTGTTAATCTGTGCCTGGTTTTTTCCTCTCTGTTGTTTAGCTGTTATAATTTTAGAGTTTTTTAATACAGGTAGCCAGATTTTGTTCATTTTCATGGTCTCTTCCTTTCTGTTGAAATTGTCCACATGCTTGTGGATTTCAATGGCTTCTCTGTGTAGTCTGACATGGTGGTTGTTGGTGTGGTCCAGTCATAGCTAACTTCTACATGGAACACTTTGAAGAACAAGCCCTGGAGACAGCAACCAAAAAGCCCACGATATGGTTCAGATATGTAGATGACACCTTCACCATTTGGAGCCATGGAGAAGAAGAACTCAACAGGTTCCTGGACCATCTTAACAGCATCCACCCAAACATCCAGTTCACCATGGAAAAAGAAAAGGAAGGAAGACTGCCTTTTCTAGATGTCCTAGTCATCCGCAAACCAGATCAACAATTGGGTCACACCGTTTACAGAAAACCCACACACACAGATAGATATCTACATAAAAACTCCAACCATCACCCAAGTCAAAAAAGAAGCACCATTAAAGCCTTTGCAGACCGTGCAAAAAGAATCTGCAAACCCCACCTCCTCCAAGATGAACTGAACCACCTCAACTGGGCTCTCCAGGCCAATGGAGACTCCACCTCAGACATCAGAAGAGCTGCAAGACAACCGAGAAGAAGCCACAAGAGTAAAGATGAAGATCCACCCAGAGGAAAAGTGTTCCTGCCATACATCAAGGGAACCACTGACCGCATAGGGAAGCTGATGAGGAAACACAACATACAAACAATCTACAAACCCACCTAGAAAATCCAACAAATGCTACGTTCAGCAAAGGACAAGAGGGATCCCCTCACCTCTGCAGGAGTCTACCGTATACCATGCAGCTGTGGACAAGTCTACATAGGGACCACCAAACGCAGCGCCCAGACACGCATCAAGGAACATGAAAGGCACTGCAGACTCCTTCAACCAGAGAAGTCAGCCATAGCAGAGCACCTGATGAACCAGCCTGGACACAGCATATTATTTGAGAACACAGAAATACTGGACCACACCAACAACCACCATGTCAGACTACACAGAGAAGCCATTGAAATCCACAAGCATGTGGACAATTTCAACAGAAAGGAAGAGACCATGAAAATGAACAAAATCTGGCTACCTGTATTAAAAAACTCTAAAATTATAACAGCTAAACAACAGAGAGGAAAAAACCAGGCACAGATTAACACCTCCCAGCAACAGATTTTCCCAGGCGCAGGCAGGCCTTCAAATGCTAATGAAGGTGATCAGCTGAACATTCACACCTAACTGCAGCAGGGAAGAGCTCCTTGCCCCACCCCAGCCATTCCACAGATATATATAAACCCATTGTCCTAATTCCAACAGACCTCTACCTCTGAGGATGCTTGCCATAGATGCAGGCGAAACGTCAGGAGAAATGCCTCTAGAACATGGCTCTATAGCCCGAAAAAACCCACAAGAACCTATTCTGCTGAGCTTAGTGAAAATGGAGTGACAGACAGACATCATATTCTTCTGTGCCTTGTATTTGCAAGTTGTATGTTATGGATTGAATGTTGTGCATTGTTATTGTATTGTGAAGGGCACAGAGCCCTTCAAGTGTGTTGGGCAATGTTGCTATTTGTAAAAATTGTTATATAGTATAGTATTATTAAAACTCTGTGGCTAATTACACACAAATTATTGAGTTGGGAAAAAAAAACCACAGGGCCATTCATATATATGTGTGTGTGTGTGTGTGTAAAGATTGGGGCTTCAAGATAAACCTTTGCTTCACAAAGGGCTCTGTGTCTGAAAAAGTTTGAGAACACATAGTCTAAACGAATTGCAAATAAATAGATACTTATATGCAACATATTTCCATTTAATTCAAATTGCTTTTATTATTGTCTTCTGTACAATGTATTTTAAGGTGCAAAGCCACAGGCCACTGCAAACAGGCCAGAGTACACTGGTAGGGAAAGCACAGACAAAAACACAACAAAGAAAGAAAAAAAATATACATTCTCGTGAAACAAGCAGCTTTTAAAACACACCTTAAGACTTAATAAAATTACTCACAGCCTGAACCGTTTCTAGAAATGGCATATCCATCGACATAACCAAAGCCATAAAACACACATTAAAGGCATATTATGTATCCCATTTAAAAACATTCAGGTTTAAGACCTGCTAAAATTGCTCAAGAAATTAGTCCTTTCAGATCTTTTTGGCTCTCTTACAGTCTATTGCCATCTCATCCAAAGTTCTTGCTCTGGTTTTCTTAGCTACAGTTGCCTACAATACAATTTGATGGGATTTGTTTGGATATTAGTTAGAAAATAGATAGATTTCTGTGTTGTGGATTGTCCCATGAATATGCTCAGACACAAGACAGACAATGTTCTCTGCAAAAAATAAACAGTGGACAACAAAGTATGTCATACACAAGACCTTCCATGCAACCATCTACACAAATACAAAGCCTGTCACTTACAGAGATGCCAATGCACCTATCATGGACAGATTGGAAAGCGAAGACAAGGAGATGCTTGTGGAAGGCTCAGTGGTTGAGTTGGAGCCCAGCAGCTTCCTCAACCAAATTTTGAAGACGCACCCATGGAGGGAGCTACTTCTTCTCAACCCTTAGGCTGAGGAATAGTTAGCTGTTCGAGCTTTTGTGAACCTGTGAAAAGAGAGGTCTCAGCTGTTCAGGTTTTTGAGATTAACTGAGAAGAGAGTCATCATCAGCTAGCTGCAGTTTTAAACCATTGTATGCCACTCTCAATCCCACTCATGGGAGAAAAATGAGATATAAATACATGAATGATAATAATGATATTAATAACACCTATGAATTAAAGATTTAAAGAGCTTTAGGGTGGCACCTTGTGGCTGTCTCCAATGTCACCAACCCTGAAGTCTTGCTATCTTGTGTCTCTGAACTCTTAAGTAACTCTTGAACCTTGGCTTATGGATTTTTATTACAACCTCGTCATCTGGCTTCTCTACTATTTAGCATATACAGCTTCTCTTTTGTGATATTCTGTTAGTGTTTGCACCTCTGTTGGACTATCAGCTTGGACTGTGGATTTAAGCTCTGCTAGTATTTGTGGTAAAGGCTCCTGACAGCACCTTCCATCCACAAAGGCAGATGGTATCTTTTTGAATCCTGACTCCATAAAGACCTTGTGTCTATTTCAGGACTTATCCATAAGAACAGGGGTTATTTTGAAAAATCCACCCATATATGTCAGGATCCTGTTTCCAGGCCCTCGGTTTTGGCGCTGAAAACTAGGGTCCTGACATAAGACCCTGATAAGGACTCTGCACCCGGTGGCCTTAGGAGAAGACGGTTGGCGGTTGGCGGGAACATTGTGCGGGGTTTTGGCTTGGTGGGAACTGTTGATTCAAATGTGGGTGTGGGTATATAAGGAGTGACCAGCTGCTTTTTGTATGTTCATGTATCCAGCAGTAAAACCCTTTCCTGATATCGGATGGAGGTCCTGTGTCTTTATTGGGGACGGCTGCTATGCGCTGACACACACACACACACACACATTTATATATATGTGTGTGTGTGTGTGTAAACATGTTCATTTGTGGGTTTAACATAACTCAAAAACCACTGGATGAATTGACACCAAATTTGGACACAATACACTTATCAGGCCAATGTGTGACCATCACTCTGAAAAACACAGTGGAAGAGACTTAAAAAGCCAAAAACTTTTTTAAAAATTACATTCACACATATACACAAATATATATATATATATATATACACACACACACTTACACACACAAAGCACATATACACAGACTGGGCCACAGCAACATGTGGCAGGGGATGATATATATATATATATATATATATATATATATATATATATGTATATGAATGAGGTTCCGTTTCCTATTGCACTATATAATAAATGCTTGTGTGTAGAGAGGATTTGTAACAAATTTCCTGCAGGTACCTTGAAACTTTTCATCCAGTTTACCAATAAATCCATACATTTTTCTCTGGATGTTTTCTTGAGGATGTCTTCTTGTCCTTTTGGTAAAGTTTTAACATCATGCTGTTTTTGCTACTAATTTCTATGGCTGGAATTCTGTTTCACCTCCTCCTCTCTCTGAGCTTTAAAATTGTTTGATTATACCAACATTCATGTTTTATTCATGAATTTGTTGGGCACCTCCAACTTTCTAAAAAAAAAGGCAGACCTTCAAAAATAGATAAAGAAATACAAGATGGAGATGGAGATGGAGAATGACCCAGGAACGGCCAAGACGATGAAACGGATAAGGATTGGAAAGAGAGGATATAAATCTTTTAAAATTCTTATTGCACTGTCTTTTTTGTCTAAATGTACTTAATTGTTTTTGCTGTTGTATTGTATTGATGGCATCGAATTGTGCCGATATGTAGACCTCCCTGAGTTGCCTGTGGGCTGATATGGGCGGGATATAAGTGATGTAAATAAAAAAATAAAAATAAATAAATAAAGACAATCAGTAAACACTGAAATCAAACCAATACGACTGATATTAAAATCAAAGGCATACAGATTAGAAAACAAAAAAGGGAATGAAATTGATGCACATTCAGAATCAGGACAAGTAGTTCCTTCTAGCTGCACTAAGCCCAAGGCCCAATTAGAGTCACCGCTGAATTTTGCCTGCAGCAAAAGTTCAAGTCAAATCTAGACTTCTTCAGCTCAGGAGAAACTTCAGAAGAATTCTGAGGGACACTTGAAGACTTTTTTATAAGACCAGAACTTTTTTCCCATTGGGGAGGGCCTCAGCCATCTCCAGTCCTAATAATATCCTCAGGCCGTGATAGCAGGATTGAGTAAGGGGGCTAATTTACCCATACAGAATTATTCCAAAATCTTTTGCTGTAGGAAGGTTACAGAAGAAATTCATTAGGTTCATATTTTGATCTGAACATTCCAGACATCTTAAATAGTGTCCAGGTCCAGGAATTAGATGATGGAAGTCTAGTAATAAACTAGATAACATGTATAAACATGTCTAAGTTCAAGCCAACTGCATCTCACAAGAGAAGCTATGGGGGTCCAGCTAGGGCAGTCCATGATCCGAGCCCCAGGCTGTCTATCAGATCAGTAAAGATCAGTAATGCCTTATTAGGAAGGCAATAGTAGTCTAGGAGTATAATCCAAGGCAGTGTGGATTCAGGCAGCCATCCAAGAGTCCAGGGTTAGCTTGAACCAACTAGATTAGACCCGCCGAAGTGAGATTTGTATAAATGTGAAAACATGTTCAAAAATTAATGCTGTGTGTCCACTGTAGTTGAGACTAGAAAGAGTACTCTACATGGAACTGGACATTTTTATTTCAGTCAATGACCAGCATTAAAATAACCAGTAAGACATGAGCAAGACATACATTTGAGCATTAAAACGTAAGTTTTTAAAAGTGAGTTTTAAAAAACAGTGCTATATATAAAACTTAAAATGTCATTAAAAGCTTGTATATTTAAATAACTCAGGGCTCAAGAAGGGAGGGGCACAGTCGGACACACGTCCAAAGACTAGGGAGTGGAGCACTAATTATAACTGTGATCACAAGTTTCCAAAAATTTAAAATGCTAGTTCATGATACAGGTCATCACCCGACGAATTTTAAGCACTGCCACCCAGAACTAGCCAATTTTATATGTTGTTACAACGTTGGTGTCTGAGAGCAGCATAGTGGGGTAAAATTGCCTGAGTGCCATAGGTGTTTGTAAAGCAGTGGTACTCTAATTATAGCAGATTTCTTTACTGAGGTGTGCAGAAGTCATGGATACTATGTATGTGTTTAACTGTTAGAGTACATATTTGTGTTTGTAACAGTAGCTAAAACTAGAGTTATCTGGTTTGAATCCACAGTGAGCGTTGCCAAGGAGACCAGGCAGGCTAGCACAGGAGAGTCAGAAGTGGGCGGAGCCAAGCAGGAAAAGTTATGTGCGTCTTTGGAAAAGGGGCAGTGTGTGTGTGAGAGTGAGTGTGGAGGCTTGAAAAGCCTGGGAGAGAGGTGTGTGAGAGCAGCTGGAGGTTTTTTCAGCCTAGAAGGGCTGAAGAGAGAAACCTGGCCAGTTTCTTTAGTCAAGGAAGACTAAAGGAAGCTTGTTAAGATCCCTAGTCAAGGAAGGACTAGAGATCAGAGATTTGATCAAGGAAAGATCAAATTGGAAGGCTATTCATATTATTCACTAAAGAGCTTCACCTCAGTAAAAGTTAGCCACGAGCTGTGTTATTTGGAAGAGTGGACTGTATTACAAACCAAGTGATATTCAAAGTTCTACAAGTTATTTAATAGCCTGCAACCATACGCTTTGTACACAATAAACTTGTTATCTTTTGTTGAAGACCGTCTCATCTCAATTAATCTGCGTCTGTAAAGCCAGATCTCATCGGTGGTACCTCAAATACCTCACGTTGGTGGCAGTTACCTTAATTTACAAGTAATAATTGGCCTCCTCTATAATATATTCTTATACACAATTGAGGCCTGAGATTAATTCTCTCCATAATCATCCACACCTGTACAATTGGTGCGCATATCTGGACATGAGGTCTATGGCAAATGCATAATAAAAATGGTGTCTTGGTTCAAAAAGTCATAGAATGACAGAGTTGCTAGCTCATGGGCCATCTAGTCCAACTCCCTTCTAGGCAGGAAAAGCACAAAGTATCCCAACAAATTGCCATCCAGCCTCTGTTTAAAAGTTTCCAATGAAGGAGCTTCCACCACATTCCAAAGATCATTGCTACTGAACATAACTCTACCTGTATGACTCAACATACAGAAATATAAAGTATGCAGCCCTTATGTAGGATCTCAGTCATTGTTTGTCCTTCTTTACTACCATTGCACCTGTAGAATAGTCCACTAAGCAATTGTCAGTCTAAAAATGCAGAAGCAACAACAACAAGAAGATAATGAAACCAATACAGTGAGACCCCAACCTTTCTCTTTCTATAAATGTTGTAGCACTATTGATAATAGTAATAACAATTGTTATTGTTGCTGTAGTTATCACCATCATCATTATTTTAACCACCTCTCCTCACAGCTTGAGGCAAAGTACAACACAGTTAAAAACACCCAGATAAAACACAATACCATTAAAATACATGTATTTAAACCCAGCTAGTCCATTTTATAGGCATACATATATACAAGGGTTCAGGGCATTTAAAAAAATTGCTCAGTATGGTTCCTTCTGCTTGGTCTATGGGAGCCTTCATACATTTGAGGCATTGCAGTTTTTCAGGACCACAACAACAACAGAATTGTCGACACCAGTCTTTTGCCCCAAAGTGGATGAGACACCAAACCTGGATGTCGATATGTTGTTGAGGGATTTCTTCACCTTAATTTTGGGTAAACCAGGCTGGGCCAGGTTAACCTCATGTTATACTAAATCAGGGAATGTCCTGGAATTTCACCGAAACTCTGGAAAAGGCCCACACTTTGGGGTGAGTGTGAATAGGACAGCATGACCACTTTCAATATTAACTGGTCCACAGCCTACATAAGCCAGCACTATCACCTTGCTTTTCTCTGCATTCAGTGGTGCATGGAAAAGAGGATGGACCAGGGCTGTGTCATCTCCATTGCTACAGCAGAGGATTCCTGGCCATCACTGGGGACTTTTGGTGACATCTTCAAAGAAGTCAATGCACTCAGGAGCTCTCCAGTTGACTGCCATGGTGATGGGGATGACAGGACAAGGTGATCGTACAATGGCGATGAACCAATGTTGGCCTCACTAGACCATCTGGATTTCGTCCTCACTGCTGATATGGTTCAGAGGAAGAATATCTAAACAACTTCATAGCCCTGGATGTTTTGTAAGTGTAGATAACAAGCGAACCAACGTTTTCAGAGCATTTTGCCTATATTGGGATCAAACCCATCCCACAGCTGTGCACATATATTGAAGTCAGTACGAAACTGCCAGACCTGTGCATCCCTGAAAGTATACTGGATTGCAGCAGTTGTGAGTCACATTGATATTCCTTCAGGATGATACAAGAGGCTATTATTCTAAAATCTCATTCAACCATAGAATTAAGATCCCAGAGAAGGGACTGCAATAAACATGCCCTTTGGAAAAAAAATCAAATTACTCATATTTCAAGCATTTTTATTGCAAATTAAAATGCATGGTTTAGACCATATTTCAATTATCATCTCAACATTACTGTTTAAGCAAATGACTGGAGTTAACAAGAGAGCTGCTACATTTTGAATACATTGATTTTCTGCTTGGTGTAAACTCTAAATAGCCGATTAGAAGGCTGTGAATCAGAAGGATTTCGTGTACCTAATATACCCAGCGATAAATTACAAGCTAAACATCATGTGGCTCTTGGAAGAAAAAATGCATTCTGGGTTAGATAACTATAGAACTTAAAAGAAGAGGGATTCATGGTGTTATCCTACCAGCCCTTGTCTGCAAAGTCTGAGAAACTATCCAATTTTGGAAAGCACAGCAATCTAATTTTGAATGCATTTAAAAATATAAAGATCCCCAAAGCTTGCTAATGAAACAAAATGTTGAGTTGAAACCTACATGAATCTTAGCTCTCTTCACTGTTCCAGCTACTTAAACAAAGGAGATCAACAATGGATACACTGAATAAATCCAATATTAGTCCAATATATATCAGACCAAGGTTGCATTTACACTGTAGAATGAATTAGGTTTGAAATCACTGTAAAAGCCATGGCTCAATGCTATGGAATCTTGAGAGTTGTAGTTTTACAAGATCTTTCACCTGCTCTGTCAAAGAGTGCCAGTGCTGCACCAAACTAGGACTCCCGGGATCCCATAAAAATGAGACATGGCAATTAAAGTGGTGCAAACTGTATCAATTCTACAGTATGGATGAACACTTACTTGTCTGTAATTTATTTTAGGTAGAGAACTTAAGGTTAAAAAATCCTGACTTTGGATTGCTGAAAGCTGGAATGTGTCCAGAGGAGGGCGACTAAAATGATCAAGGTTCTGGAGAACAAGCCCTATGAGGAGCGGCTTAAGGAGCTGGGCATGTTTAGCTTGAAGAAGAGAAGGCTGAGAGGAGATAAGATAGCCATGTATAAATATGTGAGAGGAAGCCACAGGGAGGAGGGAGCAAGCTTGTTTTCTGCTTCCCTGGAGACTAGGACGCAGAACAATGGCTTCAAACTACAAGAGAAGAGATTCCATCTGAACATGAGGAAGAACTTCCTGACTGTGAGAGCCATTCAGCAGTGGAACTCTCTGCCCCGGAGTGTGGTGGAGGCTCCTTTTTTGGAAGCTTTTAAACAGGGGCTGGATGGCCATCTGTCAGGGGTGATTTGAATGCAATATTCCTGCTTCTTGGCAGGGGGTTGGACTGGATGGCCCATGAGGTCTCTTCCAACTCTTTGATTCTATGATTCTATGAAAGCGTACAATCATACAATAGTAAAATAAACTTTCCTAGGCAGTTGAGGAAAAACCATAGATTTCTCTTTTTCTTTGAATAATACATTCACCTGTGACTAAGGTAAGGTGATGCACAAATAATTGCTATCATTAAATGTTCATCCATGTTGTCCCTTGTTGCTAGCATATTGGCCCCAGGAAGATGAAAAGTACCTCTGTTATGTTTGCCCAGAAATGTGGAATTTTTTTTAAGGATGGAATGCTCTTCAACAGAACTCCTTTCCTGCTCCACATTTAAGAATAGTCTTTACATTTTAATAAATATGACATTCATGTCTTTGTTGAGTTCTAATTGCACTTCAGGAGGCTCCTATCTTTTTCTGCCTTGACTTTGAGGTGCACCCCATGAAGCTGCAAGCCTTACTTGGCTGCAGTCCAGCTCTGTGGGCCGCCAATGCCATCTGTACTTCAAAGCTGGAGGAGCTTCACTCTGCTCAGGACAACAAGGGCCAGAACCTAGAGGTTCCATATTGGTGCTGCCCCTTGTGGTGAGCTGCTCAAGGTTGCAATCAAAAGTTGGAGCACTTTCATTCTCCTTCTGCTTTCTACTATTGTTCCATCAATGCAGTCAGCCCAATAATTTCTTGGCTAGACTATGTGTATGAGATGATGGCATGTGATACACACATCACCATCACAATCGTCATCATCATCATCACCATCATCATCATCATCATCTTTATCATCCTGCTTCCCTCTCCTAAAGGAGACCCAAAGCATTACTGGACCTTGGATATTTTGATCTCAGTCTCCTTCTCCTTTGCCTTTCTCATCACTTTAAAAATACTCAGAAGGCCTCTGTGCCCTTAAGAGCATGAAGGACAATATTCCATATTCACTCAGGCTACTTTATTTATTATTATTTATTTACTTCATTTATATACCATTTTTTCACCCCGGGGGGGGGGGGGGGGGGGGCTCAAAGCGGTTTCCAACATATTCACGGCAAAATTCAATGCCTTATGAAAATATGAAAACTTAACATAAAACAATAGTAACATAAAATATCAATTAAATCATAAAACACAACTACATTTAAACATTAAAACAAGGAATTAAAACATATTAATATAAACATTTAAATCATGTAATCCAAAAGCATAGTTCAGGCCATTCCAGTATCACATAATCCATCTGAACACGAGGAAGAACTTCCTGACTGTGAGAGCCATTCAGCAGTGGAACTCTCTGCCCCGGAGTGTGGTGGAGGCAGGGGCGGCCCGTCCATTACGCGAAGTAAGCGGTGGCGGAATACTTTTTTTGCCAGGGGGCGCTGTTCTGCTAGCCGGGCACCGGAGTCTCCTTAGGCCACGCCTCCTCCTGCAGGCCCCATGCGCCCTCAACAGCGTGTAAGAGAGAGAGGCAGGGAAGGGAAGGCAAGAGAGGAGAGAAAGAGCCTAGCTGCAGGCCTCCTTGCACCTGGAGGGCTTCCCTCTCACCTAATGGGCAGGGCCTGCGTTTCTCCATTAGCAGCAGGCTGTGCCTCCCCCCACCCCGGCCCTCCGTGCTTGACTCTCCTACACATGTGTCGAGGCCTCCTGGCGCCATGCGGCTGCCTTCCCTCCCTACCTTCCTGCGTGCATGCTCCCAAGGCCTCTTCTCCCACTCGCTCTTCTTGGGCCCTCCAGCCAGGAAGGGAAGGCAGCCGCAAGGAGCCTGGAGGCCTCGCCACATGTGCAGGAGAAAGAGAGAAGCACGGAGGGTCCTGGGAGAGAGAGAGAGAGGATTGAGGGCGGGAGGCACAGCCTTCTAATGGAGAAGCGCAGGCCCCGCCCACTAGGCGAGAGGGAAGTCCTCCCTCCCTCCCTCCACGTGCTGCTGCCAGGAGGGAGGCAGCCAGCCAGCCAGGCTCTTTCTTTCGCTTTCCCTTTCCTTCCCTGCTGCAGCTGAGCCTGGACCCCTCTCAGGGCAGCAAGGAGGCCTGGACAAAAGGTACTGCAAATGTCATCTTCTGTACATGCCTCCCCCAAACCCCTCTAGTCTTTGGTAATAATGGAAGTCCTATATGCCAAGCTTGGTTCAATTCTATTGTTGGTGGAGCTCAGAATGTTCTTTGGTGCTTGGTAAACTGCAATTCCCAATGTCAGGGTCTATTTTTCCCAACCCCCTCTCCAGTATTTTCTGTTAGTCATGGAAGTCCTGTATGCCAAGTTTGATCAGTTCTATTGGTGGAGTTCAGAATGCTCTTTGGTGCTTGGTGAAGCATTCTCACCTGATGTTTCACCCACATCTATGGCAGGCATCCTCAAGAGGCTGTGAGGTCTGTTTGTAACTAGGCAAGTGGGGTTTGTATATCTGGAATGTCCAGGGTGGGAAAAAGAACTCATGTCTGCTTGAGGTAAGTGTGAATGTTGCAATTGGTCATCTTGATGAGCATTTAATGGCCTTGCAGCTTCGAAGCCGAGCTAGTTGCTGCCCAGGAATCCTTTGTTGGGAGCGGTTAACTGGCCCTAATTGCTTAATGTCAGGAATTCCCCCCCCCCCTTTTTAGTGTTGCTCTTTATTTATTGTTCTGATTTTAGAGGGTTATTTTAGAGGGTACTGGTAGCCAGATTTTGTTCCTCTGAGGTTGCCTGCCATAGATGTGGGGAAAATGTCAGGAGAGAATGCTTCTGGAACATGGCCATACAGCCCAGAAAACTCACAGCAACTCAGTGATTCTGGCCATGAAAGCCTTCCACAACACATTATTATGTTTATTTATACCCTGCTTTTTCTCTCCCCACGAAGACTCAAGTTGGCTTAGATTAAAAACATTTCAGTACAGTTTAAAATCCACAAATATGCAAACATTAAAATGGAATTAAATATCATTGGTATTTTAAAAATTCAGTTAAAATCCATAAAAAACATATCCAAAACTAAAAACTGCAGCAGACCCTGACTTGATCTTTAAAACCTTTTAAAGCCTGCATTAGATTACCAAATGCAATGTCCCTTTATACACACTGCTTTATATTAATTTCCCCAGTATTCCTTTATCTGATTTGTCATTTGTATCTGGCCACTTGGAGTGCTTCTGGTGTTGCCGCAAGAAGGTCCTCCCTTGTGCATGTGGCAGGGCTCATGGTTCATTGCAGCAGGTGGTCAGTGGTTTGCTCTTCTCCACACTCGCACGTCGAGGATTCCACTCTCGCTTGCTGAGGTGTTCCAGCTGATACCCAAACAGGGGATGAGCTGGAGATGTCTCTGCCTTGGTCCTTTCACTATTGGCCGCCACTTCCCGGCGGATGTCAGGTGGCGCAATACCGGCTAGACAGTGTAATTTTTCCAGTGGTGTAGGGCGTAAACACCCTGTGATAATGCGGCATAGGGCCTGTCTGGAAGGGCTCCATGGCTTCACATGCCACCTGTTTCTCCAAGGCCAAAGCAGTGGCAGTTGGATGGAAGGAGGGCTCTTCATCTGCTTCTGGGTCAAACACATGCAAGAGCAAACTTCAGCCCTCCAAGTGTTTCGGACTTCAACTCCCACAATACCTAACAGCCAGTCTAGCAGTTTGTAATGTAATACAGGTTGAGTATCCCTGATCCAAAGTGCTTTGAACTAGAAGTGTGTAAATCACTTTGAGTCCTCCTGAGGGTGAGAAAAGCGGTATACAAATACTGTAAATAAATAAATAAAATGTTTGGGATCATGGGATAGCTGTTTACATACACAATGACACATTTCAAAGATAGCACCCAAGATGAAACACAAAAGAGGCATGCACGAGGCCTTTTTTTCCTCGTGCCCGGCAATGCCGCTGCGCATCCCTCTCTCGGCATTAGGAAATGTGCGCTCTGCATCTCCCTCCTTCTCCATGCACTTCCTAACGCTGGGAGAAGGATGCACACTGGCGTTGTTGTCTCCCTTGGCCTGCAAGGAGGAGGAGGAGAGGAGGACAACGTGCGCACTTGTGAGGGAAGGATGGAGGGAGAGCATGCTCCCTGCATGAGGGCTCTTTTTCCGTGCGCCTGGTAATGCCGGCGCGTGTCCCTCTCCCGGAGTTGCAAAGCATGTGGGGGAAGAGAATGCAAAGCGCATACCCAGGAGCCGATGGAGCACAGGGCCTCTTCTCCTGTGTGAAGAGGGGCAGCATTGCAAGTGCCTCTCCAGGCAGCTGTGCCATCACCCCTCTCAGGGCGGCAAGGAGGCCTCTTCATGAACGGAAGTGACTGAAGGTACTGCAAATCTAAATTATTGTACATGCTCCCCCAAAACCCCTCCAGTATCAGAGTCTATTTTCCCCAAATCCCTTCAGTATTGTGTGTTGGAACTACATCAACACTGACAAAGAAACAACAAGAAATACTATTTACCCACAAGCATTAAGAAATTACATATATTAGAAACCAACTTTCTTATTACTTTCTTTTCAAGATCACTAGACTGGATCACAGCAACACGTGGCAGGGGATGAGTAGTGTGTGTGTGTGTGTGTATGTATGGCTGGCATGGGCCAACTTCAGCCCTCCATGTGTTTTGGACTTCAATTCCCACAATTCCAAACAGCCAGTAGGAAGTCCTAAATACCTGGAGGGCCAAAATTTGTCCATGCCCCCATAGATAGATAGATAGATAGATAGATAGATAGATAGATAGATAGATAGATAGAGATTGGTTTTGGGGGAGGGGGGGCGCCAAAATACTGTTTGCTTACCATTGAAAATTACCTAGGGCCGCCTCTGGGTGGAGGCTCCTTCTTTGGAAGCTTTTAAACAGGGGCTGGATGGCCATCTGTCAGGGGTGATTTGAATGCAATATTCCTGCTTCTTGGCAGGGGGTTGGACTGGATGGCCCATGAGGTCTCTTCCAACTCTTTGATTCTATGATTCTCTGATTCTCTGATTCTATGATTCTATGATTCTATGATTCTATGATTCTATGATTCTATGATTCTATGATTCTATGATTCTATGATTCTATGATTCTAATCCGTGTTCATTTCTTGTGCTGCTTACTGCCCAAATGTTTGTTTCCACAGCCATGCTTTTGCTTTTTTTCTGAAGGCCAAGAGGGAGGGTGCTAATCTAATTTCATTGGGGAGGGCATTCCATAGACAAAGGGCCATCACTGAGAAAGTCCTGTCTCTTGTCTCCACCAGTCACGCCTACGAAAGAGGTGGGACTGAGAACAGGGCCTTCCCAGACAATCTTAGCCTCTGAGATGGTTCATAGAGGGAGATACATTTAGACAGGTAAGCTTGGCCGGAACCATGTAGGGCTTTATAGGCTAAAGCCAGCACCTTGAATTGTGCTCAGTAGCATTTATTTATTGTGTTAGTATCAACCAGTAGCAGACTGGCAGCCAGCGGAGCTGACATAATAGGGGGGTTGTCCCCTGCTCTGGTTAGCAATTTGGCTGCCGTCCATTGGAATATTTGGAGGTTCCGAACAGTCTTCAAATTCAATTCCACATCAAGCAAGTTGCAGTAGTCTGGGATGTAACTAGAGTGTGGACTAACATGGCCAAGTCTGACTTCCCAATGTATGGGCACAACTGGTGCACAAGTTTTAATTATGCAAAAACTCCCCTAGCCACCGGTGAGACCTGGGGTTCCAGGTTCAGTAATGAATCCCAGAGATCATCCCCAAGTTTCTTTACACTCAAAGTATCATTTACACCACAAAACTGTAACTTTTTCATACCATTTAAACTTGCCATGGTTACTTGCTATGGAATTTTGAAATTTACAGTTTGGTGAGGCACTCTAGCTCCCCTGGGAAAATTGTAAATAATTTGGAAACTAAAAGCCCCAGGGTGCCATTTGGTTATGTGCACCAAAAAGGATAAGGGTCTCCTCCTTATCCTTTCCTCTTAGTTTTCTAGTCATACAATATTTTAGTTACTCCACAAGAATATATCTGAACATGGGACCCCATGCCTCCTCGGAGAGAAGCCTTTACCTTCAGGTCAATTGAATAGTTGGAAAGGGTGTGGAAATAAATATGTTTGGACAACATATTCCATTCATTTGAAGAAGTTTGAGCATGAGAACATTCTCCCAGATCGGGCCCTTAATCTTTAATGTTTATTTAAGAGCCAAGTGAGCTTGAAGAGATTCCTGTATACGAATTGGGCATTTAGTAATGGCTTGTACATTAATTAAGGTAATTTTGATGAAGGGAATGCATTAGCATTGTTAACACAAATGACCCAAGGCACAACTCCTTAACATATATTGAAGTTAACTCATTAGACACAATTGCATAGAACAGATGATGCTAAACAAACCTGAGAAGATGAATTCCCATTTGTTCTGCAAAAATACTTTATTCTATTAAGGTCATCATGCAGTGTTAGGTTCTCAAATACTATCTGCTGTTTCTGATGAAGTACTAAGACTACAACTTTGATAGCACCCAATGGTGTGGTGCTAAAAGTTCATCCTCAGTGTTTTGAATAAATAACTAATTATCTGAAAATATTTTCTTTCAGCTCCCCATTGACATTATGATCTCAACTTAACTGTAATGATGAACTCAGTGTTTTTGTGGAGCATCCACACCTATTTTGAGCCAGTCTGGGATGGATAGCTGATGTGTCATCCCATATTGGTACCAAAGAATATATTGTCTACCTTATAAACAGAGAGATATATTTTGTAGTGACACCTTTCAATAATGACAGCCCATTTGCATATTACGAAAATACATAATGGAATAGTTCTTGCTGAAGATGTAAAGGTTATTTTTATGGGAGAGAAGGGGAAGCATTGACACAAGACTGTCATTTTTATATCCAACCTCATATTTGTGATGATCAGGTCTATGTCTTCTTCTCCCCACACCAAAATGCAGGAAAGTAAAACCTCAAAACTACTGCTAAACTCTAGTTGTATATATCAGTGGTTCTCAACCTTGGATCCCCAGGTGTTTTGACCTACATCTCCCAGAAATCCCAGGCAGTTTAGCAGTTGTTAAGATTTCTAGGAGTTGAAGGCCAAAACATCTGGGGACCCACAGGTTGAGAACCACTGGTATAGATCTATTGAATCAATGAGATCTAGTGATTTGTTGACTCACAAAAATTGATTTAATAATGGAATGGTTCTTTCTGAAAATACTAATAAAGATGATGATTAAGGACTGAGAGGAGATATGATAGCCATGTATAAATACGTGAGAGGAAGCCACAGGGAGGAGGGAGCAAGCTTGTTTTCTGCTTCCATGGAGATTAGGACAAGGAACAATAGCTTCAAACTACAAGAGAGGAGATTCCATCTGAACATGAGGAAGAACTTCCTGACTGTGAGAGCCGTTCAGCAGTGGAACTCTCTGCCCCGGAGTGTGGTGGAGGCTCCTTCTTTGGAAGCTTTTAAACAGAGGCTGGATGGCCATCTGTCAGGGGTGATTTGAATGCAATATTCCTGCTTCTTGGCAGAATGGGGTTGGACTGGATGGCCCATGAGATCTCTTCCAACTCTTTGATTCTATGATTCTATGATTCTATGACTGCCATTGTTACAACCAAACGCATATTTGTGATCAGGTCTACTACTTTTGTTCTCACCTACAATAAACTTAATTCTTTTACTAATCCCTATTAGTATATTCCCATTAAATCAATGACATCTTGTGTGCTATTGACTCACTATTGAATATGGGATCAACTCTAGGTGGGACTAACCAACTGGATTTGTGTGCAAAGAATTGGGGAAAAGTGTAGAAGGTGACAACTGAAATCTTTTTTTTTCCTTTGAAGAAACACCTGTTTTGCAAAAGTGTGTACTACTGCAAAGTATTTTATTTTTTCCTTATTCTTCTTTGTGCATGAAATACGTGGTTTTTAGGCAAACCACCACACTTTTGTATCAAAAAACAAAACAAGAAACACTTGCATTTCTGTACAGAGAAAAACCTCGATGAAATATGTCCAAGTGTACAAAATACTGGTTCAAAAACTTGCAAAAACATGCAATGGCCCCATCTTGGACTTGCATGATTATATATTTGTCTTATTTATTCAGACTGAAAAAAAGGTTTGCATTCTTTGAATATTCTAGATCAAGACCATACATCAGTGGTTTTTTACCTCTCAGTTTATCCCTCCTACAAAACACTCTGTTTTCCTAATCTTATGCAAGGACACATGGCAATAGGCAATGAGATTTCCACCTGAAGGAGCTCCTTCAGAGGAAATTGAAATGGTGACATTTTGTGGTTATTTGCCACTATGAATAATATGTAAACACTCTACTTATAGTCTGAGTGGCTTTCAACACCTTTCACTTCCATCAGGGCAGACTTTGACTGCAAAAAAATAAGTGCATTTTGCTCAATATGTTGAATCATTATCTGCTTCAACATTTCAATTTAATTTGGTTACATTTTTCATTATATTATGTCCTTTCCAAGTGCAGGAAGGAACAGGGAAATAACAATCCATTGCACATCATTTCATGCTCCTAGTGAATCATTGGATGTGGATAGTAAGCAAATCCATATACAAGTTTACAAATGAACTTTTTGAGCCACCATGGTGTAGGACTATAATTCTAGAGATCAGGGTTCAAGTTGGGTTGTTGTAGGTTTTTCGGGCTATATGGCCATGTTCTAGAAGCATTCTCCCCTGACGTTTTGCCTGCATCTATGGCAGGCATCCTCAGAGGTTGTGAGGATGCCTGCCATAGATGCAGGTGAAATGTCAGAAGAGAATGCTTCTAGAAAATAGCAATATAGCCCAAAAAACCTACAACCCAGTGATTCCAGCCACGAAAGCCTTCAACAATGTAGGGTTCAAGTTCCTTCTTGGCCATGAATAGTTACTTGGCGGCCTTGGGTAAACAACACTTTCTCAGTCACAAAGGAAAGCAAAGAGAAATTTACTCTGAACAAAACTTGTCAAGAAAACCCTCCCATGGATTCACCTTAGGGACTCCATAAACTTTACAAGATCTTTAGCCTTCTCTGTCAAGCTATAACTCCCCTAATTCCATACTGTTGGTCAATGCCAATTAAATTTGTGTCAAAATGCATTCATTCTATAGTGTGGTTGCACCCTGACATAATGCAACTTGCTTAAGATGACCTAGTGGGTTTTCATGGTTAAATAATAGGCCTGGGCGGTTTCATTTCGTTAATTCGTAATTCGTTAATAATTCGTTAATTTTTCCAATTACAAAACGATAACGAACCATTCTGGAGCAATCATTAAAAAAAACGAATTTTTAAACACGTTTTGTAAATGCTTCGTATTTCGTTATTGTATTCGTTTCGTTATTGTTCTGAGGTCGTTTCGTTATTATTTCCGCATGTCTGGGCCAGTTTTATGGTTTAATTAGTGAAAAAAAAATTATAATATCACACCAACAGTCAAGAACAGAGGGAGAGGGAAGCTTCAGAAGGTTTTGGAGGTTTTTTAGCGTATTTCGCGGTCGCGTCCGCCATTAACGAATCGATTCGTTATTGTTTCGGAAATCGATTCGTTATTTTTTTACCATTTACGAAATTTCGTAAATATCGAACTTTTTAAAAGGAAAATTTTGTAATTATTTTAAATATCGAAACAAAAAAAACCCCAAATACAAATCGATTTTAGAAACAAATTTTTGCGTTGTTACCCAGGCCTATTAAATAAGGGTTTGAACCCTGGTCTCCAAATTCATCATTCAAGCCACCACACCATGCTGAATTGGATATCTACGGTCACAATTCAGCATTGCTGCTACAAACAAAACAAATAAAAGTGAAACAAACAAGTTGTAGTCAAAACAAGCATTTGTTCCTTCCCCAAAACAAGAACCTTCATCAAAAGAATAGTTGCTCAAAGCCATTACGTCCCCAGTGGGATGCCTAAATTCTTTTAGGGACTCAATGGCCAAAAGCCTCCATTGAGTTTGTATATTACTATCATTGGCTGGAATCCAGTCAGTTAATCCCAACCAGAACATAACTATTGAATCAATTATTGAATGATGAGTCAACTTGCAGATAAATCCAAGTAATGGCTCTACTGTAATGGGGACCAATAATAGGATTTAGGCAATTGTTTAAAGGTCATAACTGTGATTCTACATTGAGACCTACATTGTTTATTTGTATGTGCTCTTAGCTATGCATCAGAGGTAATACAAAACCCAGTTAGTGAATTGTAAAGATGCATATTGGGGGACTGGCAAGAGAATCTCAAGGTGAATTGAGCTCTACCAATGATTTGTCCATAGCCATTGTCTGAATGGGCACTGAGAGTATACAGTGCACATTGGTGTCTGTCAGTCCTAAAATTCAGTATTCATGTCACTAGTTCCCCTTTAACATAACAACCCTTTTCAATACAAACACTGACACTGCTTAACTCTGTTTACTGCAGTCCATCATCATCATCATCATCATCATCATCATCATCTTTATTTATCACCTGCCTTTCTCACTTGCCTAGAGGTAGGTCCCATATAAATTTCTAATCAGTATTTTAAAATTTTTATAGGATACCTTGGTAGATAAAGGGAATGCCATGGGTGTAGCATATCTTGATTTTTCAGCAAGGCATTTGACAAGTTTTTCCTTGATGTTCTCACAAAGAAGCTAGTAAAATGTAGGATAAACAATGTTACTATTAGGTGGAATGGGAATTGGTTGATTGGTCGAACCCAAGGTTGCTTACTAGGGCTGTGCAATTTGGAAAAAAAATCCATCCCATTTTCAGCCCCCTTTTTTGGCCGAGCTGCTGTTCTGATTTTTGGGAAGTTCCCAAAATCAGGAGGGGGGAATGCCATTTCTTGGATCCAGGAAGATCCAGCCATTGGTTTCAGTGGGGGAAATGGTGAGGCTCCTCTTTCTGTCAAATATGGTTATTGGGATGAAAATGGCCAAATGTGGAGGACACATTCACCATTGTAAGCCACCTACATTTTGGACTGTTTGGGTCATCCACTGATTTTTAGAAAATTTTCAAAGTTTATTTTTGTTTAAAGAAAGCCTCATAGATGCAAAGAGATGAACTAACAAGAAGGGTTTGGTGGTGAGACTGATGAAGTGGTGCAGGCATACACAAGCCAGAAGGTAAGGTATAGCAAAAACTCAGAGTCAAAGAGGTAAAAGAGGGGGCTTATTTAAATCTTTTCCAATCTTTCTTTTACTTTACTAGTAACTTTGATAGGGTGGAGTAGCCCACCCATTCCTCCCTAGGAAATTACTAGTAAAATAAAAGAAGGTCTGAAAGATATTTAAAATTTAATGCAGAAGGAAAAGGAATTCTCAAAAAAAGTGATCCATTCCCTAAGCACTAAACAGCAGCACTGAGACATACAATGCTAACACGTCTCTCCCTCTTAAATGCCAGCTTTGCTTTTTTAAAAAAAAACAAACATACAAAACAAAACAAAACAAAAAAAACCATGTTTTTCTTTCTTTTTCTGATTGTTTCTGACATGGTTAAAGGGTAGGCTTGGGTAACAACGGAAAAATTTGTTTCTAAACTCGTTTCGTTTTTAGGGGTCCATCGCGTTTCGTTTTTTTAAAGAATTCCGAAATTTTCCTTTTAAAAATTTGGAAATTTACGAAATTTCATAAAATTATGAATCGATTTGTTAATGGCGGACGCGATTGCGCAATATGCTAAAAAACCCTCCAAATGGGACAGGGGGAACTTCTGAAGCTTCCCTCTCCCTCTGTTGTTGACTGTTGGTGTGATAATTTATTTTTTATCACTGATAAAACAAACAACAACTATAAAACTTGCACCAGACATACAGAAATAATTACAAAACAATTTCGAAACAATTTCAAAACAATTTTGAACCAATTACGAAACAATTACGAAACAATACGAAATAAATTGGAAAAATTGTTTCAATTTTAATTACTCCTCACAGTAGTCCTGCAAGGCTCAATTTTGGATCGTAAGCTAATTTAAATACGAATTAATAACGAATTACAAAATTAACGCACGAAACCGCCCAAGCCTATTAAAGGGGTGGGGGAGGAAAAATATGTGTAGGCTGCTCTTTTCTTGTGGCAATCAAATACAGCTAAATTCAGGCAAACACTGGCCTCCGCCCACCCCTTTATTTATTTATTTATTTACTGTATTTGTATACCACCTTTCTCAGCAGATTGGCAACTCAAGGCGGTTTCCAACAAATCAGTATACATAAAACATAATAGATAAAAAACATTAAACAGTATATCACAAAAGCAAGAAGCTTCCCCTCTCCGTTGCAGATGGAGAGGAGGAGGGGTTTGTCCACACCCCCCCGACAGAGACAAAGTAGTTCCGGGTGGAACTACCTCCGCTGGGGGCGGGGCTGGGGCTTTTGCCAACTCGCTGCCCCAACTTAACAACAGAAGCGACTTGACTTTGCCGACCTCGCCCGCCCTTTAGAGCAGTATATTATGGTTGCCAATGGGGGACCAAGTAGGAATTTTCCCCCACCTATGTTCTAGGTGGGTTTTTCGCCTACTCTATACTGTTATTGGGCTAATTGGGAGGGTGTGGCATTAAATAGGTTGTCGTGGAAAACAGATAGAAAAAGGTAAAACATTTGATATCTAGAACCTTCAGGGGTCAGAGGCTCTATAGCCCGAAAAAACCCACAAGAACCTATCTAAACTTAGTTTGGGAGCGTTGCTTTTGACAAGCCCATTATGGCTCCTACTAAGCCAACGTTGTGATCAAAACACTCATTCCTACAGAACCCATTCTAATTTTTTTAAGTGGTTTCATCTACCACAAGAACCACAGGTTTGGGGCCCGGAGTGTCACTTTCCCAAATAAGACACAGATGGGATGAAGGGAAAGGTCAGCAAAGTCTGTTCTCCAAAGACTGACGTAAGCGCCATTGATGTCGTGAAGATATTCCAGCCAATGAAGACCCAGATCCCGGGTGGACTGACTTTGTGACCAATCCAGGGAGGGAACAGGGACTTTGAATGGCTTCTGGAGAGAACGGAATGTCTAGCACTTAAGATAACTGGCTTTTGACTAGAGCATTCGATCTCTGTTAATTTTTAATTTCTATATGTATGTATTTTATCTTTTACAACTTAGCTGTAAATTGCCTAGAGCATTCCCGGATGGAAGGCGATTGATAAATAACTAAATATCATGATGATGATGATGATGAAAGCCAATGAATCCATCCTGAGTGCAATTAACCATCAAGATTACCCTATGAACCATCAAGATAACTAAGATCTTCTGGAGGGACCCTGCTCTCGGTCCCACCGGCCTCACAAGCACATCTGGTGGGGACGAGGGACAGGGCCTTCTCGGTGGTGGCCCTGCGACCCTGGAACTCTCTCCCGCCTGAGGTCAGAACCGCCCCAACAATCCTGACATTCAGGAAACAGGTGAAGTCATGGTTGTGGAGACAGGCTTTCGAAGAATGGGACAACGTTCTGGATGGAAGACGGTGTATATTCGATTATAGCAGTGATTCTCAACCTGGGGGTCGGGAAGGAGTGTCACAGGGGTCGCCAAAGACCATCAGAAAAGACCACAGTATTTTCTGTTGATCATGGGGATTCTGTGGGAAATCTAGCCCAATTCTGTCATTGGTGGGGTTCAGAATCCTCTTTGATTGTAGGTGAACTATAAATCCCAGCAACTACAACTCCCAAATATCAAGCTCTATTTCTCCCAAACTCCACCAGTGTTCACATTTGGAAATATTGAGTATCTGTGCCAAATATTGAGTATCTGTGCCAATGATGGTCCAGATCCATAACTGTTTGAGCTCACAGTGCTCTCTGGATGTAGGTGAACTACAACTCCCAAAACTAAAGGTCAATGCACACCAAGCCCTTCCAGTATTTTCTCTTGGTCATGGGAGTTCTGTGTGCCAAGTATGATTCAATTCCATCGTTGGTGGAGTTCAGAATGCTCTTTGATTGTAGGTGAACTATAAATCCCAGTAAGTACAGGACAAAATCAACGAACAAAATGACAGTTATGAAGTAGCAATGAAATTAATGTTATGGTTGGGGGTCACCATAACATGGGGAAGCGTATTAAGGGCTCATGGCACTAGGAAGGTTGAGAACCACTAGATTATAGTATGACGACTGACCACTGTAGTTTTTGAATTTATGTGCTTTTCCAGTGTTTTATTGTAATTATGTACTTTGATGTTTTACCAATTGTATGTGCTTTTATGGTTGGAAACCAGGCTGAGTCCCTCTAATGAGGTGAGAAGCTCGGTATAGAAAACTTTGAAATAAAACTTTGAAATAAATTAAGACAAATAAATACATTTAGGATAAATATCACCACAAAAGGACACCCACGCTCCTCAAGAGTTTTAATGGTATATTTATTGTTATGTGAATAAATGTGTAATTATAAACTAAATGAAACTAAAATTTGGAACTCAAACTTGAAAAGTTACACGCCAGTTGTTCTCTTGCTCTTGAGTCTCTTCCACCAGTTCATTTTGTGACCACAGTTGGCTTTCTTGTTCCCATCTTTTGCGGTGCTGGTGGAGGTTTTGTCTTCTTTGGCATTCAGTGCGAGTGGAGGGTGGCACTCAGCTTTTTGAGGTTCAATGCCCTCCGCACGTACAAATTCCCGGTACTTTTCAAATATCTTCAGCCGTTCCTCAAGGTTAAGTTTTTTCTCCAGGGCGGAGGCAATGACGGCCACTTGTTTGTGGATGGGAGCT
The DNA here is from genome assembly GCF_037176765.1 of Anolis sagrei. NCBI lineage: Eukaryota > Metazoa > Chordata > Lepidosauria > Squamata > Anolidae > Anolis > Anolis sagrei. Next base: position 294,297,574 of record NC_090022.1, on the reverse strand, counting down.
GGGATGAAGATGGATTCACGGAGATCTGGCTTGTTTTCCTCCCCACAACACAAAGGGGGTCCATCCTGTTGCTCTTCCCTTGGACGGAGGGGCACCTCCTCCTCCTCTTTCCCCCCCATCTTTCCTCCTCCGCTTCCACTGGGTGCCCCGTCTTCGCCGTTTTCGTTTCTGATCAATTCATCTATTTGAGGTTTTGTTTTGGAAAAAAAAAAGATTTTAACAATAATTAAAATACATGAATTTAAACACAAAAAGGAACAAAATAAAGAAGAAAAAACCAAAGCAGAAAAAAGAAAACAAAAATTAAAAGCAAGAAAACAACAGAGGGTTGTAGGTTTTTTCGGGCTATACGGCCATGGTCTAGAGGCATTCTCTCCTGACGTTTTGCCTGCATCTATGGCAAGCATCCTCAGAGGTAGTGAGGTCTGTTGGAACAAGGAAAATGGGTTTATATCTCTGTGGAGAGACCAGGGTGGGACAAAGGACTTTTGTCTGCTGGAGCTAGGTGTGAATGTTTCAACTGACCACCTTGATTAGCATATAATGGCCTGACAGTGCCATTTGTCACCTACGACATCAACGATCCATACTTGTTTTTTAAAATAATAATTAAAATATTTTATTAAAATATGGACAATTTCAACAGAAAGGAGGAAACCATGAAAATGAACAAAATCTGGCTACCAGTATTAAAAAAAAACCTCTAAAATTACAACAGCACAACAACTGAGAGGAAACAAACAAGGGCATCTAATCACCTCTCAACAAAAGATTGCCCCAGGCACTGCCAGGCTCTCAAATGCTAATCAAGGTGGTCAGTTGAAGCATTCACACCTAGCTCCAGCAGACAAGAGTCTTTTGTCCCACCCTGGTCATTCCACAGATATATAAACCCTTTTTCCTAGTTCCAACAGACCTCACTACCTCTGAGGATGCTTGCCATAGATGTAGGAGAAACGTCAGGAGAGAATGCCTCTAGACCATGGCCATATAGCCCGAAAAAACCTACAACAACCCAGTGATTCTGGCCATGAAAGCCATTTAAGGTGGAATCAGGTGTCAAACAGGAATGACATGTTATTGCCCCAACCTTATTCTCCATCTTCATCGCTATGATACTTCACCTTGTTGATGGGAAGCTTCTCACCGGAGTGGAAATCATCTCTCGGACAGATGGCAAGCTATTCAGCCTCAGCAGACTGAAAGCCAAAACCAAGGTTACAACAACATATGTTATAGAACTCCAGTATGCTGACGGCAACGTCATCTCTGCACATTCAGAAGAAGATCTACAATCCACTCTAAACATCTTTGCAGAAGCATATGAGAAGCTCGGCCTGTCATTGAACATTGAGAAAACCAAAGTGCTCTTCCATCAGTCACCAGCCAATCCCTCTCCAATGCCAGAGATACAGTGTAATGGTGTAACATTAGATAATGTTGACCATTTCCGCTACTTTGGCAGCCACCTCTCTACCAAAGTCAACATCGACACCGAAATACAACAGCGCCTGAGCTCTGCGAGTGCAGCATTTTTCCAAATGAAACAGAGAGTGTTTGAGGACCAGGACATCCATAGGGAGACCAAGGGGCTTGTTTATAAAGCTATTCTCCTCCCAACCCTGCTCTATGCCTGCGAAACATGGACTGTCTACAGACGTCACATGCAACTCCTGGAACAATTCCAATGTTGGCCATTTCCGCTCCCTTGGCAGCCACCTCTCTATCAAAGTCAACATTGACACTGAAATACAACACCGCCTGAGCTCTGAAAGTGCAGCATTTTTCCAAATGAAACAGAGAGTGTTTGAGGACCGGGACATCCGTAGGGAGACCAAGTGGCTTGTTTATACAGCTATTGTCCTCCCAACCCTGCTATATGCCTGCAAAACGTGTACTGTCTACAGACATCACATGCAACTCCTGGAACGGTTACATCAGCGCTGCCTCTGGAAAATCCTACAAATCTCTTGGGAAGACAGGCGGACAAACGTCAGCGTGCTGGAAGAAGCAAAGACCACCAGCATTGAAGTGATGGTCCTCCGCCATCAACTCCGCTGGACCGGCCATGTTGTCCGGATGTCCGACCACTGTCTCCCAAAGCAGTTGCTCTACTCCAAACTCAAGAACGGAAAACAGAATGTTGGTGGACAGGAAAAGAGATTTAAAGATGGGCTCAAAGCCAACCTTAAAAACTCTGGAATAGACACTGAGAACCGGGAAGCCCTGGCTCTTGAGCGCTCCAGCTGGAGGTCAGCTGTGACCAGCAGTGCTGTGGAGTTTGAAGAGGCACGAATGGAGGGTGAAAGAGAGAAACATGCCAAGAGGAAGGCATGTCAAGCCAAACCCAACCGAGACCGCCTTCCATCTGGAAACTGATGCCCTCACTGTGGGAGAAGATGCAGATCAAGAAGAGGGCTCCTCAGTCACCTACAAATTCACAAGAATTCTGATCCTGGAAGAGTATCCTACTCGGCCGACGAGGGATCGCCTAAGTAAGTAAGTAAGTAAGTAAGTAAGTAAGGTGGCGCTACATGCCAGGAAAAATCATTTCCAAGACATGTGGCTGATAGCATGGGCAACTGAGGAGCTAAAAACACTCCGTGCCTAGAAAGGTCAGACTCAAATGACACCTCCAGTCAAGTGAGACGGATGTAATACCCAAGAGGTCAACATACAGATAGGAAAACACAGCAAAGAAATGAAAGGCCTGACCAGGTGCTTCATCTTTCTCTTCTTCTTGCATCAGGACCACCTGCATGTGAGTCTCTGTAAAAAAGAAAAGTGGGACAATAATCAACAGGGATCCGTCAAGGGCTCTTGGCAGAGAGACAGAGTTCCAGTGAGCTTGATTTCAGAAGCAGAGAGGCAGGGGAAGAGCAGAGAGGTTTCCAGGGCCCTCAAAGGAGGCCTCCTTACCTCTCTCTGAAGCTTGGGTGCCTTCTTGGGTGGAGACTTCATGTCCCTCCGGACCTTGGAGAGACATGGAAGGGTGCCTCTCCCCAATGGATTCGGAGGACCCTTCTGGTCTTCTTCCGGCTGGAGATGCTGGTGGCCCTGCCTCCAAAGTGGTGGTGATGTCTCCCAGGATTTGGCAGGAGAATGCCTTCCCCCTAGCTCGGCTCCACCGGCGTCTGCTCCCTCTCCTTTGCCTTTGCCGGGCACTTCCTTGGTCACGCTTCTCACTCCTTGCCCTCCGGTAGTTCCTCTCCACGAGATCCTCGTAGGAAGACTGAGTCTCAAAATGAGGAGGCGGCAGGAGGGCAAGGTCTTGGTGATCGAAATCAGTGTCCTGTTGGGCTTGAAAGGGCTTTCTGTTGCTCCTTCCTGACCTCTTGGAAAACCAAGAGATGGATTCTTTCCTCTCCGCAAAGTTCTTCGTGGTGCTCTCCAATGTGCTGCCCTGCACAGACATCCAAAGGGCTTCAAGGGATGAAAGGGAATACTGTTCTTCTGGACTGGAGCCCCATTCCTTTTCTGCATCTATTGGAAGTGAAGTCTCTGACGCTGCAGAACCTTGTTCATAATCAGTATTAGCACTAGCACAAGCTAGTTCTGCATCATCTTCTTGAGCGGTTGGTGTTTTTGGAGGCTGGAATGCCTTCAGGGACTTCTGAGCCCGTTCTGGGAGACCCCACTTGTGCTCCGCAATCTTACGGCTCAGGTGGGAATTCAGGCGTGTTTGTGCTTCAGCGCAAACGAAAGGGAGGCTTGAGGTCAAGATCTTCACATCTCCTCTCTCCTGGGAGTGCGCCTTGCACACATTCTGTCCTATGTGTTCTTTCTTCTTGAGAAGAAATGGGGAGAACACACGCAAGGATTGTATCACCTTGGCGGGAAGACCCCATGCATGTTGCATTCTCTTGTGCGCAACGTGGAATTCCAGACGGTTCCAGGCTTCTTCCGTGAGGAAAGAGGGCTTCTTCCCAGGACAAGGGAAGGCCACCCCTCCGGGACCACGTTGTGCAGTTGTTCCCGGTGTCCTTTGCCGGGTGGTCTCCTTTTGCTTCGCAGTGACCCCTTCTCTGGATTGGACAAGGGGCCGGGAATCTCCCTTTCTCTTGGGAGGGGAGGAAATGCCGTGCCGTTGGCAGGATTCCTCTTGGACCTGTCTTCCTTCAGTGTGGGATTTCGGATGAGGAGGTGAACGCATGGCCTCCAACAAGGCTTGAACCTGCTTGGGGAGCACCCACCTGTATTCCATGACCCACTTCTTCACATGCTCTTTCAGGCTCTCCTGCATTTCTGCATTCAAATAACGTAGGAGGCAAGATGGGATCAGAAAGTCCTCCACTGTTTCTGGCACCTGGACACTCCTCTTTCCCGATGCCACTACGCTCCCGGAAGGAGCTTGTGGTGCTTTTCTAGCTTTGTCGCTTCCTTGCGGTTGGGGAGGAAGTGGGGCAAAAGCACGCAGGGACTGCTGAGCCCGTTTTGGGAGGCCCCACTTGTGCTCCGCAACCTTACGGCTCAGGTGGGCATTCAGGTGCGTTTGTGTATCAGAGCAGAGGAAAGGGAGACTCGGGATCATTACCCGTACATCTTCTTTCTCTTGTGTGTGCGTCTTAGCCACACCTTGTTCTGCGGATTCCTTCTCCTTGAGGAGAAATGGGGAGAACATACGCAAGGACTGTGTCACCTTGGAAGGAAGACCCCAGGTGTGTTGGATTCGCTTGTGAAGAATGTGGAACTCTAGAAGGTTCCAGGTCTCTGTGCTGAAAAATGGAGTCTTCACTCCAATATTTGAGGACACTCTTCTTTCAACATGTCCAGAAACAGTCATTGCTGGCTGCCTTTCATGGTGGACTTTCTCTTGCAGTGCTTCTGCACCTTTAGACTGGAAGCCATCCTCAGCCGTCTGGGTGGACTTAGACTGGCAATGAAAGGGAGGCTGTGGCGGATCAATCCTAGATTGAGGAGGAACTCTTAGAGACTGAAACGCCTTCAGGGACTTCTGTGCCCGTTCTGGGAGGCCCCACCTGTGCTCCGCGATCGTATGTGTCAGGTGGGTACTCAAACGCTCCTGTGCTTTAGAGCTGAGGAAAGGGAGACTCTGGGACACAATCTCCACTTCTCCTCTCTCTTGTGAGTGTGTCTTGGCCACACTCTGTCCTGTGTATTCCTTCTCCTTGAGAAGACATGGGGAGAAGATACGCATGGACTCCATCACCTTGGAGGGAAGACCCCAGGCGTGTTGGATTCTCTTGTGTACAATGTGGAACTCCAGAAGGTTCCAAACCTTGTCTGTCAAAAATGGAAACTTCACCCTGGCATTTGAGGAAGCTCTTCCTTCAGCCTGTCCAGAAGAAGCTCCTGCCGGCTGCCTTTTATGGTGGAGTTTCTCTTGCGGTGCTTCTTCTTGGTGATCTCTACACTGGAAGCCATCCTCAGCCCTCTGGACGGACTTACACTGGCAATAAAAGGGAGGCTGTGTTGGATCAATCCTAGATCGAGAAGGGGCTCTCGGAGACTGAAACGCCTTCAGGGACTTCTGAGCCCGTTCTGGGAGGCCCCACCTGTGCTCCGCAATCGTATGGGTCAGGTGGGCACTCAAACGCTCTTGTGCGTTAGAGCTGAGGAAAGGGAGACTCTGAGGCACAATCTCCACTTCTCCTCTCTCTTGTGAGTGTGTCTTGGCCACACTCTGTCCTGTGTATTCCTTCTCCTTGAGAAGACATGGGGAGAATATACGCATGGACTCCATCACCTTGGAAGGAAGACCCCAGGTGTGTTGGATTCGCTTGTGAAGAATGTGGAACTCCAGAAGGTTCCAGGTCTCTGTGCTGAAAAATGGAGTCTTCACCCCAATATTTGAGGACACTCTACTTTCAACGTGTCCAGAAACAGCCATTGTCGGCTGCCTTTCATGGTGGACTTTCTCTTGCAGTTCTTCTGTGCCTTTAGACTGGAAGCCATCCTCAGCCCTCTGGGTGGACTTAGACTGGCAATGAAAGGGAGGCTGTGGCGGATCAATCCCAGATCGAGGAGGAACTCTTAGAGACTGAAACGCCTTCAGGGACTTCTGTGCCCGTTCTGGGAGGCCCCACCTGTGCTCCGCAATCATATGTCTCAAGTGGGCACTCAAGTGCTCCTGTGCTTTAGAGCTGAGGAAAGGGAGACTCTGAGGCACAATCTCCACTTCTCCTCTCTCTTGTGAGTGTGTCTTGGCCACACTCTGTCCTGTGTATTTCTTCTCCTTGAGAAGACATGGGGAGAAGGTACGCATGGACTCCATCACCTTGGAGGGAAGACCCCAGGTGTGTTGGATTCTCTTGCGTTGAATGTGGAACTCCAGAAAATCCCAAGCCTTGTCTGTCAAGAAAGGCAGGTTTGCCTCAGGCCTGAAGGAAGCAGGCCCTTTATCACTCTTGGGTCTTGTCCTTTCAGGGGAGGCATCTTGCTTCCTCTCTGACCTCCTCTTGGACTTGGCCTTTCTTGATGTGCATTCCTGCTCACCTTCTGTTTGGGAATCATCTGTTGCCACTTGGAAAGATTTGGACTTGGGTCTGAAAGGGGGACAAGGGAAGGTTACCCCTCCAAGGCTGGGTTGAGCAGTTGCTCGTGGCTCCCTTTGCTGGACGGACTCCTTTGGCTTTGCAGTGGCTCCTATCCCGGACTGGTCAAGGGACTGGGGGAACTGAGATCGAGCAGTGCCCTCTTCATCTCGGGAGAATGAGGCAGGAGGCAGAAAGGCCTTCAGGGAGTCCTGCACCCGTGAAGGAAGGTTCCACCTGTGTGATGCGGTCCGGCTCTTCACATGAGACTCCAGGGTCCTCGTCATCTCAAGATCGAAGGGCAAGCTCTCAGATGCACTTGTCCTCCATGTTACTTCACCCCAAGGGGATGGGGTGGCTTGACCTGGTCTCAGATAAGACCTTCCTGCTTCTGAAGAAGCTGGAGCTGGAGCTAATGCACGAAGGGATTTTTGAACAGTGGCTGGTGAACCCCACTGATGTTGCAGCTTCTTACGCTGGACATGCATTTCCAAACGATCCAGGGCCTTTCTTGGGATGAAAGCTGGCCCTCTCTTAGAGGGCTCAAGGCCTGTTCCTTCCGAGATTGTGGAGTATGCTCTCCCTTCCTTTTGATATACGGATGCCCTGGATGATGCTCTTATATCTATGGTCCTTCGAGGCCGCTCTGGATCTCCTCCAAACATCTCATTCAGGGACTCTATGTATACAGTGGGAAGCCCCCAAAGGGAGGAGAGGTGCTTTTGCTTGATGTTCAGCTGGATCTTCATCAGAGCTTCCTGTTTCACAGAATATATGGAAGACCTTCTGGGTCTTCGTTCTGCAGAAACCAAGGCAGGCTTTGGGAGAGGGCTTTGCCTTGGAGACTCAGGAGATTTCCGAGACTGGAATTCAACATCCAGAGCCTTCTTCTTCAGATGGGTCTCAAGAGGACTCCTCCTCAAGTGCTCATGCACACTGCTTTGGCTTTGTAGGGATTTCTTGTTTTCCAGCATCCACCTTCCATGGTCCATCTTCTCTTCTTTGAGATGGGACACTGCCTTCGCTGACTCCTTTCTCTTGACTCTCTGAGGAATTGGAGTCCTTCCTGGGGGAGAAAGAGGGCAGAAGGCTTTGGCAGATTCAAGGATCCTCTGGGGTAGACCCCACTGGCGCTGCAGCTTCATTTTCTGGAGGTGGACCTCCAGGTGGTGGGAGACCCGCTTTGGAAGGAAAAGTAGCTCCTGTGACACCACAGAGGTCTGCGTCAAAGTCCTAGTACCATGAGGCAATGAGGGGGTTTCCTCCATAAAGCCCCGGAGGGATCTTTGCACAAGGGACGGAAGTCCCCACTCGTGCTGGACCCTCTTCTTCCTCACATGCTGTTCTAGAATCTCCTTGGAGGTCCTCTGGAGGAAGGGCAATTCTCTGCCTTCAAATTCAAGGAGGATTCCTCTTGTCTGGAGTGGAGCAGAGGGCATCCTGGGTGCCTCCATCCCAGCAATGGCCTGGACATACTTTGTCCCCAATCCCCAGAGGGAAGCCAGGCGTCTACACCGTACATGCAATTCAATCCGGCCCATTTCCTGTAGGCCGAACAAGCGGAAGGGGGTACAGGGTTCCAGTGGCCTAATCCCAGGACGGATGGGCTTTGGAAGAGGCCTCCTCAGGGCCAACAAGGAGCATTGCCAGGAGATGGTGAAGATGAGCGGGAAAGATCCCAGCTGGATTTCCAGAGACTTCTTGGTCAAGTGGCCCCTCAGGGTCACCACGACTGCATCCCTGGGTCTGTGGCAGTACCACGTCTGATGCAAGGCTGCCTCCCCATCTATCTTGGGGTTCCTTTTGTCTTGTTTGGCACCTATGGCACGTAAAGCCCAAGACTGTGGATGAATGCCACCAAAGCCAGGCTCCCAATGTGTCTCTCTCCTCCTTCCTTCAAGGAAGATGCGTCTTCCAGTTTCTGGGAACAGCAGTCGGAGTGAATTAAGGACCCTTGTGGGCAACCCCCACTGCTGATGGATGACCCTTTGGCCCACATTTTTCTCCAGCAAGGCTTGAGTTTCCTTGCTGATAAAGGAGAGTTCAGTCAGGTGAACATCCACCCGTTCCCTGTATTTGGTCTTCTGGGGGCGGATACGGCCAATGTCTGGTAAGAGGCGCCGGAGAGATCTCTGGACCAGCCCTGGGAGGCCCCACATGTGTTGGAGGCTCTTGCTCCTCACATGCTGCTCCAGAAGATTCCGGGATTCTCTATCAATGAAGGGGGTCTCTTGGGCAGTGAAGCTGGACCTGCCCTGCCTTCTGCGAACGAGAGTGCCAAAGCTCGCTGGGAAGGCAGCCCCCTGGAACAATTGGGCAAGGGACCTGTGGTACATGGTGGGCAGCCCCCATCGGTAGGCCACCACTTTGTGCACAATGTTCAGCTGGATGCGATCTAGAGAGGGTCTATCCACAAAGAGAAGCTCCTGGGCCCTTGGCTGCAGAGGCCTCCTTCCAGGAGGAATGCCTTTGGGGAGCGCCCGAGGGGCCCCTTCACAAGGTTGCTGTGCCACCAGAGGAACTCTGCCCAGCTGGATCTCCACCGCTTTCTTGGCCACGTGGACCTGGAGTCTCTTCCTTTCCCAGAGTTTCCTTGAAGGGCATGCAGGCTTCCTAGTAAATCTCTGCATTGTTGTGGAAGGCATCTTCTTCTCCATGGAGTCTTGCCGAAGTAACGCAAGTCCACTTCCATCCTCTCTAGATCTTTCCATGGGTGGAGGAGACATGAAGAACATCTTCAGGGCCTCCAAAACCCTCCTGGGTCGGCCCCAATACCTCTCTATGATCTTCCTCCTGAGGTGGATCTCAAGGTGTCCCTTCACATCCGGCTGGATGAAAGTGATGTCAATTATGGTAATGCTCACCTGCATTTCACACTGGGCAGTGGCCGTGAGGGCCAAACGGTATGGTGATGCTGGGACAGGCAACAGGAGCCTCTTCAGAGACCTTTGAACAAGGAGAGGCTGTCCCCACATGTGCTGGAGCCTCTTCCTGAGGACATGGGCCTCCAGACCCTGCCTATCTTTGGGGGCTATGAAGGAGGCCTCGACACTGCCAAACTCAAGGTGAACAGGTGCTTGGAAGGGCCATGCAGCTAGCAGAGAAGGGGGCCCGGGCACCATCTTGGCCAGGGACTGCATCTGGATGGTTGGGAGATCCCACAGGAAGTGAAGGCGTTTGCATTTGATGTTCATCTCCACAACATCCCCTTTGCCCCGAAGGATCACGGACAGGCTGCTCCTCTGCTGAAGGTAGGTCTGACCGGGGGGAATAAGCCTGGGAAGGGACAGGTGACTCTGCCCTGCATCGCTCTGCACAAGGAGGTCCTCTTGTCTCATCCAGATGGATGTCTCCACAGTCTGGGTTTGGAGGAGTCCTCTATAAGCCTGAGTGCTGTTGGAGTCCAAGGTTCCAGTTCTGATGGTTGGTCTTCCCCTTCTGTCCTGAGCAGAGACGGTCAAAAGAGCCTTCTCCTCCCTGGACTCAAAGAGCCGCACAGCCTCTTGGACACTTCTGGGCAGCCGCCAAGACTTCTGCACGATCATTTTCTTCAAGTGCTGCTCCAGTTCGTCCATGATTTCCTTCGCCAGAAAAGAAGAAGGCTTAACCTTCAACGCTAGTTGTGTTTCCTTCCGGGTCCTCCGGGAAACAGGGTCTGGAGCAGGAGGCATGAAGGTCCCGAGGGATCTGAGGAGGGTTGAGGGCAGTCCCATCAGGTGCTGTGTTCTCTTGACCATGCAGTGGGACTCGAGTGTGGCCACCTCCTCCTCCTCCAAGAAGGGAATAGGCCTGGCTGCAAAGAGGGCCTGCTGGGCCTCGCTGGATCCATCCTGTCTTCTCCCTGGAAAGGCACGAGGAAGGACAAGACAGGATGGAAAGAGATGCAACCCAGAAATCACACGAAGAAGCACTATTGGCCTTTCTATTCCTTTCCCACGAGTGAAAATCCCACTCCTTTATATGACAAAAGCAGTGCCTCTTTGACACCAGCTCTTTCTCTCTTGGTCCTCCAGCACAAGCCTATAATTAATCAACGCCTGGCATAAGCGGACCATGGAGTCATGTTGGAGGGCTTGTTTATTTATTTATTTATTCATTTACCGTATTTATATACCGCCTTTCTCAGCCCGAAGGCGACTCAAGGTGGTTTACATTCGGCACAATGTGATGCCCTCCAACATATAAAATACAATTAAAACATGAGCATATAAAATATGAGTTCATAAAAAGCCAATAAAAACATACATCATTAGCGTCTCCTTACTGAAATCACTATTCCATCACATCATCAGTCGTTCCGTGGTCTATTATAGCTTGATTACATTGGATTTGCAAATGCCTGCCCAAAAAGACAGGTTTTAACCTTTTTGCTAAATGTGAAGAGGGAGGGGGCCAATCTAATGTCCTCAGAAGGACGTTCCATAGCCGAGGGGCCACCACTGAGAAGGCTCTGTCTCTTGCTCCCGCCAAACGCATCTGAGATAGAGGTGGGACCGAGAGCAGGGCCTCCCCAGATGATCTTAGGGTCCCAGATGGGTCATAAGGGGAGATTCGTTCGGATAGGTAAGCTGGGCTGGAACCATTTAGGGCTTGGTTAATCTGTCCTCCCGATGAATCTCTAGCTCCTCCACAACAACATTCGTGACACAGCTATGCCGGAGGACCTAGGACAATCCCAGAGAGGAGTCCATGCTCCCTCTCCCGTCAACAGCACAAATGTGGCTGGTGGGGACGAGGAGCAGGGCCTTCTCGGCTGTGGCCCCCTGCCTATGGAACACACTCCCAAACGAGGCAAGATCTGCTCCCTTGCTCCTGACCTTTAGAAAAAAAATTAAAATCATGGTTCTGGGACCAGGCGTTTGGACAATAGATGTATGCAGCTTTTAGTGGGACAAGGACTGGAACGGCGACTCGACTGATGGGATTGTTTTATGGTTTTAATAACTGTTTTGATATTTGATGATGTTCTGTTTTCAATATGATATAGGTTTAAAGTGTGGTTTTACTATTGTAGTTGCAAGGCATTGAATTTTTGCCATTTTCTATGTGTAAACCGCTTTGAGGGGTGAGAAAAGCAGTATATAAATGCTGTAAATAATAATAAATAAATAATATTAATCAAATTTGCAAGAGTTAAAGCTGATTGTGCTTTCTGGAGGAAAACCAAACATTCCCCAAATTACAAATTACTTCCCTACAAAAAAGATCCCCTAAAATGGCCCAGAGGGGGAATCCAAACCCTATGGAGGAGACTCCAAATTTTAGGAAGTCCTTGAAAACCACGAGTCCTCCAGACATTTGGGGCAGAAGGGGCTTTACTTCTTCCTGGCCGTGCTGCCGTCTCCTGCGACCTCTCTCGGCACATTCCACAGACCTGCCAAGAGGAAAGAAGGAAGGAAGGGACATCCCAAGTTATACGGCAGCCAATTACAGAAGGGCTTCTTTTCGTGAGTACCCTGGGAAGGGCAAGGTCCGGCTATCAAGAAGTCAGCCCCCCAACCATAGGAATGATATAAAATATAAGAATTTTAAGATATGGCTCCATTGGAAAAAAAATAGCCAGCCACATGGTAATTTCCATTGTTGTCAAGCCACCGTACATGCCACCCTCCCAAATTAATTTAGACATTTGGAAGACTAGAAGCAACATATTGTTGTTGTTTATTCGTTCAGTCGTTTCTGACTTTTGGTGACCTCATGGACCAGCCCAGCCCAGAGCTCCCTGTTGGCCATCACCACCCCCAGTTTCTTCAAAGTCAAGGCAGTCACATCAAGGATGCCATCCATCCATCTTGCCCTTGGTTGCCTCCTCTTCCTTTTCCCTTCCATTTTCCCCAGCATCATTGTTTTCTCTAAGCTTTCCTGTCTTCTCATGATGTGGCCAAAGTATTTCATCTTGCCCTCTCATCTCCTTCCCTCCAATGAGTGTTCTGTCTTCCAGGAGCATAGTTTGCATTACCTTTCGTTGCATGGGATAGTGTTCCTTTGCATTTCCCCAGGGTTGCGACAATCTCAGTTGCACTCTGAAAGTTAACAGCATTAGAGGCTAGAAAGCCAGCCTGCAGGCCCCCTTTGCAGCTATTGGTTCAGAAAGGTATCTCTTTGGGTCTAGGGACCGCCTTTTCTCCTGGGCTGAGATCTCCATTTTGGAATCTCCCCTGCCTTTTTAGTTAGAGAATAGGCCTGGGTAAAAACGGAAAAATTTGTTTCTAAAATCGATTCGTTTTTTCGGGGTTTTTGCGTTTCGTTATTTAAAATAATTACAAAATTTTCCTTTAAAAAAGTTCGGTATTTACGAAATTTCGTAAATGGTAAAAAAATTACAAAACAATAACGAAACAATAACGAATCGATTCGTTAATGGCGGCCGCGATCGAGCAATACGCTAAAAAAACTTCTGAAGATTCCCTCTCCCTCTGTTGTTGACTGTTGGCGTGATATTATATTTTTTTTCACTAATTAAACAAAAAACAACTATAAAACTTGCCCCAGACATGCGGAAATAATAACAAAACGACCTCAAACCAATAACGAAACGAATACATAACAAAATACGAAGCATTTACGAAACGAATTGAAAAATTCGTTTCGTTTTTAAGTTGCTCCAGAATGGTTCGTTATCGCTTCGTTAACAAAAAAATAACGAATTTTTAACGAATTACGAATTAACGAAACGAAACCGCCCAGCCCTATTAGAGAAGGAACTTCAGACGTGCTGGTGGTTAGTCAGGGTAGCTCTGGGAGAATCATTGGAAGTACTATTGAGATATTGAGATATTAAGACTATTGAGATAGATATTGAGAAACAGATATAGATTGAAATACTATAGATAAATATTGAGTAATATTGAGTAAGATTGAGTCATAGATAGATAAATTTAGTATTGAGATATTGAGCATTACTTCATCTCCAAAGCTAACCTTGAGCTATAGATAGGGAAAAAACCCTGCTTTTTTCTAACCATAGCAGCTCAGGGTTAGGGTGAAAAATTCCAGAATCTTATCTGCCATTTTGGGGAAAGGTTGCCTTAATAACTCAAGGAAAGGAAAGAAAGATCATCTCTATTGCTTCACCAGTTGACTGTTCTGTTTGCAACTTTGATGAACTGTGCCAAGTCTGCAAGGACTTTGAAGAATAAATATTCTTTTTTTGATGTTCAAAACCTTTAATGGCCTCAGTTGCTGAATATCTCAAATTTCTAAAGAAAGACACTCACAGTTCACTCAGACATAGAGAGCAGCACATCTTAGTTTTACTTTTGTAACGGCTGGGTGTAACGGCACAATGAGCAATTGGGCTTTATTTCATGGAGGATGGACTGGTTGGATCTTCTTGCTGTCTAAGGAACTCTCAGGATTTTCCTCCACTACCACACTTCAAAAGCGTCTCCCTTCCTTCGCTCAGCCTTCCTTCTGGTCCAGCTCTCACATCCGTAGGTGACTACGGGGAATCCCATTGCTTTGACTCTGCAGATCTTCGTTGCTAGTGGGATGTCTCTACTCTTCACTATTTTATCAAGGTTAGTCCTTGCTCTCCTCCCAAGAAGGAAGCGTCTTCTGACTTCCCGGCTGCAGTCTGCGTCTGCACTAATCTTCGCCCTTAGAAATACAAAGTCTGTCACTTCTTCCACGTTTTCTCCTTCTATTTGCCACTTCTCAATCAGCCTGGTTGCCATCATCTTGGGTTTTTTTTTATGTTTAACTGCAACCCAGCTTTTTCACTTTCTTCTTTCACCTTGGTGGGAAGGGTCCTCCACTCCTCCCTGCTTTCGGCCATCAAAATGGTATCATCTGCATATCTAATATATGATTTTCTTTTTCTTTTTAAACCTTTTCTACTCTGTCGAAATGCCGCTGTTCCAAAGCCGCTGGAGGTTCTGGGAGGACCCGGCAGCAACTGTCTCCCAAACTCAGAACTAACCCTTTAATAAAATGTACTAAATGATATTTTTATGTAACTTGTATTCATTGTGTTTTGTATTCATTCCTAAATGTAGAAAATCTTAAATTGAATGTACTGTGAAGGCATTTGTTTTCCCGAGTGCCCTCTATTAACAGAAACTTCGGAGAAGGGAGATCAAATATCGCTCCAGACTTGATCATATAATCTCTTTTGTATATGTAAAAAAGAAAGATAATCCCTTTATCACCAGGGTCGTGTTTATACTGTTTACTTGACCAAATACGCCCAGGAACTTATAGCTCTGGACTTACAGCTCTTATACAAAAAAATAACAAAATTTTGATATACTGTTATAGTTATGATACAGACCTCTTATGATATTTTGGAAACACTTTAGAAATGATTCACCCCCCCCCCCCCCACACACACACACGCACACACACGCACACACAATTTAGTAATGAGTATTGATTGTTTTCCCCATGGATGGCACAGGTCTATCCAGATGGACAGAACACTCTGTTCCTTGGTGCCAAGCCATGGGTTTTTGGGGCCACTTCCAGAGGCCAAAGTACTCACCCATTCTCCAAAGGGCCAAAGCCAGGACACAATTCCAAGGCAGGCAGAAAGGCATCTGTGGGATATTTGACACAGATCCTGCCGTAATGGAGGGTATCTCAGGAGCTCCCGAATCAGGTAGAGAAGTAATGCATTGAATATCAGAATTAAAAGAAATTCAATGAAATAAGCAATGGAATCACCAATGTCTAGCATTGCCTCTTCCATCGTCATCAGCAAACCCAAGGTGACATTGCCACCTTGGGTCCTTTGCCAATGCTGGCTGGAGAGGCAGGTGCCAAGCCTTGGGAGGAGTCCTGCTCGCATCATAAAGGTCTCCAGGCCCACTTGGGGCAGCAGCCACAGGTCAGAAGAAACATCAGGACTTCATAAAAGGTTGACTCTCTGAGCAGTGATGGGTCAGATGACATCACCAGACTTCATAAAGGTCTCCAGGCCCCTTGGGGCAGCAGCCATGGGTCAGGAGAAACCTCAATGACCCTCTGAGCAGTGATGGGTCTGAAGGCATCACTATCTATCTATTAGGCCTGGGTAACAACGGAAAAAATTGTTTCTAAAATCGATTCGTTTTTTGGGGGTTTTTGTGTTTCGTTATTTAAAATAATTACAAAATTTTCCTTTTAAAACGTTCAATATTTACGAAATTTCGTAAATGTGAAAAAAAATTACAAAACATTAACGAATCGATTTCCGAAACTATAACAAATCGATTCGTTAATGGCGGACGCGACTGTGAAATACGCTAAAAAACCTCCAAAAACTTCTGAAGCTTCCCTCTCCCTCTGTTGTTGACTGTTGGTGTGATATTATAATTTTTTTTCACTAATTAAAAAACAACCATAAAACTTGCCCCAGACATGCGGAAATAATAATGAAACGACCTCAAAACAATAACGAAACGAATACAATAACAAAATACGAAGCATTTACAAAACTATTTAAAAATTCATTTTTTAAAAAAATTGCTCCAGAATGGTTCGTTATCGTTTCGTAATTAAAAAAATTAACTAATTATTAACGAATTACGAATTAACGAAACGAAACCGCCCAGCCCTACTATCTATCTATCTATCTATCTATCTATCTATCATCTATCTAAACGTGCATAATGAGTACCTTAAAAACAAAAGAACCAATGGATGAAATCACACCAAATTTGGCAAAAAAAATTTCTCAAAACACAAGGAGTGACCATCACTCAAAAAACTATGATTTTGTCATTTGGGAGTTATAGTTACTGGGATTTATAGTTCACCTATAATCAAAGAGCATTCTGAACCCACCAATGATGGAATTGAACCAAACTTGGCACACGGTTCTCCCATGACCAACAGAAAATACTGGAAGGGTTTGGTGAGCATTGACTTTGAGTTTGGGAGTTGCAGTTCACCTACATCCAGAGTGCACTGTGGACTGAAACATGATGGGTCTGGACCAAAACTTGGCACAAACACTCAATACACCCAAATATGAACACAGATGTAGTTTGGGTGAAATAGATCTTGACATTTGGGAGTTGTAGTCACTGGGATTCACAGTTCACCTACAATCAAAGAGCATCCTGAACCCCACGAACAACAGAATCAGGGCAAATTTCCCACACAGAACCCCCATTGTTATAGAGCTAAAATTTAGGGGTCTTTGCCAGGAGGTAGAGACCAATTAGACTCATCAAAGAGTTCTTTTTTCCCTGGCGAGACAGAGAAGCATCCCATATTTTTCCCTGATTTCCCAATGAAAAGTCTCACCAGTTGAAGAAGAGCCATCGAAGTTTAATGCGATTCAGCTGAAACCGGATGCAAAGCTGCAATCATTCGCCAGCAGAGCATGAGGGGAATACACCAATACAGTTATATTTATAGCAAATTAAAAGTTGTAGAGTTCAAACTCCCCGCCCCGGCTTCCCTGTTGTTCCCTGCCATGATTGGGTGATGGGCTCCAGTGGTCCGTAGGAACCAATGGGGAGACCTCTGCCACCTGGTGGCGACAGCCAATCAGGAGAAATGGAGGTGGGATGAGGAAGCACAAAGGAATCTGGGAAAGGGGTCCTTAAACAAAGGAATGCCATGTGCTCTTGAGAGACAAAGGGTCAACATGTGTCCTGATCCTTCCTGGCTGTGAGACAGGGGGACAATGATGGCAGCCTGAGGTTAATGCTAAGTAAACAAAAGCAGAGGGGGAGGTTTCCCCTTATCTTACAGAAACTTTTGTCAAATAATGCTTTACTCTAGTGGGCCATCTTCCGAGGCTAGAGATAAGAATCTCCTTCTTTTATCCATGCAAAGGTGTCTTTGGCGGGAGGTTTCAGTCTTTTGTTTCTGAAGGCCAGGGGGTTCTCTTACATATTTCTTTGGAGGGAGAAGGGGCAAAGGGTCAAAAATACAAGGAAACATAAAAACCATATAGAAATTATACACAGAGAAATCATATGCAGCTATCTTCCCATCCAGAACCCCAGAGAGAAATTAATAATACCAATTATAAAAAGCAGATGATATCAGGACACAGCATGAATTCATAAGTTGTCTTGAAGAAAGTTCATGGGTAGAGAGCGAGTCCTTGAAGAGAGTGAAGTCCAGGAACGTAGCAGAATTCAAAAAAAGCAACCAAAGGGAGTTTATGGAGTTCCACTGGGCCCTGCAGAGCTGGGATGAAAGCCGGTCCCATGGTCCTTGGAAAACTACAGCTCTCGAGAGAGAGGCAGAGACCCCAAGGTCTAGCCATTCCCAAAGTTTCATGAGGTCCTCATTGTTGTTAAGGCCTTGGCAAATTGACCAAGATTTAACCCCAATTGTGCAGTCTGGTACCTTTGTCCTTAGCATAACTATAAGTCACCATCCCTTGTTGGGGGGGGGGGGTCATGCTCGGCTTCACCATGACCAACAGAAAATACTCAAGGCCATCCAATCCAACTCCCTTCATCAGGGCAAGAAAATGTAATCATGCCTCATAAGCACGATGCGGGACAGCTCATTGAAGGACTTGATCACATTGAAGTTGCACAGGGGGCTGACCTCGAAGAATGTCATGCAATTTTTCTCCGCGTAAGACCAGGCCTGCTCTGTCGGCACCTGTCTCTTAAAGGCCAGGTGAAGCTGGTTTCCAACCGAGATATGGGGCACATCAGGAGCATGCTCATCTATTTCTTTGATCCATTGGTCAATTCCATCAAAGGACCAGCGGTTGGTGATGTCATATACCAGGAGGATTCCCTGAGCCCCTCTGGAATACAATCGAAAAATGGTACAAAACCTCTCTTGGCCTGATGTATCCCACAGCTCCAGTTTGACCTTTCCGGGATAGTTGTGGTCTTCTAGTCAATTCCGTTGCTATAGGCATATGGCGATTCTGATGCTCCATCTTGAAGGCTCTCCAGGATTTCTCCTTTGCCCACATCACTGTCTCCCACCAACAAAAACTTGAGCAGAGAACACTGTTCTACAAATTTTCAGTTTTTCTCAGTTATATAATAATTAAATGTGTTAATTGGCTCTGGTTTTTATGCAACAGTTATTTCAATTTTCTCCACAATAGGTAATTCGTTAATATTATGATAATGCGCCTAATCTTACTGCATGTATATAAACCGTGAATATTTACTAAATTTTAGTCAGAGGCCAGAGGGGGATTGGCTGAGTGGGTTAAGGTGGTGGTTAATGCCTCCCTTCGGGAAGGCATATTTCCAGCCAGCTTAAAGCAAGCTGTGATAAAACCGCTGTTGAAGAAACCATCACTGGACCCCACTCAATTCGTCAACTATCGGCCTGTTTCCAACCTCCCCTTTTTGGGCAAAGTCATGGAATGTGTGGTGGCCTCACAACTCCAGGCATTCTTGGTAGACACGGATTATCTGGATCCGGCACAGTCTGGCTTTAGGCCGGGGCATGGTACCGAGACAGCCTTGGTCGCCTTAGTGGATGATCTCCGTCGGGAGCTCGACAGGGGGAGTGTGTCCCTGTTGGTGCTACTCGACCTCTCAGCGGCCTTCGATACCGTCGACCACGGTATCCTTCTGGGACGCCTCGCGGGAATGGATCTCGGAGGTACTGCTTTGCAGTGGCTCCGGTCATTCCTCGAGGGTCGGTCTCAGAAGGTGTTACTGGGGGACTCCTGTTCTACCCCACAACCTTTGTTTTGTGGGGTTCCTCAGGGTTCAATACTGTCCCCCATGTTTAACATCTACATGAAGCCGCTGGGCGAGATCATCCGGAGTTTCGGGGTGCGGTGTCATCTGTACGCAGATGATGTCCAACTCTGTCACTCCTTCCCACCTGCTACTAAGGAGGCTGTCGAGGTCCTGAACCGGTGCTTGGCCGCTGTGACGGTCTGGATGGGGGAGAACAAATTGAAATTGAATCCAGACAAGACAGAGGTACTCCTGGTCAGTCGCAGGGCCGAACAGGGTATAGGGTTACAGCCTGTGTTAGACGGGGTCGCACTCCCCCTGAAGACGCAGGTTCGCAGTTTGGGTGTGATCCTGGACTCATCGCTGAGCCTGGATCCCCAGGTTTCGGCGGTGACCAGGGGAGCATTCACACAGTTAAGACTCGTGCGCCAACTGCGACCGTACCTTGGGAAGTCTGACTTGGCCACGGTAGTCCACGCTCTGGTTACATCCCGCCTTGATTACTGCAACGCTCTCTACGTGGGGTTGCCTTTGAAGACGGCTCGGAAGCTCCAACTAGTCCAACGGGCGGCAGCCATGGTACTAACAGGAGCAGGGCGCAGGGAGCATACAACTCCTCTGCTGTACCAGCTTCACTGGCTGCCGATTAGCTACCGGGCCCAATTCAAAGTGCTGGCATTGGCCTTTAAAGCCCTAAACGGTTCTGGCCCAACATATCTATCCGAACGTATCTCGGCGTATCAGCCCACCAGGACCCTAAGATCTTCGGGAGAGGCCCTTCTCTCCATCCCGCCTGCTTCACAGGTGCGGCTGGCGGGAACGAGGGACAGGGCCTTTTCTGTGGTGGCCCCGCGGCTTTGGAATGCCCTCCCTATAGAGATAAGATCAGCCTCCTCGCTGATAGTATTTCGGAAAAAACTCAAGACATGGATGTTTGAGCAAGCATTCGGCTAATCCGATGCGATGAAATCTCTGATCAAGGACTGGCAATCACAGACAACGAAATTGGATTATGATTTTAATTTAAGAGATGCATTGGTCTGTATTGGTGGCCCAATACTGTGTATTGTACATGTATGTGTTTTATATTTTTAATTGGAATATTGTTGTTTTTAAATGTTGTAAACCGCAATGAGTCGCCGTTTTAGGCTGAGATATTAGCGGTATACAAGTGTACTAAATAAATAAATAAATAAATAAATATATTGCCAATAGTTTATACATGAGAAATATTTATTTAATTAGTCTATTGTTTATGTTTGTGCAGCAAGAAGCTGTATTAGTAGGCCTAATGCAGTTGAAAAGTCTGAAAGTTTAAATGTCGCTTTAATCGTGACTTTAGTTTATATCCTGTTTGCTTCTCTTGACTTTTCTTTTGTATTCAAGGAAAAGATTGTCTCTTACGATGCTCCAGTAGTAGTCTGACAGCATTGACGGAGTCCATTTGCCTTGATATCTATTTTCCATAGTGCTTTATTTACACACGTGCGAGGCAGAACTACAGTAAAAGGAACAATGTAAAACGATGTTTAACGATACTGTCTCAGTCTTCAACTGACTGACCCTCACCGTTCAAAAGTCTGGCCTTATATAGGGCTTTCTGGCTTTTGTACACGGCACTAATACTGCGTCATCAAACTTTCTAGAGTATTCTAGAATCTTCCATAGTGTAAGTCGCAACATGCATTTTTTCAACCATACGTGATCACATGATTGCTTTTATCATAAAAACTAGAGCCAATATACATTTTTAAATATCATTTTCGTTTTCAGCACCCCAAAATCATAAAAGAATAGCTATTTTCAGGCCCGCAACTTTCTAGAATCTTCCACAGTGTAAGTCGCAACATGCATTTTTTCAACCATATGTGATCACGTGATTGCTTATATTATAAAAACTAGAGCCACTATACATTTTTAAATGTCGTTTTCATTTTCAGCACCCCAAAATCATAAAAGAACAACTATTTTCAGGCCCACAACTTTTTCTCCGTTGAACAGTGTTATTTATTGCATATGTTACAGCATCAAATGCCTGCCGGGTTGTAAGCCGCCTTGAGTCACCTTCGGGTTTGAGAAAGGCGGGATAGAAATAGTGTAAATAAATAATAAATAAATAAATTATGTGTGCAACACATATGTACTAGGGTTGGGCGGTTTCGTTCGTTAATTTCGTAATTCGTTATTAATTCGTATTTAAATTAGCTTACGATCCGATACTGAGCCATGAAGGAGTAATTAAAAATCGAAACGAATTTTTTCAATTTATTTCGTAATTCAGTTCTTGTGGGTTTTTTTGGGCTATATGGCCATGTTCTAGAGGCAGTTTTCCTGACGTTTCGCCTGCATCTATAGCAAGCTTCCTCACCTCTGAGGAAGCTTGCCATAGATGCAGGCGAAACGTCAGGAAAAATGCCTCTAGAATATGGCCATATAGCCCGAAAAAACCCACAAGAACTGAGTGATTCCAGCCATGAAAGCCTTCGACTATTTCGTAATTGTTTTGAAATAATTTCGTAATTGTTTTGTAATTATTTCCGTATGTCTGGTGCAAGTTTTAGGGTTGTTGTTTGTTTTATCAGTGATAAAAAATAAATTATCATACCAACAGTCAACAACAGAGGGAGAGGGAAGCTTCAGAAGTTCCCCCTGTCCCATTTGGAGGTTTTTTTTAGCATATTGCACAATCGTGTCCGCCATTAACAAATCGATTCGTAATTGTTTTGAAATCGTTTCGTAATTGTTTCGTAATTTTACGAAATTTTGTATATGTTGAACTTTTTTAAAGGAAAATTTCGGAATTCTTTTAAAAAACGAAACGCAAAAACCCCCTAAAAATGAATCGAGTTTAGAAACAATTTTTTCTGTGGTTACCCAGCCCTAATATGTACAACACTACAATTACAAAGTTGAACTAAATAGAGAAATTCTTCATCGGGCAAAGGTATCCAATCACTTCTGCATAGGAAATTATGCCTGTTTTAAGATATGAGCGGGACTCTGGCTATTGTGTGCAAACATGTAGAAAGGCTCCAGAGTGTTTTAAGGTGGGGTTAGGAAAGGAAGGCTTGAAAGTGTAATTTTTCCCATTACGATCTGTCTCCAAATAAAAGCAATCTGCCACTTCTTAAAAAAAAAAAAAAGGTTCTCATAGAAAAAGAATATAACAGCTTGACAATGGCAGATGCTGTACAGAAAAAAAATCAGAGGACAGTGTCATTTTTAATGATTTTTTAAAATGAAAAATTAAGCCCAATAAACAACGTGTCCTTGATTGGTTTTTCCCCTCCCGTCGAATTCTTCAGAAGTCTCTTCAGCAGAATCTGTCTCCCTCTGTCTCTCTTTATTTTTATAAGTGGCAATGAAAGGGAAGAATGAGAACATATGTTAATCAAGGTTGCAAAAAAAATGCTATTTGTGAAGTTTTATTTAACAAAGGATGGACAGCAGTAGGGCTCTCCACTTTTTGTTTTGCTTCTCTCAACACCTCCTTTTGTTAGAACACAACTGAGACCCTACACTGGGTTGCACAGCACAAATGAGGGGAACAGCTACATTTTAGAATTAATGTAGTTTGACACCACTTTTACTGCCATGGCTAAATTCAATGGAATCTTGGGAGTTATTGTTTTGCAAGGTCTTTAGCCTTCTCTGAGAGGAGATATGGTAGCCATGTATAAATATGTGAGAGGAAGCCACAGGGAGGAGGGAGCAAGCTTGTTTTCTGCTTCCTTGGAGACTAGGACACAATGGAACAATGGCTTCAAACTGCAAGAGGAGAGATTCCATCTGAACACAAGGAAGAAGTTCCTGACTGCGAGAGCTGTTCAGCAGTGGAACTCTCTGTCCCGGAGTGTGGTGGAGGCTCCTTCTTTGGAAGCTTTTAAACAGAAGCTGGATGGCCATCTGTCAGGGGTGATTTGAATGCAATATTCCTGCTTCTTGGCAGGGGGTTGGACTGGATGGTCCATGAGGTCTCTTCCAACTCTTTGATTCTATGATTCTATGATTCTCTGTCCAAGAGTGATGGTGCTTCAACAAATATAACACCCAGGACACCATAGAATTGAACCATGGCAGTTAATGTGTTGGGAGTTGAAGTTAAAAACATCTGGAAGGTTTGCCAAGCCTGTCCTAGAATCTGGAGAGCTGCTTCCCCTCATAATACATAATGGGAGCAACAATTATATTGCTAGTTTTAAAAAGTGAAGATAAGATCTCAGGATAGTAAAGGTAAAGGTAAAGTTTTCTCCTGACATGAAGTCCAGTCATGTCTGACTCTGAGGGTTGGTGCTCATCTCCATTTCTAAGTCGAAGAGCCAGCGTTGTCCATAGATACCTCCAAGCTGATGTGGCTGCATGGAGCACCGTTATCTTGGCCACGGTGGTCCACACTTTGGTTACATCCCGTTTAGATTACTGCAACGCTCTCTACGTAGGGTTGCCTCTGAAGACTGCCCAGAAGCTGCAGCTAGTCCAACGCTCGACAGCCAGACTACTAACGGGTGCTGGGTACAGGGAGCACATCACTCCGCTGTTACACCAGCTCCACTGGCTTCCAATTAGCTTCCGAGCACAATTCAAAGTGCTGGTGTTAACCTATAAAGCCCTAAATGACTCCGGCCCTGTTTACCTCTCCGAACGTATTCTCTCCTATGAACCATCAAGATTATTAAGATCATAGAATCATAGAATCAAAGAGTTGGAAGAGACCTCATGGGCCATCCAGTCCAACCCCCTGCCAAGAAGCAGGAATATTGCATTCAAATCACCCCTGACAAATGGCCATCCAGCCTCTGTTTAAAAGCTTCCAAAGAAGGAGCCTCCACCACACTCCGGGGCAGAGAGTTCCACTGCTGAACGGCTCTCACATCATCTGGAGAGGCCCTGCTCTCGGTCCCACCGGCCTCGCAAGCGCGTCTGGTGGGGACGAGGGACAGGGCCTTCTCGGTGGTGGCCCCGCGACTCTGGAACTCTCTCCCACTGGAGATCAGAACCGCCCATTCTATCCTGACATTCAGGAAACAGCTGAAGATGTGGTTATGGAGACAGGCATTCAATGAGTGAGCCAACACCCTGAGATATGATGGAGGATGATGAACAATGCTTTTAGTAGGACGACTGACCATTGTAGTTATTGATTGTAATTGCTGTTTTAATGTTTTATTGTAATATGAATTATGATGTTGTATTGACTGTATGTGATTTTATGGTTGGAAACCAGTCTGAGTCCCTCAAGAGAGGTGAGAAGGTCGGTATACAAAACTTTTAAATAAATAAATAAATATCTTCCCACCAGAGCGGTACCTATTGATCTACTCACATATGCAAGTTTTTGAACTACAAGGTTGGCAGAAGCTGAGGCTAACAGCAGGAGCTCATTCCCCTCCCCGGATTCAAACCAAGGACCTTTCAGTCAGCAAGTTCAGCAACTTAGCGGTTTAACCCACTGTGCCATGGAGGGCTCCCCAGGATAGTGGGAACAAATACTATAATGTATTCCTATGCATCTCTGGCTTTGAGGAAATGGAAGATCTAATCCATCATTAGTTAACTGCCCATTATATAGTGACCCCAGGAGATATTTCTTCAGAGACCTTTTGAGAGTGAGGGTGAGATGAAATCATCTGTGATCTGTTGGCAGATTATTCAAAACCATCAGACACACAAAGTTGTCAGCTTTGCAGTTGCAACCCAAAAGTTCTACTGGAAATTCCTAAAGACATCAGCAGTGGATTGCAAAACTGTTGTAGCTGTCTCTTTTTATTGTTGGCCTGACGTCTTAATCAATAATTTATAATTTTGTTCTTGTCTTTATTTTTGAAATCCTCTTTGCAATTTCCTTGTTTAATATTAATTTCAGAATACTTTGTAATGGGTGTTGTGCCACAGACAAAGCTGCAGAGGGCAGTTCCCATTCTCCCAGGAGAGCTATGTCAACATCAGCCATAACTCTCTAAGGCATTGTCTGGTCTGAGCCCTAGCTTTGACATACCAGGTCTCTTTCTAAGAGTTGATCTACAAGAATTGATACTCCAGAGTTAATCCAGGTCAGGGTCTCTCTGTTGAGATTAGTTGTTGTTGTTTTTGTCTCTTTGTGACCTCATGGACCAGTCCACGGCAGAGCTCCCTGTCAGCCGTCACCACCCCCAGCTCCTTCAAGGTCAAGCCAGTCACTTCAAGGATGCCATCCATTCATCTTGCCCTTGGTCAGCCCCTCTTCCCTTTTCCTTCCATTTTCCACAGCATAATTGTCTTCTGTAAGCTTTCCTGTCTTCTCATCATGTGGCCAACGGACTTCATCTTTGGCTCTCATATCCTTCCCTCCAGTGATCAGTTGGGCTTTATTTCCTGAAGTATGGACTGGTTGGATCTTCTGGCAGTCCAAGGCACTCTCAGAACTTTCCTCCAACACCACAGTTCAAAAGCATCTATCTGTTGAGATATTTATTTATGTGTTAATGTTAAAATAAGCAGAACTAATCTATTTGTGAGACACAAGGAGGAAGGAAAAGTACTAAATTATAGAGAAACCAAAAAAAGGAAAGCAAGAAATCCACTTTTAAAATCAATTGTTTGGAGTTTAGACTTATTTGTAATTGGAACAGAGATGTATGTTGAGTACTTTGATATGTATTATTGTTACTTATGTCTGTGATAATAATAATAATAATAATAATAATAATAATAATAATAATAATAACAATAATAATAGCAATAATAATAGCAATAATAATAATAATAAATCTTTATTTATACCCCACCTCCATTTCCCCAAAGGGACTCGTGGTGGCTCACAGAAGCACTCCAGTTGCCACATATAAACAACAGTATATACATAGTGATAAAATTAAAAAAAATACAATACACATAAAATTCCAACTAATAAAATTGTAAGAATTGTAAATATTAAAAATATATATAAAATACATATGCATAAGTATGGTTGTATAATTAAAATATTGGGATTCGCCATAACTCTCTAAAACATTGTGTAGTCTGAGTCACAAATTTAACATACTAGACTCTGAAGGTGGATCTATATGCAGGACTGATCTAGTATAGATATGAGTCACACATACAAGAAGTCCCCCTACCAATGTGGACACAGAAGGAAGTCCTGACCCCCCCTCCCCCACTCCAGCATCAAACCATATATGGTTTGATGCTGCTGGATGTCCACCCTCTTTTTCCTCCTGTCTTCTGTGTCACAGTGGTCTCCAGCCATGATGCAGTCCTACGTACTTATTGGCCATCATCTGCAGTGATATCAGCTGAAACAATGAGGTGCTAAGGGAGAGGGAGGAGGAGCCAAAAAAACCCTTGTTCTCTTCTCTCCTCCTTTCCCAGATTGCCCTGCCACCCTGGCTGATGTCACTTCAGCTTATGGCCAACAAGAGATTGCTGCAACATCCCCAGATTTGTAGTCACAGTAGATGGACTCGTTCTTATGTCTCAATGATTTGAGGTCAGCATGTGAATGGGCAGGGCACCATATGAGTGAAGAAGAAAACAGTTTGCATCAAGAAAAAAAGATCCCAGATGTAAACAAGGAAATTATTCAAAGGAAGAAGAGTGATCTTTCTAAGAGGCTTCAAAGGTATACGGAGGATTATGTGCCTGATAGCTTCCAAGTCAAGGAATGAACTCTTAACTCTTCCGTCTCCTCACTTCTTTTTGCCCTTTCCCCTCCTGGACACTCCAGGGAGCTTTTTCCTGTCTTCTGGACATTCCTTGTTGCCCTTTTCCTTGACATTGCCTTGTCACTCTGGCCACAGTCTTGTTCTGCCAGATATGTTTCATTTTCCGCATGACTTCACCTGGATGGGCATTTCAAGCTGTGATTCCTAAGCTTGATCTCACACTGTAGATCCTGTTATCTCAGCTCTTTAAGAAGAAAAAGGCAGCAGCAGCAGCTTTAAAGTTCAAAGTGAATGGAACGAACAATGCTTTAGAAACAGACTTGCAAACTTCAGCATCCTTTAGTGCAAGTGGTCTTAGTAAATGTCAGAGTGGCAGGGAAAATAATATGTGGAAGAAACACAATCAAATATAGAGATTCAAGTCAAAGGGAATACAGAAAAATGCAGGTGTGTGTCTTAAAAATGTTAATAAAATAATGCATAGAATTATTGGCTAATCACAGCTGATATTCAACACCAGAATCTACATTTGGTAACTTTGCAAATCTATAGCTATATTGCAGAAGTGCAACAAAGAAATATTAAAAAAATTGTGAAGATGTACATCCAGGCACCAACAAATATATTCTGGTTCTCACTGATACACATTGGGCACTTCTCATACACATTAAACACTTGTGATGTACATTGCAACCTTCTGAAGTGCATTGGACAAACCAATAGTGCTTCTGCCTTTCTAAGTCAGTGTTCAGGTATGCACAGGGAGATGTATGAATATTTTTGAATGTTGGGGAAAATGATCCTCTGTTATCTTGTGTCATTGCACGGAAAATTAAAAAGAGATCTTGTACTTTTAAAAAATGCTGTTTATAAAATCTTTGAAAATTCCCTAAAAATCCATGGATAAGTGAAACATGCTGAAACTTGATGAACTAACAGTGGTAAATGTGTTCTACCATTGTAGCAAGTTTCACCCCAGCAACTGTAACAATGAGGGAGAAAGGAACCCCTGAAGTTTTCCCACTTCTGAAATTACTATTATGAAAAAGAAACAGAATTTTGTTACTCTTGTTATAGTAATGAAATTTTTACTAATAACTAGCTGTCCCCTGCCACGCGTTGGTGTGGCCCAGTCTGTTGATCTGGAAAATAAAGTAATGAGAAAGTGCTGATTTCTAATATATGTATTTTCTTTGTGCTTCTGGGTAAACAGTATTTCTTTCTGTTTCTTTGTCAGTGTTGATGTAGAGATTGTCTGGTTTGCCCACCTTGGAACATGCAACATATCATTGTCCTTCTTTAAGGGTCCCTTTCAAATCTATGATACTATATCCGTATGTGTGTGTGAATCATATCTATCTATCTATCTATCTATCTATCTATCATCTATCTATCTATCATCTATCTATCTATCTATCTATCTATCTATCTATCTATCTATCTATATATCTATGGCTGGATGGCTCTTTGTCAGGAGGGCTTTGATTACGTTTTCTTGCCCTTATGAAGGGAGTTGGAATGGATGGCCGTAAGTATTTTCTGTTGGTCCTGGGGGTTATGTGTGGGAAATTTCCCCCATTCTGTCTTTTGTGGGGTTCAGAATGCTCTTTGATTGTAGGTGAACCGTGAATCCCAGTGACTACAAATCCCAAATGTCAAGGTCTATTTTTCCCAAACTCCATCTGTGTTCATATTTGGGCGTATTGAGTGCTTGTGCCAAGTTTGGTCCAGATCCATCATTGTTTGAGTCCACAGTGTTCTCTGGATGTAGGTGAACTACAACTCCTAAACTCAAGGTCAATGCCCACCAAACCCTTCCAATATTTTCTGTTGGTCATGGGAGTTCTGTGTGCCAAGATTGGTTCAATTCCATCATTGATAGACTTCAGAATGCTCTTTGATTGTAGGTGAACTATAAATCCCAGCAACTACAACTCACAAATGACAAAATCATAATTTTGAGTGATGGTCACTCCTTGTGTTGTGAGATGTTTTGTTGCCAAATTTGGTGTGATTTCGTTCATTGTTTTGTTTTTAAGGTACTCATTATACACAGAACATTTTTATATATATAGAAACTTTAGAAACAAAATGCTGGTGCCCCCTAATTCTTCTGAAACATTTTTAATCAATCACATAATAAATACAAGCAGATTTTTATGTGCACATATATAGTCCAGGGCATAATGGAGTGCTTTAAAAAACATCTGACAGATCACTCTCTTCTGACAATTGTTTATTCCAGCTCTATTTAATATTATAAAGTTGTAAATAAAGAGTTTCAGAGAGTTCTAATCCTAATGTGCTTTCTTTAAACCAGTGGTATGCCCCTTTGACAGCCCAATCAAAGCAGCGTTTTCTGGCATGTGCCCTGGAGCAGTCTCCACAAGGGGGGAGATAAGGAAACCACGTGGTTTTATTTTTGCAAGTGCAGGGATATATAGTGATGTGAATAGGTGCATTTTCCATCCAGAATCAGGATATAAGTGTACCTTTTTAACACATGTTTTTTGTCTGTTGCAGCGAATCAGTGCGGATTTACGACTAGCGTCATTTAGCTACCCCCCCCCCCCTTAACCTGATAACTTCCGCATTTTAGGTGCTGTGTAGAAGAGCCCTTGGACAGGGGTGTAAGGAGCCTTTCTTCCGATCAGCCTCACAGTTCCAGCCTCTGTGCTCCTATAGCTCCCCTTATTTTTCTACCAAGAGTCCTCCTTGAATCTGGCATTCACGTCTCAAGGTGACTGTTGGTTCAGTGTGTTAAATTGTGGCCAGTCTTTGCTTTCAATCAAGTCCAAAGGTAGAAAATAAAACACCTAAAGATTCATGGTATTACAAATATGTTGAATATTAAATCCTTGAACACATTCCACATCTCCAGATTCCAAGACTTTCTTCACACTTTCACTCTATGTCTAACTGTCCTAAAATGTCACAGACAAGCTCTAGATCAGAGATTCTCAATCTTTGGTCCTGCAGGTGTTTTGGACATCAGCTCCCAGAATTTGTCAGAGTTGGCCAAATGGACAGGGGCTTCTGGAAGTTGGAGTCTCAAAATATGGAGGACCAAAGGTTGGGAACCACTGCTCTTGATTGTATGTGTCACCCTTTCCCATAGCTTTTCTTGATAGCATTTCCTGAGCTGTGACTGGCTGGCTCTAACCAGAATTGCCTATCTTCTCTATTCTCTGAGCATCACTATTTAATTTCTCCCACCAGGAATTTGACTCCCTATGGGTTTTCTGCATTCACTAAAAATCGAGTACTATTGCCTCTTGTCATGTTTATGGAACAGTTTCTAGCCTACGTTGCTATTCTTAAAATAAGAAAATTGCTTTGTAGTAGTGCCGCTTTAAAGACTTGTACTCCCGAGGAATAGATTTCTCCCACAGAAGTCAGTGCAGGTCTCAAGATGAGATATGCACTTGTTATTTTGCAACCATCCCTGATTTCATTTCTCATTTTATAGCCACAGTCGTGGGAGTGGATTAAAGTACAGGATGCCACTGTTAATTTAAGAAAACATTTTTTTTCCTGAACCACCAAGATCCTTCTTTTAAAAAAAAACAAACAAAAAAACAAAATAAAATCAAATGGAAGGTAATGGAAGGTAATGAGGAAACCCCATCATCACAATTTTGGGGAATAGCCCAGGTGCCAGTATATACAAAAGTTATTTTTGGAACTCCAGCTCCCAGAATCCACTAATCGGCACGGAGACTTTCTGGGTGAAGGATTCTAGGATGTAAACTCAGATTATGGGAACATTCAGAAAAAAATTGTGACCCTAAAGACCAAAAATACTATTTGTGGCCCTTTTGCTTCAAATTTTCCATAATTTACCCAAAATATAAACAAGATTGTTGTACAAATCCTGATCTCTAAAAATAAGAATTAATTGCTTTCTCAGAGATTATTGCTGAAATTATTCTACAGGGAATCTTCAGGATTCACCATATGCCCAATTCATCCATAGTTTTCCAGTTCTTTCAGTGAATAAGGCAATGGTAATATTTTCCAGCTTTACATGGCTTCCCAAATTATTTTTTTTTAAAAAAAAATCACTGATAAAAAGGAAAATCACAGCCTCACTGTGAGAAAAAAATGCTTTTATATTTCTTGCAACCCAAGTAAGGCTGCATTTAATTTGTCTCCACTGTCACTCCATTCACTCAATTCACTCCTGTTAACCAAATCCCCATGCTAAGTCTATGAGATGCAAAAAAGAGTCCTTCCAGAACTGCAAGCACTATCTCAAGCAAATATTGACAATTTATTATTATTATTATTATTATTATTATTATTATTATTATTATTATTTACTGTATTTGTATACCACCTTTCTCAGCCTATCTGCAACTCAAGGTGGTTTCCAACAAAACAGTATACATAGTATCACAATACAATTTAAAAACATTAAAATTACATAAATCACAACAGCAATAAAAACAACATCATTGGCATCTCCTTATTGTCAAGCATTGTCCAATTCCATCATCAGTTATCCATTCCTATATCAGTTGTCTGTATCTGTTACTCTGTGTTTGTGAACGCTTGCTCAAACAGCCACGTTTTGAGTTGCTTTCGAAACGTTAAGAGGGAGGGAGCAAATCTAATCTTTCTGGGGAGGGCGTTCCATAGCCGGGGAGCCACCGCTGAAAAGGCCCTGTCTCTCGTCCCCGCCAAACGTACCTGTGACGAAGGCGGGGCTGAGAGCAGAGCCTTTCCGGATGATCTCAAGGTCCTAGATGGTTCATAAGGGAAGATATGTTCTGACAGGTAAGTTGGGCCAGAACCGTTTAGGGCTTTATAGGCTAGAATCAGCACTTTGAATTTATTCACACTGTCATTACTTGCAGCAATAGCCGATGTAGTGAAGCAACCAAGTAGGGAGGGGTGTTGAATGCTCTCATTAAGGAGGCCAGACTTGGTGGAGGTGGTTGACAGGGGCGGAGCTGAAAGTTATTGAAGGCTGCTCTGCCCCCTGCTGTGCTCTTCACTTCAGCGTGAGCTAGGAGGCAGGTTTCAACCCCCCCCCCAGCAAAAATTTCAACCCCCTCCCCCAAAATTTCAACCCCTCCCGAAAATTTTTTCTGGCTACGGCCCTGACTAGACATCATAATTGTGGAAAAGTAAAAAAGTTTAATGATATATGCCAGTCCTCTAGGTTGGTTCATTTTAAACCAGCAGAAAATCTGAAAGAACAGAAACAAAAATTGAGACTTTTCATTCAGGCTGGATGCCCAATGATAGGAATCAAAATGGACAACATTGTCCATCTGCTGATAATGAGATTTTGCTTTAAATATCACCACTGCTATACAACCACTACTAAAAACCCTCAAGACACTTCTCCCCCTAAAAAAATAGTTTTGGCTCTTGTCCCAGGTTATTTTCTTTGGGAAGAAATGCATAGAATTAAATAGAACCTCCCCAAAAAAGGGTTCCTCAAAAGCTTGCTTGTTCTTTCAAGATTTCTCAAATGTGACCTAGAATCACTTGACTTTTGCCTCCGCTGCCAAATCATTCCTGCCAGCTCCAAAGTACTGGCAAACAGAGCTCTCAAAATATGCACATATCCAAGTTCTTCTTTGCTAAAGAGAAATGATTCTCATATCTCAAAGTGACAGCCATCTCGAGAATTCACAGTGACCTATTCATTAAAGCCCCAATCCCTTGTGCATAGCAGAATTCATTAAGAAGCACATCCACTAAGCAAATGCTATAGGATTGTACCATCTGACATTCATAAATATTTGTGTCATGCAATTTACCTGGGATGCAAAGAGGGGGGAAGGCGGGGGAGAAATATGAAAGCTTCCTTGGATTTGAAAAGAAATCGAGAAATAAAGCCATTCTGTCTCATCTTCTTCTGAAAGGGTTTGACTTTTGTCAGTCAAGTTGAGAGCACGGATTCCGTTCCATAAAGAACAGGGGCTTTGCTTTCTGACATCAAAATATTATCTTGTCCAAGGTCATTTCATTCTCGCCAACTCTGTTCCCAGGAAGCAAGATACATTTATAGCCTGGCAAATGGTTTGCAGTATTGGCTGGAGCAGGTGGCAAACCAAGTTTGCTGCTAACAAGAATGGAGGCTCTTTTGATTGATGGATGTGCTAAATCTAACCAGGACATCCTTGCAAGCTGATACGCAGAGTTGCAAATCTTGAATACTCCACGACAGGGAATATGCTAATCTCCCAGGCCTTGTGCCTCATTTTTTAGGAAATCTCCATCTATTCAACAACAGTCCTGTTTACAAGGCGACCAGTTACAGTCAACAGTGTGATGTGGCAGTTAAAAAAGTCAATGTGATTGTAGGTGACATCAATACTCAATACGAGTGGAATGTCTAAATTGAGGAAAGCAGTAGTACTGTTCTGCTTTGGTCAGGCCTTCTATGGCATAATCCTGTGTCCAGTTCAAGAAGGATATGGACAAGCTGTCATAGTCAGCTGCTCCCAGCAGTCTGTCCATTCTATCTTAGCTACTAGGGCTGGGTAACAACGGAAAAAATTGTTTCTAAACTCGTTTCGTTTTTAGGGGGTCCATTGCGTTTCGTTTTTAAAAGAATTCCGAATTTTTCTTTAAAAAAAATTTCATTATTTATGAAATTTCATAAATTTTGAATTGATTCGTTAATGGCGGACGCAATTGCGCAATACGCTAAAAAAACCTCCAAATGGGACAGGAGGAACTTCTGAAGCTTCCCTCTCCCTCTGTTGTTGACTGTTGGTGTGATAATTTATTTTTTATCACTGATAAAACGAACAACAACTATAAAACTTGCACCAGACATACGGAAATAATAACAAAACAATTTCAAAATGATTTCGAAACGATTTCGAAACAATTTCGAACCAATTACGAAACAATTACGAAATAAATTGAAAAATTCGTTTCGATTTTTAGTTGCTCCTGCATGGCTCAATATCGGATCGTAAGCTAATTTAAATACGAATCAATAACGAATTATGAGATTAACGAATGAAACCGCCCAGCCCTATTAGCTACTACTGAAAGCAAGTCTTCAGCAGAAGACATTCTCCAGTATTTTGATGATCTAGTGAAGGTTTACTATACCCCTTCTTTGGAATGAGGAAGGTATCACAAGTCTCAGACATTAGCTGTGAAAGGATGACATATCAGCACCAGGTGAAACCTCATGACAGAGCTCCAAGAGTAGGTTCTGGGTCTTGGATCTGTTGTCCCATAGTTTGTTTTCAAGAATTCCTCAACTTATGACCTCGACTCTGACAAATGGCATTTCCGGTTTCTAGACTGTGACCTTGGTTTTATTGTTACCATTGTCTTTGATCCTGACTCTGCTGCTCTTTTGACTCCTGACATTTCTGACTCTGGACTGTGGCCTTGGCTAATGCCATTGTTTCTTTTCTTGAAACCAGACTCTACTGCTTTTTTGGATTACCATTATTTCTGACCTTGGTTTTTGTTGGTTCTCCATGTTGACTTTCACTAATTGGATTTTGGAAGTCACTATTAGTTAATCTTTATCTGTTTATGGTTTGTACTTGTGTTGTTCCAGCTGGACATTCAAGGACTCAAGAATTTGGGTTTGTCTATTAGAAAACTCTTGACTTTGACATATCCTCCTATTGTTTGTTGATACCTAAGCTCCTGTTATTGTGGCTGAGTTTATGACACAAGCTGGAATGTGTCCAGAGAAGGGGGGGGGGGCAAAATGGTGAAAGATATGGAAGTCAAACCCTATGAGAAGTACTTTAGGGAGCCTGGTCTGTTTAGCTAGGAGAAAAGGCTACTTGATACACAGTGTCTTACCATGTATACCAGACAGACCCTTAAGGTTAACTACTAAGGTGCTAATTTCCACCCAGATTAGGGATAATCTTCATTGAAAACTGTCCCGAGATGGCACTTTCTCAGGCTGAGCTTTGGAATGCATTGCCAGAAGTAATTAGAGCAGCCCCCACCCTCATGTCCTTTAGGAAAAATCTTAATACTTTCTTGTTTGGAATAGCTTTTAATTGATCTGTTGCAGAAGCCCAGGATTTATAGCACTTTATAATTATATCTTCTCTCAATTTGGGAAGTTTTAGAGTGTTTTTACTTATTTTAATGATAATTTTAACATCCTACAGGGAAGTAATATGTAACCTGTTAGGGTCTATTTTATATAGTATGTTTCTATGCTGTTGTAAACTTCCTTGAAACCATTGGAGAAAGGTGGTACAGGAATTTCCAAAATAAATAAATATATAAAATAAGAAAGCTGAGAGGTGGCATGATGTTCAAATATTGCAAGGATGTTGCACTATGAAGGGGGCAAGCTTATTTTTTGATGCTCTAGAGCAGTGGTTCTCAACCTGGGGTCCCTAGATGTTTTTGGTCTTCAACTCCCAGAAATCCTAACAGTTGGTAAACTGGCTGGGATTTCTGGGAGTTGTAGGCCAAAACACCTGGGATCAACAGGTTGAGAACCACTGCTCTAGACAGTAGAATATGGAGCAAAGGATTCAAATTTCAGAACAATAAATTCCACCTAAATATTAGGAAGAACTTTCTCATGGTAACAGCTTTTCAGCAGTGTAATAGGTCTAGAGAGTGTGATGGAATGTCATCCTTTGGAAGTTTTTAAGAAAAGGATGGATGGTCATCTGATAGGTGGACTTGGACTTTGTATTCTTGTATAGCAAAATAAGGTTGGATTGTATGGCCCTTGTGGTCTCTTTCAACTCTACAATTACATGATTCTATGATTCTGCAGCAGCCTCCTTGGTAGGTCTTGTCAAGGAGGACAATAAAACATTTTAGTAAGTCTGTAAAACCTATAATTGCTCATAATGCCACCATGCTGAAAGGTGAAAAAGCAGAACTAATAGGACCTTTTGTGCACAATATCTAATGTCCCCTAAAAAGCAAACATGGTGGTTTTACTTAGTATTTATTTATTTATTTATTTATTTATTTAAAACACTTATATTCCGCCCTTCTCACCCCAAAGGAGACTCAGAGCGGAGCACAACATATACATGGCAAACATTCAATGTGTGGATACAATACATAAACATTAAAAACATTTATCTAAATATTAAAATACACCATTTAAAATAACATCATTTAAAACCGTCCTAGCCATCCGCATCAAATCCAATTGGCCCTGTCATCTTTCCCATTGTTGCTTCATTGCCCTGTCCCGAAATCTTGGTCCCACAGCCAAGTTTTTACCATCTTTCTAAAGGACAGGAGAGAGGGGGCCGACCTGATCTCACAAGGAAGGGAGTTCCACAGCCGGGGAGCAATCACAGAGAAGGCCCTGTCTCTTGTCCCCACCAATCGCGCCTGTGACAATGGCGGGACGGAAAGCAGAGCCTCCCCGGAGGATTTTAATCTCCGCGATGGTACATAGAGGGAGATGCATTTGGACAGGTAATTTGGGCCGGGGCCATTTAAGGCTTTATAGGCCAAAGCCAGCACTTTGAATTGTGCCCAGTAGCAAACTGGCAGCCAGTGGAGCTGCCGTAACATGGGAGTTGTATGCTCCCTGTATGCCGCCCCAGTTATTAACCTGGCTGCCTCTTGTTGGACTATTTGAAGCTTCCGAGCAGTCTTCAAAGGCAACCCCATGTAGAGTGTGTTGCAGTCGTCTATTCTAGATGTAACAAGAGCATGGACCACCGTGGCCAAGTCTGACTTCCCAAGGTACGGGCGCAGCTGGTGCGCAAGTTTTAATTGTGCGAATGCTCCCCTGGCCACCGCTGCAACCTGGGATTCCAGGCTCAGTGATGACTCCAGGAGAACTCCCAAGCTGCGGACTTGTGCCTTCAAGGGGAGTGTGAACCCGTCCAGTACAGGTTGCGACCCAATACCCCGTTCGGCCTTGCGGCTGTTATTAGCCATTTTATATAGAGTTACCCAGAGCAAGAACTGAAACACCAATAGCAGAATATTTCCCGAGACTTTGCAGAGAACAAAAAGAACATGTTTATACTTTCAGGAGCAGATGTCATTTTTTTTTTCCTTTTTTGTAAGTTGTTTTGTTTGCTGTTTCTTTCCCTCTTTGATTTATCACTATTTGACAGAGTGTTAAACACAGAAGTAACAAAATTCCTGTCAAGGAAATGTACAGGAATCTAAAAAATCCTCAAAATACAAAACACTTCTGATTCCAAGTACTATATATAAAGGATATTAAATCCATACTCACAAAGAAAAAAGCTTCTCCCCATCAATGCAAATTGATGTCTTGACAAACGTCTTGATATGCTTGATGAGTTTTGCGTTCTTTAAAATGTTCTAAACATATTTTTTCCAGTGAAAACTTTGTAATGAAGACTTGTGTGTGTGTGTGCACGAAAAATGCTATTTTGCAAAGCCAGCATTATCCAATATTCTATGAACGCCATTGACTAGTTCCTTTGCATATGTGGTTGTAGGTTTCTTTCTTCTTAAAAATATTATTGTGGGATGAACATGTTCAGTTTATGGCTGTATCAGCTGATTTCTGCAAGTCAAACTATTTCACATAAAGTTGTACATTTTTCGACAGCATATATCTATTTGTCAATTTCTTCAATGCACCACTTTATTTCAAAAAGTAAGGTAACAAGCACAAGGCAATTTACTCTTCTGGAGCCTCGTGCCTCTTCCATCCTTGTTACTTTGAAAATTATGTTTCAAGGGCAATTTTAGCATTTGTCAAGGGATCTGGAAATAGATTTTTCAGGTTTATGTCATCCTTATATTCATCCTACCCTCTTCCTAAAATAACACAAAGTAACAAAAAACAGCAAGTTAACAGGGATAGAAACCTTTTTCAGCATCAGAGCTAACAAGTTACTTTTTAAATAGTAACTTTCCATGCCCTGGTGCTGTATTACTGCTGTGTCATTGCAAGGCTTCTCATTTCAGTACTCTTCTGGGCCATGTGAGTATGACGCCTGGCTCGAGAGCAGTACGTGTGAAAAAGAACTTGGAGTCCTCATGGACAACAAGTTAAACATGAGCCAACAATGTGATGTGGCGGCAAAAAAAGCCATTGGGATTTTGGCCTGCATCAATAGGAGCCTAGTGTCTAGATCTAGGGAAGTAATGCTACCCCTCTATTCTGCTTTGGTTAGACCACACCTGGAATATTGTGTCCAATTCTGGGCACCACAATTCAAGAGAGATATTGACAAGCTGGAATATGTCCAGAGGAGGGCAACTAAAATGATCAAGGGTCTGGAGAACAAGCCCTATGAGGAGCGGCTTAAGAAGCTGGGCATGTTTAGCCTGAAGAAGAAAAGGCTGAGAGGAGATATGATAGCCATGTATAAATATGTGAAAGGAAGCCACAGGGAGGAGGGAGCAAGCTTGTTTCCTGCTTTCCTGGAGACCAGGACACAGAACAATGGCTTCAAACTACAAGAGAGGAGATTCCATCTGAACATGAGGAAGAACTTCCTGACTGTGAGAGCCGTTCAGCAGTGGAATTCTCTGCCCTGGAGTGTGGTGGAGGCTCCTTCTTTGGTAGCTTTTAAACAGAGGCTGGATGGCCATCTGTCAGGGGTGATTTGAATGCAATATTCCTGCTTCTTGGCAGGGGGTTGGACTGGATGGCCCATGAGGTCTCTTCCAACTCATTGATTCTATGATTCTAAGAAAGGCTGCAACAGTTTGCTTTTGCCTGGGCCTAATGGAAAGGATAAGATTTACTCAGTTCTCTCCTCTCTTTGTTCTTGAATTAAATGAGTGCAAACTACTTCTAGGTTTTGACTTATATTTGCAAAGGTTAAAATAAGCCAAGAGAAAGGGGGGGGGGGGCAATGAAAGGAAGAGATATAAATTGGGACATTTTCAAAGAAGCTGAAAAAGTGGGACAGCAAAGGATTCATCTGAGCTTTTTCTGTGAAACCAAAATATCAGGAGAAATATGATGTAGTGTGCTGTGCTAATCATTTTTAACAAACCGTGTTTGATGTGCAAAGAAAGCAAACACATTTTTCTGTGCAAGAAAGTGTTTTATGAGCAAAATGGGTTCAGAGTCGAGAGAAAAATGTACACTTAGAGTAAAATTATTCCCTGAGAGACTTTGCAAAGTGATAAGAATCTTACCACTCTATTCTTCTTGGCGGGAGTTGCTTGAGCATCAGGAAACCTATTATTCTTCCAGTGAATGAATAGTGCCAAATATTGGAATGAATAGAGACAAATTTAAATATCTAAAGGGATGTCATGTAGAAGATGGATTGAACTTGTTTTCTGCTGCTCCGGAAATTTGAACAAGAACTAATGGATTCAAATGGCAAGAAAAGAGATTCTACCCAAAGTTTAAGAAACTTTTTTTTACAGTACAATCTATTTAATGGCAGAATATGCCTTGAATGGGGTTGGTCTCACCTCCTTTGGAGGTGAACAAGCACCTTTCAAGACTGTTGTAGTTGTGTTTAGGTGAATTAGATTGCCATAATATTAATATTAATAATATTAATATTAATAATAATAATAATAATTATAATTTAGAAGTTGTTGTAGGTTTTTTCAGGCTATATGGCCATGGTCTAGAGGCATTCTCTCCTGACGTTTCACCTGCATCTATGGCAAGCATCCTCCAAGGTAGTGAGTGTTGGAACTAGGAAAATGGGTTTATATATCTGTGGAAAGACCAGGGTGGGACAAAGGACTCTTGTCTGCTGGGGCTAGGTGTGAATGTTTTAGCTGACCACCTTGATTAGCATTTGATAGCCTGGCAGTGCCTGGAGCAATCTTTTGTTGAGAGGTGAGTAGATGTCCCTGATTGTTTTCCCTCTGCTGTTTTGCTGTTTTAATTTTAGAGGTTTTTTTTTTTTTTTAATACTGATAGCCAGATTTTGTTCATCTTCATGGTTTCCTCCTTTCTGGTGAAATTGTCCACATGCTTGTGGATTTCAGTGGCTTCTCTGTGTAGTCTGACATGGTGGTTGTTAGAGTGGTCTAGTATTTCTGTCTTCTCCAATAATATGCTGTGTCCAGGTTGGTTCATCAAGTGCTCTGCTATGGCTGACTTCTCTGGTTGAAGTAGTCTGCAGTGCCTTTCATGTTCCTTGATTCGTGTTTGGGCAATGCTGCTGCGTTTGGTGGTCCCTATGTAGACTTGTCCACAGCTGCATGGTACATGGTAGACTCCTGCAGAAGTGAGAGGATCCCTCTTGTCCTTTGCTGAACGTAGCATTTGTTGGATTTACTTGATGGGTCTGTAGATAGTTTGTATGTTGTGTTTCCTCATCAGCTTCCCTATGCAGTCAGTGGTTCCCTTGATGTATGCAAGAAAAAGAAATGGCAAGAAATTCTAAATTTAGAATTTATTCATAGACTTCCCTGACCTAATATTCCTGATTTTTTTCAATTTCTAGTCTCACATTGTTTGCATCTGGCATGTATCTTTACATCATAGCATATATGAGACAATAAAAGGGTGGGTGGGGGCACAGGTACTCTCTTTTATTTTGGGGTGACTCAACAAGGACAAGATATAAGGTCCTTTTTGTATCTATTGAAAAGGATTTCAGCTGACATTGTCCCATGCTTGCTATTTGATAAAATCCCTCATTCTACACAGTGGTCTCAGCCTGTAGGTCCCCAGGTGCTTTGGTCTACAACATCCAGAAACCCTAGCCAGTTTACCAGCTCTTAGGATTTCTGGGAGTTGAAGATGAAAACATCTGGGGACCCACAGGTTGAGAACTACTGTTCTACACAGAATCCTTCTTCTCTTTTCTGTATGGCCACTCTACTTCATCTACTGTGGTTGCCATCACTGCAGCAAATGCAAATATAAAACCACTAGGGATCCATCTACACTGCTGAGAACATCTAAGTATGCTGTGCAAATACAAATCTATAATAATGCTCTTGCATGCAAATTATTAGCCCTGCTCTCTTCCCATCACCTCTTCCCAATATTGAATATGAATATAAAGGTCTCTTCTATTCTTATATGAAAGTAAGGAGAAATACAGATGTTGCCCTTCCAATTACTTTAACTGTCATGGTTCAATGCTATGAAGCAATAAACTCAATCTATGAGAAATTTGACCCATTTTTCTTGTGTGAATCAAGCAAACGGTTGCCGGACAAGTTGTATAGGAGAGCAATGTCCAAAAACCTAAATAGACTTGCCCAATATCCCTAATAGGTAGTCTGGTCAGGTTAAGATGTTCTTTGTTCTGTCGCGCGCTGGGCCTGTAACAGCTGTACTTTTCTATAGGACGTATACTTTAAGTCCAGCAGGAAGCCAGGGCGCCTCAAAGAGAGGTTCTCAGGGATTTTTCTGAAGTGATGGTCTTTAGAGTCTTTAATGATACAACAAAGTCTTTATTATGGAACAAACAACAAATGTTCAAATGTTCAAACAACACTTCAAGGCTTTCTTAGTCTAGTCCTCAATGGACTGGTACCTCACTTTGATTAACTGTACTTTCTCTGTAAGAAAAACCCTTTTTAACCTCTCCTAGGCTGTCTATTATTTAGGCCTCGTTGATATGGGTACTACTACCGATTCCAAATGCATCTGGACATCAAATAGACCTACCAGCCAAGGCTTGTAGATATTTCAGATGGAATTCCATGGATCTGTAATGCTGTTCTCCCTTCGAGAATTCTTAGAAAACTTCTGGGCTGCTCCCTCTGATGCTGTGAGGCTGTGAGCTCTCAGCCAGAGCTTTTGGGAACTTTCCCCTGAAATTTCTGTTTCTGTATCCCCGGATGTTATTGAGAAAGGAAGCTTTTCTATGGGATGAACTGGTCTACGTCCTATAGCTTAGCTACCTTGTGTGAGACTGACTAAAAAAAATGGCTCCTTTCCCTCCCAGAGCCCAGAACAAGGGGAGGAACCAAAGCTTAATTATGATAGACAGGAGGCCTGCTCTATGACTGCAAAACGGATAACAGAAAGAAAATAAAGTTGGAGCTCCTGGTACAGCCATACCAGCACAGTCTTTATAAGACATAGTAACTCATTCTTTTGTATTTCTAGGTGCAAAGATTACTGCAGATGAAGGCTGCAGCCAGGAAATCAGAAGATGTTTACTTCTTGGGAGGAGAGCAATGACCAATCTCGATAAAATAATGAAGAATAGAGACATCACACCGGCAACGAAGATCTGCATAGTTATATCAATTGTCTTCCCCATAGTAACCTATGGATATAAGAGCTGGGACATAAGGAAGGCTGAGTGAAGGAAGATAGATGCTTTTGAACTATGGTGTCGGAGAAAAATTCTGAGAGTGCCTTGTGGATCCAACCAGTCCATACTTCAGGAAATAAGTCCGACTTCTCACTGGAGGGAAGGTTATTAGAGGCAAAGATGAAGTACTTTGGCCACATAATGAGAAGCCAGTAAAGCTTGGAGAAGAGAATGATGCTGGGGAAAAATGGAAGGAAAAAAG
Source organism: Anolis sagrei (assembly GCF_037176765.1). Classification (NCBI taxonomy): domain Eukaryota; kingdom Metazoa; phylum Chordata; class Lepidosauria; order Squamata; family Anolidae; genus Anolis; species Anolis sagrei. The sequence goes on along the minus strand of NC_090022.1, from coordinate 294,255,442 downwards.
AAGAGGGATTGACCAAGGGCAAGATGGATGGATGGTATCCTTGTAGTGACTGGCTTGATCTTGAAGAAGCTGGGGGTGTGGGCTGGTCCAAGGAGTCACAAAGAGTCAGAAGTGACTAAACAAATAAACAACACCACCCCATTCTTCCACCCACTTTGCATCACCTGTTCACTGACACGGTACACAAATGGGAAGGCCTATGCCCAGTTTGGCTCACTATTATCCCTCAACCATGATTCAATGAAGTTGGACTGTTGAAAAGGCATGGTATAGGCAAATCCCATTGATTCATTGATAACTCCGATCTAATTTTGTAGTGTTAACAACAGGATGCAAGCTAATAAGCTTCATTTCTACTCAACACCCAGGTTCTTCAACATAGGTGAGATAAGAACAGAAATATTTGAAAATGTCCATACGAGGTACATCCATAGTTACTATCAAAACCTATGAGAAAATGCATTACAGTTTTGATGGTCTGTTTGAAGATATGAACCATTGAACTATGCGGAGGGGAAGATATTCAGCTTTTTTGAGCCCCATTTTGACTCCTACTTGTAGACAGGGTTCAGGGATGAGCCTAGGGCAAAAGGAAGGCACTACCCTTCCAAAAAGGAATTCTTTTCTCCAGTTTCCTTTCATTGCACAAATGTCTAACATGGCAGAAGATTCCTGTAGGATTCCTGCATTTTCTCATTCCCCTGGCCAAGTTGTGTTCTCCTCTTCTTGAAATGTCTGGACTCTTATATCTAAACATTCACCAGAAACTTTAAGGCATGGCTGTGCTAGAAATCAAGGAATTGATGAAATAGTTAGTTTGGGGAGCAGAATTTTAATGGAGGAGCAAGGTTCTCATTTTGCCCCTCCGATGGGAACATCACTCCTGCTTGGAGGTGTTTGCTGATCGTCAACTGTAAGATCAAGTCCTAAAGTTTAAAAAAAGAAAGAAAGAAGGGGCACATTTATCACACAGAGACCAAAAATATTCATTTAACCCTAAAAGATAAAGTGTGTTGATGCCATTCCTTTGAAAAATGCAGTGGTTTTGATCAAAAATACTCAGATGCTGCTTTTATGGATAGATAGCGTTTATCTATCTCCCCTCCTCCTCTCCTCCTTCTCCTCCCCCTTTCCCTTCTTCTCCATCTCAGTTTTAAAATGCATTATCAGATTTATTTGCTGTACTATTTAGTTTCAAAGCCTTGTGGTTTCAAACCCAGCACTTCTAATGTAATTCAGGCTTTTGACTCAAAGTCTCATCCTCAGATATTAAATCAACACGGGCCTTTATAACTCAACCTTTATCTTTGGGTTGATGATTGAATTCATAATTTAGAAAGGCATCTGTATAAATAGATCCCTTCTAATCAAGGCAAAAGATAATCCTGCCATACTCCCTTTATTTCCCTTCTGAAGAATTGTTTAAGAAAGGGATGGAGACTTTTGCAAAAAAAAAGAAAGAAAAGGAAGTAGATTTTCTCTTCAACAGCATATAAGTGAATGTGTTAAAGTTCCCAAATTTATTTCTTATGTCAGCTGTTATACTGGGCTTAATGATGAAAAATATGTGATAATATCTTTAAGTATTCAGAACTGCGGATTATATTATGGCAGTGATTCCCAAACTCTGGTCCTCCAACTATTTTGGACTTCTCCCAGAAGCCTCAGACATCCTGATTAACAGTCAAGAATTCTGAAAGCTAAACTCCAAAACAACTGGAAGGCCAAAGTTTGGAAAACATAATATTAGAATTTGTGATACGCCTTCCTTTTTCAGTTAAAATTTCCTCCCTCTAATTTTCCAGAAATATCGTTTTTCCTCAGAGCTCACATTTCTATCTTTCTCTCTGTGTGTGTTTACAGCTTGTTCTTGACATCCACCATCATGGTTGGGGCTGTCATCCTCTTCCATCCTTCAGGGAAGATGGTGATGAAGAGGCAGAAGATGTCCCGTGACCATTGCAGCAATGGTGCCCAGCTGCAAGGAAGGTGTTGGAGTGATGCAACTGTGGAATGGTGGCTTCTTTTATGTCAATCAAAAGCTTATGAAGTTCTTAAAGTGATGGTAGACCTAGTGACCAAAGGTTTAAAGTACTCGGTCAGTTAATAAGTCCTCTTTTGCTTTTCAAAATATCTCATCATGAGAGCTTTCTGGTTCCTAGCTGAACTCAGACATATTAAGACTAGGGATATCCACGATTGCTTGCACTAGCAATGTAATAATGAGGAGGAGAAAATGCCGCTAGAATATGGCCATATAGCCCGAAAAAACCCACAAGAATCTAATGAGGAGGCTTGTTTGCAGATCCATTTTAGCTGTTTTCCTTTGGCCAATCTGGCTTCTTCAGCTGGGTTGGATAGTCATAACAGCAAGGACCTAGGCATCACAGTTTCCCGTTTGTAATGGGACCACATGGCATTATTTATTTATTTATTTCAATTACTTATACTCCGCCCTTCTCACCCCCGAGGGGGGACTCAGGGCGGCTTACAAACAACGGCACAATTCGATGCCTGAATCAATAAACAAACAATACCTACAACAATTTAGACAGTTAACAAGTTAAAAACATTAGTACATAATAAAATAGCAAAACAATCTCATGCTCAATGTTCAGAGTTCCGTATATCCATTCCATTCCATTCGTCCATGTTTGTCGTCAGATCTTCCTTTAGCTGCCAGCATGTCCAAAAGCTTGGTCCCATATCCAGGTCTTCAGTTTTTTCCTGAACGTCAGAAGGGAGGTTGCTGATCTAATCTCCCCGGGGAGTGAGTTCTACAGGTGAGGGGGCACCACTGAGAAGGCCCTGCTCCTCGTCCCCGCCAACCTCACTTGTGATAGTGGCGGAGTCGAGAGCAGGGCCTCCCCGGACGATCTTAAATTTCGAGATGGGATGTAGAGGGAGATCCGTTCGGACAAATACGCTGGGCCAGAACCGTATAGGGTTTTGTAGGTTAAAACCAGCACTTTGAATTGTGCTCGGAATTGGATCGGCAGCCAGTGGAGCTGATGTAACAGGGGGGTGGTGTGCTCCCTGTACATTGGCGACTCCCCCTCTGCTTTCAGAAGATTGTGGCCTGCGGAGAGGCTACCACGTGCTCCTCACATGGGGTTTCCCTGTGAACTCTGTCTGTTGGACCACTTAAAGTATAAGAACATCATGATGTCTCTAACACAAGCTGTGTCTGCTTCCTTAAGTCTGTTTCTGAAACACAGGTGTCCTTGAAGGGAAAAAAGGAAAGGGTCCCAGGAAGGGTGCTTTCTTAACTTTCTTGCTGAACTCCAGGCTCCCTTAAAGGAAAGAAAGGAAAAGGTCCCAGGAAGGATGCTTCCTTAACCTTGTTGCTGAAACTCAGTCTCCCTTGAGGGGAAGAAAGAACAGAATCCCAGGAATGAAAAGGGGAGCCTCGTAAGTTCCCTATGAGGACCGAAGGGAACAGATTTGGAAAAACAGGAGTGAATCACAGTTTCTACGAAGGTCAAATAGATTACGGGAGAGGGAGGCTTCAAAGTCTGGGGGCGTTTCAAGAAATAGTTTCTTTAGCTTAAGGGGGTCTCCCCCCGGTTGTCTCATTAGATCAAGCAACGTTTTAGACTGAGGCAGCACCTTGGCAGATTTCCTGTGTTCCATGGCCTGCATTCCCAGAGGATTCTAGTTTCAAGTACAGTTAGTGATTTGCTAACAGGTTCCTGGTCTTTGTATTGTTGTTTTGGAATTTTGCTCAAGTTCAGAGTTTTTCCCTGCCTGCTGAGTTTCTACTGTGACTTTTTGACTTTGCATTTATCTTTCTTTTGTAACCATTTTTCATCAATTAAAAAAGATTGTTTTTCCCACAGTCCAGTGTGGTGGATTTAATCTCATGGTCTCGTTTCCTGTTCTGGGATGCAACACCCACAACCATGTTTTTAATTTCCTTCTGAAGGAGACGAGAGATGTCGATGACCTAATTTCCCCAGGGAGTGAGTTCCACAGGTGAGGGGCCACTGCCGAGAAGACCCTGCTTCTTGTCGCCACCAACCTCACTTGCGATAAAGGTGGGGTCGAGAGTAGGGCCTCCCCAGAAGATCTCAGACTCTGAGGTGGAGTCTTTCTGCCCTTTTCAGGAGGTGCACGAAAACAGATATGGGGAGTCTATCAGAATCTGGGCAGCAGAAATGGATCTAGGTTCAGCTGAAATGCACAAGCCTAACAATGACACAGGAGAGGTTAGAGAAGACAATAATGCTGGGGAAAATGGAAGGAAAGAGGATGAGGGGGCGACCAAGGGCAAGACGGATGGATAGCTTGGGGGTGGTGACAGCTGACAGGGAGCTCTGGCATGGGATGGTCCATGAGGTCACAAAGAGTCGAAAGAGACTGAACAAATAAACAACAATAATGAGACCAAACACAAGATATGGGTTGAATTGAATGTATGGACAACTTATTTAACTGTTACCTATTTCAGGTTTTTTTTTCCCTATGTGACATATACTGAGAATAGGAAACAAAGTGATGCAGGAGATCTCTTCCAGACTTTCTCCCCCAGCTTCTCCTGAGTAAAAAAAACAAAAACATAATCCCCAAGAGGAATCCTTTTAGATATGAGTTTCTCTGGAAGCTAGAAATGTTCGTGAAGACTCTGGCATGAACTCTGGAGAGGGCAAAAATCCTGAGCCCAGTTCCAAGGATGTTCTCTTTTTTCACCCCTCTGGTCACATGACATGCAGAGACAGTTCCAGATTTGTGTCCTTCACTGAATGGGTGCTTGCTGTACCTCTTCTTTCCCCCTCAATCTCAGCTATATGAAAACTATGTAGACACACCGTAGCCAATTGCCAAACCCTCTTTGACAGTGTGAGGTAGGCAAAAAAAATGGTAAAAAGTGAAATAGTCTTGTTTTCATCCGTGTGCAAACCTACCTCTTTTTGCAACAATGCTTTAATGTGGGACAATATTGGAAATTGTTCAGAGTTTCTATTGTTGTTCACTGTCATAGGATGGAAAAGCAGATAAAGAGGGAGAAGAGAGAGAGATTTGATGTATTGTCGAAGGCTTTCATGGCTGGAATCACTCAGTTCTTGTGGGTTTTTTCGGGCTATATGGCCATGTTCTAGAGGCATTTCTCCTGACGTTTCGCCTGCATCTATGGCAAGCATCCTCACCTCTGAGGATGCTTGCCATAGATGCAGGCGAAACGTCAGGAGAAAATGCCTCTAGAACATGGCCATATAGCCCGAAAAAAAACCCACAAGAACTGAGAGAGAGATTTATCCATATTCCGAGCATGGAGGAATTGCCGCAAGAAGCCTTGTGGGCAACCATCCCACAATAATACAGATTAACCAATTATAAAGCTGACTCTGAACATGGTTAACTTATTTTGTTTTGTTTTTTGTCCCAATTCAAAATTAATTGCAACACAAAAGTCATGATAAAACATTGAGGGGGGAAAAAAGTCCAGAAATAATGACCACAAAGCTCAGGATGAGATAGGAAAGGGGAGGAGGGAGTGAATTATTTTAAAACTTAATTTAATAAAGTATGTTACAGATGCTGAAAAATGCATTTGCTTCTGAACTGGCAAGACTGTGTATTGTGAAGTAGAATTTAGCTGTAATGGGGTTTCTGCTCCATCAACTGCAATAATTATTTTCCTCGATTTGCCTTGGCCATTTTGTATAATGATTTCTAGGTGTGCATTTGCAAATATGTGTGTGTGAAAAAGAAAGAGAGACAATATTTGTATATTAACATGTACAAATGTGTAGTTAATTTTGCACAGTGCTTGGATTTCTTTCATGCTCTTTTTCAGAAAAGATCTCGAGGAGAGGGGGAGAAGAGAGAGAGAAAAATATCTAAAATGGCTTCGTCTACAACTCAGGGTAAGTCTTCATGAGAATGAAAATCCAAACGCATCCTGAATTGGCTTTGATTGCTTTCATGGTGTCCTACTAATTGCAGTGACTATCAACATTGTCCTGGATTGATATGGCTTTACCCAGCTTCAGGCAAAGTTGGGGAATGCTCCAGAGTTTGAGATTTTTGAGGCAGGCCTTCAAAACATCTACAAAGGCACCCACTCAAACAGAAAGAAAGAGGAATATATATATGTTGGGAGTGGCAATTATGACACTAAGATGTGATGGCCTGACTAGACCATGAGGTTGTGGGTTTTGGGAGTGTGTGTGTGGCCAATTCCAGGACCCATCTGACCACAGATTTCTCCAGTAGTGTAGACTCACAAATTTATCCATTTCATGTGTACCCAAATCCCATTATTGTCTCCATTAGGTTTACCTGCATGTTGACCTGCCACTCAACAATTGATTCAATGGGCCTACTCTAACTAGGGGCGCTTCCACACAGCCCTTTATCCCAGGAACATTTGTGTTTTAAAAATGTGAATGTTCCTGGACCCTATACACACACACCCAAGAAAGCGCATGCTTTCGGGGGTGGGTGCCCAGATGTTCTCCTGGAACTTTCTGAGAGAACACCCGGACACACTATCCTCCTCCCCGAAAGCCCCCCAAAGCCTTTTAAAAAACAAAATAACTTACCTGGCCTCCATTAGAGGATTGCCGGCACTCTTCTGGCATGAAGAATCATAGAATCAAAGAGTTGGAAGAGACCTCATGGGCCATCCAGTCCAACCCCCTGCCAAGAAGCAGGAACATTGCATTTAAATCACCCCTGACAGATGGCCATCCAGCCTCTGTTTAAAAGCTTCCAAAGAAGGAGCCTCTACCACACTCTGGGGCAGAGAGTCCCACTGCTGAACGGCTCTCACAGTCAGGAAGTTCTTCCTGTTCAGATTCCATGTTCAGATGGAATCTCCTTTCTTGTAGAGGAGGAGTGTGCCAGGAGAAAGGAGGGAAGGAGAGATTTTCCTCCTCCCCCTTCTCCTAGTGCATCATTTCTACATGACAGGAGAGCTCCAGCAGGCCTGGTAAGTTCTTTTGTTTTTTAAAGGGGTTTAGGGGGCTTTTGGGGAGGGGCTTAGTGGGAGTAGTGAGTTTATCCCACGCCTTCCAAGAAGTCATGGAAGAACCCACTAACAAATTAATTTGCCACAAACAAGGGTTTTCCCGGTTTATTTGCAGTATTTATATTCTGTCCTTCTCACCCCGCAGGGGACTCAGGGGGGATTACAATGTACATATACATGGCAAACATTCAATGCCATAGACACACAACATATAGACAGACACAGAGGCAATTTAACATTCTAGCTTTTCTTGAGGGCATTTTGGCCACCAGGGGAGCTGACCCTTCACTGACCATTTGTGACATCGATGAAGTACTTCCTCGTTCTTTTCATGCTTGCTGGAGATTTTTATGGCCTCGTAAATTAGTTAAATTTGCCTCCTTGCATAAGCGGTACCTAAATTTCTTACTTGACAGATGCAACTGTCTTTCAGGCTGCAGAGGTTGACAGCAAGCTACACAAATTGGTCATACACTCACTCCAACCCGGACTGGCTCTGAACTCTTGATCTTTCGGTCAGTAGTGATCTTAATGCAGCTGACTCCCAACCAGCTGCGCCACAGTCCTGGTTTGTGGCGAATTTATTCAGGTTTGGACAGCCCCCTTTTAATTGTGGGAACTCCTACGTTATTATTATTATTTTATTTACTGCATTTTTATACCAGCCAAAGTTGTTAATGGGGCTGTCAGGATGGACCCTAGGACCAAGCACCAGCTTTTATCACACTGCATTTATATAATCTTGGAAGATGTAAAGCAGTGGTTCTCAACCTTCCTAATGCAGTGACCCTTTAATAAAGTTCCTCATGTTTTGGTGACCCCCAACCATAACATTATTTTCGTTGCTACCTCATAACTGCCATTTTGCTACTGTTATGAATCATAATGTAAATATTTGATATGCATGATGTATTTTCATTCACTGGTCCAAATTTGGCACAATTTCATTACTGGTGGGGTTCATTTTGTCATTTGGGAGTTGTAGTTGCTGGAATTTATAGTTAATCTACAATCAAAGAGCATTCTGAACTCCACCAACAATGGAATTGAACCAAAGTTGGCAAACAGAACTCCCATGACCACCAGAAAATACTGGAAGGGTTTGGTGGGCATTGACCTTGAATTTTGGAGTTGTAGTTCACCTACATCCAGAGAGCACTGTGGACTCAAACAATGATGGAGCTTGACCAAACTTGGCACAAATACTCAATATGCCCAAATGTGAACACTGGTAGAGTTTGGGGGAAATAGACTTGTCTTTTGGGAGTTGTAGTTTCTAGGATTTATAGTTCACCTACAATCAAAGAGCATTCCGAACTCCACCAACAATGGAATTGAACCAAACTTGGCACACAGAATTCTCATGCCCAACAGAAAATACTGGAAGGGTTTGGTGGGCATTGACTTTGAATTTTGGAGTTGTAGTTCACCTACATCCAGAGAGCACTGTGGACTCAAACAATGTTGGAGCTGGACCAAACTTGGCACCAATATTCAATATGCCCAAATGTGAACACTGGTGGATTTTGTCGAAAATAGACTTGATATTTGGGAGTTGTAGATGTTGGGGTTTATAGTTCACCTATAATGAAAGAGTATTCTGAACCCCACCAACGATAGAATTGGGCCAAACTTCCCACACAGAACCTTCATGACCAACAGAAAATATTGTGTTTTCTGATGGTCTTTGGTGACCCCTTTGACACCCCCTGTCTACCCCCCCCCCCCAGGGGTCCCGACCCCCAGGTTGAGAACCACTGATGTAAAGGTATGTGTCAGTGACTTCAATGTAACACTTTATTTTTTCAGAAGCAGCCACTGCACGCTCCTCATTGTCTAATGGTAAAAAATCTGCCTTACTGATGCACAATCGTAAGTGGTAAAAAAAGTGCTGTAATGTAACTAGTGCAAAACTACTTGGGTGTAAATTTACACTATGGAAGCATGATACACAATCTCATCTGATATTAGATTGTCACTAATTCCATATATATAATGGGGTAGAAAGAATTCACAAAAGTTAATTTTAAAGTCACTGTATGCAGTGAATTAGCTCATTTCTCATGTACATAATCATGAAAATGAGCAGAAGGCCATCAGGAATATTACATTTGCCTAATAAATGCTATCATGCCACATCACCACTGCAATCCATTGAAAAATGCTGTACTTGGACTTAGCTCTTGTAACTTTTGACTCAACAAAGATGTGAATTAATTTACTCCCTCATAGCCTCAGCCTCTCTTCTTAAGTAGTGCTAATTTAGTCAAAAAGTCACCTGCTTTTTTAGAATAAGCGACCAAGATGTGAAGCCAGTTTCTGCCTATCTCAGGAGAGGAGACTGTATGACCATTCCATTTAATTTTAATTTATGAAAATAACAGAATGAGATCTGGTCATAGTCTCTCTCTGGGGGAAACATGCTTTGAAAATGAAGTATGAGACAGAAAGAAAGAATGGGGGAGAGAGGGGGAAAACTCATACATGCTGTTAGGATGTTCATTTGCATATATTATCTTAGATGGAAGTGAAACATGAAACCAAATTTAATAGATACAATAAAAAATTGTAAGAAATGAAATGATATGTCCTTCATTCCCATTCTATATTACTTGCTGTTGCCTCCAAACCAAGGATCTGACTCCAGATTAGTTGCAACTCAGTGGCAGCAGAGTAGAAAAAGGGATGCAGGAAGGTTTTGTTTTAGTTGTTTTGCTGAACTGAATGGTGGTAATTTACCAACATTTCAGATTTTGTATTATCGAAGGCTTTCATGGTCGGAATCACTGGGTTGTTGTAGGTTTTTTCGGGCTATATGGCCATGGTCTAGACCAGTGTTTCTCAACCTTCCTAATGCCGCGACCCCTTAATACAGTTCCTCATGTTTTGGTGACCCCCCAACCATAAAATCATTTCCGTTGCTATTCCATAACTGTCATTTTGCTACTCTTATGAATCGTAATGTAAATATCTGGTAATCAAGATATATTTTCATTCACTGGACAAAATTTGGCACAAATACCCAATACACGCACATTTGAATACTGGTGGGGTTGGGGGGGATTGATTTTTTTCATTTGGGAGTTGTAGTTGTTGGGATTTATAGTTAACCCACAAACAAAGAACATTCTGAACTCCACCAACAATGGAATTGAATCAAACTTGGCACACAGAACTCCCATGACCAACAGAAATTACGGGAAGGGTTTGGTGGGCACTGACCTTGAGTTTTAGAGTTGTAGTTCACCTACATCCAGAGAGCAATTTGGACTCAAACAATGATCTGGACAAAACTTCACATAAATACTCATAATGCCCAGATGGGAACACTGGTGGAGCTTGTGGGAAATAGACCTTGACATTTGGGAGTTGTAGTTGCTGAGATTTATAGTTCACCTACAATCAAAGAGCATTCTGAACGCCACCAACAATAGAATTAGCCCAAACTTTCCACACAAATCACCCATGACCAATGGAAATACTGTGTTTTCTGATGGTCTTTGGTGACCCCTCTGACATCCCCTCACGACCCCCCCATGGGTCCCGACCCCCAGGTTGAGAACCACTGGTCTAGAGGCATTGTCTCCTGACGTTTTGCCTGCATCTATGGCAAGGATCCTCAGAGGTAGTGAGGTCTGTTGGAAGTAGGAAAAGGGATTTATATATCTGTGGAATGACCAGGGTGAGACAAAGAAAATTTCAGAATTTTTTTTTCCTAATTGGCCAGAAAAAATTGAAAATATTTCTTTAACACACACACACACACACACACACACACACACACATATATATATATATATATATATATATATATATATATATATATACTTTGACTCCTTCACGAACTTTGACTCTTCTGTAGAGTTGTGTGTGGAATTCTTTCCTACCATTTATTTTGTGTCTTCCATTTCTTCGGAAGCATGAAATGGGAAGCCCCCTCCCCACACAAAAATCTGTTTGACATAAAAACCTGCTTTCATGTGCATCTAAACTTGCCTTCTTGCCTTGGAAAGAGTGTGCATGTGTGGTGGGGCATGTAGGCAGGCATGGCCCACCAGACACGCATTCTTGGAGAATGTGGTGGGGCAAGTGTGGCAGGACATGCAGGCAGGTCTGGAAAGTGCACATGACTGCCAGTGCCTACAGTCAAGTGCCTCTTACTCTAAAGCAGAAAAAGCAAGTGCCAGGGAAGAATAACATATGCCAGGAAGGGGAGGCAGTAGGTGGGAATTTATTTATTTATTTATTTTATCGTGTCAGGGGCAACCAGACCATTGTATTACATTTCTAACAGAACAAAGCAAACAAACAGATAAAAAAACACAAAGTTGGCAAGCTTGGTAGTTGATTAAATGTCCTTTGACCAGTATCTGGCCACTTGGAGTGCCTCTGGTGTTGCCGCAAGAAGGTCCTCCATTGTGCATGTGGCAGGGCTCAGTTTGTTTACTCTTTATGTATTGATGATGTTACTTGGAAACCGCTCTGAGTCCCCTCGGGGAGATAGAGTGATATATAAATAAAGTTTTGTTTTGTTTTTGTTTTGTTGAAATTGATGATTTATTTTGGGATTAATATATTTTTAATATATATATATTCAAGTCATTGGGTTGTTGTAGGTTTTTTCACTTTTCCTCTGGGTGGATCTTGCCATACATCAAGGGAACCACTGACCGCATAGGGAAGCTGATGAGGAAACACAACATACAAACTATCTACAAACCCACCAAGAAAATCCAATAAATGCTACGTTCAGCAAAAGACAAGAGAGATCCTCTCACTTCTGCAGGAGTCTACTGTATACCATGCAGCTGTGGACAAGTCTACATAGGGACCACCAAACGCAGCAGCATTGCCCAAACATGAATCAAGGAACATGAAAGGCACTGCAGACTACTTCAGCCAGAGAAGTCAGCCATAGCAGAGCACCTGATGAACCAACCTGCACACAGCATATTATTTGAGAACACAGAAATGCTGGGCCACTCTCACAACCACCATGTCAGACTACACAGAGAAGACATAGAAATCCATAAGCATGTGGACAATTTCAACAGAAAGGAGGAAACCATGAAGATGAACAAAATCTGGCCACCAGTATTAAAAAACTCAAACATTACAACAACACAACAACAGAGAGGAAGCAAACAAGGATATCTAATTACCTCTCAACAAAAGTTTGCTCTAGGCACTGTCAGGCCATCAAATGCTAATCAAGATGGTCAGTTGAAACATTCACACCTAGCTCCAGCAGACAAGAGTCCTTTCTTTCACCCTGGTCATTCCACAGATATATAAACCCTTTTCCCTACTTCCAACAGACCTCACTACCTCTGAGGATGCTTGCCATAGATGCAGGTGAAACATCAGGAGAGAATGCCTCTAGACCATGGCCATATAGCCCGAAAAAACCTACAATAACCCAGTGATTCCGGCCATGAAAGCCTTCAAGTCTGGTTGAATCCATGAATGCTGAATATGGATATAGAGAGCTAACTGTACGGCCTCTCTTTTCTTGTCTAACACCAGCAGCTTTTCATGACTGAATCAGGTGGCATCGAATACTGATGGTTATTCTTGTTCTCCTCATATTGTTCTATGTAATGATAAAGGGACTGGAGAACAAGCCCTATGAGGAGCGGCTTAAGGAACTGGGCATGTTTAGCCTGAAGAAGAGAAGGCTGAGAGGGGATATGATAGCCATGTATAAATATGTGAGAGGAAGCCACAGGGAGGAGGGAGCAAGCTTGTTTTCTGCTTCCCTGGAGACTAGGACGCAATGGAACAATGGCTTCAAACTACAAGAAAGGAGATTCCATCTGAACATGAGGAAGAACTTCCTGACTGTGAGAGCCGTTCAGCAGTGGAACTCTCTGCCCCGGAGTGTGGTGGAGGCTCCTTCTTTGGAGGCTTTTAAACAGAGGCTGGTTGGCCATCTGTCAGGGGTGATTTGAATGCAATATTCCTGCTTCTTGGCAGAATGGGGTTGGACTGGATGGTCCATGAGGTCTCTTCCGACTCTTTGATTCTATGATTCTATGATCAATTCCAACTCCTTAATGGCAATCTTAAGTGTTTTAGGAAGAAAATCCAACAACCAACCATTCATCAATGTTTCCTCATCCAACCTGAGTCTGTCAACAAATTCCTGTGGCAATAAAAAAACATTTTTTTTTCTATTTTCATTCCCTCAGAGAAGGTTTCATGTGTGTATCACCACCCTTCTGTTTTCTTCTATTACAAGATGTGCCATGGAACTGGCGCTCATGTTCAGATTTTCTCCTTGTGGCCCCAGAAACATATGGAGACATATTGCTGTGTCCTCTGGTGTGGAAAAGTGTCCTAAATGAGCTCACATATCTGCACAACCAAATGTGTCCCCAACCTTTGTTTTCCATTGGGCACCCTGTCATATCTGCGAGTGGCATTATCATCTAACTGAGAATGGCAGGAAGGACTATGAGTGCTGGGTATTAGCGAGTGCCCTCAATTATAATAGGTTTTGACCCTGTTCTGTTTAGAGTCCATTAGAAAATGTCTACCAGATTCAGATCTGAAGCACTGAAAGATACAATGCATTTTATAAATGTTAGCCAATTAATTCTGTCAGGTAACAGAGTATTGAACTCTTTCTGCAGGTAGTATATCTCTCTGCACAGGAAGCCTGTTTTTTTTCTACAGAAAAAACAATTGCAAATATAACAAGACTAACAATTAGAGAAAGTTGTTGTTGTTACTGGTGTTTTTGTGATTTTCTAGGCTAGTTCCAACTCATAAAATGGCTGACTGAATGAAAAACAGGATTTTCCCCCAGATTGTTAGTTTTATTTAAGATTCAAGCATTGATAATGTTCAATGTCATAATTTAAAATTACGGACAAAAGGAATAAGATAGAATTTTTCATTAAAATGCATCTACATTGTAGAATTAATGCAATTTGATACAACTTTAATTGTTATGTCTCAATGGAAGTCTTCCCTGTCAAAGCATGTCTGTGCATCACCAAACTATAATTCCCTTGCCTCCATAGCATTGAGCCAAGGCAGTTATGATGGTGTCAAACTGCATTAATTCTACAGTGTAAATGTACCCCAAGCTTCCTTACAAAGAAAGAAGTGTAGAATCATAGAATCAAAGAATCATAGAATCACTGAGTTGGAAGAGAACTCATGGGCCACCCAGTCCAAAATAACCTTCAAAGCACCCCCAACAGATGAACATCCAGGCTCTGTTTAAAAGCCTTCAATGAAGGAGCTTCCACCACACTCCGGGGCAGAGAGTTCCACTGCTGAACAGCACTCATATTTAGGAAGTTCTTCCTAATGTTCAAGTGGAATCTCCTTTCCTGTAGTTTGAAGCCATTGTTCCATTGCGTCCTAGTTTCCAGTTTAAGCCATTGAACTTTGCTTTTTTTTTTTTTTTGCCACCATATGACATTGTTGGCTCATGTTTAATTTGTTGTCCATGAGGACTCCAAGATCTTTTTCACTTGTACTGCTGTCGAGCCAGGTGTTCCCTATTCTTTTCATTTCCTCCTTTCTGCCTAAGTGGAGTACCTTGTCACTGTTGAACTTCATTTTGTTAGTTTTGGCCCATTTCTCTAATCTGTTCAGATCATTTTGAATTCGGCTCCTCTCTTCTGGGGGTATTGGCTATACCTCCCAATTTGGTCCCATCTGCAAACTTGATGATGACACCTTCTAATTCTTCATCTAAGTCATTTACAAAGATGTTGCCCAGGATGGAACACTGCTGATGGAACTCCACTCATCACTTTTTTTCAGGTTGAAGATGAAGCATTGGTGAGCATCCTCTGGGTTCATTCGCTTGACCAATTACAAATCTACGTAACCGTAGTTTTGCTTAGCCCACATTTAACTAGTTTGTTTGCCAGAAGGTCATGGGGGACCTTGTCGAAGGCCTTACTGAAATCCAGATACACCACATCCATGGCATTCCCAGCATCTACCCAGCTTGTAACTCTATTTAAAAAAGAGATTAGATTAGTCTGGCATGAGTTGTTTGGTTTCTAAGTGTTTGCAGACCACTTCCTTTTCCAGAAACTTGCCTGATATCAGTGTGAGGCTGATGTTTAATTTTCACACTTGTCTTTCTGCTCTTGGAAAGACTTTGAAAACAATGCAGATTTTAAAGTTAATTAGGAATCCAGGCTGTAGTCCATGAAAAAAAAAAAACACTTGATTTTTTCAGCATAGAAAAAGTCTCTTCTGCATTGAAAATTCTGCTTTCTGCACAAAAAAGATTATATATGAATTGTGCACAAAATAAACACTGAACTGTGAAGAATCTCAGAAGTAGAGCGGTTTTCTTATCAGAGTTTCTAAACACTTTGGAAACATACATTCAGGACCTTCTTGGTGGCTGATCCAGGGCTCTGGAAGTCCCTCCATACAAAGGTTAGACTTTCCAGCACAATATTGATATAGGGCCCTTCCACACAGCCCAGAATGTCAAGGCAGAAATACCACAATATCTGCTTTGAGCTGTGTTATCTGAGTCCACACTGAGATAATGTGGAATTTTATACCTTGATATTCTGGGATAAAGGGCTGTGTGGAAGGGCCCCTGGAATCATAGAGTCCTAGAGTTGGAAGACATCCAAAGGACCTCCTGCCATGCAGGGAAATAGGTTCAAAACAGTATTTACAGATAGCCATCTGTTAAAAAACCTACAGAGGGCTCTTTCACGCAGCCCTATATTTCAGAATATCAAGGTAAGAAATCTCAGATTATCTGATTGTGGACTCAGATAACCCAGTTCAAAGCAGATATTGTGGGATTTTCTTCCTTGATATTCTAGGATATAAGGCTGTGTGGAAGGGCCCAGAGAAGCACACTTCCAGGCAGCAGATTTCACTGTCAAATCATAGAATCATAGAATCATAGAATCAAAGAGTTGGAAGAGACCTCATGGGCCATCCAGTCCAACCCCCTGCCAAGAAGCAGGAATATTGCATTCAAATCACCCCTGACAGATGGCCATCCAGCCCCTGTCTAAAAGCTTCCAAAGAAGGAGCCTCCACCACACTCCGGGGCAGAGAGTTTCACTGCTAAATGGCTCTCACAGTCAGGAAGTTCTTCTTCATGTTCAGATGGAATCTCCTTTCTTGTAGTTTGAAGCCATTGTTCCGCGTCCTAGTCTCCAAGGAAGCAGAAAACAAGCTTGCTCCCTCCTCCCTGTGGCTTCCCCTCACATATTTATACATGGCTATCATATCCCCTCTCAGCCTTCTCTTCTTCAGGCTAAACATGCCAAGCTCCTTAAGCCGCTCCTCATAGGGCTTGTTCTCCAGACCCTTGATCATTTTAGTCGCCCTCCTCTGGACACATTCCAGCTTGTCAATATTTCTCTTGAATTGTGGTGCCCAGAATTGGACACAATATTCCAGGTGTGGTCTAACCAGAGCAGAATAGAGGGGTAGCATTACCTCCCTAGAGTAAATAGCTCTTACTATCAGGAATTTTTTTCCTAATGGTTAGGTAGAATCTATTTTCCTGTGGTTTGAATCCATTGTTCCATGTTGTGATCTCTAGAGCAGCAGAGACTGCTATTTAGGTCTGGAGCAATTAATTTCCACTATACAAGCATAATGTAGGATTTTGGTTACTGTGTTTAGAAATATGTATTTCAATAAAAATAAAAATAACAATGTAGAAACAGGACAGAAAGAAGTGATTGGTGCATGCATGCATCAGTAAGAGAGTGAGTGAGAACAGATACAGTATGTTTGTGTATGTGTGTAAAATCTCAGGCGTTTTTCAAGTGACAAGAGAAAGACAATGACAAATTTTGGAGGCAGGGAAAAGTGACAGACTAGATTGATTTTGTCATCATGAGCAGCCAGTGACAGTCTCTTTGTTTATTGTTCTTTCCTCCTTCTTCCTTCCCCTTCCCTTGTTTATACTCCACACCCATCCAAATTAAAATGGGAAATTGCAAATAGGGATGGATGCTCATTTGGGTTCTGCTCTTTTCTTTTTGGTTAGGATTTACTGACATTTGCAGATTTCTTCCTATTCAGGGAGGAAAGAACTTGATTTAAAAAACTGGAATTTCTGTTGCCATAAATAATTCTTTGCAGAATCCAGTCCATGGGTCAAGAAGCTGAGTGAGTCTGTCCAGAACCAAGAGGAACAAATCAAGCGGAAGGATGCACAGAAAGATTGTCAGTAGAAGCCATTGCCTGATCTCACTAAGATCCAAGCTGAGTATCAGAGAGGGATACTTTTGATAAGATTACTTCCCTATTTTTGGCAGCAGATAAAACTATATGTCAACTTGCATTTACTTATTTATTTACTTTATTTTTATTTCTCTTCCTCTACAAGGAATCTTTGGATGTGCTGTGTAGATGTTGACCTCTATGCTGGACCACTCCAAATGCATTCATACCCATGGTTTGTTTGTCCTACTAGAAAGAAACACAACACATATTCACCCAACCTTCAAGTGAACACAGCCATATTAGGAGTGCTGAATTGTTTTGCTTTGTTTGTTTTTTCTTTAGTGGCTTCTCATCTTTAACAGTTACATGGCAGCTGGATACAACCCAAGCATCTCCACAGGGGACTGATTAATGTATAGAATCGGTAGGGAATCCAGGGATCTCCTATACCAATCTAGGAATCTATAACAAAAGAATGTCTAACATAAGGCTAGCCAAAATTCTGTCTAAAAATGTATTGTCGAAGGCTTTCATGGCTGGAATCACTGGGTTGTTGTAGGTTTTTTCGGGCTATATGGCCATGTTCTAAAGGCATTTTCTCCTGACGTTTCAGCTGCATCTATGGCAAGCATCCTCAGAGGTAGTGAGTCTAAAACCCCCAAATAATAAAGATTCTTCTTTCCTCCAAAACTGTCGGTGTGACCCTAAAACAAGTCTTATGATCAGAAATCTCTCTTACTAGTTAGTCTGCATCTCTTTCCATATAATTTGAATAAATTAGTTTGTGATTTTGGAATCTTATCTACACTGGCCCTAAAATCCAGGTTCAACATGAATGGGGCACTGACAGTCTTCATGATGCCCAACATTTTCTGTGGAGTATCCTAGTTTTTCAGCTATACTGGAAACTCTGAAGTATCTTGGAGCCTTGAGGTAATCTGGACAACTGGATCAGATGTGATTTGACTTAATCCACCAGACAGACATCACTACCATCACTGTATCCCTGTGTGCATCATCACAAAAATAGTTCCTGTGTCATCCCTGCCACTCTTAGCCACCTATGGATCTCTGGCTGAGCTCTTTGGTGACATCAAAATAGTGTGTCCACACAACCAGAAAAAAAAGAAGGAAAAGATGCCCTTCTCTCTCTTGCTGGTTGACTGAGAACCCCACTCTAAAACCAACAGAGGCTCTAGTAATGGCCAGAAACTATGACACAGATTCTGTGGACAGCTAGGAGTGAGTATTGCACCAACATGAAGGAGGTGACAATGGTTACAGCCTGCCTAAACAATACCCCTAGATTTAGAATGTAAGTGCTGGATCTTGGACAAATCTAAGGGCCAGGTTTACACCAGCATAACCTGTATAACCTCTCTGAATAAGCATAAAACAAGGTAGTCCCATTTTTGATAGGTGAAACAGCTATGCTAAACTAAAACTATTACAAAAAATAAAGATCCAGCATAAGACCTGTGTGTCCTGGAAAATCACTTCTTAGAAGCCTGTAGGAAATCAAATATGTTGATCTGCTTGCAGAAAGATAGTAAGGAGAGTACTAGCCTATCTCTTTCAAGAAAGATTCAGAGCTAGTGGACAGCCACTGAAGAGTCTCTCACCTGTCTTCCTATCAAATGTATCTGTGAGAGTAGTGAGAAATAGCAAGAAGGACCTTCCCAGCAGATCTCCAAACATTTAACAAGTTGAAATTTCTCCTGAAATCAATTACAAGCTGAAGTTTTGGTACCAAATGCAAAGTATTTACCCTGATCCACTCCCTCTTCTATCTGCAGATGACATTATCTTTCCTCTAGTCTGCAGGAACATTAACTATTCTGAGATTGCATCTGCACGTTTCTTTAGGAGGCCATTTAGGAGCACTCTTGGAGGCAGAGGCGGCCCTAGGTAATTTTCAATGGTAAGCAAATAGTATTTTGCCCCCCCCCCCCCCCCCAACCAAACACTGATATATATTTTCTGTTCGTCGTGGGAGTTCTGTGTGCCATATTTGGTTCAATTCTATCATTGGTGGAGTTCAGAATGCTCTTTGATTGTAGGTGAACTATACATCCCAGTAACTACAACTCGCATATGTCAAGGTCTATTTTCCCCCAAGAGTGCCTCAAGTGCGCCCCTGGGCAAAATCAACTATACTGCAAATGCTTACTTTGCGTAATGGGTTGAGCTGCCCCTGGGTGTGAGGATAATATCCCAGTTGCTCCCAGGATTTCGCCATGTCTGGAAGGGCCTTGGTCAATCATAGCTAACCTAAACATTATACCACTTCAGATGGAGCATTAACTGACTTATACATACATCACTCACCATTGCAAGGATAATATCAGTTACATTCTAATATTATTTAATTGTGGAATTTGTTTCCATTAAAGGTAGTGTTGGTCACCAAACTGGACAGTGTTAAAAGAGGATTGGATGGAAGATCATACTATCAAAAGCTAGTTCTATGTCCTCCTCAGTATCAGACACATCAGGCAAGTGGTTTTTTTCCATAAAATTGCCCTTCATGTGAGGGCAGAGGTGAGCTACATTCACTTTTCCCTTGTGCTTATTTCCTCCTAGGATTATAACACCTAAATAAGACTCTGAAAAGTTTTAAATACATTCCTCTGCCTGTTTCTTTCCCCCTTCTCAGTAATTGCCAATTCCGCTTCTCAGTTTTTGTCTCTTCTCCTTTTCTCACAACCTGCACAGATTTATTTTATTTTATACAGATAGATAGATGTTCCCCTCTGTGCTAATCTGTTTTTAATGATGCTGGTCTTAGCTCTGTTTCCTGCTCATATGTTGCACTTCTGCTTTTTTTTGTTCTTCGATGCAATCTGTGTTCAGAGTTTGGGAACAGAAGGCAGTCACCTAAACATCTGATGCCAATTCAAATGTGCTGCAATTTTCCCCACCCGTGTATTAAAGAGATCAACAAAATCAACAGTCAAAATTAGACTCCTCTTTCTCTCTCCTTCTTCTCCACGTAGCCCGTCTTCTGAATTAGGCAGACAGAAAAAGGCACACATCAACCAGAGAAATACTTAATTAAAGGGGTGGGTGGGTTAAGCATTTCCTAAGCTTGGCAGTTGACGTGTTTCTGATAAACCTACACATCCGCACACATGCAGCCAGCCAGCTGTGGGCAGGCAGATTTGTGGAAATCAAAGAGTAGGATTTGGCAAAACCTCCAGTGGATTTGCCAGAATTGTCAAAAGAAGCATGCTGGCCTTCAAAAGGGTTACGTTTGGCTCTGTGTTCAGAGGTAACTTAGGTGCCACCTTGCATATTTAATTCTGGCACAGCTGGCACCGATAACAAGCATTCACCCTCTAATAGAACCTTGTTCCAGCTCAATGAAGGAAGAAACTATAAACCCAACTTGCCAGACTCATCTGGCATTGGGGATGTGAAATACATTTCTTTTAAGAATATAGTGAATACTGTTCTGTTCTGTTCATTCGTTCAGTCATCTCCGACTCTTCGTGACCTCATGGACCAGTCCACGCCAGAGCTCCCTGTCGGCCATCACCACCCCCAGCTCCTTCAAGGTCAGTCCAGTCACTTCAAGGATGCCATCCATCCATCTTGTCCTTGGTCGGCCCCTTTTCCTTTTACTTTCCACTTTCCCCAGCATAATTGTCTTCTCTAGGCTTTGCTGTCTCCTCATGATGTGGCCAAAGTACTTCAACTTTGTCTCTAGTATCCTTCCCTCCAATGAGCAGTCGGGCTTTATTTCCTGGAGGATGGACTACTGGTTGGATCTTCTCACAGTCCAAGGCACTCTCAGCACATTCCTTCAGCACCACAGCTGGAGGAAAGTGCTGAGAGTGCCTTGGACTGCGAGAAGATCCAACCAGTCCATCCTCCAGGAAATAAAGCCCGACTGCTCATTGGAGGAAGGATACTAGAGACAAAGTTGAAGTATAGTGAATACTAGGTCCAGTAAAAGGTCTAGAATTCATGGAAGACTGAGGAAGGTGACTTCTTTACTGAATCAGTGCAACATTTATGGGTGTGAACTCAGAAGCCGAAGTCATAATCTCATGATAGAGAAGCCTGACAAAGCCAAGATCCTATACTGTGGGCAACTCTACACAGGCAAGAATACTTAGACTCACCCTGAACACACTGCACCCTGTCCCCATGGAATTTGCTGACTTCTAGTGAGTATCAGGGTGAAATT
Source organism: Anolis sagrei (assembly GCF_037176765.1). Lineage (NCBI taxonomy): Eukaryota > Metazoa > Chordata > Lepidosauria > Squamata > Anolidae > Anolis > Anolis sagrei. The sequence goes on along the minus strand of NC_090022.1, from coordinate 294,234,092 downwards.
TTTCAGAGTGAAATTGACTTTGCAACACTTTGGGCAAAAAATGGGGATATTTCACAGCATACTGGAAGCTCTGGAGCAATGATTCTCAAAATGTGCTCCACGGAGCCCTTGAGGCTCTATGAAGCATACTGAGCAGCTCCTTGGTTCCCTCCTCCTCCCGTTCTCCCCTCCAAGCTTTCACTCCTCTTTTCTGCTCATTCTTCCCCACTTTCCTCACCTCAAAAAGCCTTCCCCCACCTTCTTTGCCTCCCAGATCCTTTCCCCCTCACCTTCCTTGCTTCCAAAAACCTTTTTTTTCCTTCTCACCATTCAGGGGTACTTTGTGCTTTTCCTATGTGGCCGAAGGGGTTTGGACCGGATGACCCCTGTGGTTGCTATTACTACTACTACTACTACTACTACTACTACAAGAAGTAGGGATAATCTTCCCTACTTCTTGCTGGTTGCATAGGCTCCTATGATGAAGCCAGAATGTAGTGATGGACAGGAGTGTGTCAGACTGTAGTCAAGAGTGGTGATATGGAGGAAAAGACAGCAGTCTAGTGGGGTCGATGTGGTTCCAGCCCAACTGGACTGTGTGGAGGCCAATGCATCACTCATTTATGCTTCGGAGAACATAAATGTTTTGGACCGGATGACCCCTGTGGTAGCTATTACTACTACTACTACTACAAGAAGTAGGGATAATCTCCCCTACTTCTTGCTGGTTGCATAAGCTCCTATGATGAAGCCAGAATGTAGTAATGGACAGGAGTATGTCAGACTGTAGTCGAGAGTGGTGATATGGAGGACAAGACAGCAGTCTAGTGGGGTCGATGTGGTCCCAGCCCAACTGGACTGTCTGTTGGCCAATGCATCACTCATTTATCCTTCGGAGAACATAAATTTTCTGGACTTCCCCCAGATCTAGCAGCCAGTTTTGACTCACCCTGTGGTTGTTGTTCCCCCATCTACACTCATGTTCTTTTATGTGTATCATGCTGTACTACCCTCCTAATGGAAGACAATGTTCTCAAACCAAGAGCATTAATGCCAATGAGTCTTATTGTCCCATTGTCCAGTGGCAAATGACCATGGTGCTTTGCTCATTCCTAAATAATAAAGTTGTACATTCAACCCACCCCCCCCCCCCCCCAATTAACAACTAGCTGAAACTATGTTGATTAGTTCCAATAAGGGTAGACCTACTGAAATGATTGCTGAATAGTGAATCAATGCATAGATAAATCAAATCATTTCAATGGGTTTACTCATTGCTAGAACTAAGGAAATTACTGGAATCTGTCTTCCTTTAGTAATATAAAGCAGTGTGGAAAATCCTGCAATCTATTCTTATTATAAAGTTGTACCCATAAAGTTTGGAAATTATGGCATCTCAGTGGAAGCTGGAGGCACTAACAGTCATGGCACTAACAGAAGCAAATCCTGGGTAATCCCAGACAGCAGCTGTAGATTGAAAGAAAGAAGCAGAGGCATCTTATCCTCCCATTGAATGTAAAGTGCTAGAAGCAATTGTTTAGACAATAACATGCTTGATTTTAAATACAGAATGCTGACTTGATAATGTTAGTTAACTTCTAAATTAGCTTACCCCACAGAACAGCTGATTCCCAAAAGTCCATCCACCTTATCTTGCATCTCTGATTTTCTCAGGCCATGTCTACACAGGCCAAATAATTTTGGACTCAGTTCCAAACTTCCTAACTGCTGCAGGGAGTCCACATGATGTATTAATAAATTTGCGGCAATGCATCTAGTCATCAATGTGGTGCAAGGGGAAGTGGAATTTACTCCATGACTTCCATGAAGCTCCAATGTGATCTCATGTTTTGGAGGCATAAATAGCTGGATTAGGCTTGGTCTGGCTTGATCCAGTGTTCATATGTTCAAAAGACCCATAACTGTTTTCCTTGAAAGAAGCATCTCCCCCATAGAGGCATGCTGGCAATGTCACTTGAGATGAGGTCACCACATGTTACCCAGATGTCTGACCAGGAGCTTATGGCCAGAATCACAGTCCCAATGTGTCTTCAGACTGTCTGACCCTCTGGAAACCAAACAGAGTCCAAGGACACTTCCAGGCTGCATCAGGGTAGCTCCAGGACACTTTACAACTGGTTCATTGGGTTAGTGTAGATTCATTCCAGTCATTCCTTTGGCTTAGAATCATAGAATCATGGAGTTGGATGGGACCACAAGGACCATTTAGTTCAATCCCCTGTCACACAGTAAAAGCACAATCAAAGCACCCATTCAACTTATGTTTGAAAGTCTCCAAATAAAGAGCTTCCACCACACTCTGAGGCAGAAAATCCTACCAGTGAACTGCTCCTATGCTCAGGAAGTTCTTCCTAATGTTCAGGTGGAATCCCCTTGCTCTGAATCCAGGTCTCCAGGGCTGCAGTAAACAAGTCTTCCCCTTTTCCCTTATGACTTGTATATTTGGTGAACATTTATGACAGCTGTATGGCCATGGTCTAGAGGCATTCTCTCCTGACGTTTCGCCTGCATCTATGGCAAGCATCCTCAGAGGTAGTGAGGTCTGTGGGACTAGGAAAAAGGGGGTTTATATATCTGTGGAATGACCAGGGAGAGACAAAGGACTTTTGTCTGCTGGAGCTTGGTGTGAATGTTTCAACTGTCCACCTTGATTACCATACAATGGGCTGAGTGTGCCTGGAGCCCATTGTATGCTAATCAAGGTGGTCACTTGAAACATTCACACCTAGCTCCAGCAGACAAAAGTCCTTTGTCTCTCCCTGGTCATTCCACAGATATATAAACCTATTTTCCCTAGTTCTAACAGACCTCACTATCTCTGAGGATGCTTGCCACAGATGCAGGCAAAACGTCAGGAGAGAATGCCTGTAGACCATGGCCATGCAGCCTGAAAAAACCTACAACAACCCAGTGATTCCGGCCATGAAAGCCTTCGACAATACATTTATGACAGCTCTTTTCTCAGTGATGTACATTGCTCAGGAATGTTTGGACCTTGGACTGCCTGGATTCTATGATTCTGTTGGAAATTCCTGTTGCTTGTCGGTGTGTTCACTTGGGGTCTTTCTATAATTACAAAGCACAGTTAGCATGGCTCGTTGAGTGGTATGTAAAGGCTTCTAGCTTGTGTATAATTCTTAGCCTCGGATTTAATTGTCCCTCCAAGAAAATATACCTGCATGGAAAGACATTTGCTTTCCTACAGAGCTTCCCCCGTTTGTCCATTGTTGGTCCCTGTTGTCCTCTGAAAATAAAGAAGTTGGCCATTTCTGGCAGATTCCATTAGATTCCTCATGCTTTAGGTCAGAGCCCTGCGCAGCTGAGCAGAGGTGATGCTGGTGGAAACTGTACCTAAAGAAAATAAATTACAAACAGCAACTTTCTGAGTCTTCACCTGACTGAGGGAGAAAAATGAAGGAAAGCGTAATGTTCATCCTCTTTAATTTATCATCTTCATCACCTAACCCTTGCAGGGAGGAGTAAAGGATGCTTCACCTCCTGTCTCCAATTTCCCAGTGCCCAGTAACTACCAGGAATTATTTCCTGACTGATCAGGAAGGTGTCGGCTGATGAATTAGTGTGAAAGCCGGGATGTGTTTTGACAATAAGTCAATGATTCTTTTTGACATGACTTTAATAGGACCAATGAGGTGATTGTGGGATGATACTTTTTAATGGGATATAGATATAAATGACCCAGGTTTTATGACAAAGGTCAGAGATATTGATGATTAGTGTAAGGGAGATAATTTGGCTGGCGTGGTAGGAGGCAACCTGCATGATTTATGAACAATGGTTGTCTTTTCCTTTCTCTTTCCTTTTTTTTTTCTTCAGAGGGTAGACAAACAGTTTTGCCTTCTTAGAGTGGGTGGATGTTTACAGCCTCCTGTGCACTAGAAATCATATTGTGATGTGAGAACAAACAAAAATGAACTCATGTGGAATTGAAATCATAGATTGCTATGGAGTTGGAAGGCTCCTCATGGTCCATGAAGTCCATCCACCTGCTTAATGCAGACTCTTTATCTAAAGCATCCCCAGCAGAGAACTGTCCAGTCTTCAAAATAGATGTCCAGAAAAAAGAGATCCCACCACATTGTCAGATAACACAGTCCAACAAAACATTTTTCTTGGTGTCTTCATTTTTAGGCTTCTTCCTGGGATTATTTGGGGCCCCAATTCAGAAAACTACATTGGAAAGACCACATCAGCTCTAGTTTCTTAGATATGGTTATCATGATTTTCTATGGGTGAGCAGATGAAGACTGTTATATGGCATATGCTCTGTATCTCAAAAACTAGAGCTGCTGCTGCTGGTGGGGGGGGGGGCTGGTTTTATTTTTGGAATCAGCAGGTCAAAATGTGTGTTGGCCAATGTAGCAGGTTTCATTGTTGAATCTCTCTTTTCACAAAGTTCCTTCTGGTGTTCACTCAAAATCCGCCCTCCTATAACTTAAAACCATCAGACCTGGCTCTATCCTCTGGCAAAAGAGAGCAAATCTGAACCCTCCTCTCTCTTAATTCTTTTCAGATATTAAAAAAGTGAAATCATGTCACCACCCAGTCTTTAGCAAATTGAAAATGCTCAACATCTTCTCATGTAATGCCCTCTACATTGGCCTTCCTCTGTCAGTGATCTGGAAGCTCAAGCTGGTACAAAATACAGCTGCTTGGCTTCTTGCAGGAATTCCAATGAGATGCCACATAACACCAATCTTACTGCAGCTGCATTGGTTACCAATTGAGAACCGGATCATTTTCAAAGTGATGGTACTCACCTTTAAGGCCTTGCATGGTCTGGGGTCGATGTACCTGAGGGACCGCCTCACCCCCTACCAACCCCAGAGATCCCTCCATTCTGAGGACCAAGATCTTTTGGAAATTCCCAGTGTCAAGACCTTGCGTCTAACAGCAACCAGACACAGAGCCTTCACAGCAGTGGCACCATCTCTCTGGAATACTCTGCCACCTGAAGTCCGTGCCTTGTGAGACTTATCAGCTTTCCGCAGGGCATGTAAGACATATCTGTTTTGACAGGCCTTTGATCTTTGACATTGCTGTTTTTAGAATCATAGAATCATAGAATCATAGAATCAAAGAGTTGGAAGAGACCTCATGGGCCATCCAGTCCAACCCCCTGCCAAGAAGCAGGAATATTGCATTCAAATCACCCCTGACAGATGGCCATCCAGCCTCTGTTTAAAAGATTCCAAAGAAGGAGCCTCCACCACACTCCGGGGCAGAGAGTTCCACTGCTGAACGGCTCTCACAGTCAGGAAGTTCTTCCTCATGTTCAGATGGAATCTCCTCTCCTGTAGTTTGAAGCCATTGTTCCGCGTCCTAGTCTCCAAGGAAGCAGAAAACAAGCTTGCTCCCTCCTCCCTGTGGCTTCCTCTCACATATTTATACATGGCTATCATATCTCCTCTCAGCCTTCTCTTCTTCAGGCTAAACATGCCCAGTTCCCTAAGCCGCTCCTCATAGGGCTTGTTCTCCAGACCCTTGATCATTTTAGTCGCCCTCCTCTGGACACATTCCAGCTTGTCAATATCTCTCTTGAATTGTGGCGCCCAGAATTGGACACAATATTCCAGGTGTGGTCTAACCAAAGCAGAATAGAGGGGTAGCATTACTTCCTTAGATCTAGACACTATGCTCCTCTTGATGCAGGCCAAAATCCCATTGGCTTTTTTTGCCGCCACATCACATTGTTGGCTCATGTTTAACTTGTTGTCCACGAGGACTCCAAGATCTTTTTCACACGTACTGCTCTCGAGCCAGGCGTCACCCATTCTGTATCTTTGCATTTCGTTTTTTCTGCCAAAGTGGAGTATCTTGCATTTGTCACTGTTGAACTTCATTTTGTTAGTTTTGGCCCATCTCTCTAATCTGTCAAGATCGTTTTGAATTCTGCTCCTGTCCTCTGGACTATTGGCTATCCCTCCCAATTTGGTGTCGTCTGCAAACTTGATGATCATGCCTTCTAGCCCTTCATCTAAGTCATTAATAAAGATGTTGAACAGGACCGGGCCCAGGACGGAACCCTGCGGCACTCCACTTGTCACTTCTTTCCAAGATGAAGAGGAAGCATTAGTGAGCACTCTCTGTGTTCGTCCACTTAACCAATTCCAGATCCACCTCACCGTAGTTTTGCCTAGCCCACATTGGACTAGTTTCCTTGCCAGAAGGTCATGGGGGACCTTGTCGAAGGCCTTACTGAAATCCAGGTACGCTACATCCACGGCATTCCCTGCATCTACCCAGCTTGTAGCTCTATCGAAGAAAGAGATCAGATTAGTCTGACATGACTTGTTTTTGATAAATCCATGTTGACTATTAGCGATGACTGCATTTGTTTCTAAGTGTTTGCAGACCACTTCCTTAACAATCTTTTCCAGAATCTTGCCCGGTATCGACGTGAGGCTGACCGGACGGTAGTTGTTTGGGTCATCCTTTTTTCCCTTCTTGAAGATTGGGACCACATTGGCCCTCCTCCAATCTGCTGGAACTTCTCCCGTTCTCCAAGAACTCTCAAAGATGGTTGCCAATGGTTCCGAAATGACTTCCGCTAGTTCCTTCAATACTCTGGGGTGTAGTTGATCTGGCCCTGGGGACTTGAACTCATTAAGAGCGGCCAGGTATTCCTGAACGACTTCTTTCCCAATTTGGGGTTGGATGTCCTCCAAACCCTCATCCACTCCATCTTGCTGAGGTTGAAGACTCTCTTTTTGTGAGAAGACCGAGGCAAAGAAGGCATTAAGTAGTTCTGCCTTTTCCCTATCCCCTGTCAGCATTGCCCCATCTTCTCCTCGAAGAGGTCCTATCGCCTCCTTGTTTTTCCTTTTTCTACTGACATAAGAATAGAAGCCCTTTTTATTGTTTTTAATGTCCCTGGCAAGTCTGAGCTCGTTTTTTGCTTTAGCCTTGCGGACCTTTTCCCTACAGGTGTTGGCTATTTGTTTGAATTCTTCTTTGGTGATTTCTCCCTTTTTCCACTTCTTGTGCATGTCTCTTTTGTGTCTTAGCACAGTTAGAAGTTCTTTGGACATCCATTCTGGCTTCTTTGCACTTGTCCTATTTTTTCTCTTTGTTGGCACAGTTTGCAATTGCGCCTTGAGTATTTCACTCTTGAGAAATTCCCATCCATCCGTAACTCCCTTGTCTTTTAGTATCTGTGTCCACGGAATGCTGCTCAGCGTTTCCTTCATTTTTTGGAAATCAGCTCTCCTAAAGTCCAAAATGCGGGTTTGACTTGTCTTAGTTTCGGCCTTCCTTTGTACCTCAAATTGCAGGAGCACGTGGTCACTTGCCCCTAAGGATCCTACCACTTCGACCGCATCGATCAGGTCCTCCGCATTTGTTAAGATGAGATCAAGAGTAGTCAATCCCCTTGTTGCTTCTTCTACCTTCTGGACCATGAAATTGTCTGCAAGGCAAGCGAGGAATTTGTTGGACCTTGTACTCTTGGCCGAGTTTGTTTTCCAGCAAATATCGGGATAGTTGAAATCGCCCATGACTACTACATCTCTTCTCTGTGCCTGTTTGGTCAACTGTTGGCAGAAGACTTCATCAAGTTCTTCCTCCTGGCTTGGGGGTCTGTAGTAGACGCCTACAACGACATCTTTTTGAGTCCCAGTTCCCTTGATTCTTATCCAGATGATTTCAAGCTGGTTTCCCAGATTGCTGTCTTGAATCTCTTCTGTAGCATAAGAGTTTTTGACATATAAGGCTACTCCGCCTCCTCTCCCCTTTGTTCGGTTTCTGTGAAAGAGGTTATACCCCTCGATATCTACATTCCAGCGATAGGAGTCATCCCACCAGGTTTCAGTGATCCCTATGATATCATATTTGTGGTGTTGTGCTAAAAGTTGGAGTTCGTCTTGTTTATTTCCCATGCTCTGTGCATTAGTGTAAAGACATGTGAGCCCCTGAGATCTTCCCCTGAGCTGTTTAATTGGGATTATTGTGCTTTGGGTACTTGGTCCTTGTTGTGTTTGTGCAGCCCTCCGTTTAGCCTTCTGGCGATTCCCAGATATTGTGGGTAAAGTAGTGTTCGCAAGGCTGTTGTCCCCCTCCCCCGGTGGACCTAGTTTAAAGTGCGTCTAATGAGGTTTGCGAGTCTGTGAGCAAAAAGGTGTTTTCCTACTTGTGTGAGATGCACCCCATCCCTTGCCAGTAGGCCATCCTCCTGGAAAAGCAGGCCATGGTCGAGGAAGCCAAAGCGTTCCTCCTGACACCATTTTCTAAGCCAGTCATTGACCTGTACTATTTTTCTGGCTCTTGTGGGTCCGTGTCTTACAACAGGGAGGAGGGATGAAAAGACCACCTGTACATTACATTCTTTTAGCTTTGCTCCTAGAGCTCGAAAATCATTTGTGATCTTTTGGAACGTATGCCTTGCAGTATCATTGGTTCCTACATGAATCAACATGAGGGGAGGACGGTGATAGGGCTTGAGGAGCCTGGTGAGCCTCTGAGTGATATGGTGTATTTTTGCCCCCGGTAGGCAGCATATTTCTCGAGCCATCCCATCTGGTCTGGAAATGACAGCTTCCGTTCCTCTAAGGAGGGAGTCGCCTACTACCAAGACCTGTTTACTTTTGGGAATGACAGGGCCCCTTTTGTGCATTGTAGTGTGTAGGTCTCCAGAAAAGTGATCCTGTTGGTGTGAATTGTGTAGGTGAAAAGTGTTGTCCTCCTCCTCGACATCCCCGGTGCATTCGTCAAGGACAATCCATTGAGATTCGTCCAAGAGCCTATGGTTCTCCTGTATGTGTTCCTGTTGCACCTGGTCTACGGTTGGGGATGGTACACCTGCACGATTGCTCAAGTGTGAATGTTGTGAAGTGTTGTCCCAGTCAGGGCTATCCCCTGCACACTGATCAAGGATGAGCCACTGATCAGTATCTAAGCCATTCTGGTCTTCCCCAATATGTTGTGTTTCTTGGTCAGGTGATAGTTGTGTGAGAATTTGGAATCTATTGTGTAACTGCAGCTGAGCGGAAGTATTCTGAGGAGGCTTCCGGGTCCTATGTGTCCTTCTAAGGGTGACATTTCTCCAAGCCTGAGGGTTGTCCACAACTGAGGTGCTGTTCTGTTGAGCCTCCCCGTAATGTTGGTGTGATATGGGCTGCGTGTCTAGGACAGTGTGGTGTGTGGTGTCTAAGAACAGCTCAAGTTCCTGAATGTCCTTAAGGGTGTTAATACGGTCCTCGAGTTGTCGGATCCTGTGTTCCATGCGAGTGATTTGTTTACACTTGGGGCAGATGTAATTGAGTAATTGTAGTGTGAAAAAGCTGAACATGCCACAGCTCGTGCATGAGACGGGAAGTTTTCGTGTTTGTTCCATCTAGAGGTTGCTAATGACCCCCTCTTGGTGTGTGTTTGATGTTGTTGTCTGTATGCAGGGGTGAAAGTATAGGTTACTGAGTGTACGACACTGGTTTATATAGGATAACCAGGAAGCCCCGCCTCTCAAACAAAGCAGTCAATTTTTAAACTCAGGAAGCCCCTCCTTCAAACAAAGGAGTCAGTTTTTAAACTCAGGAAGCCCCTCCTTTAAACAAAGGAGTCAGTTTTTAAACACAGGAAGCCCCTCCTTCAAACAAAGGAGTCAGTTTTTAAACTCAGGAAGCCCCTCCTTCAAACAAAGGAGTCAGTTTTTAAACACAGGAAGCCCCTCCTTCAAACAAAGGAGTCAGTTTTTAAACACAGGAAGCCCCTCCTTCAAACAAAGGAGTCAGTTTTTAAACACAGGAAGCCCCTCCTTCAAACAAAGGAGTCAGTTTTTAAACTCAGGAAGCCCCTCCTTCAAACAAAGGAGTCAGTTTTTAAACTCAGGAAGCCCCTCCTTCAAACAAAGGAGTCAGTTTTTAAACACAGGAAGCCCCTCCTTCAAACAAAGGAGTCAGTTTTTAAACTCGGGAAGCCCCTCCTTCAAACAAAGGAGTCAGTTTTTAAACTCAGGAAGCCCCTCCTTCAAACAAAGGAGTCAGTTTTTAAACTCAGGAAGCCCCTCCTTCAAACAAAGGAGTCAGTTTTTAAACTCAGGAAGCCCCTCCTTCAAACAAAGGAGTCAGTTTTTAAACTCAGGAAGCCCCTCCTTCAAACAAAGGAGTCAGTTTTTAAACACAGGAAGCCCCTCCTTCAAACAAAGGAGTCAGTTTTTAAACTCAGGAAGCCCCTCCTTCAAACAAAGGAGTCAGTTTTTAAACACAGGAAGCCCCTCCTTCAAACAAAGGAGTCAGTTTTTAAACTCAGGAAGCCCCTCCTTTAAACAAAGGAGTCAGTTTTTAAACACAGGAAGCCCCTCCTTTAAACAAAGGAGTCAGTTTTTAAACACAGGAAGCCCCTCCTTCAAACAAAGGAGTCAGTTTTTAAACTCAGGAAGCCCCTCCTTCAAACAAAGGAGTCAGTTTTTAAACACAGGAAGCCCCTCCTTCAAACAAAGGAGTCAGTTTTTAAACACAGGAAGCCCCTCCTTCAAACAAAGGAGTCAGTTTTTAAACACAGGAAGCCCCTCCTTCAAACAAAGGAGTCAGTTTTTAAACTCAGGAAGCCCCTCCTTCAAACAAAGGAGTCAGTTTTTAAACACAGGAAGCCCCTCCTTCAAACAAAGGAGTCAGTTTTTAAACACAGGAAGCCCCTCCTTCAAACAAAGGAGTCAGTTTTTAAACTCAGGAAGCCCCTCCTTTAAACAAAGGAGTCAGTTTTTAAACACAGGAAGCCCCTCCTTCAAACAAAGGAGTCAGTTTTTAAACTCAGGAAGCCCCTCCTTCAAACAAAGGAGTCAGTTTTTAAACTCAGGAAGCCCCTCCTTCAAACAAAGGAGTCAGTTTTTAAACACAGGAAGCCCCTCCTTCAAACAAAGGAGTCAGTTTTTAAACACAGGAAGCCCCTCCTTCAAACAAAGGAGTCAGTTTTTAAACACAGGAAGCCCCTCCTTCAAACAAAGGAGTCAGTTTTTAAACACAGGAAGCCCCTCCTTCAAACAAAGGAGTCAGTTTTTAAACTCAGGAAGCCCCTCCTTCAAACAAAGGAGTCAGTTTTTAAACACAGGAAGCCCCTCCTTCAAACAAAGGAGTCAGTTTTTAAACTCGGGAAGCCCCTCCTTCAAACAAAGGAGTCAGTTTTTAAACTCAGGAAGCCCCTCCTTCAAACAAAGGAGTCAGTTTTTAAACTCAGGAAGCCCCTCCTTCAAACAAAGGAGTCAGTTTTTAAACTCAGGAAGCCCCTCCTTCAAACAAAGGAGTCAGTTTTTAAACTCAGGAAGCCCCTCCTTCAAACAAAGGAGTCAGTTTTTAAACACAGGAAGCCCCTCCTTCAAACAAAGGAGTCAGTTTTTAAACTCAGGAAGCCCCTCCTTCAAACAAAGGAGTCAGTTTTTAAACACAGGAAGCCCCTCCTTCAAACAAAGGAGTCAGTTTTTAAACTCAGGAAGCCCCTCCTTTAAACAAAGGAGTCAGTTTTTAAACACAGGAAGCCCCTCCTTTAAACAAAGGAGTCAGTTTTTAAACACAGGAAGCCCCTCCTTCAAACAAAGGAGTCAGTTTTTAAACTCAGGAAGCCCCTCCTTCAAACAAAGGAGTCAGTTTTTAAACACAGGAAGCCCCTCCTTCAAACAAAGGAGTCAGTTTTTAAACACAGGAAGCCCCTCCTTCAAACAAAGGAGTCAGTTTTTAAACACAGGAAGCCCCTCCTTCAAACAAAGGAGTCAGTTTTTAAACTCAGGAAGCCCCTCCTTCAAACAAAGGAGTCAGTTTTTAAACACAGGAAGCCCCTCCTTCAAACAAAGGAGTCAGTTTTTAAACACAGGAAGCCCCTCCTTCAAACAAAGGAGTCAGTTTTTAAACTCAGGAAGCCCCTCCTTTAAACAAAGGAGTCAGTTTTTAAACACAGGAAGCCCCTCCTTCAAACAAAGGAGTCAGTTTTTAAACTCAGGAAGCCCCTCCTTCAAACAAAGGAGTCAGTTTTTAAACTCAGGAAGCCCCTCCTTCAAACAAAGGAGTCAGTTTTTAAACACAGGAAGCCCCTCCTTCAAACAAAGGAGTCAGTTTTTAAACACAGGAAGCCCCTCCTTCAAACAAAGGAGTCAGTTTTTAAACTCAGGAAGCCCCTCCTTCAAACAAAGGAGTCAGTTTTTAAACTCAGGAAGCCCCTCCTTTAAACAAAGGAGTCAGTTTTTAAACACAGGAAGCCCCTCCTTCAAACAAAGGAGTCAGTTTTTAAACTCAGGAAGCCCCTCCTTCAAACAAAGGAGTCAGTTTTTAAACTCAGGAAGCCCCTCCTTCAAACAAAGGAGTCAGTTTTTAAACTCAGGAAGCCCCTCCTTCAAACAAAGGAGTCAGTTTTTAAACACAGGAAGCCCCTCCTTCAAACAAAGGAGTCAGTTTTTAAACACAGGAAGCCCCTCCTTTAAACAAAGGAGTCAGTTTTTAAACACAGGAAGCCCCTCCTTCAAACAAAGGAGTCAGTTTTTAAACTCAGGAAGCCCCCTGAGTTTAAAACAATTTTAAATTGTTTTTAAATTGTGTTAGATTTTAGCCTGTTCTTGTAAGCCGCTCTGAGCCTCAGGGGAGTGGCGGCATATAAGTTTGAATAATAAATAAATAAATAAATAAATACTTACATTGTTTTTTCCTCTGCTGCAGGAGAAGAAAAATATTATCTGGGGCATTTCTCCTGAAATCAGTAATCACTAGGCCTGGGTAACAACGGAAAATTTTGTTTCTAAAATCGATTCGTTTTTTGGGGTTTTTTGCGTTTCGATATTTAAAAGAATTCCGAAATTTTCCTTAAAAAAAGTTCGATATTTACGAAATTTCGTAAATGGTAAAAAAATTACAAAACAATAACGAAACAATAACAAATCGATTCGTTAATGGCGGCTGCGATCGCGCAATACGCTAAAAAAACTTCTTAAGCTTCCCTCTCCCTCTGTTGTTGACTGTTGGTGTGATATTATAATTTTTTTTCACTAATAAAACAAAAAACAACTATAAAACTTGCCCCAGACATGCGGAAATAATAACGAAATGACCTCAAACCAATAACGAAACCAATACATAACGAAATATGAAGCATTTACGAAACAAATTGAAAAATTAGTTTCGTTTTTAAGTTGCTCCAGAATGGTTCGTTATCGCTTCGTTAACAAAAAAAATAACAAATTTTTAACGAATTACGAATTAACAAAACGAAACCGCCCAGCCCTAGTAATCACATGTCCTAAAATGTTCTGTAGGAATTATTCTGCACAGAAAAAATCTGTATTTTTTATTTTTTAAAAACCCACCCTGTTTCAGAGTCATTTTTTCTGCACAGAAAACTGCAGAATGAACTTGGAGGAAATTGTACAGGAATTGCAGTGATGTATTATTATTCTTAGCAGCATTTTCCAACTGCTGGGAAACTTGTTTTTCAACATGTATATTAAGACATTTTATATCCATCTCTAGCGACATCTATCTTATGCCCTTCCCTGGCAAATGAAGTATATCCATCCATGCTTGTGAGCAGTAAATTGTCTAAACCTCCATCTCTTTCAAACTATACAACAGTAGCATTTTGACATCACTTTAGCTATCATGCCTCCTTGCTCTTATGGAATCTTGCTATTTTCAGTTAGGTAAGAAATGTAGAGAGCCTGTGTCTTGATTTCTGGACTAGGACAAACCAAGGTTCAAATCCCTGTTCAGTCATCCACGCTCCCAGTCTAAAAGGAAGGCAACAGCAAACTTCATCTGAACAACTTTTGACAAGAACACCCAGTTATAGGTCATCATAACTTTGAAGTAACTTGAAAGTACATAACAAGAAAGTATTTGGAGTTCTCTTCTGGAGAGTTTTAGTATCTCCTCCCAGGATTCTGTAAGATGAAACTTTGCAGAGAATTTGTGAATTATAAAATCACTTCCAAATATAGTAAACCAATCAGCCTTTAATTCTTAACGTTCTGCAGAATGGAGAAAGGAGGACTGAAAAAAAGTTTCTAAAGTTTAGTTTTTTCTAAAGTACAGAGATATGAACAGGAATGTATAACCTTTATGTTTAATACATTTAGACTCTGTTGGTTGGCTATTTATTTATTTGCCATATTTGTATTTTGCCTTTCTCACCCTGGAGAGGACTCAAGGAGGCCTTTCAACAGGCAGCAATTCAATGCCATACATACATAAAATAAACAATGACAATTAAAACCAAACAATTAAAACATAAATTATTAAAACATCAATTAAAATCATGCCATTCAAAACATAATCCAGGGCCATTCCATTTGTCAATCACATTGATTCATGGTCACTTATTGCGCTGCTCCAAAAACTTGTTAAAAGCTTAGTCCTCAGGCCATGTCTTAAGGTTTTTTTCCTGAAGGTCAGGAAAGAAGGGGCTGATCTGATCTCACTGGAGAGGGAGTTCCATAGCCGAGGGGCCACCACTGAGAAGGCCCTGTCTCTCATCCCTACTAATCGCACCTGGGAAGGAGGTGGGACTGAAAGCAGGGCTTCCCTATATGATCTTAATCCCTGAGATGGTACATATAAGAAGATACATTCGGACAGATAAGCTGGGCACAAACCATTTAGGGTAAAGCTATGACAAATAGCATTACATCATTACAACCATGGCAGTCAAAAATGATAAGAAGGTTCTACAAGTATGTTGTGTAAAATAGAGTTTGATGTAATTGAATGCAATTTTCCTGCTTCTTGGCAGGGGGTTGGACTGGATGGCCCATGAGGTCTCTTCCAACTCTATGATTCTATGTAAGGTATGCTTTACCTGGTGGGGTGAAGGAAGAGTCAGTGTGATGTGAATCTCTCAGGGGAAGTCAATGAAAAATTTACTTTGAACAGATCTTGCCATGAAAGCCCAGTATGAGATTTTCCTTAGTCTTTTGAATACTTTTTGAACCTTAAAATGTTCTTTAATCTATTTTCAGTGGGACAGAGTATCAGGTACTTTCAGAGAAAGAAGTAGACACACAGACTCAGTACTGGTTGTATAACAGCTATATTGATTACACAGACAAAGGGGGAAAAATCACATTTATTCAGCATTCACTCACATACATTCACTCACATACATACATACTCACCATCTTTTCCCAGCTTCTGCTGTTCAGATGCTGCATTCCTGCAGGTCTGGCACACAGTCAAAGATAAAAAGATCTCCTTTTGTAGAAATTTTTAATTTAATTGATTGACGTTGTCCATTGCTTGTATCCAGTGAAATTGTGTATTATTTTGATGATATGTAATTCTATTTTAAGTGTGGCAACTTGAATGCTTTGTTAGCTGCCCCAGATGGTGGTGGGGTACAAATAAAGTTTTATTATTTATTATTTAATGTTTAATTATCCACTATTTGGTTGTTTTGATAACCTGTCATTCAACTCAGACTTGCTGGAGCTCCATCAATTCTGGAAGAGATGTCCAACTTGCTTAACTGAAAGAGTCATTGTTTGACTTCTCAGGTCAGTTATAACTATCATAGTTCAGCAGTTTTCTTCATTAGCACTCTTTATGCCAAAGTTAATCAAATTCTTCACCTTCTCCACAATGCCATTTTTAGGTTTCAATTTTAGGATGGTGCCTTCAGTCTTACTAGACCTTAATAGGCCCTAGTCAGACTCCAATCAAACATTTTGATAGCCAATACTCCAGAGGACAGGAACAGGATTCAAAACGATCTTGACAGATTAGAGAGATGGGCCCAAACTAACAAAATGAAGTTCAACAGTGACAAATGCAAGATACTCCGCTTTGGCAGGAAAAACGAAATGCAAAGATACAGAATGGGGGAGAATGCCTGGCTCGAGAGCAGTACGTGTGAA
This sequence comes from Anolis sagrei, assembly GCF_037176765.1. Classification (NCBI taxonomy): domain Eukaryota; kingdom Metazoa; phylum Chordata; class Lepidosauria; order Squamata; family Anolidae; genus Anolis; species Anolis sagrei. The sequence goes on along the minus strand of NC_090022.1, from coordinate 294,218,257 downwards.
AAAGATCTTGGAGTCCTCGTGGACAACAAGTTAAACATGAGCCAACAATGTGATGTGGCGGCAAAAAAAGCCAATGAGATTTTGGCCTGCATCAATAGGAGCATAGTGTCTAGATCTAGGGAAGTAATGCTACCCCTCTATTCTGCTTTGGTTAGACCACACCTGGAATATTGTGTCCAATTCTGGGCACCACAATTCAAGAGAGATATTGACAAGCTGGAATGTGTCCAGAGGAGGGCAACTAAAATGATCAAGGGTCTGGAGAACAAGCCCTATGAGGAGCGGCTTAGGGAACTGGGCATGTTTAGCCTGAAGAAGAGAAGGCTGAGAGGAGATATGATAGCCATGTATAAATATGTGAGAGGAAGCCACAGGGAGGAGGGAGCAAGCTTGTTTTCTGCTTCCTTGGAGACTAGGACAAGGAACAATGGCTTCAAACTATAAGAAAGGAGATTCCATCTGAACATGAGGAAGAACTTCCTGACTGTGAGAGCCGTTCAACAGTGGAACTCTCTGCCCTGGAGTGTGGTGGAGGCTCCTTCTTTGGAAGCTTTTAAACAGAGGCTGGATGGCCATCTGTCAGGGGTGATTTGAATGCAATATTCCTGCTTCTTGGCAGAATGGGGTTGGACTGGATGGCCCATGAGGTCTCTTCCAACTCTTTGATTCTATGATTCTATGATTTTCATTCAATCCATTCATCACATTAACATCACCGTAAGTTGGAAATGACTGGAAGGCACACAACAACAGGGTATTTAGAATTCTTTGCTGGGGAGCTGGGCTGCCTACTCAAACTACAAAATGCAGGATTGTGTAGGATTAAACCATGGCATGTAATATAATATCAAAGTGGTACAATTGGCCTGTATGAAATGATTTTGGTCCAAGGACTATTTTAGGCACAGTACGGTAAGAGACCACATTCACCTTATACTTGCTTATCTACCTTCACATGAAAATATGACTCTACAGAAATGTAAAACTAACCTCACTGAAGTAGATTTTTATGCAAATATATGAAAATCCTAATACAGAATCCAGGATCAAAGGTGTCTTTGGACTTTGGGAATGAATTTCCTGCAAAGACTCTTCATCCTGCTCTTTGGGTGAAGGGCCTTTGTCACGTAAACAACTGATGTGCCTCCACCCGGATTAGCCATAGAAGTCTTTATGTTCATCTTTAAATAAACCCACAAAAAAGAAAAAGGAGGAAGAGAAGGAATACACTATCAACCTGATAAAGTAATGTATTAGATGAATAATGTATTGCTGCAGGGTTTCCAACTGCATTCCCTTCTACACAACCATCATTTGTAATGTTTACTTAAACACCAGCTCTGACAAAACACTTAGAATCACTTAGCATCTTGTCCCCTGAGCAGTTTGAATTAGAAAATCTGGACTGCTTAATTTTATTGTGCTAAAGGCATTAACTAAGATTTGGTGGTGGGGAGGAGGAGGGACGTTCTTGGACAAAAGAACATTGTGGACATTTAAAAGAAAACCCCAACACATTCCATCTAATTGGAAGGAAACTTTTGAAAGCCTGACTTCCCCATGAATTGTAGCATTTTAATAATATATATTAAGGAAAACCTTTTTATCTGGAAACAATTCATTTAACCTCCAGAAAGTGTCTCTTGTCTGTCTTGTTTTATACATTTTGCTGCTTCCTCTACCATTCAAACTGAATTAACAGTTCCAAATGCTCCCGTCTTAGGCCATTTCATCAAGGAAGCCTAAAGGGATATGAAAGAAAGGAGTTTTCCTCTCTGGCTGGAATCCAAATACTAATGGTGTTAAAATGCCCCCTTATTGCATTTAAGTCAGCAGATAGGTCAAATAGACAAACCGATTGGAGGAGATGTTTAAATAAACACTCTATTTAGCTAGAGTATTCCATTTCCCCGACTCACCAATAGTCTAGCATGAGTGGTGACATTTTTTGGATGATACTACAGAAGCTTGCCATGGTCAATGATTGGCATGGCTGAATATTTTGCCAGGTGAACACATAGTTTATTCTTACATTAAAACTTATGGAGCCTATATTTCTTTTGTGCTGTCTATATATTGATGCATTATGTATATATGCATGTACAGTCAAGACCCAGAAGCCTTAAAGAAGGCAAACACAGTAAAAAAGGGTCCCTAATTCGCTTCCTTTGCTGCTCTTGATCCAACACCTGAGCAGTAGGCCTGGATAACAATGGAAAAATTTGTTTCTAAACTCGTTTCGTTTTTAGGGGTCCATCACGTTTCGTTTTTTTTAAAGAATTCTGAAATTTTCCTTTGAAAAATTTTGAAATTTACGAAATTTCGTATAATTACGAATCAATTCGTTAATGGCGGACGCGATTGCGCAATATGATAAAAAACCTCCAAATGGGACAGGGGGAACTTCTGAAGCTTCCCTCTCCCTCTGTTGTTGACTGTTGGTGTGATAAAACAAACAACAACTATAAAACTTGCACCAGACATGTGAAAATAATTAAGAAATAATTACGAAATAATAACGAAATAATTACGAAATAAATTGAAAAAATTGTTTCGAATCTAATTTACTCCTCACACTATTCCTGCATGGCTCAATATTGGATCGTAAGCTAATTTAAATATCAATTAATAACGAATTACAAAATTAACAAACGAAACCGCCCAAGCCTACTGAGCAGCCCTCTTTGCCCTTTTACTACTCGTTGTAGCCTTCTCAGTACACTCTACTACAACATGTGCACTGGTGTAGTGTCATGGTTTGAGTGTTTGACTATAACTCCTGAGACCAGGATTTGATTTGCTTTCTGTCTAAATCATGAATCATAGAATCATAGAATCAAAGAGTTGGAAGAGACCTCATGGGCCATCCAATCCAACCCCCTGCCAAGAAGCAGGAATATTGCATTCAAATCACCTCTGACAAATGGCCATCCAGCCTCTGCTTAAAAGCTTCCAAAGAAGGAGCCTCCACCACACTCCAGGGCAGAGAGTTCCACTGCTGAACGGCTCTCACAGTCAGGAAGTTCTTCCTAATGTTCAGATGGAATCTCCTCTCTTGTAGTTTGAAGCCATTGTTCCGCGTCCTAGTCTCCATGGAAGCAGAAAACAAGCTTGCTCCCTCCTCCCTGTGGCTTTCTCTCACATATTTATACATGGCTATCATATCTCCTCTCAGCCTTCTCTTCTTCAGGCTAAACATGCCCAGTTCCCTAAGCCGCTCCTCATAGGGCTTGTTCTCCAGACCCTTGATCATTTTAGTCGCCCTCCTCTGGGCACATTCCACATTCCATGAGGCAAATATGGTAATAAAATAATAATAATATTTATTTATTTACTATTTCTACCCTACTCTATCTCACTCTAAAGGGAACTCAGAGCTGCTTACAATGTTGGCATTTATTCAGTACCATATTGCAATACAAAACATATGAATACCATGCATCCATAATAATAATAATAATAATAATAATAATAATAATAATAACAACAACAACAACAACAACAACCTGTGTGGCCATAAAAACCTTCTGAGGGACTGTGAGTGAATCAAACACTCTCAGCCACAGACAATGTGTGAAAACACAATCACAGAAAAGCCATAGGGCCACCATAAGTCAGAAACTACTTGAAGACACAGGAGCAACGACAATAAATTTATTTATATATTTCTACTTCACATTATATCAAAAGATTCTCAGGGTGATGTACAAACAAAATAAAACATGGGTTAATTACTTTACAACACTTAAAAATAAACAAAGCCACCAAATACATATTAAGCAAAATAATGAGTTCAAAACATACTCAAAAGTTTAGAAAACTGTCTATATCAGGATTTATGTTTAGGGTCCAAGGCTCTTATGAACAGCAAAGTGTTCACATGGTGCATAAATGAAATGAATACTCATGCTAATTTGGAAACAGCATTCCAAACTGGAAGTCCACAGCTGAGAAGGTCCTCTCTTAAGTCCCAATACAGAGTATTGACTTCACTGGAGACTCACAGAGGAGTCCTTTTTCTGCAGACCTTAACTTATGGGACAGGACATAAAGGGAAAATCTCTGTCTCACATTTTTGATAGCCCATGTGTTAGGGTTTTAAATGCCATCATGAGGACCTTGCATTCAGATCAAAAGTATATTGGAAGCCAATGATTTTTTTAAAAAAATAATGGAATTATTAATTAGGTATGTATTATTCTAATTGTCACAAGCCTCAACCCAGTTTACATGTGAGAAATTAAGAAACGGTCAAAGTTCAAGCCAAATAGTCCAGCCAAGAGGCAACAACAGCAGGGTAATACACCAAAGAAGCCGATCATCCATTCCAAGAGCCAAAGCTGAATCCAAGAGCATCTAGAAGGTCAATTCAAAATCCCAAAGCCAGAGTTCAAAGGTAAGTTGAGAGATCATGAATCCAAGATAACCAACAGTCTGAGGTCACAACTCCAAACTCTGACATTGCTGCCAGCAAGAAGGTGCTGCACTTGAGCTGCTTATACAGTATGCTAATCTAGAGGACCTGAAAAGTTGAGTCTTCTCTCTTGGCAGGTCCAAGAGAGAACTTTTCCTCTGCCAATTCAGATGAGCTTGTTTGTATTTGCTCTGCAGGCTGAGAAGTTGCAGCTACCTTGACAGGTTCTTCTTTCAAGCTCAGCTGAGGGAGCTTCAGGGCATTGCTGGGCTCCAAATCCAGCGCTGGCCCTTCAACCAGCATCTCCTCACTCTCACTTTCGACAACACCAATCACCACTCAGATTGCTGCGTTATGCACTAATTGAAATTTCTAAGTTATCTTCAAAGGGAGTAGTCAAAGTGGGAGCTTACCCATGGACTACTATGGCTAGGTTACAAGATATGCCCTGTGAATATCTCAGTTCATATTGTATAACTCCCATGACATCCCCAAGAGAGGAAGCTCAAGGCTAACTTTTTTTCCTCAGCCAATGAAAGAAGTGTTATCCTGGCAAAATGAATTCCACCCTAATCTTCCACTCAGTAACGCTCTTCTGTTCATAGGTGCCCAATACCATCCAGGTTGTGTGAGTGTGTAATTTCTTTTTAACCAGTAAGTTTTAAGTGATTTGTCAGCCAAATATCTGAAAGTTTACTCTTTCCCTTATGAATCTACAAAAAGGTTACTGTTGTTGTTGTTGTTGTTGTTGTTGTTGTTATTGTTGTTAAAAGTCCTACTTCATATCCCTTTCATAGGAAACGCTCAATGTGTACAACATGCCTCTTTGACCAGCAGCAACCTCACTCTGGAACACACACATCTTGTATTTAATGTTCTTTATTTGTGGGATTGAAAACTTAACATCTCCATCTTCATTGATTGTAAAAATTCTGCCTTTAGTTGCAATGGAACATTAAAGCTGAATTGTTTTACAGTGCAATCCCATGCCAGTCTACTCAGAAGAAAGTCTAATTGAGTTCAGTAGGGCTTGCATCACATGTTGATCTATAGGATTGCATCTTAAGAGAATTTATTGGTTTTTAATCTTATTGTAAACCTCTTTGATGCCATTGTTGGGGCTTAAAAGGTAGTCAGAGCTCAATAAATGTTCTGTAATTAATAATGCATAAGCTGTACCTAGGGACAGATGAATCTATCTAAGCCAGTGTGCATTTTGAGTACCCATAATTCTGTTTTATTTCCCAAATGATCCGATTTTTAACAACAACAATAATGCCCCTTCTCAATCTGTATTTAAATGCCTATTTTGTCATTAATGTAGTGCCAAGAACTGAATCCCAGCATTAGGAGAGCTGTGAAACCCAGTGAATAGCTCAGCTCCTATCTGTATATTAATCCAAGAAGTGCAAATCAGGTCATTTCATTTATGGATTTGCAAAGATTGAATTCCTCAAGCATCCCTAATGGCATACCCTTGCCTAGGAAACCATCTATTTCCTAGCAAGTTCCAGACCCATGCATGCAATTGATTATATCCTCAATGTACACCATATACTCATGGTATATTTTGCTTGTAAGTCCTAGTATTCCTCAGATACTTTGCCTGAGCCTGCCAAATTCATCCGAGCAATTGCTTGGGCACCTTTTGCAATCAACCCAAACACATGGACATCTATTCATACACAAGAAGGTAATGGTCTGGAGAGTTACCTACACAATTCAGGGTCACAACACTGTTAGTGTGACGTGTAAATTGGATGTCAGTCAGTGAATGGAGGAAATGAGCCCAATCTATAAAGCTGGCTTAGCATCCATTGAATAAACTTAAGTTGCTTTTTAAACTATGTCCTAGGGTGAAGTGGGGAAGTAAACTAAAGTCAACAAAAGTTGTGTGGATCTGCCATTACATGGAAGTAGAAGAGTATCTGAATTTTCCTGCGAGAGGGACAAATGAGTGCCTTCGATAACGGTGAACACATTTTTTATTTCATTACTTACTAAGAGATTCCACCGAACTAAATTATTCTGTTAATGGTACTTGATCATGCCGTCTCTAGGTCTGGGATCATTTACTTTAAGGTTAGCACACAGTCACTGCTTAAAGTACTTAACAGTCGGTAGAATCAAAATCCTCTTTCTTTCTCTTTCGTTTGCTTTTATTAAGTACTCCAGTGCTGAGGCAGTTGAAGCTTGATAAGGGAGGTCAGCTCAGTTGGAATACTCTTATTGTTACATCTGAAGCGATGTAAAGCAACGTTACATCTCTCCACAATCCATCCTGTTGCACCCTGAATGAAGCACAGCTGGTATTAACTGGGTCACCAGGGCCTCTTTGTCTCTTGATTCCCAATATCTCCTACAAGAGCAAAGAGGAATAAGGACTAGAAAGTTGGTCCATAGCTCTCCGAAAGCTTGACTTCAGAGCTTTCCGAAATACTCTGTCTCTTTCTGCTCTCACTGCTTGTACTTGGACCTCTTGTTCACTTTCTACATGTTACTGGGTATTACATCCTGTTATTCTCAATGTGGCTGTTCTTGGAGCCTTGCCACTTGCATAGAAGTGACAGTGCTATGACTGTCCTTAAGTGGCCACATTCAGTGATCTCCTATCTCAGAAGCAAATCAAGAATGAGTCAAGAGGTGCATCAGGCCACATCTACACTGGCTGCTTAATATGGGACCATCCAAACCATTATGCTCCATACTAAACCCAGAGTAACCATGATGGTGGCCAGCCAGACATACTGGGCTGAACCCACTGTATTGGCATCCTACTGGTCTACCTGGGACAAGTTCATGCCAGTCCATCTAAGACTGCACCTCATCTCATCAGCATACTCACTCTTCACCAGCCACAGAGCTCCCTGGCTGTCCACTTGACCAAAATGTAAGGGTATAGTGACCCTTCCTTCTTTCTGGTCATGCTTCCCTGGAGACTAGGACGCGGAACAATGGCTTCAAACTACAAGACAGGAGATTCCATCTGAACATGAGGAAGAACTTCCTGACTGTGAGAGCCATTCAGCAGTGGAACTCTCTGCCCCAGAGTGCGGTGGAGGTTCCTTCTTTGGAAGCTTTTAAACAGAGGCTGTATGGCCATCTGTCAGGGGTGATTTGAATGCAATATTCCTGCTTCTTGGCAGGGGGTTGGACTGGATGGCCCATGAGGTCTCTTCCAACTCTTTGATTCTATGATTCTATGATTCTATGCGAGAACCCTGTTTTAACATTAGCAGTTGTGACAGGTGACTGCCAGGAACTTACAATGCCCCCTATAGCCAGCATGAAATAGCAGCAGTGACAAGGTGATGAACCATCTTCTTCCCCAGTACTTATCAGAACAGAGAAAGAGTGATGGCAGTGGTGTCACTGGGACAGTGTTTTGCATGGAATGAAACCTGATGCAGATGTCCAGACTACTGCAAAGCCTATGGATGTTCCTTAAGTTTCTTGCAAGCTCCAGAGCATATCAACTTTATCTAAAAATCAGATTAAGGGCAAAGAACCCAGGGTAGTCACCAGTAGTTGTTGTGTTGTGGAGACAGCCAGCCTTGGATTTGTGATGACTCCAGGACTTTTGTCCATGCAGATAAAGTGTCCAAAAATAGATTAGTCTATTTTTTCTGTTGTTTGTGTAGCTCAGTGGTTTCCACCCTCTGGTCCTCCAGGTGTTTTGGACTTTAACTCTCAGAAATCCCAGTCAGTTTACCAGCTATTAGGAATTTCAGGACCATGGCACCAGAGGACCCAAGGATCAGAATTATTAATAAATATAAACCCTCAGAACATCTAACTCACTGTGTTTATTCTCTGATACTAAACACTGAAGGCCCTTCCACACCGCCATATACCCCAGAATATAATGGCAGAAAATTCCACAATATCTGCTATGAACTGTGTTATCTGAGTCCACACTGCAATATATTCCAGTTCATAGCAGATATTGTGGGATTTCCTGCTTTGAGATTTTGGGTTATATGGCTGTGTGGAAGGGCCCTGAGATTATAGGATAGGAAGAAGGAAGTATGTCTGCCCTGTTAATGGGATTTGTTACCAGAACATATCATGATGTCTACCAACATGGGTAGTTTTAAGTGGGAAAATTAATTAAATAATTAATTAATACCCCATTTCTCCAGTACAGGAGTGGGAGAGGAGAATCCCTCACTCTGATGTCACTTTATTGCTGGCATGCTATCACAGAAGTGGAACAAACCCAATGCATAAGGAAGGTGACAGGAACATTTCGAGATTGTGAGCTATTGATGTGTTTTTCCGGTCAATAGTGGAAGACAGGTTAATCACGGGGAGGAGGCAGATCAGCAGCAGGATGTGCATGCTGTTATGCAGAAAAGTCCTATGATTGCCAAAATTGGTACATTCTGCTGTATGTTCATAAAGGGAAAATGACAAGCAATAGTAGAAATGGGGAGAATTGATTCTTTGTTGGGCAAGATGATGGAGAGATACACAATGAACAATTGTACTTTGACTTTCCTGAAACTGTCTTGTTTGGAAAGTGTGTGATTTGCTTCCTCCCATTGTTCCAATTTTTTCAAAAGCTATTTACTATATAATTTAGAGGAAACATCTGAACCATAATTATCTGGATTCCGTTCCTCACCATATTTATAGTTTGGGGATGGGATGTTTTGGTGGCTCTCAGCCATACGCGCCTAAGTGCACGTGGGCATTACAGCGAGGCTGTGACTGTCAAAGAAATGGAACAGAAGTTATCAGCATCTGTACAGGGCTTTACTTCTGCTGCCAAGCAGGAGGTGAGACCCCCTGGAAACCATCCAATCAAACCACCACCACCCATTGATTTTACACCCCCATGGCCAGTAAACTCAGTGGGAAGTTCCTGAAGCCTTAACCTGCATTTTCTACATCTGTCTCTGCAATATATTTTTCAACCTTTCCCTTGTGAGATGAGAATCCTAGCATATACATTCAGCCAAAGGCACATGCAAAGAGATATGTGCCCTTTGAGTTACTGACGGAGGGGGTTTAAAATCAGCAGGTAGTGACAATTTGGACAATCTGCAGAGGTATCATCTGCTGGGAAGCGGGATGGGGGGAACCACTACAAAGCATAATCCCAAGGAACTAACATGCCTGAAATATTATAACATTTAGGAATTCCTGTGAAAATGCAAATGAGGAACATGAACATGAAGAAGAACTTCCTGACTGTGAGAGCCGTTCAGCAGTGGAACTCTCTGCCCTGGGGTGTGGTGGAGGCTCCTTCTTTGGAAGCTTTTAAACAGAGGCTGGATGGCCATCTGTCAGGGGTGATTTGAATGCAATATTCCTGCTTCTTGGCAGAATGGGGTTGGACTGGATGGCCCATGAGGTCTCTTCCAACTCTTTGATTCTATGATTCTATGAAATGATAGGTCAGTCTTCAGTCTTCCATGGATGTATTAAACTCTGAGCTGAAATTATAGTCCAGAGCCTGAACAAGGAATAAGCAACGATGTAAAATAATTGTCCCATTGTAATTGTATTCACAGACCCATGTCTTATATTTAGATCTGTAAAAAGAACTGCACAAAGAAATGACATTTGATTCATTGTACACATGAGACGTATGAGCTAGGCAGATTTGTAGCCACTCTGAACAGGACATTATGAACTTTGGCAACATCTCTAGTCATTGTTAATTTAACAGGGCCTCGAGGTCTCCTCTCTGCTTCATGAATCCTCCTTCCAAAAGCTCACAGATGAACGCTAGCCAGCCAGCCAGCCACCCCTTTCCTGCCTTACAAACTTACATGATTGCAGCTTAACTTCTCAATGATTTTTTGGGGAGTGTAGTTTGCTCTGGAAAGCAATCTCCCCAAAATAACTTAACACTTGGATATCCAAGCTGTCCTCTGATTTTGTGGCTGTATCTTCAGCTGGTTAGCTACAGAGTGGGACTGTCCCTTGCATGCTCTGGAAAAGAAAGGCATATGTCTTAGGATTGTAATGATGGCAACACCAGTCTTTTTTCATCTCTGGAAGTTTTTTGGTCCCAGTATGATCTAGCCTGCCATCCTCATGGACAATACAAGCTGGATGCTTTCTGTTTGAGCGGGAAATTGGCTGCCTTCAGCCATACATGCCAAAATCATTTCTCGGATGGTTTTCACTACCACTTGCTCTTTAGAACATCAGGGAATATGGCAAATTAGGCCTGTGCAACATGTGGTCCTTCAGGAGTTTGGGTCTCCTACTTCCAGAAGTCCTAGCCAGATTGTAGGGGTGTGCAAAATATTATTTTGGTGTCCCAGATTCTGACGATTCGGGAATGTGTACTTGGGACTTCAATTCCCAGAACCCCCTCTTGTTTTTTTTTTAAATATAGTAAAAAATTAAATTTCCCAAAAATTATTGGATTAGTTAAACATTATGAAACTTGGCAGGCTTGCAGTAGTAGATGAAGCCTACAAGTGAGGTGAGTTTCATGCTGAATTACGAAAATATAAAAATTATGGAGAAATGAACCTCTAAGCTTTCCCATTGGTGCCAATGGACCAAATCTTTACAGCATGATAACAGAACCCTCTCCCAAAATTGAGAGGGGAGAATTGAAAACCAGGCACTAAAAATAGCCCAGGTTTTCCCACACTGGACACCCCTAACAGATTATCCAATGGTCACGAATTCTGGGGACTGAAGTTCAAAACATCTAAGTCAGTGGTTCTCAACCTGGGGTCCCCAGACGTTTTGGCCTACAACTCCCAGAAATCCCAGCCAGTTTACCAGCTGTTAGGATTTCTGGGAGTTGAGGGCCAAAAACATATGGGGACCCCAGGTTGAGAACCACTGATCTAAGTTAAATCAATGGTCACATAGGAGCATTAGTGCAGGGAAGTTTGACCCAGGATAGAAACGTGAAATTTCTAGGGATAGAAAATTCTAATTTCTGGTGTTCAATGTAGGGGAGGAACAACTTTTGCAACCAACCTAGGGCATGGTCTCCTCTTGAGGTTTGGAGTCATTTGGACAAGTCCCATCTTACCTCAGTGACATTTTAGGCCAATCTCTGACATAACTCACACAGTTATAATGGCATGTGTTAGGGGCAGTGTCAGTTAAAATGCAATGTACAATCAATCACATGTGTATGATGTACATATGTAAGTCCCAATTGTTGACGCCTCCAATGAAAAGATTATGGAGGGGAAAAACATGTATGTCCAAGACTTTGGCAAAAACAACTACAATTATTTGGCTAGTCCTTCCACAAGTTGAAGTGAGAGGAGGATGATACTCTGTCCTTGTGTTGCACTCTGTATGCTCTAAAATTCAGGCCTGTAGAAGTGGAAAACCCTACCACGAGATTCTGTACAGTACGGAAAAGAGTGTGAAAGTACTGAGCAGCATAGCTTTGGATTTCACCTTCTAATTGTAAGCCACCAGTAGCTTTCTTAGCTACATGAAAGTGACCATCCCTTTCCTTTGTACCAATTACACTATTAATTACTGCTGCCTGGCAAGCTATTTGTCAAGTCTGGTGCCCTCCAAACATCCTCGGCTTTGCAAGGTGATAGGAGGTGGGGACATAAAACAACTTCAGATTGGATTGTTGCATGGGGAGATGGAGCTGAGGATGTGCTGGACATATCTCTGCAGGTATTACTGTGCTTTGATGACATGCGAGGTAGGTGCTCACTGAACCGTGGTGCTCTTGTAATGTTCCTCTCCCTAGGCCAGCTGGGTAGGCTCAGTGCTTTAATTTTCATGTGCTCTGCCTCCTGCTTGTAAGGAAAAATGTCAACTTTCTGAATGGATTATGCAGCATGCTCTAACACTCTTGCCAATTCCAGAGTACAGGGGAAAACGAATAGAGAAATCCTAGCAAGTTTACGAAAAGTTCTCAATTTTACCACTCTTAATGGAAAATCATCAGGATTAACATGGACATTAGCCATTTGCTTATTTATCATGTGAATGTGCCTCATGTTTTTCTCCATTTTGCATATGATCATTACATGGATTTGTTCTGCCCTATGTTCTATTCCTCTTTAATTCTAGTTTAGCCAGGGTAAGTTCTAAAATACCTTCTAAAATGTGAATATGCACACTGTTTTACTTTTTTTCCATCACTTTTCCCACATTCTAAAACTCATTGTTGTTTGCATCAATATTCTTTCAATGTGGGATTTTATTAGTGTACACAAGCCATCCTGTATATTGATGTAATGGATATTCTATTCTATTATCTATCTGTCTATTTATCATCTATCTCTCTTGTATTGTGGTGTTCTTCTTGTTAGATGCCTTCAAGATCATTCTTAGTTATGGTGATCTAAACAATTGTGATACTTTCTTGGCAAGATTTGATTAGAACAGAGGTTCCCAATCTTTGGTCCTCCAGGTGTTTTGCACTTCAGCTCCCATAATTCCTAACAGCTGATAAGATAATAATAATAATAATAATAATAATAATAATAATAATAATAATAATAATAATAGAAAACTGGTGAAAAAGGGCTCTCCATGGACAGTTCCTGGGAAAAATTGAGAGCCAAATTGACAAAGAAAAACATGGCTGTGGCTCACAAATGGGATTGCATTCAGTTTACAATATAGATGGACCCTAAGTGCATTCCTAGTTGTAACTTTTAGCGCTGGGCAGTTTTGTTTCGTTAATTCGTAATTCGTTAATAATTCGTTAATTTTTTTAATTACAAAATGATAACGAACCATTCTGGAGCAATTTTTTTTAAAAAACGAATTTTTAAATAGTTTTGTAAATGCTTCGTATTTCGTTATTGTATTCGTTTTGTTATTGTTTTGAGGTCGTTTTGTTATTATTTCCGCATGTCTGGGGCAAGTTTTATGGTTGTTTTTTGTTTAATTAGTGAAAAAAATTATAATATCACACCAACAGTCAACAACAGAGGGAGAGGGAAGCTTCAGAAGTTTTTGGAGGTTTTTTAGCGTATTTCGCGGTTGCGTCCGCCATTAACGAATCGATTCGTTATTGTTTCGGAAATCGATTCGTTAATGTTTTGAAATTTTTTTCACATTTACGAAATTTCGTAAATATCGAACTTTTTAAAAGGAAAATTTTGTAATTATTTTAAATAACGAAACGCAAAACCCCCAAAAAAACGAATCGATTTTAGAAACAAATTTTTCCGTTGTTACCCAGGCCTAGTAACTGTGGCTGGGCCCCATCATTACTATTTTCCTTGATGCTCAGTGTTTTCAGTTTGGAAAGGATGTTTGAGTTATTTATTGGATTGGTGAATGGAGAGCCAACCCAAAGGTTAATCCCCCTAAATCGTCTCCGTGCAACAGTTTTCTGAGTCACATGACCTTAAACCTGCCCCTGTATTGAGTTTCCTTAACCTGATTTCTTTTTGCTTCCTTAGACAGCCTAAGTTCCCTTGGTAAACAGATGTATGGTTGTTTTAAGGAGGAAAAGAAAAAAAAATATTGAAAGAAGAAAGGCCTGGAGAGGAAAGAACACAGTTCTGTTGAGCTTGGAGGCAGCCCTGCTGGGAAATCTCAAATCAAATTTTCCTGAAGGGAAGTGTTATTCAAAGTAATTTTAATCCAGCCAGAAGGCTCATAAAAACCAACAGTGAAGTCAAACAAAGAAAAAGAGAGTCCGCTTCCTGATCTGTTTGCCCCTCTGGAAAGCAGTTAGAAAAGAGAAGAACCATCTTATTTTTATTGGGAAATGGCACAGTTGTCGAGTGAGATGCCAGACTTCCCTGCCTCGTCTTAAGCTCCTGTTTTCTCTATTTTGCTTCATGCAGACATGGAAAGGAGCAAAAGATGAATTTTAATATTTTTTCTTTCAAGAGGTTTGACTGGATCTTTTTTTCCCCAAAGAATCTGATCTTGCACTAGTAGTGTTTTATTAAATCTGAACCGTTTGTCATGCAGACAAACATGCATTCCAAATGTCCAGTAACTGTCCCTATCAATGGTTTTGAGTTGATTGAGTTGAGCTGATACCCCTGCTACCCCAGAATTTGGTAGTCTTTTTCTTTGGAGGTTTTAAAGCAAATTTATAGTGTCGGGCAACTGAACAGTTGTATCACATTTTTTACAGAACAAACAAACAAACAAACATACAAAAGACACAGAGTTTGCAAGCTTGGTAGTTGATTAAATGTCCTTTGACCAATATCTGGCCACTTGGAGTGCTTCTGGTGTTGCCGCAAGAAGATCCTCCATTGTGCATGTAACAGGGCTCAGGTTACATTGCAGCAGGTAGCCTGTAGTTTGCTCTTCTCCACACTCGCATGTCGTGGATTCCACTTTGTGGCCCCATTTCTTAAGATTGGCTCTGGATCTCGTGGTGCCAGAGTGAAGTCTGTTCAGCATCTTCCAAGTCACCCAGTCCTCTGTGTGCCCAGGGGGGAGTTTCTCATTGGGTATCAGCCATTGATTGAGGTTCTGGGTTTGAGCCTGCCACTTTTGGACTCTCGCTTGCTGGAGTGTTCCAGCGAGTGTCTCTGTAGATCTTAGAAAACTATTTCTTTATTTAAGTCATTGACGTGCTGTCTGATACTCAAAAAGGGGATGAGCTGGAGATGTCTCTGCCTTGGTCCTTTCACTATTGGCTGCTACTTCCCGGCGGATGTCAGGTGGTGCAATACCGGCTAAGCAGTGTAATTTCTCCAGTGGTGTAGGGCGCAGGCACCCCGTGATAATGCAGCATGTCTCATTAAGAGCCACATCCACTGTTTTAGTGTGCTGAGATGTGTTCCACACTGGGCATGCAAAGGCTGGAAGCAAAGGCTGGAAGACTATTCATTCCTCCATGGAAGAATGGATGGCTCTTGGGGTCACCTGACTGCTACTTTCATTATTTTAAAATACATTTTAACAAAACATGCATCTTTATAAAAGTTTGCATTGTCCCATATGCATGAAAAATACTCACACAGTCATCTGTGCTGAGCATACCTGTGATATACTCAAGGCTGCCCATCAAGTAAATGGTTTGACTGTGGGTACCTCCATCACCTTTATTTTCTGTGTGCTGCATGTACTGGTGAAAAGGTATCCTTGCTCTGCTTGCAGTGTCTCTTGTTGGTAGTCTCCTATTTGAGCATCCTTACACCACCTTTATCTTTAGGAAAGATCTGTTTTAAGACCTCTAATTTCTTTGAAGTAATCTGGAAGAACCCACAATATCTTCTGATGGGGAATGGACTACTGACACTCTCACACTTGTGCATATCAAGCCAACTCCAGAAGGAAGTGGGGCAACATTTCAGCTTCCTCCTTTATCTCCTTGAACTATTTACAGTTCTTGAATTTATTTATTTATTTATTTGTTTATTTATTTATTTATTTGGGATATTTCTATCAGTCCAAAGGTGACTCAGGGCGGCATACAGAGTCGGCACAATTCGATGCCATATATAAAATGCATACATTGAATGATGCCCCTAATATCTGAAGATGTTGAAGATAAAAGATAGAATTTTCTTCAGAGGAAAACTTGTTCTATCATTGAGCTATGTTATCATCTCCAAAATGTGAACCCTGTCCCCTCTTTTTGAACATGAAGGTTTGCATGGCATCTCTTTCTTTTGTCCTTTTTGAGCCACTGACAATCGGCTTAGGTCAATTGGTTTCTGCAGAATATTTGGCTCATCAGTGTTGTGTCATGATGCTGGCCAAGAGGAAAATCAAGTCACCCCACTGCTTTTTCTCTCTGCTTTGGCTGGCCTATGTTGGCTCTGCAACTGTGGAGACATCAGCACTGCCCATTGCCAGAGGACTCAACCTCTTTTTGCTGTTACCAGTATGGCTAGAATATAGCAACCAATTGGACTCAAAAGATATCAGGAGGGCTGGAACCCAGCTGGACCAGCTCTTCAATGCTAACCTTCCTTTATCAAACAGAGTCAGATGTTAGTCATGTGAAGGTCAGCTATCTTGTTCAATTCCAGCTCCAGATTACTGCCTTCTGTACATTATCTCTCCATTCCCCTTTGAGGCACATAAAATTTGGCAATGAAAAAGTCAGAGAAGAAGGTCAGAGGGTTGTTGTCATTGTCCAGAGATGCGCCAAATATGCTTACGCCCCAGTGGAGTGTTTTGGAGGGGCAAAATAGTCTGCTTAGTTGTAACAATAGCCTGACAGCTGCTTTCCACAGAGAACGGGTGACTTTACATTAGAGATAAAAAAATATTCATATTACTTTTATTTTTAAATGTCTCTTTAACTTGGAAAAATCCTGGAGAGAAAAATAAAAAAGCAGCAAGATTCTTCACACATTTAGGATACTATTCAAGGAATTATTTAGCAGAGAAATATACATTTTTCTTACTTGGGGCTACCCTATCACATGGTTTCCTTGGCAAGATATATTGCCTTTCTCTAGGGTTGGGAATTAACTCCATAGGGTATAACCATAGCTGTTTAAGTGGAACCAATGTGCTATTATTCAGTACCTTTTAAAGCTGCTCTGATTTTTTTTTTAGCAAAAAACCCATATTTCCTGTATACAAAATGAGGTGCATTTGTGTATAAATGCATTCCTCAAAAAAAAATCTTCAATTGTAAATTGTGGTTCAAACCTGTGTAGATATCATTATGTTTTTGTGCCATAGAGAAAAAAAAAACTCTGTGATGGGCTTATTTCAGGACTGCTATAAGTTGCAAATGACTTATGGAAACACAACTACCACAACAATGGAGATGACATACATAAAGATTTACGCCCCAGAAATTCCTCTGTAAAGAAATGGTGGAAAACCCTAGCTTGTTCCTTTCTCTACCTCACCTTCCATCTTGATCTGCTACAAATGAAGTCTGTGAGTATGTGAGGGACCATTTCCCAGGACTGACAGGCCTGAGTGTGGACCTGGTGTCAGGTCCCGAGATTTTTTGCCTCAGTAATAAAACACAGATTTTAGCACTATCTTGAAGCATCCTAAGATTCTGTGAAATTTACTTCTGGATATGAAAGAGCTGGTTTATCTTTGATTATAAGAGCCCCTACATTCTGGCTATTGTGTGTAAGTGTGGTCTAGAAGACATTATTGGGGATGAAGCTCCATAGATGCTCCAATGAAGTGAGCAAAGAGACTAATTAACTTTTCAAAGAATTGCAAAGTGACCTCTGCAAGTAAGATGGAAGCAAAAGGCTTGAGTAGTTAGACCAAAGAAAGATACAAAGGATGAAACAAAGAAGCAAAAGTTATCTAGACTTCCCTCTCTCACTAATCACTTTGTACAAGTGTTGATGGTGCCTCTATGCTTCCAACATTTACAGTATGTGGTTTTCCATTTACATAGTCCAGCCTCACAGAGGCAAGGACAACACCAAGGAAAGAGCTACCATGTGAACTAATAGGCCACATTAAAGTCACTTCAAAAATGAGCAGTGTAGGCTTTGAAATGTCTGCCTCTCTCTCTGAAATTTGTGTTTTGTCTTTTATCTTGCCCTCTCTCCTGCCCAATCCACCCTCTCATTACTAGGCTTAAATATAAAGAGTATAAAAAGAAACCTTAATTGAAGGCAAATCCCCGACAGTCAAATTCAAGACTTCCCTTTGATAAAAAATAAAATAGAACAACCGTGGAAGGTAAAAAGCACAGAGAAATCCTGATTAGCGTTGAAAAGAATCTGTTTGATTGGGGATAAAGTACATAAAGCCATCTTCAGAAGTGTCCTTTTCTTTCCGTTTGTTGGCTCTTCTTTAGATGCCATTCAACTTGCGGCCTCAGATGAGTTGGAGATACATCGAGAATATTGTTATGGTTGAGATGAGTCAGCCACAAAAAGCTCAGGGACCCCATCAGCTTTCATGCCCGAGACCTATTAAGTGGGATATGTGGATGTCGTTTCATGACAGTGAGAGTGTTTCAACAATGGAGCCAATTGTCTGGAGAGTTAGTGGGGTCTTATCAGGACAACTTCAAATAGAAACTAGACATCTTCCTGGTGGAGATGCTTTAGTTGGAGAACCTGCATTGAGCCTAGGATAGGCTCAATGGTCCATGAGTTATTTTCCGACTCTAGGATTTCAATCAAGATCTTGCATTGTGCTTATGTAGTGCAAATCTATGTAAATATAATTATGTGGCACATTTAGACCATCATTCTGCTGAATATCAATACTGTACAATGAGTGGTTCATTAACCAATATGTTTGCTTATTGTCCCATTGTGCAATGGGAAATGTGTAGTGGCTGTCTCTATCCCTGAAATCACTGATGAATATGTATTGTCGAAGGCTTTAATGGCTGGAATCACTAGGTTCTTGTGGGTTTTTTCGGGCTATAGGGCCATGTTCTAGAGGCATTTTCTCCTGACGTTTCACCTGCATCTATGGCAAGCATCCTCAGAGGTAGTGAGGATGCTTGCCATAGATGTAGGCGAAACGTCAGGAAAAAATGCCTCTACAACATGGCCCTATAGCTTGAAAAAACCCACAAGAACCCACTGATGAATAGTTACTACAGGAACAAAATACAAGAACACAAAACTGCATGGTGAGAATTTTGTTGCTTCATTCCAACTGCAGTAAATGCATCAAATCAATTGTTGAGTGCTAAACCAACACATTGGAAAAACAGTTTCAGGGAGATATTTTTCGTTTCTTAGCCTATGCGAAGATATCTGATATTTTCTGATGGTCTTCCATTCATGTCCTAACAAAACTCAAAAGATGATACTGATAATAGGTTTGCTGAATGCAAAACCATGGGTTACATAAATTCAAGGAATCCCATGATAGTAGGATGTATATTAAAGAAAAATGAACAAATGAATGGGACTAAATCCAAGATGGGCAAATGGTAGAACAAAGTGATCACTGGAGTCCACTTTTGTCACCCCAAAGACCTTAGATCCCACATTAATTTTGAAGTGTAATTTTGAAACAATTTTCCCTCTGAACCCATGCAAAAAGACCCTGAAATCACACAAAAGGTCCTTCACCCATCATTGTAAAACACACTAGAATGCCATGCAATCCCATAATACCTTCATTTTGCTCTCTAGTCCCTATCAACATGTTAACAGGAAATGATGCAGCATCACTTCATGCCACCATTTCGAGAGGCAGCACTGAGCAAAATGGAGATATCTGGGGTTGCTGTAGTAGCCATAGGGAGTTAATTCTTAATTGTCTTTTGACCCCTATGCAGTTACCCAACATATTATTGTTGATATTCACAACTAGAGTAGATCCATTGAATCAGTGTGGTTTACTCATGTGATTATTCACCATTGTACAATCCCTTTATTGGATCTACCCAGTTTGACTCACCAATAGAATCCAGGCTCTTGCCTTTGAGACCATCCACAACGGAAAATTATATCAAGATAACATCACTTTAATTGTCATGGCTCCATCCTATGAAATCCTTAGATTTGTAGTTTGATGTGGCTCTGTAACAGAGAATAGCAACTATCTCACAAAATGACAAACCCCAGAATTCCATACAATTTAGTCATGGCAGTACATATCATGGTATCTACAGCTTTTTTGGTCACACAAAGCAGGAGTTTCACCTGTATCTCAGGTTACCTTCTGTTCTTAGTTTTTTGTTAAGAAAAAAAAGACCCTTACTATTTGTTACAGCTATAATGAAGGCAAGTCAAAACAGATAAATCAAATTCATGGGGAGTTTTTTTTGTCTGCGTAGAAGCTGTCAATTCAGATCCTACCCAATAAGCATGGATTCCCATGTAATTCTGCAATCTGTTTACCTTTGGCTCAGTGTCAGATCGAGTGGTGGAATATGTTGTGCAATGCAGCTGACTATTTTTAATTGACCCATGAATTAATAATTTACAGTTGTACAATACTCTGAAGTGCCGGAACATGCTGGGGGAAAAGCAGATAACCCAGCTGTTCCAGTGGAGATTTGAAATTAATAGGAGTTGCTAACAAATGGATGCCTTCTCTCTTCAGGACACTGAAAAGTTGGAACCTAACTAACAGGGCACGTAGTGGGAAGGTGTTGATGTCTTTCTGAGCCTCAAGCATTCTGTTGATTGTTTCCCTCTTTCCATTCACATTTTTCGAAAGGAGACGTTCAAACCGCACACAGCGTTGGAAAAGAAGAAAAGAAATGTTACTTCTCCATAGCTATTCCCAACTGGGAAGCTTTCACACTGCCACTCATTATTTTAAATCATAGGCCTTAAATAAAACAACAGAGAAATGTCAATGAGCAGGTACCTGTTTGGTGCTCTACATTCCTTTTTACATACTACTGAAGCAGAATGCCACATGCCAGAGAAGAGAGAATAGAAAATAAGTGCAGTTGAATCTTGAAAAGGGGGTTCAGTAAGAGTTTCAGAAATTAATTGCACGCTCCTTAAAATTCTGAGGCAGAGCCTCCACTTCTTAGTAGTGTTGTTGTTGACATTAATCAAGTTTTTGGCTTCATCTGGAGTGCTAGGTTCTGTTTCGTGCACCTCATTTTTAAGAAGGCTGTAGACATGTTGAAGCAAGTGCAATGAGATTTATAACCATCAAGACCATACGAACCATCAAGACCACTAAGATCGTCTGGAGGGGCCCTGCTCTCGGTCCCACCTGCACAAGCACGGATGGTGGGGACAAGGGACAGGGCCTTCTCGATGGTGGCCCCTCGACTTTGGAACTCCCTGCCATTAGAGATCAGAACTGCCCCCTCCCTCATGACGTTCAGGAAACTAACAAAGACCTGGTTGTGGAACGCGGCATTTGACAACTGATTTAATTCTTTGCCCACATGAAAGGAGGATGATGAATGGGATTGTGATGGTGTCAGACAATTTGGCTCTTTTAACTGTGATGATAATGTTTTAATGTGTATGGTGCTGATATTTTAATCGTGTAATGAAGTGGCATTGTGTTGTTATTGTATATTCTTTGTACGTAACACATGTTGTGAACCGGTCCGAATCCCTCTTTGAAGGTGAGAGGGTCGGTATATAAAACCTTGAAATAAATAATAATAAATAAATATAAAGGTATGAAGAACAAAACATATGAAGTAAGGTTGAATGAGCTTGGTGAGAGGAACAACAATGGGTGATATAATCACACTCTTTAAATAACCCATGGGCTACAACAGAGAGAAGAGAAAAGACTATGTTCCCCTTGCCCTAGTGGGTAGGACCAAGGGCCTGTATACATCAGCCCTATAATCCAAAGTTGAGCAGAAGTCACTCTTGAATATCCAAAAGATGTCCAGGGACCTTCAGTCTTTAACTCAGGGTAAAGCAAACTAAACTAGTTTAACCCTGCAGGAAGCAAAATCAAGGAATGCTCCAGAAGTTTGTCAAAACTCCAGAGACACCCCACCTCCCACTTCTCTGCATATCAGCTCCAGTGTGGACTACCAGATTACCAGTTTCACTGTGAACAGATAGCATGTCCACATGGACCAATGCTGCCATCCTCTTTTGCTTGCATTTGGCAGCAAAGGAAAAAAAGGGTTGGACCAGAATCATAGAGTCAGAAGAGAACTCATGGGCCATCCAGTCCAACCTCCTGCCAAGAAGCAGTAAAATAACATTCAAAGCACTTCTGACAGATAGCCATCCAGTCTCTGTTTAAAAGATGCCAAGGAGACTCCACCACACTCTGGGGCAGAGAGTTCAACTGCTGAACAGCTCTCACATTTAGGAAGTTCTTCCTCATGTTCAGGTGGAATCTCCTGCCCTGCAGTTTGAATCCATTGCTCCATGTCCTAGTCTTCAGAGCAACAGAAAACAAGCTTGCTCTCTCCTTCCTATGACTTCCCCTCATATCTTTATCCATGGCCCTCCTCATGTCTCCTCTCAGCCTTCTCTTCTGCAAGTCAATGTCAATCCATCACATTGGCATGGCCATCACTGGATGCATTTGCTGGCATTTCTAACCTTCTCCACAGGCAGGGAAGAGTAGGGTGGCAACCAGGCTGTATTGGTTTCAGCCCGACTGGGCCATCTGGAGTCCACCCACCACTTCTGCAAATTGATTTCAAGGTTTCAAAATACCTCCACTGCCTTCAGGGCCAGTTTAGGGAAGACACCCACCAGAAAACCTGCTCTGGACTGGCCCTGTGTTTTGTGGTAGCTGTAGATGACCCCTCTGGTGTGAGATAATTAACCATCTGCAAGGACGTTGGTCAGGGGATGCCTGGATGTTGTGATGTTTTACCATCCTTGTGGGAGGCTTCTCGCATGGGGAGCTGGAGCTGGTAGAGGGAGCTCATTCACGCTCTGCCCAAATTTGAATCTCCAACCTGTCAGTTTTCAGTCCTGCTGACACATGGATATAACCTATTGCACCACCTGGGGCTCCGATGACCCCAATGAAGTTTGATGTTACACAAAGGTAGATTTCAATTTAACATTAAAGGGAATTTCCTGCCAGTAAGAGTATTTAACCATGAAAGCATTGTCTAGAGATGGTGTGGCCTAATTCTCTGGATGTCTTCAAAAATAGACTGAATATTGTGGCTGACTCGCTATTTGAACACCTTCTGTAACCATCTATTACCCCCCGCCCCCCAAAAAAAAGGTTATATGAGTAAGGATGATAAAGTACCTACATGGCCAGCACAATTTTCCTGAAGTTTTATGGCATACATGACAAAGGAGCAGAAAACACTCCTTTGGCTTTGAGAGGACAAGAGAAATTGCTTTGGTGGCCCTCCACAAATCCCAGCTGAAGGCTCTTGGAAAAATATGGTTGAAGAAGCCATCATGTGACTTGGATCCCAATAGAGCATCTTCCAATTAAAGTGATGCATTCTCCAAGCATGCACAAGCCACAAAACCGAGGAGCAGAATTGTGGCAGTAACTACAGGAGTTTAATCAAGAGAAGCACAGTCCCAGAATCCTGTACTTTGAATGCCCAGAGAGGAAAAGAGTAAAGGCATTGCCTCTGGCCTGTTTTATGTACCAGTTGTTTGGGGAATGGCTTGCTTGCTTTGTTCTTTGTCTTGCTTTTCTCCCCTTCCCCTTGTCTCCATTAATGAATTATTTTTGTTTGTACAGTCAGGACGTAGGCTCCCCAACCCACTCTCCTTGCTCAGCTGATTTGTACAAACACCCCACTCCAGCCCACTTTTGCATGCACACAGAGGAATGGTAGCCATTTGTGTGCATGGAAAATAACACTGGATGGAAGGCTCCAGAGAGATTTGGGTTTTTAATGAAATCATTAGAACATTGTACTCAGATCTTATTCCTTTTTTCCTAACAGAAAGGCTATTCAAGTAAAGAAAATCTACTATTTCTGCAGTGGGAATTTCTCAGCAATTGATGGTAAACTAAAAAGCAAAAAAAAGAAAAAGCACATGTAGCTGTAGAAAATAAAAGCAAACAAGGAATAAAGTTGGAAAGAGCCCTGACTTCAAGGCATCTCTTTGTAACAGCACTGATCTTTCTGTATTGCTTTTCTGTGGTGAACTAGAGCAAAAGCAAAAGCTTTTTCTCCCCAAAATCAAATGCCTCAAAGTGGTTGAGTTCTCTGTTTGGTTTCTACTCAGAACTCCTGATAATATTTCACAATCTTGAAGCCTATAAATCCCCAGCAATTCTGTCTTTATATTTGTGTGCTGCATAAATTGTTATAGGTTGTGCTAGTTGGTGAAGAATTGTGGCAAAGTGTTTATATCTTGAAAGCACCCATCCATCCTTGCCAACAATTTTTGGGATATGAAGTTAAACTATGTAAGAACTGTTCAGAAGTGTGATACATTGCCTCAGAGTGTTTTCTCTGGTGTTTTTAAAGCTGAGGTTGGATGGTCATCTGTCAGGAATCTTTTGATTGATTGTATTTTTCTGCATAGCAGAATGGGGTTGGACTGGATGGCTCTTGGGGTGTCTTCCAATTCTATGACTCTATAATTCAGTGGCTCCTGCCAATTCAACTGGGTGACCAGCCAGAGCTTCCTGTGTAGGATATTACACAACCATAATGAGTGTGGTGGAGGCTCCTTCTTTGGGCGCTTTTAAACAGAGGCTGGATGGCCATCTGTCAGGGGTGATTTGAATGCAATATTCCTGCTTCTTGGCAGAATGGGGTTGGACTGGATGGCCCATGAGGTCTCTTCCAACTCTTTGATTCTTTGATTTGATTCTATGATGGCATCAATCACTGAATTAATCAATTTTCTATCCCAGAATTTCTTAACCTGGGGGTTGGGACCTGGGGGGGGGGGTCACAAGGGGGGTGCCAGAGGGGTCGCCAAAGACCATCAGAAAACACAATATTTTCTGCTCATCATAGGGGTTCTGTGTGGGAAATTTGGCCCAATTCTACCATTGGTGGGGTTCAGAATGTTCTTTGATTGTAGGTGAACTGCAAATCCCAGAAACTACAATTCCCAAATCTCGAGGTCTATTTTCCCTAAACTCCACCAGTGTTCACATTTGGGCTTACTGAGATTTGTGCCAAGTTTGGTCTAGATCCATCATTGTGTGAGTCCACAGTACTCTCTGGATATAAGTGAACAACAACTCCAAAACTCAAGGTCAATGCTCACCAAATCCTTCCAGTGTTTTCTGTTGGTCATGGGAGTTCTGTGTGTCAAGTTTATTCAATTCCATCATTGGTGAAGTTCAGAATGCTCTTTGATTGTGGGTGAACTATAAACTCCAGTAACTACAACTCCCAAATGACAAATTCAATCCTCCCCCTATTCCTCAAATTAGGTAGTATCGGGTATTTGTGCCAAATTTCAACCATGAATGAAAATACATCCTGCCTATCTGATATTAAATTATGATTCATAACAGTAGCAAAATTAGTTGTGAAATAGCAACAAAAATAATTTTATGGTCAGAGGTTGCCACAACATGAGGAACTATATTAAGGGATCATGGCATTAGGAAGATTGAGAAATACTGTTCTATGCTCTTATCCTTATGTTCACTTGGCCATTTGAGATAAGGTTGAGTCCCTTCGGTGAGACAGGGAGGAATATAAATAAAGTTTTTATATAAGGTATCCAAACACCAGGAATTCTGGAGCTTACCAATAGTGGTTTCATTGAGTTTGGAAGGTTGAACTTAAGGGCAGCCAAAACAGGGCTGTTCCCCAAGGTATTCAGGGTTTGAAACTGGTCTTTGAATGATTGCAAAATTGGATCCTAGGATTGTTTTGGGGCAGCTTTTAAAGTGTTTTAAAAGAGTATTTTATTTTTTATCTTTATATTGTTTTAATTGATTTTTGTTTGCTCAAAATGGGGGACGCCTGGCTCGAGAGAAGTACATGTGAAAAAGATCTTGGAGTCCTCGTGGACAACAAGTTAAACATGAGCCAACAATGTGATGTGGCGGCAAAGAAAGCCAATGGGATTTTGGCCTGCATCAATAGGAGCATAGTGTCTAGGTCCAGGGAAGTCATGCTCCCCATGCTCTATTCCGCTTTGGTTAGACCACACCTGGAATATTGTGTCCAATTCTGGGCACCACAATTCAAGAGAGATATTGACAAGCTGGAACGTGTCCAGAGGAGGGCAACTAAAATGATTAAGGGTCTGGAGAACAGCCCTATGAGGAGCAGCTTAAGGAGCTGGGCATGTTTAGCCTGAAGAAGAGAAGGTTGAGAGGAGATATGATAGCCATGTATAAATATGTGAGAGGAAGCCACAGGGAGGAGGGAGCAAGCTTGTTTTCTGCTTTCCTGGAGACTAGGACGCAATGGAACAATGGCTTCAAACTACAAGAGAGGAGATTCCATCTAAACATGAGGAAGAACTTCCTGACTGTGAAAGCCGTTCAGCAGTGGAACTCTCTGCCCTGGAGTGTGGTGGAAGCTCCTTCTTTGGAAGCTTTTAAACAGAGGCTGGATGGCCATCTGTCAGGGGTGATTTGAATGCAATATTCCTGCTTCTTGGCAGAATGGGGTTGGACTGGATGGCCCATGAGGTCTCTTCCAACTTTTTGATTCTATGATTCTGTGATTCAACTACAATGTACACTCACGCCATGCAGTTTAACTGCATTGAACTTCATTTAAACTGCATTATATGGCAGTGTAAATGGAGCCCCTTCCCTGTGACATTGCTAGAAAAGACTGCATTTTGAAAGGAAGATGGGAAGGCAGAGATTTGAAGAATTTATGTGCTGATTGCCATCTAATGTGGTGGATATTATAAATATATTACATCTGATCTTTAGCTGGAGTTAGCGTCACTTCTGTAAAAGATTCAGGAGAAGTGAACGGGTGCTTGACTGCCTGCTTGATGTGACTCTGGCAAGGAAAGTGACATAAGGCTGTCTTTAATTGCCCTAATGGATGCTGAAGGGCTCTACAGAGATTCATTACTGAATGAAAATGCAATCAGGTTATTACCCATGTGGTTGACTTGTTTGCAGGCAACCTATATTGACATGGGTTTGCACCACAAAATACTGGCTTGCACATCATTATGGTTTTGTTGTTGTTTTTTTTAATGTCGGGAATGACTTGAGAAATTGCAAGTAGCTTCTGGTGTGAGAAAATTGGTTGTCTGCAAGGACGTTGCCCAGGGGATGCCCAGATTTGTTTGTTGCTTTTATCATCCTCATGGGAAGCTTCTCTCATGTCCCCGCATGCAGTTGGAGCTGATAGAGGGAATTCATCTGCGCTCTCCCTGGGTTGGATTTGAACCAGCAACCTTCAGGTCAGCAACCCAACCTTCAAGTCATCAGTCCTTGCAGCACAAGGATTTAACCCACTGCGTTACCAGGAGCTCCATCATTATGGTTACAGGCTACTATTCATTTTCCAGCTGAGAAAAGGGTGTTCTGCCAAAAGGGAAACCGTGTTGGGGTCAATGGGTGCATATATATTGTAGAATTAATGCAGTTTACCACTATAGAATTCTGTGAGTTTTAGTTTTGCAAGTGCTTGAGCCTAGGGCTGGGCAGTTTCGTTTCGTAATTTCGTAATTCGTTAAAAATTCATTATTATTTTTATAACGAAGCGATTTTGAACCATTCAGGAGCATCTAAAAAACAAAACAAATTTTTCAATTCGTTTCGTAATTGCTTCGTATTCGTTTCGAAATCGTTTCGTTATTATTTCCGCATGTCTGGGGCAAGTTTTATAGCTGTTGTTTGTTTAATCAGTGAAAAAAAATTATAAATATCACACCAACAGTCAACAACAGAGGGAGAGGGAAGCTTCAAAAGTTCCCCCTGTCCCATATGGAGGTTTTTTAGCGTATTGCGCGGTCGTGTCCACCATTAACGAATCGATTCACATTCATTTCGTATTCATTTAGTAATTGTTTCGTAATTTATGAAATTTCGTAAATATCAAACTTTTTTAAAGAAAAATTTCGGAATTTTTTTAAATATCGAAATGCAAAAAAACCCAAAAAACGAATCGAGTTTAGAAACAAATTTTTCCGTGGTTGCCCAGCCCTACTTGAGCCTCCTCTACCAAAGAGTGTTGTTGCCTCACCAATCTAGAGCTTCCAGGATTCCACAAGATTGCACCATGGTAGTTCAACTGGTGTCAGACTGCATTCATTCTACAGTGTAGATGCTTTTGATAAGAATAATATAATAATAAACTTCATTTCTATACTGCCCTATCTCCCTGAGGGGACTCAACAGAAAATTGGCAAACATTCAATGCCGGCATAACATAACAAACAAATCAAATCATAAACAATAAAATAAACAACATCAGGTGTACTTATAGAACAACTCAAAAATAACAAACTTACACATTTAAATATATAAATCAACCATTTAGAACATGTTTGCTACTAGATCAAATAATAGCAAACAGTCAAAACATTAAAAGTTAAAAGGCATTTACAAGTCAACAGGGCTGAGGTGGTGTCCAAGTCAGTGTGATTAATGTGCTGGCCGAATAAAATTATGTTGCAGAATTCCACAAGTTAAAAAGGACTTATAGGTTACCATCCCCCTCCTACACAAACCTCTCCATAATATCCACCCCCATTCTTTATGCTCTCCCAGAGATTCCCAGATCCTCACAATTAAGGAGTCCTCTGAATGCAACCCAGCTCTTCATGGGGGGTATAAACTGTGGTATGAGGTCCTTGGGGAGGCAGATGGGGTGTGTGTGTGTGTTTTTTCTCATGATGGTGAGGTGTCTCTATCCATGTTGGTAAAAGTCCTATAGTGCCAAGATCTTATTGACTGGCTTAACATAGTTGGATTGCAAAGCAGGCTCTGGGTCCAGTGCTGGCTGTTTTATCTGCTCATGGTGTCAGGTGAGATGGCACAGCTGTGGGGGCCACGCCCAGTATGTTTGGAAAGGCTGGCCCCAGGCAGAAGTTCTAAGGTAGAGTCTTCACCCTCTGGCTGTTTCTGCCACTCAGCAGCCACAAGAGCTTTACTCCCTTTTCATCAGGCACACAACCTAAAGTGCTCTGGAGAGTTACTCTGAGCAAAAAGAAAAGAAAAAGAAAAAAAGGATGAGATTCAGACATTTTAGTGTCCAAGGATGCCTCCCTGTCGGTCCACCTATGGATGGGCATGCTGCTCATCACACAACATTGCTAGACTTCTGGCAGAAATTCTGCCCACAACTGTAGTGGAAGTGTCATAGGAATATTCTCTCACAATGTGGAAGCCCTCCAATGTTGTGCTAGCTCTATCAGAGTCAGCACATATCTGCGCCACTTCAGTAATACTTCTTCCATGTAATGGGGGAAGCGCCACCATGATAGAGAGGCGAGTGACAGATAGGAGTCTCCAGTATGATAAAGTCATTAATTAGTCCCAACTAAAGTGGACCCCTTTAATTCATTTTTTTAGTGTTGAAAAATGCAACTATTTCGGTGGTCCTACTCTAATGAGAATAGACAATAAGCTTGAGGTCAGATGGGTCATTGATTAGTTTCTGCTGAACTTCTCCATAGGCAACAACTTCCTCCCCATAGAAAGCCCAGATATTTTCACTTCCCTCTGCAATCCTTCTCAAAATGGTGATTGGGAGTGACATGTGATATCCTATTGGCATTTTGAAAAGGGATGCAGAAGACAACACAGTTTTGGGGGGAGTCTAGTGGTTTGGATTCTTGTGAGGTAGTACTGGGATGTTTTTATGTTTTGTCACACATTTTGGGGATTTGTATTTAAATCTTATAAACATGAAAAAATAGCAATAGTAACAGTAACAGTAGTAGTAATCATCGTCGTCATCCCAGGAGCAAGCAATCAGAACAAATGCAATGAAGGCCAGGATTGAAAAATCAGCTGATGACCCAAAATGCAGACTGTGCAAGGAAGCTGATGAAACCATTGATCACATCCTCAGCTGCTGCAAGAAAATTGCACAGACAGAATAGAAACAGAGGAACAACTCTGTGACCCAAATGATTCCGTGGAATTTATGTCACAAGTACACCTGCCATCTCCAGCTCATCCCCTGTTTGGGTATCAGCCAGCATGTCAACGACTTAAATCTAGAAATAGTTTTCTAAGATCTACAGAGACACTCGCTGGAACACCTCAGCAAGCGAGAGTCCAAAAGTGGAGTGGCAGGCTCAAACCCAGAGCCTCAACCAATGGCTGATACCAAATGAGAGACTCCTCCCTGAGCACACAGAAGACTGGGCGACTTGGAAGGTGCTGAACAGACTGTGCTCTGGCACCACGAGATGCAGAGCCAACCTTCAGAAATGGGGCTACAAAGTGGAATCCACGACATGCGAGTGTGGAGAAGAGCAAACCACTGACCACCTGCTGCAATGCAACCTGAGCCCTGCTACATGCACAATGGAGGACCTTCTTGCAGCAACACCAGAAGGACTCAAAGTGGCCAGATATTGGTCAAAGGACATTTAACCAACTACCAAACTCACACATTTTGTATTTTCTCTGTTTGTTTGCTTTGTTCTGTTAGAAATGTAAAATAATTTGACTGGTTATCTTGACATGACAAATAAATAAATAACCTGCCAGTATTAAAGAACTGATGGGACAATAAACCTGCAAAGGTAGTAGAAATGGAAAAATACTGTGGGACTTTCAAATCCAGACTGACAAAGTTTTGGAACAAAATACACCAGACATTATGATTGTGGAAAAGAAAAAGAGTTTGCCATACCTGTCAAAAAAGAGCAGGAAAAACTCAGCCGTCATCAGGACCTCAAAATTGAACTGCAAAGGCTCTGGCATAAACCAATATCTATAGTACCAGTGGTCATCAGCACACTGGGTGCTGTGCCAAAAGATCTCCGTTGGCATTGGGAAACAATCAACATTAACAAAATCACGATCTGTCAACTGCAAAAGGCCACCTTACTTGGATCGGTGCACATTATTCGAAAATATATCACACAGTCCTAGACGCTTGGGAAGTGTTCGACTTGTGATTTTGTGATACGAAATCCAGCATATATATCTCATTTGCTGTGACATACTGTGTTTTTGTGTCAGAATAATAATAATAATAATAATAATAATAATAATAAGGAGACAAAAATGACCAAAAAAATAAATGGATATTTTTTTTTAAAGAAAAAAAATGAATTTGGAAGTCTTTGGGGGGCCTGCATGTGACGAAGGAGATGCATTGTTCCTACCAATGATTTAGGTCTTTGTATGCAGAAAGAGCATATGCTTTTCTGCTCAAAATAATTCCTTGAATCACTTTACAACATGCAAATACAGAGAGAATGGTGTGCAGAAATGCTCATTTTCTCCCACAGCAGGGAGAAAGTTACAGAAATTATGTGTCATTGCATGTGAGGCTGCAATATGGGAAGATTTAACTTCCTAATCTCATTCCCTTTCTGTTCATGGATTCTCTTACAAATTTATATCTCGGCCCTATATCATTTACTTTATGTGAAATCAAAGAATTGGGGCTGGTGAATGCTTTGAATACCTTCATCTACAAGGAGATAGGTTCTGTCATTTTTGGATCCTGCAGCACTTTCTTCTAAATTGGATACATACAACCCTGTTTTTTTGTCCATATGTGAATGGGGAGGAAAAGAAAATACAATGGAAGAGTTTCCACCTCCCTAAATTAAACCCTCGCTCCAACATTCTTGTTAAAGCAGTGACTATTTAAATATGTGCATACATTACAAGGAAAAGGGGTAAAAAGAATTTATTGATTTCTGCACAAATTAAGCCCTTTGCTAATTTGCAGAGATACAATTGAAACAATAAACTCAATGAGAACAACAAACTGGCTAATTAGCTTAATGATCGTTTAATTTTACATTTGGTAATGGATATCTTTTTCCCCCTCTGCTCTCCCTTTCCTCCAGACTAATAAGATGTAAATTATAATCAACTGGTTTTAAATCTTAGAAGTATCATTTTGAGGACTTTTAACTGCGAAGGGAAACCATGACAAAGTGGTTGGCTCATATTGTCACCCCATAAGTGTTTCTGAGATGATGATAAAATCACAAAAGCAGCCAGAATCCGCTGGAATAGTTTTTGGCACATTTCTTTGGTGAATTATTCATTTTCGAAATGGAAAGGAAGAACGTGGCCTATGTGGGAGTGGAAGGTTATGTACAAGTCTGACTAAATTACTCCTTTCCCAATAAAACAAACTGACCTGAGATGTCAAGAGTTTGTTAAACTCTCTGAGATTTCTCACCTTCACTGCAAGAACAAGACAATGAGTGCTCCTTGCCTTCCCCGTTGAGGCTTTCACAGTTCATGCAAAGTTTCTCTGCACAAAACCAGCTCCTTTTCCTCTTGGAAAGTAATGCACAAAGTAACAAGGATTTAAAAATCTGATTAAAATAATAAGAAAGATGATGAATGCAATATTTCTAGAGTTGTCATTTCAGGGTTATTCTAGACCCTGAGACCTAAGGATGACCCTATACGTTCAGTATTTCTCAACCTAGGGGTTGGGACCCCTGAGGGGGTTGCAAGGGGGTTTCAGAGGGGTCACCAAAGAGCATCAGAAAACTCAGTAATTTCTGTTCATCATGGGGGTTCTGTGTGGGAAGTCTGGCCCAGTTCTATCATTGCTAGGGTTCAGAATGCTCTTTGATTGTAGATGGACTATAAATCCCAACAACTACAGTGTCAAAGTCTATTTTCCCCAAACTCCACCAGTGTTCACATTTGGGCATATTGAGTTTTTATGCCAAGTTTGATCCAGATCCATCACTGTTTGAGTCCATAGTGCTCTCTGGATGTAGGTGAACTACAACCCCAAAACTAAAGGTCAATGACCACCAAACCCTTCCAGCATTTTCTGTTGGTCATGGGAGTTTTGTGTGGCAGGTTTGCTTCTATTCCAAACCTGGCACACAAAACTATTGTGTGCCAGGTTTTGTTCTGAAAATGTGGTTGTTCTAGTGTGCCTTCCCAGAATAGGGAACCCTAAGCAACATGTCCCTAATCGCACTTTACTAATGATCTAGGATTGTCTGCTCGCTCCATTTCTCTCCAAATACCCATCCTAGTTATATATCACCTTGTCATGCCCGGTATTTTAAAATTTTAATTATTACATTTGGCCCTGCCATAGGTTTTTAATGCATCGTGGTGTTACTATTATTGTGTATTGCTTTGTTTGTGAGTTTATTTATTGTCTGTATTGCTGTGTTGTTTTATTGATGTATTTGGGCTTGGCCTCTTGTAAGCCGCACTGAGTCCTCCGGGAGATGGTAGCAGGGTATAAAGGTTTATTATTATTATTATTATTATTATTATTATTATTGTATTGTCGAAGGCTTTAATGGCTGGAATCACTAGGTTCTTGTGGGTTTTTTCGGGCTATAGGGCCATGTTCTAGAGGCATTTCTCCTGACGTTTCGCCTGCATCTATTATTATTATTATTATTATTATTATTATTATTCCATTTTTGGTGAAGTTCAGAAAGTTCTTTGATTGTAGGTTAACTCCCATAAACTACAACTCCCAAATGACCAAATCAACTCCGCCCCTAATCCCGCCAATATTGAAATTTTGACATATCGGGTATTTGTGCCAAATTTGGTCCAGTGACTGAAAATACATCTTGCATATCAGATATTTACATTATGATTCATTGTTGTTGTTGTTCATTCGTTCAGTCGTCTCCGACTCTTCGTGACCTCATGGACCAGCCTACGCCAGAGCTCCCTGTCGGCCGTTACCGCCCCCAGCTCCCTCAAGGTCAGTCCAGTCACTTCAAGGATGCCATCCATCCATCTTGCCCTTGGTCGGCCCCTCTTCCTTTTGCCTTCCACTTTCCCCAGCATAATTGTCTTCTCTAGGCTTTCCTGTCTCCTCATGATGTGGCCAAAGTACTTCAACTTTGTCTCTAGTATCTTTCCCTCCAGTGAGCAGTCGGGCTTTATTTCCTGGAGGATGGACTGGTTGGATCTTCTCGCAGTCCAAGGCACTCTCAGCACTTTCCTCCAACACCACAGCTCAAAAGCATCGATCTTCCTTTGCTCAGCCTTCCCTAAGGTCCAGCTCTCACATCCGTAGGTTACTACAGGGAATACCATGGCTTTGACTAGGCGGATCTTTGTTGCCAGTCTGATGTCTCTACTCTTCACTATTTTATCAAGACTGGACATTGCTCTCCTCCCAAGAAGTAAGCGTCTTCTGATTTCCTGGCTACAGTCTGCATCTGCAGTAATCTTTGCACCTAGAAATACAAAGTCTGTCACGGCCTCCACGGTTTCTCCCTCTATTTTCCAGTTGTCAATCATTCTTGTTGCCATAATCTTGGTTTTTTTGACATTTAGCTGCAACCCGGCTTTTGCGCTTTCTTCTTTCACCTTGATTAGAAGACTCCTCAGCTCCTCCTCGCTTTCGGCCATCAGAGTGGTGTCATCTGCATATCTGAGGTTGTTAATGTTTCTTCCAGCAATTTTCACCCCAGCTTTGCATTCATCCAGCCCCGCACATCGCATGATGTGCTCTGCATACAAGTTAAAAAGGTTGGGTGAGAGGATGCAGCCTTGCCGTTATGATTCATAACAGTACCAAAATTATAATTATGAAATAGCAACGAAAATAATGTTATGGTTGGAGGTCACCACAACACCAGGAACTGTAATAAGGTGTTGCGGCATTCTGAAGGTTGAGGTCAACTGCTATAGTCGATGCCCCTCGATCATACCCTGATGATTCAAAAATGGTAATCTTGCAAAGGGAAGCCCTAGTGATGCCATTAAACAGCACAGGTAAGCTTCACCCATAGTTGTACATAATATGCCACTCAGAGAAAGAGGAGGAGGGAAAGGAGGTGAAGGAAGGAGAAGGGAAAAAAAGGAGGAAAAATATAAGAATCTAACAAATACAGAAAATATATACACAAACTTTTAAATATGTTTCAAGGCAACACTCTCTTGCCCTGGGAAGTGGCAAAGGATCATGCAGAAGAGAGCAATTATTGGAGTTTAACTACTCATTCGGTTTCCATGGACAAAAAAGAATCTGAACCTTACTTTGGCATCCTCGTCCAACACTCTAACCAACCCACCATAATGCTTAGCAGAACTAGCTCACCTTAGAATCTATATACTGTTATATAGTATGTTTCACTATATATATATAAAATCTAACCAGAAAAGTATTGTGGTGATCATTTCTTTTTAGCTTGCAATACAATTAATCTAGCAATGACTTTAAAATATATTAAATAGCTTATCATTTAAAAACAAGTCACCAAGACAATTTCAAATCATACAACCATGCTCCTGATCATGGCAATGCCTTTTTGTGGTGATGGATTTGTGTTCTCCATTGAGGTAAAAGGTTATGCTGATGGTAGCAGCACTTCTGGTAGATCTCTCTGGCTTCTTGTGGAGGAGCCAAACTCGAGGGGCCAAACAGTTGCTATGTAACAGTAGTAATTGAAGGCAACACTGCCAGAGGATGCCTCAGAGACAATGGCAGTGACATCATAGCTAACACCTGACAGAACTGTGTAGGAGAAGACACAATAAATCTCTTGGAAATATGTTTTACCATGGAAACCTTTTGAGGAGACAATCCAAAACAAAACAAGAATTAGTGTAAGAAGATGAAACTCTCAAATCCGATGACACTCAATGAGTTACTGAGGGACAGGCAGAGGACAACTACAGGTAGCACAAGAATTAGTGTCAGAAGGTGACACTCTCAGATCAGGTGGCACTGGGGACACAACAGTAGACAGTTACAGGTAGCACTTGTGGCTAATGGCCCAACTGAATTCAGACTGAAAGGACATTCACTTATTGACATACTCTTCTGAATGGAAATTTCTGTATGGGAAGTCAGAAGCTTCAAAAAACATATTATAGAGATATGGAATATGGTCTGAATGAATAAGTGGAAGCTAGATATAATTAACACACTGTATTTCATCACATAATAGTCACACTATTATGTGGTGGTAGCTATTACATGGTGGAAATTTGTGAAATCATGCAGATATCAGGCTTCCCTCAACTGCCAGGTGAGCCCACAGCTGCAAAGGAGGTTTGCAGGAGAGTGAAGCTTCACTCCCCAATGTGCCTGCCTTGGAGCTATGGGACTTCTCTTTGCTACCAGCTACATAGCTGCAAAAAGGAGAGGTGCACAGCCAGGTGAAGCCTTACCAAATCTCCCACACTTGTTCTCATTGCAAAGGGGGCAGTCATGTGGGCAGGTGAGGTTTCAACCACCCAGGGGCGGCTCAACCCATTACGCAAAGTACACATTTGCAGTATAGTTGATTTTGCCCAGGGGTGCTTTTGAGGCACTCTTGGGGGAAAATAGACCTTGACATATGTGAGTTGTAGTTACTGGGATGTATAGTTCACCTACAATCAAAGAGCATTCTGAACTCCACCAATAATGGGATTGAACCAAATATGGCACACAGAACTCCCATGACGAACAGAAACTATATATCAGTGATTGGTTTGGGGGGGGGGGGGGGTACTGTTTGCTTACCGTTGAAAATTACCTAGGGCCACCTCTGCAACCACCCACTTTTCTGTCTTCTTTGTAGTGCAGAGGAGAGAGTTGAGTAGGTAAGTGAAGCCTTACCTATCAAATCGCACCCTTAATTCACTTACTCAGTTACAGGTAAGTGAATAAAGGGTGCAATCATTATGTGGGGAAGAGAAAAAAATACAAATTTTGCTTCCCCCAAAATGGGGGTGTGACATGTTTGTGGTGTTTGACTATTATGCAATGAAATACAGTTTACAATACAATAATTGGAGAAGCTAGCAAAATTGGACAGAAATTGTGTTTTACTTAGGAAATTATGTGCTGCACTAACAGCATTTTCTGTAATCATACCTTTAGAGTCCCATACCATGGGACTCTAAAGAACTCCTGGTCATCACTCAACACCCACTGACAGAAATTCCTTTCCCCTTCCTCTTGGTTGAGATCATCAAAGGGACCAAGTGATGGCCAGGAACTCTTTGGAATTCTGTGGTTACTGTTAAGGTGATGAAAAAGCAACACAAGTTAGGGTGGCCATCCAGTGGGACCAAACTGGATGCCATAGGCAATCTAAACTCTGGGTTGTTGTAGGGTTTTTTGGGCTATATGGCCATGGTCTAGAGGCATTCTCTCCTGACGTTTCACCTGCATCTATGGCAAGCATCCTCAGAGGTAGTGAGGTCTGTTGGAAGTAGGAAAATGGGTTTATATATCTGTGGAATGACCAGGGTGAGACAAAGGACTCTTGTCTGCTGGAGCTAGGTGTGAATGCTTCAACTGACCACCTTGATTAGCATACAATGAGCTGACTGTGCCTGGAGCAAACTTTAGTTGAGAGGTAATTAGATGTCCCTGCCTGCTTCCTCTCTGTTGTTGTGCTGTTGCAATTTTAGAGTTTCTTAATACTGGTAGCCAGATTTTGTTCATTTTCATGGTTTCCTCCTTTCTGTTAAAATTATCCACATGCTGAAATTTTCCAATCTAAACTCCAGTCTACTGCTGTAGTGGGATGGAGGTGGGCAAGTCCAGAGTATCCTGGGGATGGTACTACAAACTGGCTCCATACTAAGTGTCCTGTGTAGATGGGCCCTAAGGTATGTCCTTCCACATGTGTTGGGTCAGTGTTGTATTGAGACAGACTTATAGTCATAAAGTCCCAAGCAGACCTTGTGAAGATAATCTCAGCCTGGATGTTGAAGTCCCCCAGAATCACAGTCTTGAAGTTACTACCTTTCAGACTATCCCAAGCAGTTCAGGAAAAGAGACTGGAGGGCAGCAGGGTGGGCAGCATACCATCGCCATCCCTGTTCTGTCTTTACCTTATGCTTGTTGTTTCATTTTGAAATATCCCACGTGCCACCTGCATAGATCATCAATAGGGCTTAGACTTCTATTTACTTTTGATGCTGTCACCCTGACATTGTAGGATGCTCTACATTCTTAGCAGCAGCAGGAACCTAGAAATTAAGCAAGTGAAATTATTTTGCTGACGGTAGCAGAAAAGAGCATGTTTATTCACTACATTAGTATCCTGTCTTCCCCCCACAAATAATTCCTGATGTGGCCAAGATGAGCATAGAATAAAATTATAACCAAAATGTGGAAGCAAATCAGCTAGGAACACATTAATAAAACTAACAAGCAGGAAAACTGTTGTTGTTCTGTGGTGTTATCATATCTATTTATACCCCATTTATTTTCCAAACTGGGACTCATAGCCATTTACAAATTAAAACAAACACAACATAGTTAAAAATATAGAAGATCAACAGTGAAATAAAACCAAATTATTAGCAACACTAAAACCAATCTAAAACATACAATTAAAATGTTTAACAGCAGTTTAAAACCAGTACAATGAAAATGAAGGTGACTAAACTGAGGCCGTCATAAACAAAGCATGAGGATTTATTACCGACCTCCAATCTAGACTGGGGGACACAGGGCGCATCTACACTGTAGAATTAATGCAGCTTGACACTATTTTAACTGCCATGACTCCGTGCTATGGAATTCTGGCAGTTTTATTTGTACAAGATCTTCAGTGACAAACATGCAATGGAAACCCTTTGTACTTGCCCATGAGCCTGTCACATGTGCGTTTGTATGTTTATTTGAACCACAAAGGACCCTGCATGGTTTGATGGATCTGGACTGCAAACTACTTCAACCAGAGAAGTCAGCCATAGCAGAGCACCTGATGAACCAACCTGGACACAGCATATTATTTGAGAACACAGAAATGCTGGACCACTCTCACAACCACCATGTCAGACTACACAGAGAAGCCATTGAAATCCACAAGCATGTGGACAATTTCAACAGAAAGGAGGAAACCATGAAGATGAACAAAATCTGGCTACCAGTATTTTAAAAAACTCAAAAATTACAACAGCAAAACAACAGAGGGGAAACAAACAGGCACATAAAATCACTCTCAACAAGAGATTCCCGCCAGGCGCTTCCAGGCCATTGAATGCTAATCAAGGTGATCAGCTGAAACATTCACAGCTAGCCTCAGCAGACAGGGGTCCTTTGTCTCACCCTGGTCATTCCACAGATATATAAGCCCATTTTTCCTACTTCCAACAGACCTCACTACCTCTGAGGATGCTTGCCATAGATGCAGGCGAAACGTCAGGAGAAAAATTGCCTCCAGAACATGGCCATATAGCCCGGAAAAACCTACAACAACCCAATCTGGACCAAACTTGGTACCTATACCCTTCATGATCCAACTTAAAATATTGGCAGGGTTGGAGGAGCAGGAGAGGCAGGGTGATAGCAGCTGGTGGGAGTTGAAGCCCAAGCACATCCAGAGAGACATGTGATTTTCACCCAGAAACAAGGCTGCATCTCTCCTCCTAATCACTCAAACATCTCAGATTACTTGCCAGATTGCATTTCCCAACATTATATTATATTATTTATTTATTTACTATATTTATATACTCAGGGCAGTTACAGAGGCAATGATTCGATGCCCAAGGACATCATAGAACATTTAAAAAATTGATACATAGTATAAAACCCAACAAAAGTAATTAAAATGTAAGCTATTTGTGTCTCCTAATTAAAAACATTATCCATCTCTTCGTCCAGTCATTCCAAGTTCCTATGTCTTTTACACTGCATTTTCAAATGCTTGCTCGAACAGCCAGGTCTTGACTCTTTTCCGGAATGTTAAGAGGGAGGGGGCCCGATCTAATGTCCCTAGGAAGGGCGTTCCATAGTCAAAGGGTCACCATTGAGAAGGCCCTGTCTCTCGTCCCTGCCAAACGTATTTGTGACGCAGGCGGGATTGAGAGCAGGGCCTCCCAGGACGATCCTAATGTCCTAGCAGGTTCATAAGGGGAGATGAGTTTGGACAGGTAAGTTGGGCCAGAACCGTTTAGGTTCTAGGCAGCCTGGGGATGATGGGAGTTGAAGCCCAAGAACAAGGCTGACCTTCTTGACTGGATAGGCGTTGCAGCCCAACCATATCTGGCACTGATGGGAGTTACAGTATGACCAGATCCAGGGTTGATGGGGGTTGCAGCCCATCAGCTTTATGATTTTATAAAAGATCTCATTATATGGTGATGCATTTTCAAATGGGACCATTCATAAAAACCAAAAAGCAAAACACAGCTATTTCTAACAAACAGTATGGCAAAATGTATTGTCGAAGGCTTTCATAGCCAGAATCACTGGATTGTTGTAGGTTTTTCCGGGCTATATGGCCATGTTCTGGAGGCATTTTCTCCTGATGTTTTGCCTGCATCTATGGCAAGCATCCTCACCTCACTACCTCTGAGGATGCTTGCTATAGATGCAGGCAAAACATCAGGAGAAAATGCCTCCAGAACATGGCCATATAGCCCAGAAAAACCTACAACAACCTGGTATTGCAAAATGCTTAATCCAAGCAACACCAAGTACATCCAATAGTAGAAAAATAAAAACAGAGATGTGAATGACTTTCTCTCTAAGAGGTTCCAAGTTTAATTTCCAAATGTATCCCACTAAATTTAACTAACTAGGCTAACAAAGGACAAACTCACAATCTTTTGTGAGCTATTACTGATCAGAGAGAAAACAGGGTGGAACTTAATGGTACAATTGTGTTTTAGTAATGTGCAACTAATGTGCTCCACAACCCTTCATGTGTAAGACCTAAGCAGTGCTCTTCATTATCAGATTCCCTGGAGAGCTCTCATTCATAGGGTCACCACACATCAAATCCCACTTATAGAATCATAGAATCAAAGAGTTGGAAGAGACCTCATGGGCCATCCAGTCCAACCCCCTGCCAAGAAGCAGGAATATTGCATTCAAATCACCCCTGACAGATGGCCATCCAGCCTCTGTTTAAAAGCTTCCAAAGAAGGAGCCTCCACCACACTCTGGGGCAGAGAGTTCCACTGCTGAACGGCTCTCACAGTCAGGAAGTTCTTCCTCATGTTCAGATGGAATCTCCTCTCTTGTAGTTTGAAGCCATTGTTCCTTGTTCTAATCTCCATGGAAGCAGTAAACAAGCTTGTTCCCTCCTCCCTGTGGCTTCCTCTCACATATTTACACATGGCTATCATATCTCCTCTCATCCTTCTCTTCTTCAGGCTAAACATGCCCAGTTCCCTAAGCCGCTCCTCATAGGGCTTGTTCTCCAGACCCTCGATCATTTTAGTCACCCTCCTCTGGACACATTCCAGCTTGTCAATATCTCTCTTGAATTGTGGTGCCCAGAATTGGACACAATATTCCAAGTGTGGTCTAACCAAAGCAGAATAGAGGGGTAGCATTACTTCCCTAGATCTGGTCACTATGCTCCTATTGATGCAGGCCAAAATCCCATTGGCTTTTTTTGCTGCCATATCACATTGTTGGCTCATGTTTAACTTGTTGTCCATGAGGACTCCAAGATCTTTTTCTTGTTATAAGAAAACATTTTTATGTGTGATAATCGCATGATATGGCCATGGTCATATTTTCAGTAGGTTTGAAACCTTGATCTTCCAGGTATATTTTTGGACTTCAGCTCTCAGAAGTCAGCTTGATCAATGTTCTCAAATTCTGCATCCCGAAGCTGGTCTGGAACATCGAAACCAATGTTGTCCAATTCAAAGTAGGTCTCTATAGCTGTTTCAAGACAGGTGGCATTTTCATGAGCTTTTGGCTTGATCAGTGCTTGGAAAGTTACAATTTCTGGCAACATCTCCCAATACCCGTTGGCCACTGGCTATCCTGGCTGGGAGATATTTAGAGTTTTAATCCAAAGAGAATTTGCTTTTCATAGCGATGACCAGAATTATCATGGATTATTTGGACTTTGAGGACCATCCAGAATGGATTCTTTGTTCCTATTGATGTTTGGATGAAGATATGGCAGCTTCAGAAGCACACATTTCCAATAGCCACTTTTTTGGACCATGGAAACAAGCAAACTGAGAATAAAAAAATAGTGTGTTGTGTGTTTGTGTCAAGTTTCTGTTCATTAGTGATTTCCTTTTATGATTGTTTCCCTTTGTTAACAAGGCAGGTCCAACGAAAAGCTTGCTACTCAAATAGAATAATGTCTTCTCCCAGTAAAGCCCTTTACATTTTTGTTGATTTGTTCAGCTATAGCATTTCATCCTGTTTGGGAAAGTCTATTGATTTCTTTGGCTAGGTCAATTCACTTCCTGAGGTTTGCTTTATTTTTCGAATAAGAAAACCCCACACAACTATATTATATATCTTTAGAACAATATTATTGCAGATGTGTTTTGTGGTACCTGGTACTTTTTGAGGCCAAACACAAGAGTTTCATCAAATTGCAGAACAGTCTCCATAAAGGAGCACTTTTGAAAGAGAACACTTTAGAAATGGCAACTTTCCCTGCTGGACCAATGTATGAATAAGCTTAGGTTACCCAAGGGGGTCCAGAACAGGGAGAAAAAGGCTTTCCGTGCTTTCATTTTTTCCTCCATGTGAATTTGAACGAAATGTCCTTGAATTAGCTTCTTTTTTTAGAAAAAAGAAACAGTGTGTATGAGAGAGCTTGAGCGGGAGAGAAGTTCTGATGGGAATGCTTTGATGTTATTATAACATACAAAAAAAATTCTCAATAATTGTGATTACTTTTGTGTGTTCATGGATGGCCTTGTGCTTTCACAAAGAAAGACCTTTCAGGGATGCGGTACATTCTGTGTAGGAACAGCCAGAGCCTTCTGGAACTGGTTCATGCCAGTTTTGCTTGCTTTCACGTTGTTTTGAATTTCTGCATTGATCTATTGTTTAAAAATTATTTTAAAAGTACTAAAGCAAGCTAGAAAATTTAATTTAATTATGTTATCAAACCCAGTAGAGCCCCCAGAGGTGCAATGGGTTAAAACCTTGTGCAGGCAGCACTGTTGCGAATCAGGGGAGAGTAGGTTGAGCTCCCTCTGTCAGCACCAGCTCTCCATGCGGGGACATGAGATAAGCCTCCCACAAGGATGGTAAAATATCAAACATTATTTATTTACTAGCCATCCCCTGCATTGCTGTGGCCCACATGGGGGTTCTGTGTGGGAGGTTTGGTGGGGTTCAGAATGCTTGTAGGTGAACTATAAATCCCAGCAACTACAACTCCCAAATGTCACGATTCTATTTTCCCCAAACTCCACCAGTGTTCACATTCAGGCATATTGAATATCCGTGTAGAGTTTGGGCCAGATCCATCATTGTTTGAGTCCACAGTGATCTCTAGATATAGGTGAACTACAACTCCAAAACCAAAGGACACTGCCCACCAAACCCTTCCATTATTTTCTGTTGGTCATGGAAGAACTGTGTGCCAAGTTTGGTTCAATTCCGACGTTGGTGGGGTTCAGAATGCTCTTTGATGGTAGGTGAACTATAAATCCCAGTAACTACAACTCCCAAATGACAAAATCAATTTTTTTTTATTGAAGGACATACATTGGGTTGCTAGGTGTCTTGTGTCCAAATTTGGTGTCAATTCATCCAGTGGTTTTTGAGTTCTGTTAATCCCACAAACGAACATTACATTTTTATTTATATAGATGACATTTGTATCCCGCCCATATCAGCCCGAAGGCAACTGATATCCGGGCGTCCTCTGGGCAACATCCTTGCAGACAGCCAATTCTCTCACACCAGAAGTAACTTGCTGTTTCTCAAGTCACTCCTGATACAAAATAAAAAAAGTTAAACCCAGTTTCTCAGAAAGCACAGCATACTAGAAGTTTGAACCCTGTTCATGTTTGAGATGAGCATAATTCCTTGACATGTGCGATAGTATTTTTTCTTCATTCCATAACAAAATATTCAGTTGGCCATTACATAAGCAGAGTTATATTATCCCATGGGTTAAACCTTTGTGGTGGCAGGACTGCTGATCAAAAGGTCAGTGGTTCAAATCCAGAGACTGGAGTAAGCTCTCATTTCTCATCTCCAGCTTCTCATGCAGGGATA
The DNA here is from genome assembly GCF_037176765.1 of Anolis sagrei. Classification (NCBI taxonomy): domain Eukaryota; kingdom Metazoa; phylum Chordata; class Lepidosauria; order Squamata; family Anolidae; genus Anolis; species Anolis sagrei. The sequence continues at coordinate 294,174,620 of NC_090022.1, read as the reverse complement.
TGAGAGAAGCCTCCCACAGGATGGTAAATCATCATGACACTACCTGGGCAATACCCTTGCAGACAGTCAATTCTCTCATACCAGAAGCAACTTGCAGTTTCTCAAGTCACTCCTGACACACATACAAAAGTTCTTGGGTTGTGTGGATTTTTTTTCCCAGCACCATCAGTGTTTCAAAAGATGTCAGCAGACCTCCCTACTTGGACACTGGGGCACTGGGTGATGCACAGTCAATTCCACAGTGTTGGTGTTCATATAAAGGATGGTTGAGTATGGCTACTGTGTAACGACATGAATGTGCATTTAAACTTTATCAAGCATGATGTAGGATTCTTATGACTAGATTTTAAATAGATTTTGGTACAGTTCTTGACATCTGCACCACATAATTATGAGAGGTGTAACTTTTGAAAGTGATTTTTTTCCGATTCACAGATTAGGGCAAATGTAGTAGAAGTTTGGGAGATGTAGATTGGGTTATAAATAATTCCTATCAATGTATTGTCAAAGGCTTTCTTGGCCAGAATCACTGGGTTGCTGTGTGTTTATTAAAAAAAACCACAAATATAGAAAACCACTATTTATTTTGATCTGAGAGAATTCTTGTCTGGACATCTTTAAGTTTTCCCAGTATGACTCAGTCATCAACTTCCACTTGAAATTGGCCATAGGATCACTCTGGAACACCTACAAATGGAGTTGGCCACAGAATTGTGCTAGAGGATCTAGCATTCTTAGTAAGAACAGAGTGTTGTGGCTGAGATGTTCTGTGGTGATGAGGATGATGGGATTCAGATTCCTGGCTCATTTTCTGTGCCTCAGATCTCTGGGCCTGCAGCCCCCACAGGCAGCACAGACAATGCAGAGTCAACATCAACACAGAGGTTCCCAAGAGAAAGGAATTTTAACGAAGGAGATAGCGAATAGGTGGGGAGGCATTCACCTCCTTCCTACGCTGATATTGAAAGTACTGAAAGCCTTTACAGTGACCTGACCCGGCAAGCTCGTCTTGATCTCCATGGTCAGGCGGAGTTCTTGCCTGGCCGGCAGATGAGATGCCAGCTCGGTGAAAGGTCATCGCAATGATTTCATGTAATGTTTTCATGTTAGAA